>NW_027269265.1:24316615-24921615 GCF_023055355.1 Agelaius tricolor | reverse complement strand
ACTGTATCAGAAGCTTTTTGTACTTAATATAAAACACACTGCAGGAGCTCAACATTGCTTTATTCCACAATACACTCAATATTAGACAAGTTACCTGCTGTAATTACTGACATTAATAGCCTCAGGAATAATGGAAAGTGAGTTAAACACCAGTGTGGTGGATGTAAATGGGACTTTATAGTACATGTCATTTGGAAATATTGTATGAGTCATTAAATTTGTACTTAATATTTCTTCATTTAGTAATTAAGCAATAACCCAGCAAAACAATGTCCTCACTTTAACACATAGGTCAGATTTTGCTATAAAATCAGAAAGTGGTTGCCAAGGATTTAATTTAAGTCCTATGAAAGATTCAGCCCGGTCCTGACACAGCAAAATTGAACCTCTTGCAGATAATTTTTAGAATAAAGTGGGGACCAGGATTTGTACAGCCCCCTCCAACACCTTGGAGTGACTCATGCAAAGCTTTAACTAGCATTGCATAGGATCATTTTCTCCTGGAAAGGAGGCTGAAGTCACCAGCAGCTCAGGCAGGAAATCTAATGTGTATGTCTTCAAGCCACCAAATATTTCCTGATTTGGACATCTTATTTTTACCCAAACTTCCTCAAATTTTAATTTTATAAGTAATCTACTTTAGAAAATCCCACTTCCTTCGTTGTTTGTTCATTTGCAAATAGATATCCATTCCAAGCCTTTGCACAGAAGCAACCCACTGCTGCTTCACAAAAGTCTTGAAAGACTGGGAAAGTACATCAAGAGTGGGTTTTTTTTAAGCCAGTAATATCTCCAGAATGAAGATGCTGTCTGAAATGTTTAAGATGATGAATATACTTGTAGTGCATACTTTTCTCTACAGTCTTCTACATCTGTGTATTGATTAAGCTAACATCCATGTGCACACAGTAAACATATTAAAATTCAGATGATCCTTTTTTAGCTTGATGCTAATAATATGTTAAGGCAAACAAAGAAGAAAATAGAACCCATATTTACCTATAACCCCGGTCTATTTTGAGATCCCAAGGCTTTTATGTTAATAATAAAAACACCAATAAATCCTCATCTCTTTGCTTTTTAAGCCTGACAGATAGTCTTTGAAGCACTATTGCATTTATTTCTTCCAAGCAGATGTGCAATTTATGTTTTATTTGAAAGCAAACCTTAGCATTATAGAAGACACTTGTGCTAAAGTAATAACACAAATATATTTTCCATCACTGGGTAAAACCTTCTCAGGAAAGTCTCCAGTCCCCCTGCCATTTTCCATGCCTTGCTGATATTCTTGGAACAGTTTGTATGATACTGGTAAGTCACATCATTAATTTCACAGAGATCTCAATGGAGTCTCTCTGAAAACAGAAATAATACAGTAGATTTAAGCAGGGAGACATCTAAGCCCCCAGGCTGCATTTGCAAGGAACACACTGTAAGGAGAATGTTTAAATGCTAGTTTTGGAAAAAACCTGCAATTTATTTCCTAAAAAAATACTCCAGCAATCACATGTGTGACTTCTTCTAATTTTGCAAGAAACTTAATGCCTTTGTGTATGCTGGAAATATGCAAATGGGGTATTTATTTTTTGTTTTCTTACATATTTATGTAGTGTGGACCCCCTCATACAGTACAGAAACAAAAAGTAAACACTTGAGGGATTTTGAACAGTTCACTTGTGGTTCCTATAACAGAAAAAATGCAGAGCAACGCTGGTGGGTAACTCACTGGCCCTTCCAGGTCTCTCATGGCTGATGAAGGTGACCCAGCAAGGGCTCCTGATGCTGATGTCTGCTGGTCCTCCCCAGGGTCAGCTACTCATACAGTTCCAGCTCACCAAGTAAATACCCCTTAACCATCCCTGGGAATCACTCCAAGAGCAGAGTTTCCCTCCCCTCTCTGAACGGTGTAGCAAATGCCTTGAGGCTCTCAGGCAGTGGAAGCTGTGTGCCTTGGTGAGAGATACTGACAGCTGTGCTTCCTGCATATGGTGCTGCCACCCATCTGCCACCAGCCTTCAGGAGTTTACTGGCTGGGAAAAGTGGTTAGCATTGCCTGAGGAAAAAATTCTGATCAGAAGTGGGAAGGAGTTATAGACCTTTACCCCTGCACCCAGAAGTAGACATGCAGCATTACTCACCTCAGGGGGACACAGCATCCAAGAGGTAAAACAGGAGGCTGAGCTGTGGCTGTCTTCTCTAGGGGTGTGCCCACGTGGACTTTTGGGCTTCCTGAAAGAACATGGTGGTAACAGTAAGGTAAATGCCCTTCCAAATGCAGTCCCCCTCATTATTCATTCTTTATTTCCCCCGTGTTTTCTAACCTGGAGTAGGGTTAGTCTGTGCCATTTTCAGTACCTTAAATTTACTTTCCTTAGGGATGAACTGTGGAACTCAAGTGATAAGTCACCCTCCCACTCTTGACTCCCCAAAATGTTACTATTGATAATTGTTTCTAATGCAGGTGAATCATCAGGTAGGATCGTGCCCAGTTGTGCTCACCGTTGTACTAAATATAGAGGAAGATATAGAAACATTTCACAAAATACTACAGTCCTACATGAAGTGTGTATGTGATGTGGTAATTAGAGTTACTGTCCTCTTGGTGGCAGAATGAAGTCTATAAAAAGAGCATACTGAGAAACCAAAGGATCACAGTAATTTGTGTGAATTTTACCTTCTGATCTATTTGAAAAGTATTTATTACACAGATAAATGGCAGTAGCAGAAATGTTGCCCTGGGAGCAGTTCGGATGTACACGAATTGCAAACAGCTCTGCACGTTCATTACACATCGTATGGCTCCTCCTAGTGAAACCCTGCAGAAACAGTTGTGGACTGATTTTCCTCCCTTCCAGTATTTCCACCACATCCTGAACTGCAGTTACTTAAGGGATAGAGCAGCAGGGGGATGCTGGGGCATTGTTGGAGGGGGTAAGGGAGTACTATTGCATTATTTTCAGTTTTACTTCATAAAGAAAATTCTGCCTTCAGATGCCTGTTTGGTGCTGCTGGCTTCTGTGGCTTCTTTGCATGCATGTGTTTGCCAGCTACCAACTGGAGTTCCATCAATCAAATAACTGTCTCAAGGAACTTCAGAGTGAAAACATAAGCTGTGAGAGTTTGAGCTTACAAGACAGTTTTCATCTGTTATACAGTATAAATCCTCTTTCATACTTTTTGGTAGCTCCTACCCTCTCTGGAACTCACAGCAGGTGAATCGTAAGGCAAAACTTGGCCCTACAGCTTCTAAAATATTACACTTTGCATTCATAGAGAGAAAAGAAATCTTTTACCTGAGTTACTTAATTTATTTATCATTATATTTGGATATTTCATTTAGGTAGTAAATATAACTTTTGCAGTTCTACCAGTTTTACTGTAAAGATAACTTCAGGTTTTAATCATAAATATATGTCAACAGCAAAAATAGAAAATAAGTTCATAGTGAGACAAGAATCTTCATTGTCAATTATGTTAAAATGCAAGGAACAAGCAAAGGATTTGGTAGAAATATTAAGAATTTGATTCATACCTCAAATTTTCTGAAACTTTTTTGTCTGGAAAATCTTGAGTTAATTACAGGAGGTGAAAAAATTTCACCTCTGAAAGGAAGTGATTAATATAAGCTTTAAAAGATTACCCCAAAGTCTGTAGGAGGCATTTTCCTACAATGCATTTGTAGGGAAAAAAAAATCATCCTCCAAGGCACATCCTTAATAAGCTTCCTCATGGTTTTCTCAATCCTCTTTTATGTGCTATACTTGGTTCCATCAGGTACTTGGGGCGTGGAAAAGGAGATATTTGGGATGGAAAGGCACTGCAGTTTAGAAGAAAATGGGCAGAATTCCTTACACACAGGATACTGTTAATAGCAAAATTTACTCCCATCCTGCAGCTGGGAGAAGCCTCTGTGAGTAGCTCTCTCCTGCATCCTGAATCTGACAGGATATCTTTCCATAGCTAGTAAGCTGGAAGCTGCAAAAAGTCAAACACACTGCATGCACAATGCTCACACAGTAAGAACCTAAAGTTAATGTCACTCCCACTGGGAGGGAATACTTTGCAGGGGCACAGAAATCAGGACTACACCACTCTATTAATGCTTCAGGAACAGATCCTGAAGTAATTGATAAATTAAAACCTGGGCTAGAGTTGACCCTGAGGACTTCCCTGCATCCTTGTGTGACTTTGAGTCTCATAATTTCTATTTCACTCTATTACCTGTGATGGATGCAAAGCTCCAATTGATGAACAGCTGTTCTTCCCTTACAAATAGGTATAAATCTGTTATAGAAATCCTACTGGTTATTTCTCGACTTTCTTGAAATGACTCTCTAAACACAGCTGCCTCACAGTCATGGTAAACATTCTTCACAAAGGCCAGTTTGCTCTACAGGCCCCAAGGAATGTGACAGCTTGATACCTGGATAAGCCTGGGCTCAGTTTCTGTTTCTACAGGAAAGCTGGAGTCTCCAGTGGATGTTGGTAAACAAACCCTGGAGCCATTACTTGATAGGGTTCATGAGCTGTTACTCAGCACCTTGCAATATGGAGTTGGATGTGACCTAAATGAAAGAGAATAAAAAATCAGAAAAGTATTTCAGAAATGCCTGAGATGAGTCATTGCACACAGAGCAAGCTGGTACTGAGGTGCTGTGCCCAGTTAATCAGCTGTTAACCCACAGCCTGACTTGATCACCATGCACCAGGCTGAAGTACTCACACAAGTATTGTAGCTGCTGGTAGGTGCAAAACCTCTTCCTCAATGTCCATACATGTCCAGATTCAAGTGCAGGAACAGAAGGAAGGGTAATAGCAGGGAGAGTGGGAGAGATTGTAATCCACTCCTGTTATCAAATATAGGGACTTGTCCAGAAGTCATTTTAATCTTTGGTTTCTGAAAGCAGAGACTAGGTAGATTCACGTTAGAAGCAGCATGCACAAAAGTCACTACTGATATCCATTAGATAAGTATTTTTAAAAGTGTTTAGTTCTCTATTGCATTGAAGGATTTATGTCTTCCCAGGAGTTCAATACTAGCATGGATATTTTATAGCTCAAGGTCTTAAAGCAAACACCACCTGGTAAAACTCAAACTGGTGAGGAGCCAGATCTCTCTGAACTTGCTGCTGCTTTCTGGGAGCTTCTGTTTGTTATTGTGGTGGGAAGGCCATGTAGGGAGAGTTGGAAAGGATGCAGGTAAAAATCTATTGTTGCTGTTGTAGGACCAATTCCATCTCCCTGACTAAGACTGAGTGAAATTCACTGATGAGTAAGATACTACTTGCTCTGGTACATGATGGTAGAAATAAGCCCAGAAAGAACATACCTGGAAACCTGGGCTTCACTGTGCTAGTGTTGGGCACCATGCATGAAATGCCAGGCATGCCAATGCCAGACAGCTTCTACACTCACGTGGCAGCGCAGGGAAGGCAGCCTTCTGCCACAGCCGGGCACAGCAGATCACCTTGGTGGTTTAACACACTAGTTTGTCTGAGAAGACTTCTTCTTTCCATGCACTGTGATCAACTTGAAGGGACTGTTGCCCCAGGGATCAGTGGAAAGGTTTTCAGGCTTGCATCTTTGCAGTGAGACAAATATGACCTGAAGAAAGATTAGAAAAAAACAGAGATTTCTTATGTGGTTCACAAAGTGACTCACTGGGTCTCAGGAAGGAATACAGGACTTCCATAATATTGAGTGCTGGTAAAGTAAAATTGGGCTTCAAGGACAGAGACTATTAGCAGAGAAGCCCTTGTTTGGTTGTGATCTCATTCAAGTGCAATATTGATACCAGAGAAAGAGGGAAATCAGAAAGTTAAAACTATAATTCTGGGACTGGCAAAAGGAAGCATGAAAAAAGAGAAACCTGCTGTCAGCGAGAGCTAACCTGTTCCTTGGGAGTGTATCAATATTGTTTCCTTGTGTTACAGCAAATAAGGGAATCATCACCACCACTATCAACACAGTATTTACCGTCTTTCAAGCAGATGGCACCATAAGCCAGATGAATAAGACTTGAATCTGTCTCTAACAACTTACTAGTTATTCTCAAATATTCTGTGGTGGACTCCAGCATTCAAGGGAGTTATAAACAATGCCCTTAGCCCAGTATTACCTCCACGGTCAGAGGGGAGATAGGACAGGAGTCAGTGAGAGTGAACCCTCTGGCATATGAATACTCTCTGCATTACAGTGCCTGCAGCCTTGCCATGACCCACCAGAAAGTCACAATCTCATCCTCTGTCCCTGCAATGTCCCATCTCAAATGATGCAGATTAATTTAATCACACAGAGGCCTGAAATACTTTCCAAGGGAAAAAAAAACCCAGTTTCTGTCAGTGAAACGAAAGTGGAAAATTCCCAGCACAGTTAAACTCAGAGATTTTCCTCCACCCCAGCTATTCACCAAGTAAGGGTTATTCCAACCACAGCTCAGAGCAATCTGAGAGCAGCTGCTAAGGTGCTTCTCAATTTTGCATGAGAAGCCGCACTTTAAGAGGATGGCTGGCAGGCAGAAGGGGGAACGCGACAACTGTGGCTGCAGGAGCTGTAGGGATGCGGTGCTGCTGCAGCCACCTCTAGACAATGGGATCACCCTTTGTCCCAGCTCTGGGCGGGACCCAGAGGCTGCCTGGTGGGGCAAAGGCTTGCAGGATCATGGTTTGGATGGGGCAGGCGTGCTGACCGTAATCCAATGCCTGGAGAAGGTGCTTCCATTACCTGTTTCCTTCTCCTGGGGTGCTTTCCCAAGACCTGTGAAAAAAAACCCCACAGCAGCTGGGAGTCACACACCCCTCCAGTCCGCGACGGCCGGGGGGCATCGGGGTCCAACCCTGAGCCCCTTCTGGGGTCCCCTGTGTCAGAGGCACACACACGACGCTAGGGTGGTGGCTACTCCCAGAGAGATCTCTGATAAACAGGAAGGAACAAGTATCGCTACAAATCGCTAATCACTCCCAATATCAGCCTGGCAAGAGAACAAAACTAAATTTCCCTGAGGAACAAAGGTGTACATGCATCCCCTTCCTGCAAATTCAGACAGCCCCGAGGACCGCGGGTGCGGGCAGAGCCACTTCTCTCGCAGACCGCGTTTTACTTCCGTGCAATGTGTAGAAATATTCTAGAAGAAGCACAATAGCCTCTCTAGGCATGCAACAGCTTGGCAAGCCGGCGGAGCGGAGTTGCCCCTGCAGCAGGCGGGGGCTGCGCCCGCCGCGCTGCGGAGCAGGGAGGGCTCCCCCAGCCGGGCCCGGCAGCCGCCGCCCGCTCCGGCCGGACTGCAGGCTCTTGATGGGAGAGGTGTCACTCTCCAGACTCAAGAAAATATGCTTCTCTCTCCCTCTCTGTCCACATTATCGTACCCCCACCCCTTTCCCATCCACCTCAAAAATTCAAGGAGAGATGGAAAAAAAAAGGCAGAAGTGCCTGCGTTTGCTACGTTTGCTTCTGACGCCAGAAGGGATTTAGGGATATTACCAGCAGCTTATTTAGAGAGTCCAAAAGCACACCAAGAGTAGCATAAACGAACAGGAAAAAACACGTTGGGTTTAAGCGCACAGTCGGGGAGCATCAGTTCGGGAGCCGGGACAAAGGCTGCTCTGGTTGTTCCGGTAAATTTCCCGGGAAAGGAACCACATCGAGCTCTCAGAAATACGTCCCGGTTCGTGTAAAACGCAACTAATGATGGAAACACACACACATACACGTGTATTTACACACACAACTCTCTATTATTTATATACGCCACAATTTATGGATAGTGCAATGGGAAAGGGCTGTCGCACACGGGTGCCCTTACCGCCGGGAGAGAAAGCGGGAATATTTCTCGGCCCAGAGGCTCTCTCTGCTCCCCGGCAGCCGGGGCTAAGGGTCTCCTCTCCCGTGGAGCCGAGCTACGCGCAGCACCCGCACCATGGTGCGTGGAGTCAAAGCAGAACGGTCCCGATGCCTCATCCCGCTGCTCCTCTCTCCGAGGGGTGCTCCAGCTGGAGGTGAGGGATGGGGTGCACAACGTGAGGCTATCCAGTGTACAGCTTTCCTTTCGTAAAGCTGCTTTCTCCGAAGTGATAAAACCCCGAGCGATCGCGGATTTTACCCCGTTCACAGCCGATATTGCTTCACTGCGTCCCCTTCCTCCGGGCGCGGGTCGCAAAAAGCGGGAGCCGCATCCCCCGGGACTGGGAGAGGGAAATAGCCGCTGTGAGAGCGGGGCACAAGGGACAGACTCACGCAGCTTTCGTGTGCTCGCCTTGAGCTGGCGCTGGGCGGGTGTCACCTGGGGAGGTTGGAAAGCGATGCTCGTGCGGGGAAGAGCCCGTGCGGTCCTTCCGTGGCATTGCGGGAGTCCGACTTCACCACGCCGCCGGGCCCTTGGAGCGAACGTCATTCACTCCCTGCGCTCGGCCTTTCCACGCCGATCCACAGCACGGAGCCCAGAGCCTGTAAATTCCTTTCCTCACTGCCAAGGAATTTGCACGTCCTAACACCTGTCCCTTAACCCAACGAGTGGGCGCTTGCATGCATATAGCCAGATACATACACCTAACGAAATTCAGTGTGCACCTGTACATTCAAAGAAAATACAAACTGGGCAGTACAAGCACAAAAACTAAATCTGAACTTTTTTTAAAAAAAAGCATTCCTGAAAGACAAACTAAAAAATTTTATCATTTACATTACATATTCTCAATTTAATTCTATCTCTTTCAGATTTTTTTTCTCTGAAGAGAATGTTCAGATCTGTTTGCAAATGAGAAACTGTATTTTATGTATGTAAGCATAGAAATACTGAAGGTAATAGGCAGAGAAATTTTAAATTGAAGAAAATTGCTACGTTTGCTGTAACTGTGCAAATACAAAATGATTGTAAATTTGCAACACCAATACATTAATAATTCAACTGCAGTTATTTTCTTATTTTAAATTATTTTTCCATTCACAACATTGCAATTATTTGGTTTTGCAACTATATTTAGCAGGAGTGGGATTTCTAATACATAAATTATTTTCTTTTGATAGTCACAAATTACTAGTGGAAGATATAGGTTAAAAACTACAAGGTAGAAGGGGTACTTTATTCAAATCATATGGAAGTCCCCACCTTCATCCTAAAGTGTGTCAGTACAAAGAATAAACAAACCCTTCAAATGTGTAGAACAACTGGATGTTATTTGGTTTTTCCCCCTTAACTGACATTTTATCTTATTATAAGTGGATGGTGTTTGTATATATGTGAAGAGGGAGATAGAAACCATGTGGCTCATACCGTGATATCCAGAGACTAAGAGGCTGTTCACAGAACTCTGGATGAAGTAAGAGAGACGTCGGACAAAGGTCTGCATGTTTTGACATGAAGCTGAGATTCATTTCCCAAACTGTGGAGCGGTTGCTGAGTTCATAGGTATGGTAACTAACCAATGAATCTGCACCCAAGCCCCACCTCGGCCACTCCATGCTGCCCCTGGGAAGTGATCAGCAGCAGGTCTTTGCTGGTAAAGGCCTGGGTTAGGCCTTGGTTCCAGGTCTCTGTCTGGGAAGCCAAGAGAATTTCGGTAGATGTCGCACGGACCTGGAGAGGGAGCTTCCGGCTCGGCCTCCTGCCGAGGACACTTGTGATTCCCCTGATACATGGTAAACATCGACCTTTACCACGGAGAGAAGCCTGGTCCAGGGCTATGGAAAGTCGCCATGCAGCATCTGCAACAGAGCTACATGGGGTCCTTTGCAGCAGTTGTTCTTGGATCTCTTGGCAGCAAACTTTCTCCTGAGGCATTGGCATCACCCTTTTCTCCATTATATACATCTCCTACAAGCATTTAGGTCACAAGTGTATAGGTCCCCTACAAGCAGCAGGAAAAAGCCATGCTTCCTATAGCCCTTATGTATCCCTTCCCAGTTGCTGAACACTTTCTGCCTTATTAGGTGCTCAAGGATGAGCTAAAACGCCCGAAGACAAATGTCCCACATGGGGATATTTCAAATCTCATCCCTGGTGAGGAGGAAAATTGTCAAAAGAGACACTAGTGAGACTAGGGCACTGGTGGGGGCAGGTGGTCAGCAGCAGGGCCTGTGACATGCTCCCTGTGCCAGGGCCAAGTCGGGACACTGGGATGTCCCGATGGAGCCTGAGCCGCCGCTAAGAGCGAGCAGCCCGCGTGGAGCGTGGAGAAGGCCGTAGCTGCTGAGGCTCTGCTTCTGTGCTCAGCACAGGGCTGTACGCAGCAAAATCCCCTCGCCTTCTTCCCTCCGGCTTCACGGCTGAAAGCAATCCCAGAGCAGAGTGTGTGGATCGGCTTCTTGCACACGGGGTGAAAGAACCCTTTTCGGGACAACACACGGACTGTAAAGGCCGCATCCGGCTCTCCTGCCTGGGAATTCCCCCCATTGGGACTCAGTTGCCAGGAGCGGGGGCGCTTCTGCAGCCCAGGCCCTGGTCCTGCTGCGGGCGGTAGCCGGGATTTGGGTTTGGAACAGCTGCAGGAGGGGACAAGAGGTCGACCCGACGTCCCGGGTTGCTGGCTGCGGGCCGCCCGTCTTCCTCATCCTGCGGGCTGCACGCGTCCCTCGGGGCTGGATGGAGGTCCCGGCAGGGGGATACCCTTGTGGGACACCTACCGCCTCTGGGACAAGGACATCAGCGTGCGTAGGAAAAGGGGTATGCGGGCAGAGTCAGGACACGGCGGGGAAGCCGAAATGCCCCTCAGCAGAGCGACTGGCGCCGCATCGTCCCTGGGTTACTCGTTATCGCTGCATTTGGCAGAAAACTCTTGGGAGAAGTCGCTCTGAAATTTTCTGACTCTGCCAGAATTCCGAGGGGAAAAAAACTCCTTCGCTCCGAAGGGCATCTGCCCTTCCCCGAAGACGAGTCCCGTTTAGGCGGGCAGTGGTGAGGGGCAGAAATCTTTTCGCTCTTCTCCGAAGGAAAAAACAAGTATTTCCAGCACTACTCTGCGTTAAATATTGCGGCGCCTCGACTTTGCAACTGAGCTGGGTGAAGGGTACTAATATTTATTACTACTCTCTTCGTATTACACTGCAGCTGCAGAAGAGAAGCGTTTTGCAAACGGAACCTAGGCAGCGAGAACCGGCACGGCCGGGGCGCAGATGCTGCTCGGCGGCCGCGGGCTGTTCTGGCTCGTCCTCGGTCCCGCCGTTCTGCCGGACCCGCCCGCCCCGGGCTGTGCCGCCGAGGGGCTTCGGGCGGAGGAGCGGCGGCGCGGGCTGCTGGGGATTACTGCAATATGGCACTTGCGTGGTTTGCAGCCGTGGTGGAGGGATAACACTTTCATTTCCACGCATGGTGTATGCGGGTAGAGCTCGACGCGGATCCGCCGTGTAAAAAAAAAAAAAACCTGAGTTTCATCGCAAAAGCTTTGAGCCGGAGAGGAAGAAACTTTCATTTACTTTATGAAACTCCGCAACTGATAGTGAATTCCGCACCCGGTTACGCCTTTGCTTTTTCATGCCGCAAGTAATTTGTTTTCACGCGCATCAATAATGCGACACCTCTGGGGTGGGCGCTGAAGCCCCCCAGGATCCACGCAAGGCAGGAGGGGATGAGACAGGGAATAAGGGCAGCTCGGCTCTCTTTTCTCCTTTTGTTATTGTTGTTGGGGGGATGTGTGTGTGTGGGGGTTGTTCCCGTTTTATTATCTCAACGAAAGAAAACCCTCAGGGCGGTAATGACCGAGTTTTCTACAGGCAGTAAAACATTAAAATGGCCACAAACCTTTCAGCACAGACCAAAAAGCTAGTTTCTCTTCTCTTCTCTTCTCTTCTCTTCTCTTCTCTTCTCTTCTCTTCTCTTCTCTTCTCTTCTCTTCTCTTCTCTTCTTTCTTATCAGGGAAAAACCCCCCAAACACCTCGGTGTTTTGTGACTATATTTTGCAGAGGAAGACATGGTTTTGAAGGAAAATGCATCCCTTTTTCACCCAGATGGACAGTTGTGTTCTGTGTGCTGCATCACACAGATGTTCCCACCTGCAGAAGAACCCCAGGTCACCTCGGAGGTCCAGAGCAACAGAGTATCAACGAACCTAATGCATAGGATGAAGGTATCCGTGTACACATTTTTGGATAAAGTGTTTTTGCACAAAGCTATAGGAACTGGAAACCCTTAAGATAAAGAACCGAGAAAAAGAAAAGATGCACTTCCAAGTCTGGTCAGGAAGGATCGTCAGCCTTAGGTCCCAAAGGATAGCCTTAGGTCTCAAAAGCAGATATTTAGGGGTCGGGTTAACCGTGGGAAAGGATTAGTGGACACAGATTCAAACAAGAAAACTTCGTCCCCGGCGGAGTCGGCTCCGTGCCGGTGCTCGCCGTCCCTCTCCCCAGCCCCCCGAACTGCTTCGGCCTCGCTCCGTGGGACTGCACGGCCGCAGCGGGGGAGAACCTCCCCGGCAGCCAAGGCCTCCTCCTCCAAAGAGACGAGGGAGGGGATCATTATTCTTCCACTGTAAGGCATTCGTCATTATAAATCGTCAAGCCCAGTGTGCAGGGGAGGTCCCCGGAGCCGCGCTTGGCTTACAGCCGCCTTTCGTATCAGCACAGCCCGGAGAAAACCCGGCATTGACTTAAGTCGCCGTGCAGAGAGCCCCTAAGTTCCCCGTATCCTCAGGGGTGCTGGGCTCTGTCGGCACAAGCGGGAGCTGGCAGCCGGCCGCCCACGCTCGGCCTGGCCCCGTCCCCGGCACCGAGCGGGACATCACCAGCGAGCCCCGAAACGCTTCTGGGTGTAAGCAGACGGGGCTGCCCCTCACCTTGGCCGGCTGCGCCTCCCGGGTTCCGCGGGAAGGGCTCTGTCACTCCCACTGCCGTGGTACAGAGGAGCGAACCTGCATCAGTCCGTGATCTCAAACGAAAGCCACGAATTAAAACAACGCCTTTCGAAGTCAGACTTGCTGCTGTGTAAGGAAGGCGAAGAGCTCTTCGTCCAGGAAGACGACAGAGCTACAAGGACTCTAAAACGCGGGATTCTGGTTACTTGAAAGCAGCTCGAAAATGCAATTATTCCTGTAGGTGGCACTGGTTCTAGATGTTGTAGAAGCAGAGGCAGAAACGGAGAAAATTGCCTAGGAATTCCCAATTGGTTCCTATAATTTAAGGCAGAGCAATAGAGTTATCTTTTTTTATTTACTCTAAATTCATGTAACATGTGACAAATGAAAACCCGATTTCTTTATTAGAACAAAATATTCTTTAAAAATCTAGCCCTCTATATCTTAATGGTCTGGTCCACGAGAATTGTCTATTCCCCTATATGTCATTAAACAAATCCTAGTGCAAATAGAAATTAACTCAACACGGCTCATTCAAGTCAAATGCTTGCACCAGGAAAGCCCTAATGAGACACTGTCTGGTTTCCAGAAGGGTTGCTAAGTACGATTGGCGGCGAAGTTATTAAATCTGTCCAAGCAGCTAACACATCATTAAGACACCCTACCTAACCCTCCCGACCTCGATCTGAATATTCCAGAGAGGGTGAAAGGGATATGACAGTGGCTCCGATGCCATAGACCAGGAAGTCCCCACGCCGGGGAAAGGAACCGGGACAGCCTCAGGTGTCGGCAGCGGCGGGAGGCGCTCAGGGGTTTGCCGGGGAAACTCGGTCCGCGGGGACGTCCTTAACCCCGGCCTTTCTCCCGGTTTAGCAATACTGTGCATTTATTTCACCTGTTCACCCGCCTCCAGCGTGTCCCAGTGAGGTGCACGCATATGCCTTCACTGCAGAGGGTCTGTACGGACCCGGGACGGCGGGCTCAACCCGACAGTGTAACCGGGTCTGTCCGTCCCTCCTTTCTCCTGAGAATGGGTCAAACGCCCGTAGTCACTCTTCACGGGTTGTCTGAGTTTCTACAGACCCTGCCCTTCTCCCACCAGGCCGGGGAGCGGCTCCCCGCGGTGTCGTAGGGACTGAGAGCCCCGGCCGGGCCAGGGAGCCAGCCAGCCGGGAAAACAGCCGGGAACCAGCCGGCTCCGAGCGGCGGGAGAAGCTGCTCGAGAACGAGCGGAGGGCTCCGGCCCAACCCTCGGCACAGCCCGACACTGAGCGGGCATTTCTGACCACTGAATCTGAGCTTCCCTGCTTCTGCACGCCAGGGAGAGCTCTGCAAGAGGTTGTGTCCTTATCCCAAAAGCAGAGCACCTAAAAGCCTTGTGTAGAAATAGAGATTTCTCGCTATGTTTCGTTTTCTTCAGATTTTGGGTCTGTGACAACCGAAGTGACTCTAAGACCCGATTGTATTTTGCCCATCATTACTTCATAAATATGCAGGAAATGTCCAGACATGGCTCGTTTGTATGTGATGAAACTCTGTTGAACAAAATTTTCATCCTGTTATATTTCCATTCTCCGTCGTGACCCTGATGTTGAAATAATTTCTTAACATTGAAATCACGCACTCTCACACAACACAGCTCCCTCTCTACCTGCCAGCTTGTGTGAGCTTCGGAGTTGTTGCGTGTATTTCCGTGCATGTTTGAGTACTACGTTAATTAAATTAGGGTAAAAATACTCTCCTCTCCGGAACCACAAGTGAATGAGTGCGGGCAGTTTATGCAAACACAAATGATAAGCCGGTGGTTTTTAGCGAGCTAAAATAAGATAGCAGGCTGTAACAAGAAACTCACCATCTACCAACGACGGACCAGCAACTTGTGCCAGATCATTCTCAAAAAGCCGTTTTCCCCCGAATAGGGGAAAAGTGGAAAACAAGGCCAGCCCCTGCAGAAGGGCCGGGGCCGGGGGTCGCCAAGGGGTTGGGGAGCTGTTGGGGGGCAGCGGTCCCTATCTGCAGCGGTCCCTATGTGCAGCCGTCCCTATCTGCAGCGGTCCCTATCTATCTGCAGCCGAGCGCCGGCTGGAAAGGACGTCTCCCTGTGAAAATGCCCCTTCTCTTTCGCACAGGCTTTTGCCGGTGCATGTGCTCTTGTCCCAGGCTACGAGGAGGGGTCAGCACACCTGAGAGCTGGGGGTCAGGCCGGGTGTTTTCAGGCTCACAGGCTCCGAGGGGGAGCGTGAGCGGCGAGGTCAGCCCCGCACCCGCTCTCGCTGCCTGCTGAGGCACGCTGCCCTCACTAACCTACTGTGCTCAGCTATTTTGCGGCATAAGGAAATGCACATGGCAGCCAGTGATGCGTGGAGGCCCCTTCATCCTGCGTTTGGTTCCTCGCAGAAAACGGGAATGATCCCTGGAGATTCCGTGGGATTTTGTACGCTCACGTGTAGGAATAGCTCTGTGCAAAATGAAAGCCCCGTTTCAAAGCTCCGTGGGTCTCATCTCTCTCAATTTCACACAGCATCTTCCCTCCGGGATGGGTCACCTCTGGACTTAACTCGAGGTTCTCGCTGCGTTGTCGCTAACTTTCCACCTGCCTCTGCCCTCTTTTCCCTACCTGCCCTTCACAGGCGTCCAAAATCTCCTCCGACACCCACACCGCGTTATCCCCTCACCCCTGCTCCGGCTCCAAGGTGTTCCTTGCCC
This sequence comes from Agelaius tricolor, assembly GCF_023055355.1. Classification (NCBI taxonomy): domain Eukaryota; kingdom Metazoa; phylum Chordata; class Aves; order Passeriformes; family Icteridae; genus Agelaius; species Agelaius tricolor. The sequence goes on along the minus strand of NW_027269265.1, from coordinate 24,906,129 downwards.
ACCAAACTGTCTGCACCGCTTCCGGGGGAGGATTTCGCGGCTTTGAGCCGCATGGCAGGAGCTGGGGGCGGGGAAGACAGGGCAGCTGCGACAGTCCCTCCGGCCGCCGCGCCACGTCCGCCCCTCAGACCTTCCCCACGCCACCTCGGGAAATGCGGCCACCCGACTACGTACACGGCCGGGGGCACCGTGTCCTTTGGGAAGGATCAGGGGGCCTTCTGCTTACAAATGCGTTACTATGTGGGCATCCTTCTGCCTTAATAGCCCCTCAGTAGCCCACTCGCCTCGAGGAAGGCGAGGAGGTTATCTTCCTTCCTCCCTTAAAAAAAGAAATCAATAAAAATCTGCAGCTTCAAAGAGGGGGCGTGTGGGTGTATGTGTGTGTGTGCCGCGTTGGATTTGTCTGGTTTCTTCCTACAAGGGGAGAGCGGAGGCATCTGGGGAGCAGAGCGAGGCACAGCAAGGCCTCATGAAGGCGGCTCTAAGAGGAAGGAGTAGGACACGCCGAGGTGAGCACAGCGGCGCAAAGGAGCCCTGCCGGAGCGGGGGAAAACCTCAGCGTCGGGACTCTGCTCTCAGCTGCGGGAGGTTCGGCACTGTCGGGAGGCCTGCCCGGTCCCGGAAAGCGCCGGAGAAGGCCTTCATGGGCGGGGGCAGCCAGGGACGGCCGGCCGCCGCCTCGCCGGTACCGGCGGCGCACCGGGGCTGCTGCAGCCGTACCCGCGATTTGCAGCGGGCAGCTCCCGCCGAGTCTGTTTTGTGGAGGAGAGAGGGCGAGGGAGCAGAGTGTGAGGGAAGGAGAGGAAGGGGAGCGCCTCTGGCTCCCCTCTGGAACGCAGCAGTGTCGGGAGAAGGCAGACAAGGGCAGCGACTCCCGAGAGACGCCAGGGCCGGTACCCGCAGCTCCGGCAGCGCTGGGCGTGACGGCCCCGCTCCGGCACTCTCTCGGCACGGAGGGAAAGGAATGGGAGGGCAAGCCCGGCTCCTGTCTGGCTCTGGCTCGAGTGTCTTACAGCTTCCCCCCGTGCTGCTTTGTCAGGCCGGGATCCCTGCGGTGAGGCCGCGGTGCGTGCCGGGGCAGCCGCCGGCTTCTCAGGGCGAGCCCCCTGCCCGGGCACGCGTGCCCTTCCCCGGGTAGAAAAGCCCCGACCCGGCGCCCCCCGCCCTCCCCTCCCTGCTGCCTTTCCCCTCCGATTCTACAACGATTTCCTACCTGAAAAAAATAATCTTTTTGCCAGGCAGGTCAGAAGCGATCGACAGTCTGTTGTATATTATGTTTTCATATTCCTCTCGTCTCCCCCTGCCCTCTACCGACTCACTGTAGATCTGACCTTTGGTATTTCAGCCCACACTCAGCAGTTGAATGGAAACAAGTTGAGCACGTTCACTTCTGATAAACATTATCCTTAAACCACTAGAGACCCGAGCAGAGTAAACGAGCTTTTCCGACAGGACCACATCAGGAACACACATTGAGAACGGGAAAGAAACAAAATATCCAGGAGATCAGAGGCGGGCTCGGGGGTGGAGGGGTGGGAGAGGGAAGGAGGGGGAACAGACAGGTTGGAGGACACGGCGGAGGGGGAAGAGAAGGACCAACTGTGAACACAATAGACACAGATGGGAAGGGGAGCTGCCCGGGCAGCGTGGGAGAGCAGCCAGGGTCACGCCCGAGCATCCCAGCAACCCTGGGGGAGCTTTAGAGGCGCCGAGCGGGTCCAGGAGCGGCGGGGTCGGGCTTGCACCGCCCGTGCACCCGGAGATGCTCCCCGGCCACAGGGCACGGGACCGCGCTGAAGCAACGGGAGTCCCGCGTGTTCAGGGTGGCCGGGGCGGCGAGCAGCCCAGGCCCCGTCGGGCTGGGGGACACGCTGTAGGGCGAGCAGCCTTGTCGGGGATCCCGGCAAGAAACTCCACTTCCACAAGAAATACCCTGTTAAAGCGGATCGGAAGTTTTACGGATTCCCACCTCCTTTCACTGTTTAATTACAGAAATAGCTTAATTAAGGCTGGATCCGGGTCCCACTAGTTCAATGCCTTCTGCCTTAAAAATAACCAAAGGAGGTCAGTTCACAACACAGAGAGGGGTTCTGGCTTCAGCATACGCCTGCCAGTACTACTGCCCGCGCAAAATGCCAGCGCTTTCGGACAGTGTCATTTGCACGGGTGTGAAGAGTGCTCCCCTTATCAAAGATAATTCTATCTAAGTTGAAGAAATACCTCAATTTACAGGTGGGATATTTTGAAAGGGCAACTCGTACTTTTGAAGTAACCAAAAAACTGCCATAGAAAAGTTCCTGTTGTGGTGGTTTGGTTTTGTTAGGGGTTTTTTTTTGGTTTGAGTTTGGTTTTGTTGATAATTTTTGGTAGTGTATTTTTTGTTGTCTTTTTTTTTTTTTTTTTTTTAATTCCTGTGGAGAAAACAAGTATCCCCCGATATTTCGATCAGATGGAAGTACCTGCAAAAGAGCCATGATCACCTTCGTTTCATCACAAAACGTTTACAACATGCCGCTAATTTCTGGGAGATCTCCTGCAACATCTTATTTATTCACAGTTAGGATTGTTCATTGCGATATGTGCAGGATCTGAAATATCGCTCAATTTTTTTCCTAAAAATATCTTACATTTCAATTAAAATAATATCGAGACTATGTTTATGCACACCAGCGACATAAATTTTGTGGTTTACTTGCTGATATTTTGTGCACTAGGACCACCGCCTTATTTCTTTTCACATTTTATTTAATTTACAGAGTCTGTACCTTTGAGACTCTATTGAAAAAAAAAAGCAACAAACGACAAAGAAGAATCTCAGGAGATTAATAGATTAATACAGAAAAAAAAAAAACCAAAAAAAAACCAACAAAAAACCCCGACCCAAGACAAATCTTTTGCTGAAGCCCATGATCTCTGTGTGCAACACGATGTACGGTAGAGCATAAGACGCACACACACAAGGTCAGCTCAGGATCCGTACACCGCCAAACCAAATATTTCTTCCACATATACGCCGTGACCCACACATTCTTTAATTTCTACCAGCTTTGCCTGTTTTTCTTTTGATTGCTAATGTGTATCAGTGTCTTTTATAAAGCTGAAGTCAGCTCCGAGGCACTGACATTTTACGGTTAAGCCTTGTGCAGGGTTAGTGTGGGGATGAAAACAAAACCGGGGCCGGTCTGCGCTGGGCAGCGAGCGCCAGCATCCCGGTGCCGGTGTGCGGTGGCCGGAGAACGCAGCATCCCAGTGCCAGGCGCTACAAGCCCCGTCCCGTCTCCTCCCAAGGCGAGGGAAATTGCAGCTCGTTTCCTGACCGGTTGGTGATTTTCACCAAAAATGACGCAACTCTCATCGCTCACGGTCTTCTCATACACCGCCCGCGAAACATTCGTTAGCGAAAAGGTGCTTTATTAGAACGAGGCGATCAAACCCACGAAGAGCTTCTCTCGCGCTCCGCAAACTCAACGCGGGCAAACCGTGTGTGTGTGTCAAGACACGGCTCTGCTTCATTCGGGGAAAGGGGGAACCGCTCTGCCAGGCTCGAAGCCCCCTCTCCGGCTGCTCAGTCCGGGAAAAGGGCCAGGAAGGGCGGCGCTGCGTTGCCCGCCGCCCGTGCCGCGGCCCCGCGGAGCTGCGTGCCGAGGCCCCGGCCCCGCCGGCCGAGCCGTGCCTGCCACGGCGCCGGCCCCGCTCGGCACGGCCCCGACGCCGGCGGCGCTCCCCGCGCAACTCACCGCCGCAGGTGCGGAGCCGCCGTCCCGGCGCGGCGGGCCCAGGTGCGGAGCGAGGCGCGGAGCGGAGCGGAAGGGCCGCCGCCGCCGCGCTGTCCGTCATCTCCCCCGGCCACTGGGAGGGCGGCTGGGCCGTGGGGCCGCCCCAGGGGCGGGCTCGGGGGGGCGGTGGGCCACGGGCCCGGCCCAGCCCGGCCCTGCCCACGCTGCCCTGAGGTTGAAATGCAGAAGTCAAGGCTCTCTTGTCGGGATGTAGATTTCCTTGTAGTTCTTTTCTTCCTCACGCTACCGTTCCCTTCTCAGTGGAGATCAGAGAGGCTCGGGGCCGGTGCGGCCAGGAGCGCAGGAGGCCGGGAGCCGCTTCCCGGGCATAGGGATCCGTTGGGATTTAGGGCCGGCCTCGAGGTGTCCCGCTCAGAGGAATGGGTAAGTGGCCGGGAGCCGCAGGAGGGTTCAAGTGCTGTCAAGAGAGGGGGAGCACCCGTGCGCAGTCATCTGCCACTGCCGCGGCTCCCTTATTGACTTTGCTCGTGTTCCTACAAGTTGTAAGAACATGTTGAGGGTCAGGAGCAGGGGAGAGAGAGAGAGAGCTAATGACTAGTCGGCTTGTTATTAGTGTTATTAGGCGAGTGCGAGGCAGGATCGCAGCTGAGCGGATGGCTGGAGCCCGTGACACGTTGTATATTATTCCTGACATCGATCGTAGCAGTTAACATTTTAACACGCTTGTTTTACAGCCCAGTGTAATCGTGCTGTTAAGCGAAAGGCGCTAACAGCACCAGGAACGGTCTTTAAAAAGTTAGTCCCGACTCAGAAGCACCGCGCTGCCCTCGTCTCTCCCAAGATGTAAAAGAATTTCCTCAACTACTTTTCCTTCCTCCCCCTCCCCCACGTCTTAGACGATGTTTTTCTTTTCTTTTTGTTTTCTTCGCGTTCCTTTTTCCTGTGGCAATAAAGCTGACTTGTCTGTTGGGGCGATCTAATTTTTCATCTCTGGAATGTGCTTATTTTTGGGAATATGCTTGATGCACAGTCCGGAGAGCTCCGACATTTGTTGCCACGGATTATCTTTCTTTCAGTATTTTCTTTTTTCTTACTTTCTTTCTCTCTCTCTCTCTTTTTTTTTTTTTTTTTTTAACCTCTCACTTCTCTTCCTCCCTTCCCTTTGCTTCCTTCAGCCTCGGGGGCATCCCGCTATTATAAAGAAGCGTGCGTGGAGTGACCGGGGAGGGGGGGGGTCCCTGTCTGTGACATCTGTCTGTGATAAGGAGCAGCTCAGACGCCCCTTTCTGTGCCGTCCGCCGTGTCCGACGGCTGTATTTGTGCATTTGCTTGCAGAACCTGCCTTCGGGGAAGTGAACCAGCTCGGGGGGGTGTTTGTCAACGGGAGACCCCTGCCCAATGCCATCAGGCTGCGGATTGTGGAACTGGCGCAACTGGGTATCAGGCCGTGTGACATCAGCCGGCAGCTCCGCGTTTCCCACGGCTGTGTCAGCAAAATCCTGGCTCGCTACAACGAGACCGGCTCCATCCTACCGGGGGCTATCGGCGGCAGCAAGCCTCGGGTCACCACCCCCACGGTGGTAAAACATATCCGGACCTACAAACAAAGGGATCCGGGCATCTTCGCCTGGGAGATCCGGGATCGCCTGCTGGCCGATGGCGTGTGTGACAAGTACAACGTGCCGTCGGTCAGCTCCATCAGCCGCATCCTCCGGAACAAAATCGGGAACCTGTCTCAGCAGAGTCACTACGAGTCCTATAAGCAGCACCAGCCGCCCCCACAGCCTGCTCTGTCCTACAACCACATCTACCCCTACCCCAGCCCCATCGCTGCTGCAGGAGCCAAGGTGTCCACCCCTCCCGGGGTGCCGGCGATCCCCAGCACCATGGCCATGCCCAGGACGTGGCCGTCCTCTCACTCCGTGACGGACATCCTGGGGATCCGGTCCATCACAGACCAAGGTGAGAAATGGGGGGAGCCGGGGCCACAAAGGCAGCCGAACAGGGCCGGAGGGGTTCGGTCCCCCGCTTCTGGATTCTTTCCTCTCCGAGGGTCGGAAGGTGGTTTCGTTGTTTAATTCGGGAAACCCCTGGCGTTTTCCCCGGCGCGGGCAGGGCGCTGAGCTTACTGGAGGATGCGTCTCGGAACGTGGGCAGACCGAAGGGCCTGGGTGGGCTGCAGGCGGACGAGCAAACAGGACCCATCGGCCGTCACCTCCGCCTCTGTGACCCGGGAGGGGGGATGCTGGCCGGAGGGACCGGCCCGGGGCGCGGCGGCACCAGGGCGCACTCGGTACCAGTCCCGGTCCCGGTCCCGACCGAGGCTCGCTGCCGCACTCCGGTCACGGGCACTGCCTTGGCGTTGCTGAGAAGTCAATTTTCTGTAGTTTTCGCAATCAGCTCAAATTTGCTTCGGCAGGAAGTTCAAATGTCATCTAATTGCTTTCATTCTGATGGTGTATTTTCCTCCGAAGCGGTGATCTACGAAAACCAAAGGCCCAAGATTTGCCTCTTTTATCCCTTGCACATTCTTTCGGTTCCTCCGCCTGGAAACTGTGTCGCGTCTCCCAGCCGCTCGCTAGCAAGGGACATTTTTTCCATTTCGGTCCCTGCCAGTGAACTAACAGTGAAAGCGTTACTCAAAGTGTCACTGAAAACAGCAGTCCAAAATAACCTTTGCCTACAGCGATCTCTGTGTCCCAGTCTTCTCTCAGTATTAGTGGAGAGGTGGGAGCTGTGATCTCTGTTTTCACTGCCTTTTTAACAGCAACAATCCAGTTCTACCAGCATTTCAAATGAAAAATGATCCTTTAGGCATTGCAGAATAATTTTCTTCTTATTTAATCAGAAAGGTGATATTTTTTTTCAAGCAACACATACGTACGCACGAGCATGGGTTTTTTATGTATACATGTAAAAAATGTAACTTTGTTCTTCTTTGCCCTTCACGATATAAACTTTATTCTAGTCCTCACTGGCACAAACAGATGTGCTTGTTTCTGAGTCGACTTTAACAAATACACGCCTGGCAATCTCTGAGGCAATCTAGAGGTAGTGTTGGCAATGAACATTAAAAAGAATGAGTGCATTACAAACACATGAGAAATTTACGGTTTGTTTTTTTTTTTTTTTTTTTTTTTTTTATTTTTTGGGGTTTTATTTGCTTGTTTTGTGTTTTGTTTGGGTGGGTTTTTTGTTTTTTGTTTTTGGGGGGGGGGGTGTTTTTGGTTTTTTTGTGAGTTCCTCCTTTATTAACACCACATTGGCAGGCAGGCCTCTAACGGTGCTGCCGGGTGCGCCGGTATCTGTCCCGTCTCCCTCAGCCCCCGCAGCGGCACACATCTTTCTGCAGTGTGAAATCGCCCCCTCCCCTTCCCGTCAGAGGGTCGGCGCTGCGGAGTGGCCGATGCCGCAGATGGGGGCTGCTCGCCCTTGATTTATAGGGTAAACTGACCTTGCTGACACGGAAAGGAAGCCCCTATTCATGGGAAAGTGTGAGATCAGCAGAAAAGGGCGCTCGCCGAGGGAGCTCAATTTCTTAAGACAACTTCAGATTTGTGCCTTTGCCCAGCACGGCGAGGGGCCGGGCGGGGTGGTGTGGCAGGAAAGCCCCCTCCCACGGCGGCTCCGATGCGGCCGGGCGCGGGGCGCGGGGCTCGGGGCTCGGGGCAGGGCTCCCCCTACTCCTCCCCTGGCTCCCCGGTGCGGGAATTTGGCCGTTCGAGGAATTTGTCCGCCAGCAAATCATCCCGGTATGCCCATGGCGCGGCTGATAAGCATGTAAATAATAGGACTGTTACTTCTTTTCCTCCCCGCTTTCTTATCTTCTTGCTTTTATTTCCCAATTTAAAAAAAAAAATATTTATTTATTTACTTTTATGTTTAATTTTCTTTTTCTTCCAAAAAGTGTTTGGAGCCCAGTTTATGTGCAGGCGTGTCAGGTCTGTTTGTAACACGGGGTATTGTTTCTCCTCTGACTCACAAATGCACACACGGCGGTTGCCGTAAATACCCCTTAGGAGCTCCTGGGGGATAAACGCCGGGCGGCAGCTCCGTCCCGCCGGTGCGGGGACACGGGGAAGGGCGAGCCAGCCAGCTCTGGGCTGGGCTGCTGATCTCTGTCACAGGTTTCACGGACGGGGCTGACTGCCTTCTGCCCACGAATCACCGTCTCAAGGAGCTCCCGGGAGCTTCAGCGAGGTGTGGCGGGCGAGGGTCCGGCTTCCCCTTAGCTCTGCCCCACAGAGCGCCTTGCATGGGGAGAGGGGACCGTCTCCATCCCGAAGCAAAGCCATATCCACCTCCGAATCCCAGTCTCTGCCTCTAACTCCCTCTCTCCCGCTCCTTTGTTTTCCAGCAGTGAATGACACTTCGCCTTATCCCAGCCCCAAGGTGGAGGAATGGGGCAGCTTGGGCCGAAACAGCTTCCACCCGCCGACTCAGCATGCCGTGAACGGGCTGGAGAAGAGCTCCCTTGAGCAGGAGGCCAAGTACAGCCAGGTAAAGAGAGAGGCGGGGGGCGGGCAGTGATGCACAGGGCTCCTGAGCTCGGCCTCGGGCTACTGTCCTCGGTTTGGAGCCGGTGCCGGACTTTCTTCGGTTTTGGTTTGCAAGGACGGGCGGGAAAACGCCTGGCTCTCTTCGCTCCTCTCTCCGCTTCCTCCCCCGGCCTGGCGGCCGCGGCGCCCAGCAGCCCCATCCCGCCTGGCTGCCGGCGGGCGGAGGGCTGGGGAGGGCTGGGGAGGGCTGGCGGGGCTGGCGGGGCGGCAGCGATCGCGCCCGGGCCCGGGGCTGCCCCCGCCCGGCGGGTGCTCGAGACCCGCCGCCGCCTCCGCCCCTGCAGCCGCGTTGTACTCTGTCCGCAGCGTGCTCCGTAGTCAGGGGAATAATTTGAAAATGAGATGTAATTGCTTCCTACATTAAGCATTTTTAAACGCTTAAATAGACGGCGAATTTCCTAAGTTTTAATTACAACACAATATAACTGTTACTTAATAAATCTCTGTCTAAATCTTTGTACTTGCTAATCATGTCCCGTGCCAGGAGAAAAGCTATAAAAGGCTCAACTGTTACTCGTTGGGAAAGCACAGGTTCTGAAAACATTTTTTCCGTGTGATGGAAACATTTCAAAATGCATCAGAGGTCTCTCAGACACACTGACTTCCCGGCCACACATTTGTTGTACATAGAACCAAGTCGAAGAAAACCCACAATCGCTGTTTAGCATTTTCCCTGTTCAAAGACAGAGGTTTTGGACGTATTTTTTGAGTTCTGTGTCTGTTTTTAGGTCCATGTAGAGGAGACTTTTGTAGCTCGTGTTTGGTGGTGAGAGTAGCTGAATCAGACTCTCACGTTCAAGATGCGGAGCGCAAACTGTGGGAACTCTCGCAAAGAGCGGGCAGAGTGGGAAATACTGTAGATCCTGATAGTGAACACCTACTTCATTACATACATTGCCTTTTAAACAATACACCACCCTCAATGCTGTCCTATTTGTTTTGTTTTTCTATTATCCCATTATTATTATGTTCATTTCATAACACAAATAATGTGCGCTGTAGTGTAGCCATATGGTTAAAGATAGAATTAGACTTAGATTTAGTGTTACTACTCCTTCTACAATTTTCTTGAAAGACTAAAACAAGCCTTAAGAGTCTTGCTAAAAATAGTAGATATAGCTTGTCACTAGTCTGTTAAGAGCAGCTGTACTGTGGCTTCATTGTTTTAGGTTCCAGGCTGGGCCTTCTGCGTGCAGTTCTGCTGAAATATTCATAGGATCTTGTTCATAGGCTATAAACCATGGCCTCTGATGGATCTCATTTACTTCTACAGATGTGTTGAGAAACAGTGTTTTATAAATTGAGTTATTTTCAATGCTGGTTTGGAAACTATTTTTTACCTTTTCTTCTTTTATTTTTTCTTTTCAATATTTATGATTTCATCTTCATAATATATAACTGTTCTATTGTCGATATCAGTTTTACTTTAAAGTTCTGTTCAACCTGAAAGATTACCTGATAAATGCTATTTAAGCATACGTGCTATTTAAAATTTGAGAAAATTGCTATTAATAAAATGGAATTCATTTATCCAAATAAATTGTCCAGAGAGTTTCAAAGGGCAGAAAAGCCATATTCAGAACCCTGCTCTCTAAAGGAAGATATAGAGGAGGTTCTTCCCAGCTTCTTCCCTGTAATAATATAGGTAAATAGAATTTGGCTTTGGAAAGTTCTAACACATAGACCAGTCTATTGATATAGTATTCAGAATTGTTATCCAGAGAATTAATTTGAATGTGCATTAATTGCTTTGTCTGTCACAAGTTCACTACCTTGCTAATTAAGAATATGTTAAAAAAATCATGCTAAATAAGGATGGGAATTATTGCAGTGATTATTTGCAGTTTTTGCCACATTCCTTTTGCCAAAATATTTATTTCAGACAGTGTGAAGTTTATGAACCAAATTCCTGCTGCAAGTAGTGCTGACTTACTGTCTTTTCACTGAAGTGTACTGAGTCTGGAGTGACAGCCTGTGACAGTAAAGGTTTACAAAATTCTCTGACATCATGGGATCCATGGTGTCTTGCAATGTGTATGGTTTTGGGTGTAAAGAGATGAGCAGGAGATATGAGAGAATGTTGGTTCATTTGTGAATCTAGTAGGGTGGTATCTGGAGTGGTGGGAAAATGGGGAAGTCTCAGAGATACTTAATATGCCAGAAGGACTCTGGTGAAATAGGCTCTGTCGTTGTACTTTGGGGTAATTGCTATTTCCTTATCTCTTGTGGGCAAAGCTTGTTACAAAGACTCTTAAGGGTCTTAAGGAGGCAGACATCAGATTTCCCCCAGAGAAGAGAAGTGATTGTTCTGTGATGTTCCAGTTTTATGTTTTATATTATCAAAATCAGAGGTGCCTACAAAAGGAGGGAATCGAGTGTGGATGTTTAGCTTAGGCTTCCCAATTCCACCACAGGAGCAGAGGAAATGTGCTCTGAAGCACATTAATATTGGATTTTGTGTGAGTGATGGCTAATTCTGCATTTTCCAACAAATTTCATCTATGTATTTAAGCATCACCAGCATCCAAAGTTCACCTGTCCAAAGCTTGCAAATAGCTCCATAACTACTAGGCAAGTGAAGGACTTGTCACTCAACCTTAATCATGGAAGATAATATTTTGCTTCTCAAGAAATCGCCCCAGGAAATCCCTCTGTGTGAGAAAGACCAGAAAAATTGAGACCAAAGAACAACGTCTCGTGTACTTTTACGTGTAAATTTGTTTGATCACTTCTTTTAAATGATATACATTTGTTTTAAGACATAGGATACTGTAGCCTTTTTGTGGGCAAAACTCTTATTGACATCCCAGACTTGTCAGGCAGCAGTCAAGGTTGACCTCTCCAATCGATTCCAATGGCTACGTTTCAGCCCTTGTCCCACAGATCAGTGGGAGTTCACCCACAAAAAAGGCAGGAAGACTTCACATTTTTGCCTTGACAATATGCAGTCACACTAGTTTAACATGAAACTGAACCTCTGGATGTAGAACATTTTTCATTTTATGTATTATGGATTTCCTGGGGTTTTTGTTTGCAATGCTGTTCATATTTGGGTTTTGGGAGTTGAAAGCTCAGCCTCGCAGACTGTGATTTTGTACAAAACATTCCACAGGAAACCAAAAGATACCATGTCAAGTTTCTATTTAGGTTTAATTACATGATGTCCCAGGCTGTCATTTATACCTAAGCAGTTGCATAATTTTCCTGGTGTATCACACTCACAGGTTTGTCATATGGCTTTCAAACAGGGTGACTGTGAATCAGAGAAACTGAAAAGGAAAATAGATTTTTCCAAGAGTTTGACAGTATTGTGTCATACACATTTCATACAGAGCTCAGTTATATTGCATTATTTATGCAGGGAGGCACATTCAGTGCGGTGTTCAGGTGCTTCTACAGATAATTATGCTATTGTTACAAAGGATGAATATTCTGAGTATTTTCTTTTGCATTGCACAGCTTATACTGACTACTGCATTAAAAAAAAATAGCTGAAATGACTGCAATATGAACACATTTGTAACCTGCATTGGAAATCAAACCGCTTAATAAACACGTACTGTATTTAAAATGCAGACCTCAGACATCTGATGCTTGTGACTTGCTGGACTAACATCATGGATGTTCAAAGCAAAAAAAAGTCGTGATCTGTAATTACACATGTATGAAAATGAAGAAGACCTGACATACGTCTGTATGATTTGCTGAGAGGCAAATAGCTTGGAAATAATTTCTTTTCAGAATGACTTTCTGTGTGCATTGCAGGAAGCAGATGTACATATTGCCAAAGGGAGCTGATACTCATTAATGGGAAAAAGCATGTAACTGGGGGCTCTAAGGGCAAGCTCCCTCCTGGAAAAGGTGTGCTGTTTGGAGGCCTCATCCCAAACCTACTGGAGCTGCAGAAAATACTCCTCCTAATTCAGAGGGGTTTGTGAACATAGTTTGAGTGAAGTCTTCCTCTGACACGCTGGCCAAACCCCTAAGCAGCAGCTACCTCAGGTCTGTCTCAGCTGAACTTCCTCAGCTGTTAGGGGATTGAGATTTTGGCATTGCTGGGATATCACTCCCTGTCCCTCGGCTGCATTCTGACCGGGGCCATGAGCTCTGTGTGCTGCAAGCGCATCAAGGGAAGGCTCCATTTTAGGGCAAGTGATTGCAAATGTAGGTGCAACTCTGGACAATGACTTGCACAGAAAATGTAGATAATGCAAACATTTAGTTCCTGATCTTTAATTTATAGATGAACACTAAAAAAAGTATATTTGGTGCCCATGCATCTGCAACTGCATCTGCAGTGCTTAGAAGCCACAACATAGGGTAACTTACTTGGGGAGAACATAAAAATGAAGCCTTAAATATTATGGTCAATTACATAGTCCTCCTACACACATGATTTACTGAAAAAAAATAATTAGCAAATTTACTGATTTGGCATCTTTGGATCCAGGCAGTTGGATTCCTGCTATGGGTCTGTGCAAAATCCATCAATGACAAAGGTCTGGACCTACTGCTCTTCAGTCATACCCAGGCAGCAGGGGGGTGAAGCTGTGAAGGAGTGGTGTTTATTTGCTTTCTTGCCATAGTAGCCAGCAGCATTGTTAGCAGAGTCTGGTGCAGGGGTTGAGACCTTGGCTTGGAGACCGTCTGGTTCACTGTCACTCTCACTAGGATCTCCAGACCAGGCCTGCTATCAAAGCATTGCCACTAAGACAGCTTGTTCAAGGTCTAGGCATCCTTGTCATTGCATGTTGTGGGTGAGGGGCATGAGCTGATCCCACTACATGCACCCGATTCCTCCCCAGGTGATCTGGATGGCACCCAATTCGAACCCCATTTGTGAGACCTGCCTCTTACTGGCCACCTGCTTCCACGGCCAAAACACAGTGCCCTGTCCACCAACCCACATGGCTTCAGGGCACTCCACCCGGATGAAACTAATAAAGAAAGTCAGAGAGGTGAGTGAATGGTATGATGACACTCAAACTGCACTCTAAGCACCTTCTGCTCAAAGGACCCCAACCCACCAGGAGGTCTGCCATGACGAACATGATCAGGGACCATAAAGTGGGAGTGATGGGAGATACTTGTCACAGCTAGGAAGCAGAGTGCCAGGAGCAGGGGTATTAGAAGTGATTTGACCCGTTCAGTCTTGGTTCTTGCAGTAGATTGGCAAATATATAAAGACTGTATAGTGTGTTTGAATTTGTCTGTTGTGGCAATTTATCAGCTTTTAGGAATTGCCTACACAACTAGTTGTAACAACTGTGGGCATTTAACAATTGATGGGTTATGGGTTCACCCTTCTTAGTGTACCAGCTTCCCAGTAACTGCAGCAGCAGAGATTTGCTAGACATAGGAGACTGCTGTTTTGGCTGTCCATGAAGAGAACAAGGTGAAGACTTTACCAGTTTGACCCCATATTTGCCTAGTTTCTAGACATCTAGAATCCCTTTGAAGGTCTGTGTCCATAAGTCTCATCCTCCAGTTTCATTTAAATAATAGCATATTGAAATTACAATATATTGCTAAGTATATATTATTAAGAAGGCATTTTTCATAGAACCTTTCAGTAAGACATTATGGTGTTAACCAACGGCATAGAAAAGAACAAATGTTTATTTCTTCCAGTGTATTTGCTTGTTTAGAGTCCATGTGTGCCCTGCCCAATTCCAGATTTTGCCAAAATACCAAGGGGGAATTATTGTGCAAATCTGTTCTAAAACTATGGGAATCTGTTGTTAATTCCAACTCAAAGGAGTTTGCTTATATGACATGATTGTTTTTCCTGTGCTTTCCTATTGTCCTCATAAGCCCAGTATATCTGTCTAAGGACAAATATAAGTTGTGCTTTTGTCATCAGAACAAGGCTTTGTGCTTAAAGCAACCAGAATTTGTTTTCACCACACTTTGAAATAGTCTGGTTGTGAAGTTTGTTAAATAGTAGAACATACCCCAAGATCCAGCATCTTCACTGGAAAGGCAGTGACTTTGATTTATATCATCCTTCTAAACCTGGCGTATGAAAGGGAAGCAACCATTCAATGACAGTGCAGACCTTGAACTAGAATCTACACTGGAGATGTTTAGGTGGACATATTAGTGTGTGCTTGGTGGCCATGGTAGATCTCACTTCACTGTGAAAGCTGTCTAAACCAGCTGCACTTCTGAAGAAGCACTGGAAGCTCTTGCTCCCTGCTTTTCCCTCAGAATGTGCTGAGGTTTTACAGCAACCTCTGTCTGCCTTTATCCACCATGCCTTTTTCTCCTCTCTCCCTCTTTTCCTCCGTTGTTTTTGTAGTAGATTACTCAGTGTCAGAGACTGAGTGGTGTTTTTTTCCTTTTTTCCTTCCCCCCGTCTTCCCCCTCACATTTTTTTTTCTTTTCTTTTGTTTCTGCTGTAGTTTGCTTTGGGAAAGACATAAAATGCCTTTGGCTCCTTCAGGAAAGGATTGGTGATGGTGTGTAAATTCAAGTTACTATTACTATTTCCAAAACTGGGTTTTTATTTCCCTGAAGAGGCTGAGATTTAAAACTGGATAAGAAAATATCATTTAGAGTGATCTTGATGCATGTCCCAACTATAGTTAAAACACTCAGTTGATATTATCTGGTTTCTGTGTTATTCACTGCAGCTGGGGATGGCTTTAGGTAAAGGAAACAACTTTAAGTTAATAAAAAAGCACATTAAACACAGGGAATGGGATCTGCTCATTATGAAAGGACTGAACTTCATTTTAGAAGGAAGTAGTGTGATTTTCTTATGCAGTACACTGTTGTGAATTGAATTTAACAATGGGAGAAATAGCTGCAAAGAAAATGGCATCTTTTAACGAGATAATGTAAAGGATTGGGTAGCTAACTATGTCTGAAATATTAGAGCACTTCAGCTCTAAGAATAAGTCTGTTTTAATTGTGACTTCAACTAGAATACCAGCATTACTTTGCTCAACTTACAGTGAAAGAGAAATAGTGTAATTCTCCGTTCTTGAAAGGTCTCTTTTTCAAATCACAGTCTTCTGGAAATCAACTCAGTTCAGCTGAGCAACAGAGCAGCTATGTAAGCCCCTTGCCCATGTGTAATTTTTAAAAGCTTCTCAATTCCAATGCATTATCACTGTTCATTCTTTCTTGAAAACAAAGGCAAATATTATATTTTATAATATTATGCCAAATTAATATCTTACATACAAAATATTGCCTCTTCTAAGTTTTTTTTTTGTATATCAAAATTATTTAATGTCCATGTCCTAATTTTTCAGAGTCTCATTTTAAGCTGATTGCAGTGAAATTAAGGAATATGTTGAATAAACTAAGTTAATTCATCTAAGAATATGGATATTTAGTCTAATATGAAAATATTTTTGTAAGAATATTTTCCAGCACTATAAAAAGCAAACGATGATTTGCAGGATTAACTCTGGCTAGCTTACTCAGATACACCTTAGCAATTTTGTCTCATTTTTTCTTAAAATTTTTTCTAATAAAACCCATTATCATAAACTGGAGAAATTTACTCAGTGTTTACTTTTGCAACCCTTCTTTAGGTAATTGTCACTTACCTGTGTAGGCACATTAATTTTAGTGGAACACTGATCTGAATTGATTTGTGGTAGTGTCATTTTTCCTGTTGATCCTGTAGCACTGAATTGCAGCTTCAGAATTTAGCTCTAGTTTAGTAATTACAATTTATACAAAAATATTACTTAAGTTTATTGATTTTAAAACCTAAAAAACCTCCATTTTTATTACTTAGATAATTTAGTAATGCCATTTTCCTAAATGATATTTCCATTTCACGCCTGCTGCTGTTTTACTTGGAAAATTTGTTTGCTCTTCCCTCGGGATCCCATATGTTGACTTGATTTATGAATCATATTTAACCTCCAATTATAAAGAGAGATTTAGCATGTTTGCTTTCTTGATGTTTGCAGTTTGTGTTTGATTGCTCCTTGTCTTGTTGTCATAATAATTTTAACTGATTATGTGCATGTCCCTAAAAATGGGATATCCTCTGGATTTTTGTGCTGATTTGCTCTTCTGATTGAAGGACTAGATATTTTGCTTCCTGCTATGCTTTTTCTTGCTGAGGAAAGAGCAACTGCTGCAATAGCTTCTTCATGACTGTGTTTTCAGGCCATTTGAGAAAGATCCATCATTTCCAGAAAATGTTTGAAGGTTTTCATTGTGAAAACCAGCAGCAAGAGGGTGTCTGTGTGTGTGTGGGGCTGTGGCAGCATCCCTGCAGAGAAAGCTGCTGCCAGCACTCTGCTGTGCTCCCAGCTCCTGCTCCCTGGTACCTCTGCTGGTTGGTGTTTCAGTGGCTCTCAGGGAAGGGCTGTGCTGCAGGATCAAGGCAACGTGCTGAGCTTGCTGATCCAAGGACAGGAAGGATTCATTCCATCCAAGTCAGTGTTAGAATTGCGAGATACAAACGGAAACAGCAACCTTATTCACCAGAGGTGTGTCCCTTAAGCCGTGTCACAGACTGAACTTCTGATGACTGCAGCAGGGAATTTTGGGCTGAGTCACTGTCCAAGCTCATTCAGGCTGCTCAATTAGGTAACTCCAACTTGAAGGCTATGATGTTTCTCCATAAACATTTTTTTAAAATAGAATTTAAAATACTTCTACAAAGCCTGCATTCTCAGTCCATGCAATACATGAATTATTTAATTAAATACTGTAGCAATTATCTTACAATGGCCTAATAATAATAATAATAATAATAATAATAATAATAATAATAAACCATTCTTTTGGACACTGACTTTAGAGTTAGACTATAAAATTGAGGTGGCATTCACATGTGGCATCAAATCTGTTCGTGTTTGTATTCACATAAAACTGAAATGAGATCCTTTACATTACTGCCATTAATGATAGCTAACATAAATATCAGTCTGTGATTTTGAATGTTACA
The DNA here is from genome assembly GCF_023055355.1 of Agelaius tricolor. Classification (NCBI taxonomy): domain Eukaryota; kingdom Metazoa; phylum Chordata; class Aves; order Passeriformes; family Icteridae; genus Agelaius; species Agelaius tricolor. The sequence continues at coordinate 24,888,910 of NW_027269265.1, read as the reverse complement.
TTTCCTGGTCATTTTCTGAAATATTTAGAATCAACATGGGAAGAGAACATGGGAGATGAACTAATTTTAATACTGAGAGAACACATATCTAGCAAGCAAAAGTCAGAGAAGGAAAAGAATGAAACAAAATAATATAAATTCATTACAATATATAATTAGAATTTATACCATGAGGACCAAAAGTGAAATTTAGCTTGCATTTTTCTCTGGTTCTTCTTGATCAAGATAGAAGAAACCAAAATCAGGTAGTTTTTCTGACATGGGCTGACTGAGAAGTTTGTCCAGAAAGCTTGTACCCTTGTGTCTTCTTACCATGAAGGAGAGAAGAGACTGAAGCTCTGCAACACATTATACAAGCATAACCTTCAAAACATATATTAAGGTGTATGTGGTGGTTACCTCTGGTTGTGAAAGAATTGCTCTGACTTTTAGGAGTCCAAGTAACTAATGGAAATTACTTATTCCAAAGACATTCCTACATTAGCTTGGTTCTAGACTTGCTTTTCATCCACCCACTCCCGCTGTGTTGCAAATCACAAACAGACTGAAAATAATGACAAAAAAAGTTGTCTCTAGTTAGTATTGTATCTAAAGTGACCAAAACTAAAGATTCCGTCTGTTAAAACTACTCAACCAACTCCTTTACTGGTGAAAACGTGCAGTCTGCTTGTTTCAGCAGGACAATTTTGTGTGACATAAAGCAAGGTTTTATGTCCACCCCTGGTTTTGATTTCTTACCTCAATATTCCTTTACTGTCACTGGCAGGTATCAGCAGCAACTTGGCAGAAAGGCACCAGACCCAACTTGTTATCCTGACCCAATTACTATTGTTTTGCTGGTAGCTTTGCAAGAACAGGTTTAAATGAATTTGTGAGTTGGTGGGAGGTCATGTGTTCTAGGTTTCAAATGCAGCTCTAAAGTTTGGAAATACTTATTCCATCAGTTGTCTGAAAACATTGATAGAAGCAGCAATTGAGAGCAATTGATATTTGTAGAAGCCAGAAAGTAGGCACTTTCAAATGGGAACCCTTATCTCTTACACAGCAAAGGTTCTTGTTCAGCTACAACTAAATGTTTTTTTGTTTGCTTAAAAAAATTAGATTTCCCCTGAAAAACGATGGTTCAAATTAAGAAAAAAAATATTTATAAAACTTAAAAGCCAGGTTCAAGAACCTCTGCACTTAAAACAAATTCTTAGGGTTTTAAAAATCCATAAACACCGTGGGGTTCTTGCACTCCTAATTACAAATGTTTAGATTTTGCTGTTCATTTCCTCTGATTGAAATACTGCAGGATGAATTATTCATCCAGTATATACAGGGTCATGGAACTCAATCCCCTCCATTTATTTTAAGTGAATGTCATGTTTGTAAAACGTGCCAGATTGACAGACAAGATTCAACCCTTCTGATAACCTATGCTTTGTATCTAAGGCTGTTCAGAAATAAAAATGCTTGTGTCAAGACTATTAGGTCAAGTCTTTCACAGATGAAAGTCAGATGAAAATTTGGGTGTTGGGGTTTTTTTGAGTAGCATACTTTAAAATCATATAGAGTGAGATTTTCTCTATCCCCTCATCTTTCAATTCAGGTCAGAGGAAGCCTCTGACTTCTTTGTGGGTATGGCTCAAACCTCCCCTGAGGCACAATTGCACTCTATGCTGGGCCAGTGCCTGCCCATCCCAGTGGTGCCTGCTTGGCTGAGGGCATCTGTGGCACCCACAGAATCATGGTTTGGAGTGGTAAAGCTTTGTAGCAGTGCAACAAAAATAAGAATGATTCACCAATTCAGTGAGGCAGTGATGACAGACAGCATTGGTGGCCTCTGACAGGTTGCAGCTGGTGGTCCATACACAACTGTCTCCACATCCTGCCCTCAGTAGTTGGGGCAAGATCTTTCTCACATTCAGAATAGGCTATAAAAAGAACAGTTTTCACAACTTTATTTTGAATAAGAGCATGTGTGTGTGTGTGTGTGTGTAAAAAAGGGTTGTTCTGGCTGCCATAAATATGTATAGGTATTCTTTTAAATTAAGCTTTTACAAAAACTAGTGAATCTTTAGTCAATTTCCATCTGTTTTATCAACAACAACCCAAGTGGCACCTACAGATGATTCAAGAGGAAACCTGGGCTTCTTCATGAATTATAGTTTGAAGACTTTGTGCCAGAAGGCCACAGAACATATGTGTGATTGGATCAAATATTTCTCAACAAGCCTGTTGATAAAGAATTTATCAATAATGTCTGCATTAATGTGAGGTGTTCAGAAGCTCAGATTTGCCTCAGATCATGCAAAGTCATCTGCTTATGGCTGCTGAGGAACCCCTGGAGGCCTTGTCTGTAGGAGATGCAGTAGGCCAGGACATGGGCTGGAACATTGGTGGACCAGCAAAGAGATGCCCTGTTGGCACATTGCCTGGCACAGATCTACCCCATACCTACTAACACACCTTCTCAAAGCACAGCTAAGGGGTCACAGAAGATGAGAACTCATAATGAGGAATCCTACTTAAAATGGGCTTCCAGGCACAGCCTTAAGCCCACTGCTTGGTACCAGCCTCTGTGGGAGTAGGAAAGCCTGAGGAACAGGGTGGATTCACAGAGCCCAAAAAACCTCTTTTGAGGTCTAGAAGCTGAAGGTTTGTGCTGTCTCAATGGCTATGAGACTTCAGGGACTTGTCCCATATATTTTCTCTTTTCAGCACCCACCCCTCCAGGGTTTCTGTACTCCTCTGTGCAGAATATATTTGGGTTGTGGCTCTTGATATCCCAGTGTTACAACCTGGCTTCAATGAATCTACTGCGCCTGTGCAAAGCTTTTTGTTGGTGCCTGTTACAAAAAACAGAGGTGCTCATTCTTGTTTCATGTTTGCACATGGAAAAAGCAGCTTTTTAGGGCCACACTTTTTATTTCCTGTGAATTCAATGACATAATTTTCCATGTGATTCAAGAATTTTACTGATTTGCAGTGCAATTATTTGCAGGTTTGTATTAATTAGTATTGTTGCAAGCACTGATATTTAAAGCTGAGGCTAAAGTAATTCTGAGTCACAGTAGGGGGCACATAATACGAGTTACTGGTCAGATCACATATTTGGATTTTCAGAAGAATAAAGCAAGTTCATCTTCAACAAAGTACTTAATTATTTTGAATGACAATTATGTTGCTGATGCGGCTGTAAGTTTTGTACTAGTTAATATTCCTATTGGAAGCTTGTGGCCAGGATCCCATCGCTGTGTCCTGCTGCTTTAGATTGCTGTACAGGTTTATATTGACAGAGACCAGCAGAATTACTGCTCTGTTTCCCAAATGACAATGAGAGGATAGTCTAGACAGTGGAACTGTGAGCTACATGGGTAGGTAACTCATGAGCCTGAAAATAGGCCAGTGCCCTTTTTAAAGGTGAATACTGGAAATCAGGCAGAAATTTAACAAGTGAAATGTTAACTCCATGTGAAGTTTTAGCAGGAACAAAAGTCTGTTTAATTTTTTAGCTTTGCACTATTCAGGTTGTGTCCAGTTGTACCATGTGATGATGCTACAGGACTTGATGAATCAATACTCTTCTTTCATATCCAGATAGGAAACAGTTTTGAGAAAAAATGCCACTCCAAACCCTAAAACAAACACTACACAAATTGAAACTGAAGCAAGATAAATGATCTTGGTTTGTACCTGTTGAGCTGAAGAAATATTTATGGGTGTGAAATAAACCACCAAACAGTTTTTAGTTGAATAAGGAGTCATTAATTGTGAAATCATAGCATAGCTGACTGAAGGACTCTCCCTTCTCTATTTAAATAGAAACTCTTCTCTCCAGCCTACAGAAGGACCTAGGAAAATAGCTTGCAGGAAAGGACCCAGCCCTGCAATTGTTTTGTGTACAGAAGCCCTATTGAAACCAGGAGGAACTATGAGCAAAGAACATTTGCAAGTTTTTTATCCCAAGTATCTAGAAAACAGATTTTTAAAAGTCACCATCAATAATACTACTATTAAAGTTCTGACTCATGCTCTGAACAAACAGTTACCAAAGAGTTTAAGATGTTCCACCTCCCCCAGCCACTGTTACCTTCTTCACTCCAAGGAGTGTTGCTTTCAAATCTGTGCCCACACCTGCCCACAGCAGCTCAGGCTGAGCCCACCCTCCTTCGGGGCCAGGAGAGGAGAAGCACAGGGATGGGTCTGTCTCTCCTGCCACTGGGATGGCTGTGGTCACTGCACACTCAGCTTAAACTGCCACAGCACTCCCCAGCTGGGCTTGCAACAGTGACCAACACCCTGTGTGAAATTCAGGAAAGGTAGGTAAATGTTGCAATTCATTTATTCCAACCTGTGGAAATCATTGCCAAGTGCATCAAGGTGAGAGAGAAGGGGGAGACTCATTACAAATCCCTCCAATAGCTCTCAAGTGTAATGACTAGATGCAACCATGGACTTTGAAGAGTCCACGAACAACAGCTTGCGGCAAGGTAGGCAGGTGTACAGGGGCCTTAGCAGTTCCTGCCTTGCTCTTGGTGTGTGTTTCCTCATCATCTGATGATGGTCCCTGTCTGGGACAGGTTGCTGGGAGAGGTGTGAAGTACTGATCACAGTGGGGTAACTGATCTTAAAAGAAAAGCAGAAGGGGCCACTGAGCCCATGAAATTCAGGGGAATGATTATGGGTTTCTTTCTTGGTGTCCCCACTGTTCCTAGTTTTGGTACAACACCCCAGCAGCATCTGAGGGCAGCTTATTTTACACCAAATCCAACGTGTCTTACTCTCTTAGAAATCCTTTTCCTTTCCCTCTCCTTTCAGGCACCCAATGGCCTCCCAGCCGTCAGCAGTTTCGTGTCCGCACCGGCCATGCCTCCGTATGCCACGCCGGCCCAGGTGTCACCGTACATGACGTACAGCGCCACTCCATCCAGCTACATGGCGAGTCATGGCTGGCAGCATGCCGGGGGCACCCCGCTGTCCCCTCACAGCTGTGACATCCCCGCCTCGCTGGCCTTCAAGGGCATGCAGACTGCCAGGGAGGGCAGCCACTCCGTCACGGCCTCCGCTCTCTGATGCAGGAGCTGCTCCAGGAGCACCATGAGCTTGCCGGGTCCTCGGCCCCTGAGCCCAGCTCATGGACTGCTCTCCTCATGCTGGCCACACCTGGCGTTTCTCCTCGTGACTTGTCTCCCCTAAAGCTTTTGGGATTAAAGAGCTGAAGACAACATCAGAAACTGAGAGAAGTGTGGTGTTGCGCTCTTAAAGACTTTGTGTCCCTCAAAGGGCTCATGGAGCCTTGTTCCACTCTCTCCTGGTCAAACCACACATATTTATTCTTAATCATCACAAACTTTCTAAATGTGCAATTGTTACTAAGATTTGTGCAAAAATCAATAAAGAAAAATCACTACAGAAAATTCTGCTATGCCTTGAATAAGCAAAGGTGGCTGAATGGGAAGTGTTTGCCAAATGCCTAGAGACCAACCCTTTAATTGATGAGATTATACAATCCACTGTTATTATGAGGTCCCTTATTGTTGTTTTATTGGGTTTTGGTAATCAAACATAGAATGAAGGCAATAGGTGGCTTTCAGATTCTTCTGGCATGTTGCCATCATCAGGCAGTAGTAAGATCTTTGTGATTTTATCCATTTGTAAATAGAGGCTTTTGACAGCATTTGTTTTCAACTTCCAGTACATTTCTTACCTTTTTCTTTTTTCTTTTTCTTATTTTTTTTTAAGTTAAGGAGATTTCTAGTTATTTTCTATGTCTTTGCATGGTGGGGTGATGGGTGATGAGGTTTTAGGTAGGGGTTTTTGGTCATGTTTTTGTGCCTACAGTGGAGGCTTCATCATCTTATGAGATAGTTATCTCTTTGGCAGAAGAGTCAAAGGCAGAAATCCAGCTAAGTAACTCTCCAGTTATACCCAGCCTCCCAGATTCATGAAACAACACATTCATATGAGGTATACAAACAGAAATATGGGTGGAAAATACCTGAATAAAACAGAAAACTGTAGAGGAAAATGCTGTTAGTGTGCAACCTGTGCGGAGATGCTTAAAAAGCCCTATCAGTCAAAAACTCTACTGAGAAACAGAATTGTACCATCATTCTCAGCTCACTTGTGTCCAGATTATGTTGTAATTTTTAAAGAGGACCTTGTCTTTACTTTCTGCTTTAATGAATGTAAAGTATGGCTCTTGGTAAAGTTTACATTGTTGTTCTGAAGCATTTTTTCCCCTTATAGGTATACTGGTGGTGGTGCTACAAACAGAGATATTATTTAATATTATCAAATTTCCTCTCTACATTTCTGTATGCAGTGGCAAGTACTCCATGCCAGTTATTTTGCTTTCAACTTTAATCCCAAGAGAGCTAAAATTCTGATTTTTGAAAATTTACCTGTTTTCCTTGGGCAATAATAAAGTTCTGACTATTGTTATGATTTTCCCATGCTGTAGGTATGTTCAGAATATGAATGTGGAAAAAAAAAAGCCTGGTGTGACATTTCATATCCATCATAGACTATTAATATATTGTGTATTTTTAAAAGTGTTTTGCAATAACTTAAATTACTGTAGACATAGTTAAAGCAAAGAAGAAAATACTATTCTTCATATATTGTTCTATCTGCATCCCATATTAAACACTAATTCAGTGAGAAAGTAAAATACATTTCCCTCTTAAAATATAGTTATCTTTTTGTGGGTTTCCAGCTTTCATCACCAAGACAACTGTGGGTAAATTTTCATAACAATCTAAGTAATCAGTATTTATGTCATGTACAGTATGTCCACTGAAATATGGATGGACTTCTCTGGCTACTGCCACCTTTGCTTCTTGCACTAAAAAATTGCTAACAGAACTACATTTCTGTAAAGAACACAGATATTATATTTTTGCCCCAAGGAAACAAAGATCTTATCTTGGATGCGATTAATTTTCTTCAGCCTCAAAGGTATCCAACAGCTGTTTAGCTTTAATGAGATGCTGAAACCCTCGTTATTCAGTAGAACACTTTTTCAAGAATGTTTCTTTGAAACCACTAAAGTTAAAGTGCACACAAGTGCATTTCCACTCTGCCACACTGTTAGTGACATGATGGATGCTGTTCTGCCTTTATGCTGTTATAGCTGAAATAAGATGAGCCTTAACAACATGAAAAAGAAATAAGAATTTAATTTAATACTAGACAAGCTCTTTACTAAAGACAAAATGGGTAAAAAAGATAAGAAAAAGCTCATAAATAGATAAGTGATTAAGTTGGCAAGAGGATTTTATCTTTCAACTTAGTTGTTCTACTGGATTACAGAATTATTGAGTGAGTCTACCTATTGTTTTCCATAGAACTCAAACAAGGGGCACCAAAGGGAAAAGAAAACAAAAAACTAAGGAAGAGAAGCTTTTCAAAGCACAGTTTTTTTGAGCTTCAAGACTTTGCAAGCCTGTAACAAAGTGTGCCTGTGTTAAAACTTTTCCAAATTTTCTTGAGTAACATGAGGTCATTTCTGGAATAAGAGTTGTCTTTCCTGACATTCCAATGAGGAATTAGTGTGTTTTGGGAGACAGACAGATCCTTAGCTTGTATCAGTTATTTTCATTATCCTCAGCTAAACCAGGATAATTTATAAAACAAGGACAGGACATGATGTTAATTATTCCTCCCATGGGATACACCATCATAAACCATTTTTGTTTTGTGTTTGTTTAGGTACAGCTCTCCATGCATCTGCCTGCTGTACATGATTCCTTACCCCTGATTGGGAAGTCAGTGGGGCTGCGTGCAGAAAATGTTGCTCAGAGTGAGCAACAGTGCCTGACCTTGGCTCTTGGTGAACTGCCTGTCATGGAGTTTTTTGGTGTGAAGTTTCCCTTTTTTTTTTTTTTTTTTTTTTTTTAATGTAAACCTACTATGTAGACTACTCCTTTGCCCAAGGACTATTTTACTGCTTATACTAACGGGTAAACTGAAAACTGCAATATGTTCACTTATCACACAATTCTAAGCCATTTTACATCAAATTAAAAAAAAAAAAAGGGAATTGTTTCCTAAAAAATAATAAATAAGGGTTAACTGCTGCTGTCAGGTACCTGGGTGTAAATCTGGAGTGAACCCACTGAGGTGAATGGGTACCTTTGGGAAATATTCTGTATATGTGGGTGCAGAATTAATTTTTTTAATCTGAAAAGTCTACACTTCATTTCCAGAGTGTTAAATGTTTCCAAAGAAATAAGTGAAGCCCAATAGTACTCTCTTCAACTCAACCGTGTTTGCATGGTCCCAGTTCAGAAGATCTTTGGTGTAAATCTGAATTCCAGCCCATATTACACAAGGAGTAATGGGGCATTGGGCTGGCACATTCATAGGTTTGTTTCCCCATACCATGCTGTTTTCTGTTTTTGAATGTTTCTCCTTTTATCCAAGATCAGGCTGAGCTATGAACTGAAAAAAATCATGTTGGAAAGGATGTAAAACCAAAGGCTATATATGTATATAAAGTATGTTTAAAGCATTTTATTTTTATATTTTGAATGCTCTAAATTAATAAAAGACAAATTATAAAGCATTTTGCTTTAGTTTTTGAAATTATCTTAGTATTGTCTTCTCTTTGGCCAAATACTGATAATAAAATGCTGTAACAAGGAACACTTTCCTTAAAACCATAAACTTTAACAGAGCTAATTTTATTGATTTTTAGCTATGAAATAGCATAGGTATGAAAAACCACCATTGCCAAATTCAGACAAAAGAGAGGCTTATTGAGCATGTTAATACAGGCATCCTTGAAAGTGCTGAAAACACATTTCTATTTTTAGCTTTTTGTTGCTTTTCCAATGCATTAAAAACTCTTATGAGATGAGACTTCACATGTGAACTGCCGTTTTCAGGTAACAACACAGAAAGGTGCTTCTTTAGGATTGCCAAGGAAAAGGGTTGTCCCTCCTTCAGAGAAAGAACATTATTGCCAACAGAGTGAATGTAGTATGGGGGAGATACTGAAACTTTGCAAGATATATGCTTGTTTGATATCAAACCAAGTTTGATAATGAAGACACTTTTATATTTTATATATCTATATATTTTATATATTTTAAGAGAATGATGTGTGATTTTTAATTATTTAAGGAGTTTTTAAAGAGAAAATGTAGAATGGCACACCTGCATGAACAAAAACTATGTCTTGAGTCAGCATAACAGAATTTACTGTATTTCACAGAGTTGGAATGGCTAGTAAGAATGCAAGTACATCCTGGAATATTTATATTTACAGTGACTGGGAAAAGGAAAAATTTTAGCTTCAGAGCAACATTTTTTTATCTACAGAAAGGTGCATTTCTTCAAGGTGTATGGCTAGCAATATAAAACTGCAGATAGGCTACCTTGTTTCACCATTCCATGGTGGAAACCAAAGGCTAAAGGGGCAGTCAGGGTGCACTGAGCATTTTTATCACAGGACAGCTCTTTTGGGATAGTATGTCAAAGTGAAAAAAAAATTTGCAGTAGAGTGTCATATGCCTAAAATGATTTCTTTCTGTTAATTTATTTACTCATTTCTTCTATGAATCCCATGTTGGTTTGTCTTTTTATGCAACTTGATGCATTCTAATTACTTTCAGTATCTTTGATCTGAATGAGATTTATATAATATATATGGCTTAGAACAAGTAGGATATTTAGCAGTATGCATGTTTTTAAGGTTGTGGCTACTTGTGCTGTTCTTTTCTATCCAAACTCCAAAGAACTTGAAAAGCTCTTATATGAATGCTGAAATCATACCGGGCTGAATTGAAACTGGACCCAAGACTGATTGAAGAGCTGCAGAGTATGGATCATTTTCTTAATGTGGAGTAAATGGAGCTGTCAGTTTACATTAGCTTAGTATCTGCCCCCCCCCCAGGATTATTCCTTTTTTTCCTTTAAAATACCCTGATAGTTTCTATTTTGCCATTTCAGCTGAAACTTTTTAAGAAGTATGCATAGGATGATTCTGTGTCGACAAAATTTCAGTTTGTCCTTTGAAAACTCAGTCTTAAGTCTGCTTTATATTCTCTCTTGGTCCAGTAAAACAATTACAAATGTCAAGGGCTATTTAATTATGCACTTACAGAAAAACATGTACTTAAATGTTTTCTTGGATCAGGACCTAGAGACCATATTTGTTTGGAATTGTATTAACATCAGTGCAATCTGAGGGTATTCAACACCATAAAGGATAAGAATCACTTTTGCTTTATTATAGGGTATTTTAGAATGCACGCAATTTTAAAGAGTATGTTTTTTCAGAAACGCTCCTTGTGATTAACTGTGTCCTGGAGCCATGCATAAACATATTCGTAAACCAAAAGCATCACTGCACCACCTGGAAGAAAAGATATTATTTTACTACATAGAAAATCCAGTATTTGCAAGATATTATAGAGCACTTCTAGTGTAACATAAACAAGAATATGGCAAAGCCTTATTTACAAAATGGATAAGTCTATTTCCTGAGTTCACTAAAAATTCACCAATTCATAAACCATACCAGTTTTACTTAATATTAGATCATAAAGTTTATGTAAATAGCTTGTATATTAAAGAAAATTCACTCTCAGTGTGATTTTTCGTAATACTTTTTCAAGATTAATGTTTTGCTTTGTTCTTCTAAAAGTGACACTTTTAGTCTGAATATATGTATATTTGTGTGCCTGTTTAAAAAGATTTGGCCATGAAAGAGCAACTTGACTGGTGGAATGGCAAAAATTCATCTTCAGGATGATAAAAACATTTCCAGGTAAGAGTCAAGAGAGGTTTTTACCTGTTTTTTCACCATGTCTAAAGCAGAAAATCATGGTGTGGAAGTGAGTATAATCTTTCCTGGCTACAAATCCACAGGCAAAGTTTTGATCTAATGAAATGGCATTATTTGCTAGAATTGGTAACAGTATAAAATCCCAGCTTGAAAGCCATAAAATATCTTTACTGTTAGTGAAGACAGACTGTAACTGGGCTGTATTACTATGTGAGATAAAAAAAGAGAACATTTCAAAAGGTATATATATATAACTAAACAGATAGAGAAGCTTCTAGATGGAGAACTGGATAAAGGGAACCAGGCTGCATGATTAAAAATATATTATTTGTGGGTTCCAGCACTGGGGCATAAATATGATCTTGCCTTTGCCTGTTGGTTCAGTTGGTGGCTTGGAGTGGCACCTCTAACAAACGAGGCTTCTGCTGAACTGGGCTCTCCTTTCTAGGGATAGGCTAAGACAACCAGGCACACAGAATTACTACATGAATTTCTCCATATCATTTGTCCTAAGGAATCATCACCAGACTTGAAACTCTCTATGAAAAGGAACTCACAGAGAGCTAGACAGAGCAGATGTTTGCAAAAGGCTTTGACCAACAAACAAATCATAGACAAAATGTCTAAGATGTGATTTGAACTCAAATCAAGGCTGATTCCAAATCTCATACTGTGTGATCTATTTGTGTATCTCTTTTCCTGTAAACACTCACATGCTGGAAGAAGGAATTACCTTCCCAGTCATAATAAAGACTGTATTATTGTTTCATCAGAAAGTTAAACCTATATGTTAGTTAGCCAATATAACTACAGAAGTATTTAGAATGAAGTTCACATGTAACTGACTTGCTGGATGTGGGCCAGAATGCATAGTCATTTGTGAGATGGAAAACTTTATTCCAAAATCTGCTGTGCTAAGAGGTACTGGGAAAGCTAAACACTGCCTTCTCTTTGTCTTGGATGTAATCTAGTATCTTTGGAGTGTGAGGGAAAAGGCTTTTAGCTCCAGAGCTCCTTGTTTCTCCTCCCCACCTTCCTCGTCCTGCACAATAACCAGGCATGGTCTAGTACTTAGCCAGATGGATTGGATATGCAAACATTTACACACAAACCTAATGCCTCCTTTATACTGCAGAACAGGCTCTGTACCTACTTGCTTTACCTATGTGTGTTCTTGCATATTAAACAACCAGCTTGAACAACTGGAAATGCAATTTAATGGGAATGGGATACTGCTCAAATTGGGCTTCTGCTCTTTTTGACGCAGACTGCCTTTGTGGGCTGACAAAGTCTGAGGGCCCAGTGCTTTGCTTTCATGATTAATCAAAACCAGTCAGGAAAAAAAAAACTCTAAAAGCCAAGGAAGATACAGCTTTCAACCACCGTGCTCCCACATTTGGAGTAACAATTACTAAGAAGGGGTCAAGCAACAACCCCAGTTTTAAGATGTCCTTGTCCTCTTAGTTTCCCAGGGCCATACAAGTCTCTTCCCAGCTCTGCTATCAGCTTTTTAGTGTCTGCCCCCATAGTGCATGAGAGAAGAAAGTAACTGGAATTTGATATGCTTGGGCTGTGCCTTGACTAGTTGAGTGCATTTTATGGCGAGACTCTAACCTGCATTTTAGGCTGACTTCACATAGGTATGGAATAGTGTTAATGGACTCAAAATCTCACATAAGAAGGAATAGGAAACTTAAAGAAACATCCAAAAGTTTTACAGTTCTGTGATTTGCATGTGCTTTGGTTTGTTCATAAATAAAACAGTTGCACAAACCAGCATTTACTTGAACCTGCAATTCTCTGATGTATACGTGTAAATTATTCTTTTCAGACACATATTTAGCCAAATCCATCTGTGATACTACTAGATGATGCTATTTTAAAAAGAAACCATTCAAACTGACAGATATTTTGATTCATTTATTTGACTGATACTTACTACATTTTCTCAAGAAACTGTAAAAATGGGAAGAAAAAACCAGAACAAAAGCAAAATAGAAATGACAGAAGGAAAATTACCTGGACCGAGCCTCATGATCTTGGGAAGCAAGCCTTTGTACAGAGCCAGAAATCTGTAGCAGAAGAATAACAAACAAAACATTTCAAACAATATTCTTGCTCTAAAAGAAGAACGGAATTGTAGCATATGTTTGTTAAAATGCTGGCAAAGCACTTAGAGGCAATTATTTGAAATTACACATGTTCAATAGCAGGCTGTATCTGGATTTTAACATTTTACAGAGGCAGATCAGATGAAGAGAAAAAGTTAATCAATGTTCAGTCACAAAAGCAATGTTGTAAGCCTAGCCAATCAGAAATATGACTTTAATCAGTGAGATGGGTTTACTTTCAAGACAAGTCTGTTAACAACAGCTGCATATAGAGACAAAATGACTGATATAATTGAATATCAAAGCCACAACTCAGTCACCACTTGAGAAATATTTTTAAAAGTTGGAAAATGTTATTACCACAAGGATCTGTCCCCAGTTTAATTATTTCAGCAATAATTTTAAAGGTACAGAGGCCTGCATTATTAAAATTAAATTAAATTGAGAAATAGTCTGTTTTCTGATCATATTTTCCTTTTGCAAAATGAAGAATGGAAAAATTTACACATGAGATATATGAAGCATTTACTTGGGGAACATAAATTTTGACATTGTAATAATCACTTTGTAAGTCACTTGTAAAAGTTCATATGTAGTAGGAAGATATATCCTTGTAATGCTAAAATAAATTTTCAAAATGCTACATTGGGTTCTTTTGATATGTGAATTCAGGATGGTTTAATGGTCCTCATCAAATCTGAAATACAACAACGTGGTTTTATGGACCCATACAAACTAAAACAGAGGTCAGGACATTTATTAAAATAAGAATGTTTTACCCTTCCTCTTTATAGACTGTTGCCATAGTTTTAAAACAGGTTCTGTACTTGATCTCTCCAGGAACTGGCTGTGGTCCTTGAATCCTACTTTTTGCAACATCAAAAGGAATGTTAATAATTGAGGCTATTGTTCCTGAGACTAGCCCAATTCCAAATTTCCTCAAAAACTCCAAATTTGGATCCTGCAAAAAAAAAAAAAAAAAAAAAGGAAAGAAAGAATAAAAAGGGAAATGGGAAGACCTGTGCAGGTTAAGCACTATAAAGTAATAAGCATTTAATCAGAAAACTCACACAACACACTCGTGTTATTTTAGCGGAACACATTAGGATTTCCTATGCTGGAACTTGTTTTCTTGACAATCCTATTGGCTATGTTTTTACACATGGTCTAAATTGCTGAAGTACACATTTCCTCACACAGGATTTATAAACACAGTTCATAAAGAAAGACTGGTATGGCATATGGGGATGATTTGTATAATTGGGCTTCACAATGTACTTAGTATTACTGTATCAAAACAGGAGAAATCCAAGCACACTATTAGCTAATTGGCCAGAATATTTTACAAATGACAGCAACTTCCACCATGAAGCCTACTAAAACACTCATTTGTGTGTTGGACCCCCAAATGCTAAATTAAATAAAGACTAATCTCAGTCTGCTGCCATTCCCCTCCAGGTTTTTTACATTTATTTTCACATGTAGCTGATCCACTGTACTGAGAAGTGCTAGCTTCCTGTTATTAACAATCCAACTCGGCACAACGGCAAGAGAGCCTCCACGTTCTGCGCATTATAAACGGTGGTAATTCACTCAGCTAATTGGCTGAAGAATTTACAACAGATTGTTTCTGAACCCTACTATATGCACACGGTAAAAGTTAGAAGTAGGTTAGAAGTGCATCTAAAAACTTTGCTCACTCGCAGTTCGCAGTTCAACTGGGTTTTATTTGATCTTTTAGAAAGACCTCCTACTTTGGCATTTCTATGACATCAAAGAACCCAGAGTTTATCTGGGAGTCAAAGTCCCTTGAAGCAGGTTTAATCCTATTTCTCTAAGTAGTGGAAGTCACAGGCAAGCGTGTTCCAGAACATTTCCTATACACATAATTTGGTTTTGCAATTGGTTTTTAACAGAAGGACACTTTTTTGCTACATCAGATTCTTTATATGCAGCTTACTTCTGTCATGAAGGTGCTTTAATTGTAGAAAATCATTATTAAAATAACAAATGATCTTACTGTGTTATAACATCGGCACAATGTTAAAATAAGACAGTTTTTTTTTTTCCTAAACCTGTATGGTTTTAAATGAAACAGAAACCAAGAAAGAAGTTTTTGTTTCCAGATTAGCGATAAGAAAAATAAATTAAAACTTCCATAATATACATTGAGTGAAGTCCATACAGGTGTTAAGAAAGAAATGTCAAATAAACAGAGCTCTTTATTATGTGCAGAAAAACTCCCACCTTGATTTCACAAAACATGAAACATACTGATAACAACTTAAAAATTAGAATTGCTGGTGGTACAAGAATTGTAGCCCTTTTTTAGCAAAGATCTTAGCAAAAATTCTTTTCATTCTGTACATACAGTGATTTAAATGCAAATAGAATAAAGCCAATATTTCTGGTATCTAGAGAAGAAAAGAAGACCCCTTTTGCCCATTTACAAAACTGGACTCTAACCAAATGTACCATAGTCAACATCAGCTTTGCTATAACTTGATTTTTTTTTTATCATAAACCTCATGAGAAAGGTTTTCCTGTGAAATTCATCACTGTAATATCTGGGTAATTTCATTTCATATAAAGATTCAATATAAATAGGGGTGTCATTTTTTTTTTTCTGAAAGCCAAGCTCAGTGGCTCTGAGGTTATTCCACTACTCCTGATCCAGGCTTCTCCTAAATCACCTTGGCTTGCTATTTCTTCAAGTCCATTGCACCTCATCTGCTTTTCACTCTATTCCTACACAGAATTTCTATGTTGGCATGGATCCAAAAGCTACTAAAATAAAACTATTGTCTGCTATTTTACTTACCCACCAAGCTGAACAGCCCATTAGGGTTTCCCATCTCTTCTTTGCCTCTGGAAGTTCAGAGCCCCTTTCTCTTACAAGACAATGCACTGCTCAGCACCCCTGGTCTGATGCTGCAGCCCTTGTAATAGGAGGCACATCTGCAGTGGCTGGGGCTGGCAGTGCCCAACTTGAAATGAGTCCTGCAGTCGGCCACATTTCAAAGGGGGCTTTTAACAGGTGTAGGAAATTTCATACTGTTGAGAAATGTGGCAGCCACTTGGAGGTGGTAGTGAGCAAAGGTTTTAATGAAACTCATGTTTAAAAGAAAATCTAATTATGATAAAAAATTGCAAAGCTGCTGGACACCTATGAAATGCGCTATAAAAGTAGATGCCATCTGAAAAATAATTTCATTGCTAGGGCAGAGGCATAGCTGCCAATTCTCTATGGTTGGTACATTAGTGGCCACTGAAAAATCTGGCTTATTCCACTTTCAGGAAACAGAGGACAGGGTTGGCTGTAAATGATCTGTTTAGCAGAATAGACTGAATATATGAGAAATTATTAATTGTGGACATTTACAACCCACACATGTCATTGATATCATTTGACCACTCAACCTACAAGACTTATTGTTTTTGGCAAAATAGGCAGCAAACATCACTAACTAGGATGCAAATTTAATGCACACTTTAGCTGACAGCTAAAAGGCTCATTCAGAGATTTTAATATATTTTTCCACTTATGTTACAGATAGTGGACAGCAAATAGTCAAAATTATTTCACAAGTGTAGTGTTCTAATTTCACAATTTTTATATATTATAATTTTTATATATTTGCCAATATTACAAGACTGGCTTTAAGACTTTCTTTTCTGGCAAAATATACAAAGTTAACAAACTAGATTTCGTAATGAAATCAAGTATGTGAGAAATCTAGACAAAGTAACAACTGTTAAGTATTTTTCAGACTAACTGCAAACCAGCTTCTACCAAATTCCTTGTAAAGGTTTGATATCTCTAAGCCTCTAGTACCTGCCTACTGACAGAAGAGATTTGTTACAGGTCATAAATTATTGTCAAATACTTCCATTTAGCAGTGACTGAAGTGAAATTCAATGCATGTAAGTACCTGAGACATAATGTTGGCTAGCACCAGCCAGATGAAGCTTGATCTATGTCTTCTTAAATTCAGGGTAAGTTTTGCATTGATTTTAATGGAAGTTTGATCTGAATTATTGGCAATATATCTCTGTACAGACTGTCTATGGCATTGACACTGGCTGGTCTGGGGAGTGCTCTTAGCTTTATTAGCACTGTAGAATGCTGTCACCATTCAAAACAGACTGGCTGCCTGAAGCCAGCCCATTAGGAAGGGTTCCTTGCCTTCACTGGCTCCTAAGCCACACCCAGGCACTGTTCTGGCTGGCCAGGGCCAAAGCTGTGCCAGGGAATGTTTAACAGCACAGGCAGCTGAGTTTCAGCATTGCCACTCCATTTACCAGCACAGATGTAGCCACTGTGCAAGCCACCATGTAAGGCACGGTGCAGTGGTTAAGCATCAGGCAAACCCCACTTTTTTTGCATTTAATCCCACACTGATTAAATTGCCTTTTCATTTTGCTAATATTTGAGGACAGCTGGGTCACTGGCTGACATTGAAGTAATTTCCCTTTTGTTTTCTACATATATTTAAACCCATGTTGTAGATGTTAAAATTTTTCTGCATCATACAAAATCTGTATAAAGTACCAATTTCCTTTAGATCATAAAGCTCTGGCTCTTTCTAATAATGAAATACTTGTTTCCTATTTTTTAAAATTTGAAAGGCTAGGAAAGCATGCTTATGCCATGTTTACTGTTCAACATGCTTACTGTTCAATTCCTATGCAAGAACATCTCCCATGATTCCCACAGAAGCTACACACTAGTCTCTGTCCTTACCTGCATATTTTCCTGAATTTTCTGCATAGTGATTATAATTTTTTAATCTTCTGATCAACACAAAAGTGTTTACTCCTATCTTAGTAACAAGCTGTTCCTGCGCCTTGAGTCTTAGAATGTGTGACTAAAGTGCACTGTAAAATATGCTTAGATACACTGTAAGAAACTTGTAGAAACTTGTGGGTCAGCTGCTCTTGAACAATTCAATTTACTGTAATAATCTGCAAATAAGAAGTGGAGGTTTTCTCCATTTACACAACGCTGCCAACAAAAATACCAGGCTACTCAGAAGTGCAGAAAAAAAAGAGGTGTTACTTCATATGGGAATAGAAAATGATCCCTTTTGATGTGAATTGCACCTTCTTACATGTATATCACTGCATATTACACCTGTGACTGTTTAACTGTCATCATCTAAAAATCACATTAGTAAAAACAGACTTCAATAAGTAGCATACTGGAATCATTAATAAACCATTAGTTGTTTCTCACACAGTCATTTCAAAAGTTGCTGATATTACCACGTTTTCTTTTGTAAAATTTCCTTTTGTTGTAAAGGGAATATTTGCTTCCTTTGTTATTTAAAGTAATATAGGACTATCAAAACTTCTTTAAGTGAAATTACAGCTATAATGATTTTTTCCTTAATTATAAATGATATAAAGTCCCTGTGCATGACCCTTTACATCCTCTTTTGGACTGGCTCTTTGCCATAAGGATGAAACTTCCCTGTCATCCTTCAATACTAGGTTGAACTCTCTGAGTAAATAGGTCCTGTGCCTGGCCAAAATAACCTAAATCCTGCAGCTCTGCAAGCTTAGCCCCTATGTGAGTACTGACAGAATTTCTAGAAACTGATTTTTCTCTTCTAGGCCGGTTTTCCACAAAAAAATTGCATACATACCCAACATGTCTGTATCTCATTTGCTGCCTTTTTGCACTGCTACCATGCTATAAAGGGGAATTCATAAAAATGATCATTCAAATATGACTACACTCAGCTTTGCTTAAAAAGTGAGAAGATTGAGTCCTTAATTTGCTTCCATTAAAATGCTATGGATTTCTGCAAAACAGAGCTAGGTTAGTCAGTGCTGATCACTAAATACCACAGCTTTGCACAGAAAAATAGTGTGAATAAAAATGTCAAACTTCTTATCCGATTGTCTATTGCATTGTATGAAGAACTTACTTTATTGACTGGAAGAATGTTTTTCACATTGAAGTAGAATCCAAAGTAAACCATGTTAAAAACTCCGTGACGGCCCAGTGTTGCAGTGAGGCCTTTGTTGAGTCCTTGGAAGCCCAGACCACCGGTTTTAATGATCTGCTGAGCTTGAACAAAGCTAGATGGTTGCTACACAAGTTAAGCAAAAGAAGGAAGAGATCATCTTTACAAAAAGAAAACAATAAACATAGCATAATTTCCATGCTGTTGACAAACACAGTGTTGCCTATTCTTATAATTTTATATTAAGTATCACCGTATTTGTTATTTTCCCTTTCCTGTGACCAATAAAAAACAAAACTTTAATTAAAAATAGATTCCTCATTTTTCTGATTGCAGAATAAGACGTAAGCAGGACTTGAGTACTGTAAAAGAGTAGTACTGTAACAGATTTTCATTTCACAAAAGACAAAAAGGAAGAAACTGTCTCATATCAGACAGAATCTGCCTGACTACATGCACCTTTGAACTTTTTTTGAATATACCATGATATTCAGAATTAGCTATTCCCCTTCTGAATATTTTACATTTTTAGCAGCTTTATAGAAACATTAGTTCCAAAAAGTTGGTGAATAGAGTTTGGCTTTCTCCAAAGTAGAAAGCCAAAAAAAGCCATAAAGCCATAAAGCTCTGGGTAACCAAATCTATAATTAGAAAGGCAAAACATGACTTCCACTAGGAGGTTCAAACATGAAAATATAGAAGAATTTTGACTACACCACTGTGAATACCACTAATTTCAATATACTTATTTGTTTAACAGCTTTCCATTTCAAAATACCACTGTGGTAGATCCACAGCATCAGCCAAATGATGTTACTATATCTGACACAGCATATTACCAATTATTTAGGTGACTGATGAGTTTAATCTTTAATACAAAGTTTCATTTTGGTTTTTTTTTTTCATATTTTGCAACTAATATTATCCTGCTAATGTTCTGCATATATTTTACTGGAGTTTACTTTTCTATCTGCTCCCAAGAATTCAAGTCAGAATCTATTCTAAAACAGAAATGCAAAACACGGGTACTAGCAATGACATCCTTTTTTGTGCTCCAAGAATGGACATTAGATCTTTAAGAAATAATACTGCAACCTTCAATATTAAGGTATCCCCTGGTATCCCTTGTCTTGAGTACGGATTTACTCATGCCTTAGAGGCGAAGCCTCTCACTTGCTGAACACCTGAGATGGGATTAATAAACCCAAATATAGACATCTGCAATGTCTACACCTGACTTCCCTTTTCAGTCCTATAGTAACAAAGAGGACTCTGGCAGCACTTCCCTTCTACCAAAGGAGGTGTCATCATGTCAACTGATCAAGCCATAGAAGGTTTGCGGTTCATCATTGATGATGGAAGGACCTTAGACAGAGGAATTTATTGTACAAACATCTGGAGTTAATGCACCTCACATAGCTGTTGATTCTTACTTAATATAGACCTATGCAGTGGAATCTGGAGTCAGATTCTTCTCATCATAAAGCAGAAAAGTGTATTTGTTTAATTAATCATAACTCTTATGTCAGGTGAGAAGATTTTAATCATCACACCAGCTTCTATAGCCAGTGAGTTATCCAAGGCTACAGGGAAAGGGAAAAAAAAAGGAAAACCAAACAACATGGTGTTGGACTTCTTGCAGTCTACTTTAACAAAAAGCCACCATTATTCTTACCCACAGCAATCCACATTACAAAAGGGCTGATACGTGATTTGTAGTGGCCTTCCTCTTTAAATCTCTCAACCCTGGAAAGATGATCTGCTACCACAGAACAATTCAGCTGTCACTGCAGGGTGTGAATATTTGCTTTGGGGGTGTGCTGGAGTCTGGGTGTGAGTGTATGTGCTCATGCTCTTCCTTGTTCCTTTTAAACAAGATATATTTATTATTTCTATACAATAGTCAAAGAAATATGTGAATTGCATTAGGTTTCATCATGTAGTATGAAAGCTCCACAATGGGATAGGTACACACTTTACTTAAACTTTTTAGAAAAACAGTGCATGGTAATGCCTTGTGCCGTATAATATAACCTCTGGACATGCTTCTTCCAATGGGCTTGAGTTTACATGCTTTATTGTGGAATGTTCTTTAACATTTTCTTAATGAGAACTTGATGTCAAGGTATTAAATCACTGGAGCTTTTTATAATTTACAGCAAATTTTGAAGTTTAACACTTTGGAAAGATATATTAAAAATTAACATGTCCGTGATAGAACAATCTTCGTGATTTAAGAACTTAATTTTGCTTGGATTTTTTTCCGTAGAGCAAGTAGTTAATATTTTCAATGTAAACTAGGTTTCTAGTAGGGTCCAAATACCATTCTGTCACAATTTTATTTGTATGATAATATACTATTATTTGTATTTTGTGAAATTTTGCATTTGAATTAAATTAGAGAATATTCACCTGAACAAAAACAACTCAGAATGCTTTTGGACAGCTACAGTTTGATTATTGTATCATTCTGAAGGTCAGCAAGGAAGGGGTGCTGTAACGAAAGAAAATAATTGGCTAAAATATACAAACTAAACCACCCCAGACTTTGGGGTGGTTTATAAATTTTGCAGTAGAGAAAAAATTAAAATGTATGAAGTGAAAGGATACATTGGTCTTTTTCAACTTTACAAGGAATAGTTTGTTCAAAATATAATGGTGGTTTGTGTATACTTAAAAGCTTTTTTTAAGCTAGGATAATTACATCTTCACAACTGTGAAACAGAAAGATCCGGAATAGCTGTTCACTACTGCTGGAGGAGTAATAGTTAATAACTTTTATCACATCATCTTCTTGAGAGACAGATCCTCTCACACATTGCTTTTTCCTACTTTCAGTCTCTTTTCTTCCAGGATCCTAAACTCCTGCTCTGCATTATTTATCTGTTCAGTGGCTTTGCTGCCCAAGTTTAAAAAATGTCTAGACTGGAGACTTGCAGCAAATAAACATGTCTTTCATATGCATTGAGAATTGAACAGGAGTATACCAAACATTTTAAAATTTATTCTGGAAGAAAGTGCTTTTCTGGATGAGTTATGGAGTAGGTACCAGTTACTCTATGACATGTAGAAATCAGTAGCTGTATTTTTCCAGAGTGTACCTGAGGAGCTTGGCCCCAACAGATTATGTAAATGGCCAGGTCATAAATCTCTTTACTGTGCAGCCCCCAAAACTGTTCAATTTGTGCAGATGAGTGCTACAAGGCATGCAAGTATTAAATCAGTCAAAACTTAATAGGAGAATATGCAAAAATCATGTCCCACCAGGGATTCAGCTAACCTTTTCATGTGAATGGTTAATGTGATTTGGCACTTCTACCATGGTACAGCTGATTCCTCAAAAGATTTTGAAAAAGATGGTTTGACAATTGCTATTTTTCATAAATGAGTAAAGGAAAAAGGAACTTCATTACTGTCTTCCTTCCCTTTATCCTGGAACATGTTCTGCATTAAAATTAATAGAACCAATGCATTCCTGAGAACACTTGATTTTCATGAATCACTGTTTTCCAGTTTAATATTTTCCCCCTTTCAGCAGTACCCAGAATCGTGGCCAATGTTTTGTGCAATTACTCCTTTGGACAGAACAATATTTGAATAACAAAACTCTGAAGTTGGGCAAGAATTTAAATTATCAATGTACTTGTTATATAACAATTTTCCAGTTTGTGCTAATAAAAGTGAAGTCTTGTAAGTAATTTCATCCAAGAAACATTGCATAAAGTACAGCAGCTGGACTCTGTCTAGGGCACAGGGCTGTGGTGTTTTATGCTAACCTCCAGGGCTCACTTGAAATCTGGAGCTTGCTGGGGTAAGTGTGCTGTGTCCAAGGGGCTCAGGTTTGTACTCCTGGATTGCAATTCCTCACAGTGCTGGGTTGCTGGCTGCTCAGGAGGAGTGAAGGTGCATTTCAGGCACAGAATATTTACAGGGGAGGTGCTGATGCCTCTGACAATACTGCAGGCATCTCTGCATACCTGAGGGCAGTGGCTATGGGGTCTCTTCCATTTCTGTTGAGTTTGTGGGGAAATCATTTGCATCCACCAATATATTACAGACATTCTGCTCTAAATATGAACCTCAAAATGCAATATGCTAAATAAAATAGAAAAAGGAGAAGGAAGCAGTTTTCCTACCTCTGTGAAAGCATTCTGATTGGTCTGTAAGGTAACCTTCACTACTTCAAATGGGTTAACCACAACTGCCTCTGTCAACCCAGATCCCAAGCCAGCAACTGCAAATGCCTAGGAAAGTTCAAATGAAAATTGAGTATTAAGGAGTAATACTTCCTCTACATCAGATTGTGAAACTGAGGGATACAATGCAAACTGTAAGACTACAGTAATGCAGCAGTATTCTATTGCTAAACAACTTTAGTCCTTGATAGATGTTGACAGTTCATGAAGACAATATGACAATAGCCATAAACCATATTCCAAAACAATCAAAACAAAATATTGTAGCACTTCATGTCCATGTATTCTCTTTTCAGCTGGAAGGGAAAATATGGTACCAAATTATTGCGCAAACATGGAAAAAGTGGCAAAAGAATGTCCTCATGTTATCTTTGGGTGGACTCTGAATAATAACACAAATATAAGTGTAGTTATGCAGCACTGGAAAAAATAAAATCCCTGAACTGAGCATTAAGGACATAACACTAACATATTAACTTAAAAATACATGTAAAAAACTAAAATAGTTCAGTACTTAAGCAAATTGCACAAGTAGGAATGTTCACCTAGTAGTTAAAAATCCTAGAAAGGTTGAAATGGGAATGAGTGGCACATGGGGAAATGTCAGCATTCATTGCAAGGATGAATTAACTCCATTTACTTAGAAGCTGGTGGCATTTCAGCCATAGACATGGAAATATTCACTGCTTTGCTTTCCATCATGGCAGAACATTTAAAGATTTTTTTTAACAAAAAATAGTATTAAAATATTTAGGTCAAATGAGAAAATTCAGAGAGGTTAAGTTTAATGATCACTTTACACATTTATTGCCTTCACTTAACATCCCCAAACTCTCTAGGTGCTGAAAAAAAGTCTCAGGAACAAAATACATAATAATGAATCCATTTGCTGAAATTCAAAGAAACAATAGTAAGGGAAAAAACAATAGTGAGAAAAACTTACTTAATGCAGAAGGATTTGAGCAGGGACTCCTGAGAGCTCAAGAAAGACAGGAATGAAAAGTTAGAGGGGTAGTGGCAAACACCAGTCTTACTGCCTTTGGAGAAGATTGTGTTACCAACAAATTGATTTTTCCAGTAAGATGGGAACATTTCATCATCAACCATGAGATGGAAACCAGTAGGAAGATGGTGCTAATGTATACACCTGTCTTTTAATAATAAATATTGCCTTGATATGAGGTCTGTTGAGGTACATAGAAACATTCTGCCTGGCTTAGACCAGAATCCCCCTTAGTCTTCTTTTTCCCTCACTACCTTAGGACCAAAAATGCCTCTATAATAATAGTACTGCACCAAAAATATGAGGGATTTCTGATTTTTCTAAGCATCGCTGTATCTGTTCTATGAATCACAACAGTTTTTGGGCAGCCTGTAAACATGCAAACCCCCCCCACCCAAAAAAAGGTGCTGGGGTACCATAGAACCTTCAACTCTGTTCTTTCCACTTGCTAGAGAACAAGTATCAGTGTCTCTATATACACCTAGGGATGACAACTGATGAAAAATACCAGATAAAATAGGAGAGACTGCAAACAGCTATAGGGCCAGTGGAATGACTAAGAGAAAGTGGAGACTTGCTTTAACCTGGTTAATAGAATTCCATGACCTTTCACTCACTGCAATTAAAGGGAGATGTAACTGGAAGCAATACTCTTTAAAAGAGACTTGAAATTGCCAAAACCTTTATAGCACAGCCTTAAAAAGATCAATTGTTTCCTAAAGTTGTGAAGTCATCATCGTGAAAAATAAATATTTACTATGATTTACGTTCTTACACCACAAGGAACAGTAGCTCTTATAAAAAGTATTTTAGTCCTAATGCACAATGGCAGAATTAAGATCTACACATGAGAATGCAGATTACACATGCAAGCTGCATCTTCACATAAAAACATTTCTGTGTATATGTATGACCTGCATTTTGTTTTTAAACCAAGGAAGTAGCAAAGGACTTCAAAGGAAGTAGCAATTTCTTATCAATAATTGTTTCTTTTATAAAGTTTTTAAAATAAGACTGAGATCTCTATTTTTGCTATAGGTGTGCTGTGCCTTGGAGAATAGCACTGTGAGGTTGAAGTGTTAAACTATACACAATGACATGAATAAATAAATATTGATAATGTTCAACTTTTTTTGTTATTTCATAAGAATTAAGAATGACAAGCTTATACATTCTCTTCCATGGTGGCTGTTGTTATCCATGTTCACGAATGTTAAGATATTGTAGGGAATTATTTTGAGGACATTTGATACAAAACATAATTTATCAATGTTGATATATTCTTATCAATATTTTTTTATCAAGGGACAGGTCTGTTTTAAAAAACTCTGGATTGAGCTGGACCCTTTAATTTTGGGCTTCTGTGGGAGGAAGCAGATGAGACAGACTGTTCAGCAGACACATATTATATCAGAACACAAAGTTCTGTATCCATACATACCAGCCCTGGTTGCAATGATGCATATCCCAGAAGCTTCTTGTATTGTTCAAAGGTAAAAAACTGTGAATAGAAGATAGATTGAAATTGAATTGAAAAAAATTTAGTTACTTATACAAATTAGTAAAAAGCAGACTACAATGGAGTTTAACTACCTCATATCCTGAGCAGCTGCACACAGTTCTGCAAAATAAACGTAAGCCACTTTTATTTCACACTTTCTGTAGCTGTGTTAGATGTGCAAGAGTAGACAATCAGGCTTCAGAACTGATTTTATTAGTGTGTCATGCATAACAGCAGCATAAATGCAATTCAAGTAGTGCTTCATCTAAGAGTTCACTTACATCATTTAGGACCAATTTAAATTCATAAAATTTTCCTCTGGCATTAACTTTCATATACTAATGTAAATGTAGTAGCAGATATTACAGTTTTACCAAGAAATCACCCCCACATTCTTAATGTAATGTGATGCAATCACTTTTGCATTTCTCAAGCACTAGTCTGCTTCTCATCAGAGAGATATAATTGTGTATTTTGAAGATGGAAAGTCTGCCATTTTCATAATCTTCTACTGTCAACAGGTACATTTTTTTTCCTGTTTTCTCTTTACAAATAAATCTTTCAGTCAATTGTCTGCTTTCAAACAGTGGCACTTCAAAGTTCAGAGCATCTGCAATCCTTTAGAGGATGTCTCGAAAGCTGTGCTCATGGGTGTTTGAATCTCAAGAAAAAAATAAAATCAGCTTCACCTGCACCAACATGGTGAAAGGCATTTGCAAAGGCTCACTTTGCAACCTACCATGTCTTGACACCCAAACCCATTAGTTTTAAGAATAACTTCAGTGAATTCTTATAAAAATCAAAGCATAATAAATGAATGGATTTGTTCTTCCAAGAAGAAGGTTTAGAATAGCTCTGACTGCACTGAAGCCAGGAGGAAGCTTCCTGTTGGCACAAACAGACTTTTGCTGTCTAGCTCCTTGTCTGTGGACACAAAGTCTAAGATACATGGGTCAAGATATACTCTAGAGAAAGAGTATATGTGACATTTTACAAATTATTGGGAAGGTGCCCTCTGAAATACAGCAC
This sequence comes from Agelaius tricolor, assembly GCF_023055355.1. Taxonomy (NCBI): domain Eukaryota; kingdom Metazoa; phylum Chordata; class Aves; order Passeriformes; family Icteridae; genus Agelaius; species Agelaius tricolor. The sequence continues at coordinate 24,862,318 of NW_027269265.1, read as the reverse complement.
ACAATCTAGGTTACTATTTAAAAACCAACTCAGATTACATCATATTCAAAACAGGGCAACCAGGACCATTAAGGAGAAGTTAGAGATTGCTTTAAGAACAAAGACTGAAGGAGAATGACTGCTTTCCTTGTTTAGTTTAGCAAAAGAGATGCTGCAAGAGAATGTAACACAAGGAAAATAAGTAACATAAAGAAACTAGGTGTAAGAACAAAATATAAATAGAATGTGACTAGAGAGCTGATGAAGCTTTCTAGCAACTAAAAGAATCTTGAAACAGTCTTCCAAGAAGAGAAATGGGGGAAAAATCTTTATGTTGTGAACGGGAGAGTTTGATAAGTTTATGAAGGAGATTACAGAACAAACCCCATAGTGTCTTAAATTCATATTCTGGAAACATTTTACTGAAGTCACTGGAAAAGCAGTCTAGTTGCTATCACAAAAGACAGATCTGAGTGCAGTGAAAATGATCCTCTAGCATGAGGGTGGCAGAAATTGTGGGCTAAAAAGAGTAGGTATTTGAACTCTAGGTAACACCAAAAACATTGGAGGTGTTATTCCACATAGTTTTCACACATGGAACAACACAAGGTCCCTAACCACAGCTTGCTATTTGTGAGTCCTGTAATCTGTCTAAGAAACATTCACATCTTTGCATGCAAAATAAAGTAGCTGTTACACAGCATGTCTGGCATGATGGGAATGAAGAACAAAAACCTGTCCCAGTTGCACCAACACTGCATCAGTGCAGGTTCATATGTCCTAGTACAAGAGCTGTCACATCCCAGTCTAGCAAAAGTAAATAGGCAGAACTTTTAACTCTCCTGTCTGCTTTCCAATGTTGGCCTGTGACATGTGATTAGTTCAGAGCAAACTGGTTCAAATGAAGATGGGATCCTTGGAATGTTGGTGAATTCTGTGACCACAGAGGGGACTAAAATCCCTCCGCACAGCATCTGCTGATGCATGAGACAACCAAACTGTTTCACCATGAGAGGAAGGCAATGAGCAATGAGGCCAATGGAGATGTGGGAATCATAAGAAACATAAGAGTTTTTAAGACAAGCGAGAAAGACCGTGTGGCCTGTGCAGGGTCTCAGCCAAAGAAGACAAGCTCTGTCCCTCACGGTTCAGTACTACAGACCTATCAGAACAAAACAGCTATTCCATAAACCACGTGTACAGGAACATAAGTAATAAGCACCACATTTTCATTTGAACTTGTTTAGAACCTTGTCCTATGGCAAAGTCAATAAAATTTTTCAATCAAGACCTGCTTCAAATGAAAAGTCACTAGAATCATACCAAAACCATCTGAGAATTGGGTGTAAATGTGTTAATAATGCCACTGTCTTAAAGCAAGAGCAGATATGTATACATAAGCAAAATTGGGTTGTTAAATTCTGGAAACTGATGGGCTGGTACTCTGGTTACTGGACAGATATTTTTTTATATCCTCAGCTGGGATTATTATATCATTTTGCAGAAAAGGTCCTAGAGCTGGGATCCAGATTTTGACTACCTGCCAAAGAGTGTAAAGATTGAACATTAACCTTGCAAGCATCTTGCAAATATGTTTAAAATGTTTGCATTGGCCCTGACAATAATCAAAAAAGATAGAAGTGTTACTTAAACTCTAGCTCTATCTTTTTGAAGGTATAATAGAGGTCTACCGAAGTGGGAGGGTAAGCTGCTTAACTGAACTAAATTAATTTCTTATTGTGATAAAATTTGCTTTATTCTCTCTCCAGCATCTTTCTAGTCATTGTTACCCTCTTAACCTTTAATGGAATTTCTGGTATTCCTTAATGTTTTCCATAGTGTTACAGATCTGTAAAATAGTTGTAATAAATGCAGAATTACATTACCCAGCAATTTTTTTGGTCTTTAAAATGTTACTTTAAAATCAATAGCTTCCTAGAGTCATAAATAAAATAACTACTTAATAGTAACTATGCTTTAAATAATTTTTAAAAGAAAAAATCACTAGCAATAAAATTTAATATAAATGTTGCTGGGTGTACTAGAGTGGCTAGTATACATACAATTTTTCAAAAAATGATTTCATACTGTGTCATATGACTTTATATGCATCCACCTAAAATGTTTTTAAAAACACAGCATAATTTGTCTTTTCCTCTACAGTTGCATTAAGTTAATCTCTTTGTGCAAAAAAATTTCTCAGAATAAGCGTATTTAAAACATGCTTTTGTGTATATAGTAACCAATATTGTCCATCTGGCAAAGATATACTTTAATTGAAGTTACACAGAAAATAGCCAAAGTACTTACCAGATGTCTCAATAATGCTAAGATAAAAATATATGCTTGAAACAAGATGTCTGGGAACACATGAGCAATATAAATTTGCCCCAAAAGTTCATCTGTTAACCATTGTATTGGCACCATCATTTCTTTCCTCCAAGTTCAATCTAACAGAAAGTTATAAACTCTGACTTTTCATCTTCCAGAAATACCAGCTTTCTTTTTAGAAAGGAAATAAAAAGAGAGAAAAAAAGAAATAGTAAGACAGACTTGGGAACATAGTTGACTAAAAATGAAGCTTTATCTTCAACACTTAAGTGAAAAACTGGGACTAAATAACTTCATTTTAATAGCTTTATTTTTACTTGCAAAAATACACACCAGATAAATAGAATATTCCAGTAGCACAAGTACATTTCTTCTTAGTACAAAATCTCCCTTGTCTATTCTCTACTCACTTTTATGACACTATAACTAGAAGCTTTCAAAAAACTTCATTACAAACATAAAAAGAAGCTACTGGAACCTAGAAAATACCTCTTTTCCTTTTGTGCTTTCTCAAATCTCAGAATCATTGGTCTGAATGTAGTCTTCCTCTAAATCTCACTAGTCATTTAGGCAGTCAGGAAGGGACAGCTTGAGGCTTGTTTCAATGAGGAAAACTATTAGAAGAATAAAGGTTGGAGGGTGGGCCAAAGAAAGCAATGATTTTTCCTTTGGGGTCATAGCCAAATAAGGTTAGTGGAAATTTGAGATAGGTTGGATTCTCTTCAGGTCAAAGCGTGGGTACAAATTCCACTATGGATGTTAAAAATTGTACTGGCCTATGACATCTCACATTGAACTGTTCCATTATACAGGTTCTTACATTATTGTTCAGCCCTGTTCTATCACTGAATTCTTCTAATGTAAAATTCAGCTGATGTCTCAAAAAATTATCCTGATGTCCTTGGAGCAGCAGCAAATTTAAAGGAATATTGTAAATAATAAAAGAATTCAACTATTAAATTAAAACCCTCTCATGTTTAACATTTAAACTTGATTCTTATGTTTGCAGAAAACTCAGCTCTCACATAAATGTCCAAAAACTAGGTAGAGAGCATCCCACAAAGTGAGGACAAGTAAGACAATAAAGGAGCCAGGAGCTCTTGATGTAAAAGAGTTTGAGAGAACTGAGTCTGTTTAGCCTGGAGACAAGAAAACTAAGGTGATTTAAGTTCTGTTTTCCACCATTCAAATTTTATACAGAAAAGTCAGACTTTCTCAGAGGCTGGCAACAGAAGCATGAGAGGCAACACACAAATGTTGAAACAGGAGGATTTGGAGTGGATATAAGGGAAAATTCTTCACAGTAAAAGAATTAAGGACTGGAGGACGAGCACAGAGAGGCTGCAGTCTCCATTCTTTAAGATTTCAGAACTCAACTAGACAAGCATCTGAACATCCTGATGTAACCATGAAGTCAGCTCTGCTTTGATCAGAGATCCTTCCCAGCTGAAAATCTTTTTATGATTCTACAATTATATTGAATATCATGGGGTTTAAGCAAATTTAATAAATTTGAGTAAAGGAAAGTGATTTGAAGTTTATGAATGACTGAAAATGGTAGGAGAAATCAAATGGGTTAGTATTTTAACTAACACATGCTGGAATCTAAAAAGCACAGTCAGATTTACTTTATCCTGTTTCAAATGAAATTAAACGGAGAGACAGAGGAAGCATCACAATATGAAGAAAATGAATTATTAGGAATCTTCTAAATATTATCCATCTATTCTTCACTGCCACTTTGCAGTGGGACTGCAAATAGGACTTTAGTTTTCCTGGTTTAATTAAATAATTTTGAGATAAGTGACATATGTCACTTGTATCTAAAATGCCAGTGCAAACAAGAAGATGACATTACCAGAACTCCTTTAGGATTCTGTTACAAGGTCACATCCTGTCACTTTATACAAATATTATTCCTCTGTAAAGGAATTGGAATGTGAATGATTAATTGCAGACTAAGGACCAGAATCATATGCAGCCTTTTTAGAAAGAAACAACAAAAAGAAAGAAAGGAAAATCAAGACATTCTGTATAATAACTGCTTTTAGACACATTTGTTGCAACTATGGAAACTTCAAAGTCCTGCAGTAAAAGACTAAGAAACATTTGCTCTTAACACAATGGCTGCTTTGATAGATTTAGAACTTTAGAATGATGCGCTTAATAACTAGGTTTTAATTAAAAATGTTGAATGGCTCAACTGAAAAAATTGATGAATTGAAGTATTTAGCTTAGGAATGTTACTAAAATCCTGTTCTAAAAATCAAAATAAAGGATAATAAAAGAAAATCAGATCAGCATTTGACAGAAAATACACTTTGATAGGCTGGCATCTATAACTGTAAGAGAGCTGGAGTAAAATGTTTTGCACAATGAGGAGTTGTATCCATTACGATCTCCAATCTCTTAAAAAGATAGAGTATTGAGCAGAGTGCTCTTTGGAGCACAAAAAAACTCTGGGCAGCACTTCAAACCTACTAAATAAGTACTTATTAGTGGCTTCTTTAATGGCTTCTTGCGTTAATTTATTAAGCTGTTAGTTGTTTTGCAAGTTGCTAGGCATTTTCAGTAAAACAAAATATGTAAACCAGAGGCACTTATGAGGCTAAAATATAACTTAAACATTTTATTAATTCTGACAATATAAAATAATTGCAACCTTTTTTTTTCAGTAACATTTGATACACAGGTCAAAATTAGCTTAATGTTTACGAGCCTTATCCTACACTTCTTCATCAAGGACAGTTTTTATTGTGCTATCAACAGGAAACTTTCCTCCTAGTAAAAATCAGAGGATTAATATGCCAAATAAGTTTAAGATTCTAATCTCAGTCAGTGGGGGAGAAATAAAATGTTTTACAGCTGCCACTGTCCCTAGTTATACTTTTAAAGGAGGAAGCATGGGGTTTTTACCTTCACTGCCCTTTTAGGTGTCTCAGCCAAAATGGGAGGAAGTATTCCTTTGTAGAAGCCAAGTAATCTATTGAAGAAAAAAACAAGAAATTATTTTCGTATGGATAAAAAATATATCAATACCATACTGCCAATTCTATTTTCACTTTTGAGTAAAGCAATTAAACTTTCAGCATTTCCAGGCATATAGACAAATAATGATACTCTATGCTTACTTGCTAAACAACGAATGTACTACCAACTATATCATGTGCTGGTGAGACGATACAAAGAAATCAGCAATAAATACGTAAAAATTCAATCAACTTTTTTCTGAAATACAAGAAATTCTATTTAAAAAGTGAGGAACATTTTTGACAATGAAAAAAGAAGTATTATTTCATTGTTTTAATTTGCTTACCACAGCAATGTTTACATCAGAAATTTATATCACCACACAATGTTTACATCAGAAATTTAAGTCCAAAATCACAAAATATAGGATTGTAAAAAACTGTGAATTCAGCAAGTTGTGTACAAAAACACTTCTTTCTCATCTTCAGATGCTAGCTGAGACATATTTTGCAGTTTAGTTTTAAACATGTCTCAAAATGCAATAAGTTTTTTTCTTTTAGCAACTTAGTTTTAACCCAAGTTACCCATTCAGAGATCCATGACAGAATGTATATATTTCATCTGGGAAAAAACATTTGGGCAGTATCTTGTCACTGTATGTGTGTATCTATATCTCTATATCTATCTATGTACAGCCTGCTGCATGCCAGCACACATGGCATTTTCAGGCAGCCTGAGCTCTGCTTATAAGGCCAGTGTAGATACACAATGCTGGGTCTTGGGAATGCTTTAATTGACAAGCAGTTTTCAAAATCCCCATGTGGGATAGAAATAGACACAGTGCTTGTCTGCTAGGTCTGCACACTAACCTGGATAGTGCATGGTGAGAGTTCAGAAAGGAATTTAATGGAATCACCAAGAAGAATCATAGAATGATCACCACCTCCAGGGATGGTGACTCCACCACCTTTCTGGGCAAACTATTCCAATGTCTGACCACCTTAACAATGAAAAAAAAAAGCTTTTCAATATCTAATTTGTCTTGTTCCTGTCTTAGCTTAAGGTCATAAGTTACCTTGTTAGCCAACAAGAATATATCCTCCAATTTGTCCATCTTCAGAATGTATACACATTTATTCAGGACTGTAAGAGGATTCTGTCTACACACAAAAAAAAATTACCTAAAGTAAAGCATTTGTGTTTTTAAAATGTTGAAAGGTGGTGATGTCAGAATGTGATGTTCATCTTTCTAAAGCAGCCTCATATTTGAAATATTTTTGCAGAGTGTGTAAGAGACATGACATCAATAGATTCTCCTACAGTTGATCTCTACATGTCAAAAGAAAACAATAAATTCATATTCCCCATGTGAATTTAAAATACTACAAATGCTATACCATTTTGCCCATCCTTCTTCAAACACTTCTCTGGAGTTCTCTGCTTGGGCTTCTCCAACATAAATAAAGTAATTTAGGCCTTGTAATATGCTCTGGGTTGGGCATATCCTTACTCTGAAGAAAGCAATGTTTGAACTCCTGTCCACAACAAAAGGACACTTTGAGCATTTAACATAATGATGGTTTCATGACAAACTACTGAAAAGTAGGAGATTAAGGAATTCAGTTGTCATCAGATGTTTAAATTTTCCCAAAGTCTTACTTCCCAAACATAAACATACAAATATACATTTATGTATCTATTAATATAGATATGGATATACCTACAGATACCTATAGATATGGCTATAACAATATAAATATAATGGATCCATAGAATCATACAACATAGAAACATAGAATGGTTTGGTTGGAAGGGACTTTAAAAATAATTTAGCTCCAACCTGCCTGCCATAAGCAGGGAATCTTCCACTAGACCAGGTTACTCTGAGCCCCATCCAGCCTGGTCTTGGTCTTATTTTTGGTCTCTATTCTTAGTGCTGGGCCCATTTTAGTCTTTAATGGTTCATACATATGCAGAGCATATTGCTGATTCAGTAAGCAATTTAAATGTGAAATGCCTTAAAAAAGGTGATTTATACATTTTAATGTGAGTTCAAACTGAAACTGAGGTCCAAGTAGGATCAGCTACAAGAACACAGATCCCTGTAAACACTTTCTTCCTTTCAGCTCAGTCTAAACCCCTGCAAGCATATCTACAACAGGCATCCCGCTTGCAATTTCTACTCCTCCACATGATTGGAATTGGAGAGTTAATGTCTGCCAGTGCTTTACTCACTGGTGTAGCTCTCACTACAAAAAGTGAGACTCAGTCTGGATTTGTTCATTAGTAAGAAATGCCTAAGCAGAGAAATATGCAGTGTAGAACAAAAAGTCAGTTTTAAAAACATGCTACAGCATTACCCAGCCTGACACAGCAGAACAGGTTCCTTTTCCAGGTTGCCTTTTTGTATATTCAAAATGCATGCAGCTATTGGATATATAAGCCTTGTAACATTTCCACAGTCTCTGAGGATCTTAGAGAAAACTTTTCAGAGAGAATGTAGAAAGGATATACTAGGAATTTGAGCAGTACATTTGTCATCTTAGCAAAATTGCAAGGCAGTTAGCAGCTCCTAAAGAGCAATCCAGCATTAAACCACAAGTCAATGTTGAAACACCAGTGATTCAGGCCACCATTAGACCAGGCAGTGGATTATTTGAAAGTTCTAAAGAAATGGGAACTAAAAATATGAAAAGCAATTATCCATTGCTTCTGAATCACAGAAAAGTTGATGATGAAAGGGACCTCTCAAGATCGTCTGACCCAACCCTTTGCTCAGGAAGGGCAACCTAGAGCCAGTTGTCCAGGACCATGTCCAGACAGCTTCTAAGTATCTCCAAAGAATGACTACCCTTAAAGGAAGGAGATACTTCAAATTCTCTGGGCAGCCTGTGCCTGTCCTTAGTTACCCTCATAGTAAAAATGAACACATTCCTGATGTTCATACGGACCCCCTTGTGCCTCACTTTATGTCCATTGTTGTCCATGCCTCCGGTCCTGTCACTGAGACCTTTCCTTTAGGTACTTCCAGATTCCCCTCTGAGCCTTCTCTCCTCCAGGCAGTTCTGTCTCTCTCAGTCTTTTCTCATGTGAAAAGTGCTCCAGTCCTTTAATCATTTTAGTTGTCCTTCAACTGAACTCTTTATGTTATGTCCATGTCTTCTATTCTCATCATTCAACTGAAGGCAGAGCTCCATGCACTGCAGTTGTCTTCCTGGCCAGCCCTTCCTAAGCAGCCTGTGTCCCTCCACAGCAGCACTCGGTGCATTCACTGTATCCCTGGATCCTGATGAGATCCTACCCCTGCAGCAGCACACAGATCTCCTCATGTTTGTGTCCCATGCTGTGTGCCCTGGTCTGCAGGCTCTTCAGAGAAACTTCCTCACTCACATGCAAATGCTTGAGGTGACCCCAGCTGAGCCCTGTTTATTCCCGGTGTGCTCCTCGTGGTTCACAGCACCCCAGGGGCTTTGCTTGGCTCCATCGCTCCCTCAGAGCTGCAGCAACTCCCCCCCACTCAGGGCTCCTGATTTGAAGTTCTCTTTTAAGGATTTCACCAGGAGCAGCCACACTGCAGCAGAGATAGGTGTGCAAAGATACCACTCTGCACCTGATGTCAGGCTGATCCGCTTATTGTAAGGCTGACACTGAAGACTTTCTGCTGGAGGAACCTCTACTGTGAACCAGGAGAATCTGCAGAGCTGAGTTACCATATTCATGGCTCTATGAATCCCTAAAATGTGAAGGATTTCATAGCCACATAAGTGGCTTTCACTGCTTTATTCCTCCTTCCTCTTTGGAAGCAAATCTCTTCACGGAAAACAGACAAGAAGGAGTTAAGGTCTATTCCTATGGAACACATTAAGTTTAGAAATCTAAAAACACATGAAACTTTGAGGATATACATCCATATATGCAATATGTAATTCAGTAAACATGGTAAGAGCTAGCTCGGTATTTAATTATGAGCTGTGGTTTAGGGTTTTTTTCCCTTCCTGATTTGAAATAGAAACAGAAAAAGGTTAGTAAGCACAGCCAGTAAGATGAAAGGAATAAATGAAAAGAGGAAGTAGAAGACAATGCCATCCCATCACTGCCCATTGTCAACTGACTAATTTTTTGCATAAAGTGTAGTTGCTTTTGGAACCTCCTGTGCCTGAGGTGGAGGACAAGCAGCTGCCCACAACTTTTACAAATAACATTTTACAAATTGTACCCATTAAAGAGAGTTATTTCAATCTTTGCAGAATGAACCATTTACTTAATTAAAAAAACTAGCATGATAGTAACAAAAACTTGACTGGCTTTGCCAGTCAAAAAGTACACACACACACAACAATCTTATCTTGCTTTGCTTAGCCAATTGAGTTAGCCTATTTGCTCATAGAGTATGAATTTTTTTCAAATTTTTTCAATGAACAATGATGACATTTCACATTTGAGAGATATTATCACCTGGACTCAAGCCTTCCTTCAAAAAACTAGTGTTCAGAAAAATTATGAAACAGCAGCAACAGCAATCACTGCAGGGTCTGATAGAAGAAAGAGGAGATGACATCATATCCCCAGCTAGAGACACTGGAAAGAACAAATAAATTTCTAACAGAAACACAGCTACATCTTATTTTGTTTCAGCATTAAGGGTCTAAATGAACATCACCATTCAATTGTATTCTGGGCAAGAGCCCAAACTCATCTTTGCAGCAGTTGATTTTGAAACATTACAGTCAATCACATCTTCTCAATTTGTTCTTGCAGGCTTTCCCTATCCTTCTGGTTTCCATTTCTTGTTTGGAAGCCTTGAGTCATTCACCCTGGCAAGACGACCAACCTAAATCAGTTATTTTCTCCGAATTATACTGAAATTGCGATCTTGCTTAGCTTGTTGTTTTCTTCCTCTGCCTTTCACATAATTTTCCCTTTAAGGATCTAATAAAGCTGATTGAAGGCATAAGCACAATATTCCCTTTCTTTTGGTGCTGTCAAACCCAAGGCATTTACCCACATTGTTTTATAATTGAAACAAAAAATCTCTTAGGTCCAATTCTGCTTTCATTACCTCTGCATTATCCCAAGTATAAATAAAAGACCTCGCTTTCATGACCACAGCAGTTGCATGAAACAAATGCACAACTTTCAGATTTTATGAAATGTTTTATTTAAACAAAGGGAAGGAATTATGAAGACATGATTGGTTAAAAAGTTGGGTGTTGTTCAAAAAGACGAAGAAAGTATGTCTAAATATAATTAAGCTTGCTTAATATTTAATTTATATCAGGGAAAAGGTACCTTTCATTTTCATGCTATGTAGCATGTTATGAATTTATTACTAATAGAAAATAAATAATTGGACACAGGGCAATGTTACTTTAACATAACTATAACATAACTTTGTGTTGACCTAGCTGGATATTTAAAAGATTTTAAATTCCCAGAAGTTGTGGAAAAACAAGCAAGTGCTTAGTGAAGGCAGGCACAAATTAGTACCCACCACTGAGAATAAGGGACTTATTTTTAGGCATTTATTTTGAGAGCTGCAAGCCACTAACCAGTTCACACATGTAGTTCACCCTCAATCCCAGACTTTACAACTATTTCTCCAGCTGAGAAGGTATGTTATAGGGAAGGCTGAGTGTCATTCTGGGACAACTGGCACAGAGTTCAGCAGACTTGAAAAGATATTAAAGGTTGGACACATTCACAGAAAATCAGGCTTGGACACTCTTGCTCTCCAAAAAGAATTTTTTTTCTTGTGAAGCATGTTATGTATATTATCCTACTGCAAATGTTAAATACACATCTCTACACGAGCCCCATATGAACCTATCAATGACACAGTTAGCTAAGCTGGCTTCTGAATTTCTATTATCCAACTATATTTCTTTTTTTATTCTGTGTCTGTTATACAGATATCTGCCATTTTAGGCACTGGCACTAAATACTAGGTCCTTATTTTCATATTGTATTTAACTTTTTTTTTTTTTTTTTTTTTTACAAAGCTTTCATTGCAACACCTGGGAAATAGGGAAAAACAAATATTTTTTGCAGCAAGCAAAACAGAATTATATGTGAGCCTGTGCCTGTAGTAGCACTCTTACACTACATACTAAAAGAAGACCAAGCCTCCAGCTATAGGAATACTAGAAGCAGACCAATTAATGAAAGAAATCTGTCAAATAAGTTAGGACAACGCACTGCATGAAAAGTGACTGGGTAAAAAGGAAGAGGCTCTTGGTGAAAGCTATTAAGATACTTCAGGAAAGTACTAACAGTGGAGAAGCTGGCTCAGAAGCAATCAGACTCGCCAAGAAATGGATTAATAATCAGCATCAATCCCTCTCACTTATTCAAAATGACAGTCATCACTGTATTTACTGCATGTGGGTCAGATTATGAAGTTATTATGATCCATCATCCATGTGACTGTTATTCTTACTGAGAAATGTCTTTCTTCCATGAGTTTTAATCACCTCCCAATCTCTTGGTCAAAACCCTTGCTAATTTTTTGGCTTTCTAAGATGCACTCTGAATTTATATGAGTTACAGGACACACCTAACTATAAATCCCTCAAGAAACTGGAAGATGAAACTTTTAAACTTTTTCCTTTCTTGCTTTTGTCTGTGGCAGTAAAAAAGTGAGAATTAAAAAAGGAATATTTGTTAAAATTTATTTCCATTCAAGTGATGGTCTTTTATATTTTTTCACTTTGATATACTATTTACATATTTCTCACATGCTTTCTGTGTTTTGCTATATGCAAGCAAAGAAAAAATAATCTAGGAAGGTGAAGGTATAGCCTTGCATTGTAACAAGCAACATAGCTTAAACAGTTTCCCATGGGTAGAAAAAGGACATCTTGTTCCAGATTTTTGTCCTTAAGGATGATTATAAATTAGTTATTTAAGTGGTACATTGTTACTCTGTACTGCCTGTCTAATAGATTAATGTGAACTAAATTATATAGGATTTTTAAAAATGTAGATAGGCTCACATCTCTGCTCCTTACCCTGTAACTGCTGAGGGCCTGTGAGGCAGGGCTGGCAATGCTTCCAGGGAGTCATGGGGCTGCCTGGGAGTGTGGTGGCAGCTGGCAGGCAGCGGGGCAGGACCTTGCCAGCTGCAGCACCTCTGCTGCAGCACCTCTGCTGCTGCCCTGCTGCAGCACCTCTGCTGCTGCCCTGCTGCCAGCCCAGCAGAGCTTGTTCTGGGCTCCTGCCACTGCTGTCTCTGCCTTCCGAGCACTTTCCTCTGCTCTGGCCCCAACACCAATGAACAAAATTCCAGTTTGGCCCCTGCTTCTGAGAAGCCTTAAGCTGGTCTGTTTGATGTATTTCCTGTTGAAATCAGTGCAAATGGCAGCATTATTATCACTGGCAGCTGGTTTAGGCTCTTAAAAATTACCTGCATGTAATCACTAGCCAGGCTGTAGAATGGGTCTGCATGTCTCATTTCTTACAACTGACAGCATTTCTTCCCCCAAAGACTTTCCCTCTAGCTGCCCCTTTGTTTGCAAGAGGAACAAGCTACGGACATGCCAAAACAGCTTTGCCTAGAGCTTCTGAAACAGAAAAATTCTTCATTGCATTTTGGATTGTCAGGATTGGCAGAATGTTTCATTTGTTCAGAAGTTTTAGTTGTTCAAACACTAGAAGAGATTTTACGGGTTTTTTTCCCCTTTTGCCAACAGTACTGCCGCAACTGGTACGACAGGAAGCAGTCACTTTTTAAAGTAGCTCCACACCTATGTCTATTGAAGCTAAAGAATGCAAGAAAATGATTTTTAATTTTGATACCAGAGCAAAAAAATAGATATTTTAGGAGATGAGCTTAGAAACCTGTATCTGACAAAAAAAAAAAAAAAAAAAAAATCATCACAAAGAGGATAATTAGATGTGTTTTCTGGAAAAGAGTGACAACATTTATTTCTCTGTGTTAAAGTGATGCTGTGATACATTAAATGAAAAGTCGTGAGATTAGCAAAATTTCTGTGCTTACCCTGGGAATGTGTTCTACTTAAATTAGTTGTGACTTCATAAAAATACAACATTAAGTTGTTCTAATTCCATCAGAAAAAAATGGGGCTCAGGAAGGAAATTTTTGATTGCAAGTTAATGTTAGCCTTCATTGGAATAAGTTATACTCTTCAATATCCACATGCATAATCCCTAGGGAGTTATATGACGCCATGTATTCTTTCCCATATGCTAGTTAAATATGAGATTTAAGAGGCCTTCAGTGTCATTATACAGATTAGTGACTCTCCCAGAGGAATCTAGGTTCACGATACACTGAATAACTCACAATGAGATTCTGAAGACCAACATTTAGAGATCATTTTGTGTTTGTATGAGTTTTGCACCTGCAATTATTTGTGCTTGTAATTTAGGTTACTTAGATGTTTTTAACTTACAGATGCAATCAGTGATGTAGATACTTAAACTGAACTGAACTGCAGGCAGCCATAACTGCAGGTCCAAAATTTTGTCTGCAATTATTTGAACTCATAAACACATCCATCTCCTGAAGTCTATAGTAAAACTAGGCCAGTAGTGGTTTTATGCAGTATATTTAACAAACTAAAATCATGCATAGTTTTCCCAATTTTCAAAAAAAGCTCACGACTACTCTTTTACATTAAAACAAATAGGGTATCATTAAATATATATAAAAATGAACTAAAAAACTTGGTTTCATCTTCTAACATCTTGACCTTTGGGCTGTTTTTCTTACTCCCTTTACAGTATCTGTAGCAGAGAAATAAGGAAAGATCCCTGATTTTGTAACAGCAATACTGTTGATAGTTGCACCAATAGGGAGCAAAAGTGCTATATGCACTGAGATCAAAGTGTGCAGAATTTGTAGCACTATTCAAGGCAGTGAACAGCACCATGAACATGTACACATACTGGCACTTGAATTTCCACCTGGCAGGCAGTTGTGGCATCTAGACATACCATGGGAGTGAAAGGCACACAGATGCGTGAGGAAGCTTGTATGAATGGCAACTGCCTGCCTAAAGACAAATACCTGCATTTGTCATCCAACATGGATGCTCTTATATGAAAGTAATCAGAAAAGTTTTAAGTACTCGGGAGCAAGAAAATAAAAGCACAAATTTCCTACAGTTACAGCTAGTGTCCCTAGATACAGAGGCAGTGTCACAGATCTTTTCCTTCACCTGTGCAGTGTGATACAGCGTGGGCACAGGTGTGAAACCCAGCTCCAGCCCCTTGTTCCAGACAGGCTCATCCCAGCCCAGGTTGCACTGCTTAAGAAAACTCTGTCACATGAACATCTGCATTACACACTGACAGTCATGGACGCAGGAGCAATGCCCAAAAGGATACCTCCTACTCCTCATGCACCTAAAACATCCTAAAAATACCATATGGGTTAATACATTTTCCTCAGTGTTACTCTCACCTAAGAACAAAAGGAGTTCACAGTTAATACAAACTTAATTTCTTTTTCTTTAATCACAATACATTCTAAACATGAAAGGTCCTTTTTCAGTCAAGATGCAGCAATGTTTTCAAACAGATTCTACATTCAGTACTATGACAGTCCCATACTATGATGACATTTTGCTTGTCCTTTTTGCACATATTACAACATAAAGCACTATGATGTCATGTGATTATCTCGTAAGGTGACTAACCATGACTCTGAGTTTCTCTAAGAGAAAATGGACCAGGAAGGTAAGGTTAAATAACTGAGAAATTAAGATTTACCAAAGATTTACCAAAGGATTCTAAACAAATTTTGCCTGTTAAACTATTAGAAACAGATTTTTCAAGAATTTGCACCAGGGATATACCTTTATGATGAAAATCCTGCTACAAGATTGTGATGCAGAGTTATGTAAATAATTTTTGAGACCAAATCAACAGGCAAGGCAGATGTGCAAAAAATAGTGTAGAAATTGCTGTCCTAAGTATTATTATTGCTAATTATCCTAATTGTTATTGCATTTTATTATTCAGTGATCTACTCTTGTTTTATGTAGTCTTGTCTTCCCTGCCAACAGTGTCCTCATCTGCATAGACATCTGTAAAGAAACCTGACAGGTTTTTTCTTAAAAAGTGATGGAGCCTGTTTCTTGGTGATGTGGCAGTTTGTACTGGATTATTTATTTTTTAAAAAAGCTTGCAATGTGTTCTTTGAGCAGCAGACCTGCCTCAGCAGGTTTAACCTGAACATCTCTTTTGAAATGTTTTCTTTTTCTCAATATACTCTTCTGATCCAGCACTCTTCACAACTTGAATTCTTCTGCAGAAAAGAAATTTTGCCACTTGGGCATTGAATAAACAAAACAAAGGAACCCTCCCTCCTAAGTTACTTTTAAAAGCATAAAAGGTATTTTAGTTTGAAAAAATGAACAAATAGTTTCATATAGCAATTCAAGTAAATAAAACGTGCTATTTTACAGTCTACAGTGTGAGTTTTTTGTTGCAAAACTTTCTGCATTTTATGACTTAAAATAGAAGTACCTTTATAACCATCAACATGTCAAAAAGAAAGTAATTTTTGATCAAATTTGCTTTTCTTCTAGATCTTTAATTTTCTCTGAGTTTCCAGTAGAGAATCTTGTTTCCTTTGTGACTCACAAACATGCCATGAGGCTTGCTTGGTAACAACTCTGTGCTGGGTCTTGAATTCAGACAGATTAGCCAGAGATTACCATTACACCCCTACAGCAGCATTGTTTGCCATAATCTTACATCTGAGTGTAACTGCAATGTACAACCACACTAGTTCATTCTTCACCATCATCAGAGAGCATTGCAAAGTCAATAAAAGCAGCACTAGACACGACCCAGTGCATGCCTGGTATTCTACAGAGTTGGTGTAGGGATGTGAAAACCTTACCTATGCCTTACCTATGGACAATACAGCCAGCAAGGACATAAGAACACATCCATGTTTTCTTAACTGGGGTGACAGGCTGCTTCCTTGCAAACAGCCGTGGGAGACAAGAAACTGTGTGTGCTGCAAGCAGCTTTGCAAGATGAGTGTGGGCAGAGAGCTCCAAGCGCAATGATTTGGGCTGTAATTGCAGCAGGTCTTGAAGGAACACATGGTAGAGCGGTTTGGAGTGCTGGGTGTCCACAGGCAATGCTCCAAAAAAAAAGCATCCAACTTGATCAGCATTGATACACAACGCAGTAGGTTCTTTTTTGGGTTCTGTTTTGCTATAAGCTAAAAATTTCAAAAAGTCCGTAAGTGTCACTGAGCTTTTAATAAAATGTTTGTCTATAGTTCAAGAAAAGCTACAAGTCTATTATTTTGTACTGAAACTATGTAAAACTGTCAATACAGTGAAAACCCCTGCAAAACTCAGAAGTGTTGTCAACAGCCTTGAGTTCTCCTTTCGGGTTACAAAAATTCAGACAAGGGTATCACCTGAGGCCAACTGAAGATCATCTAAAAAGCTGCATAAATAAAAAATTGGAGAATTCTTAAATTGCTGAACACTTGTATTTCTGAAAGCTGTAGTTTATCTTCTATTCTGTCCTGATGCACTGGTTGGTTTATGATGAGTTTTTCCTCTAGGGAAGAACATACATTTTAGTAAACAAATTTTTACCCTTCTCATGTGATAGGGAGTAACAGAGCTATGGACAGTTCTCCAGTAAATCACCTTTTTGAGAAGTCAGAGTAGCCCTCTTTATTTTAATAGCATTTATATACCACATCTTTTGCAAAGACATTTTAAGAGAGACTTTGGAGCACATAATTACCCCTTTTCTTTCAAAGACTATACATATTTTTTTCTCTAAGCACCCAAGACCTTTTTGTACCTGTGGTTCTCCCTTTATATTTTTCTGGGTTTTTTTATCTATGAAGGCTATAACCTGAGTTCCAAGTTAAAAATCTTGTTATCATTTGTTTTCCAGAGACAGACCAGAGCAGTAGTGCTTTATTCAGACTTTAAGCAAAAACAGTAATCTAACTTATGAATACTGATATATGTCTATTGTCCTGTGCAGATCTATACCACTAACAAACACAACCAGCCTTTCATGAATTCTATATTTTGATTCAGGGTTTGTAACAGAAATTATTTTTCGGTTTAGAGACACTTAAAAACGGCTTAAGTATGTTCTGATAATGAATGTCTAAAACTTACACTGGGGGATATAAAAAATCATAAATAATCAATAGAGTGGCCAGAGAAATGCAATGCTTTCCACCATCTCCAGGGTCTGCCCTGCATGGACCCCTTAGAAACCACAAGGCAATAATGTAATGAATACTTGTACTTTGTAGGAGAAGCACATTTACCACGTCTACAGAGACAGAATGAGGCAGGGCAGGGAGCCCTGGTACTGCAGCTCGAGTCTGCTACCATTTGAGCTAAAGCAGAACTACATGAGCTGGCACTAACAGCACTCCATTTATCCTGGCTGCAGGCAAGCTGTCCTAAGGCAGCAGCTCAGCACACACACAGCCACAACCACTTTTCAAGCAAAATGAGTAGAGAAAGGAGCTAAGGAGAAAAATACAACCTTGTATTAAGTTTAATGTATATCCCTGTCTAATTAATTCATTTTTCAAAGTTATTTAAGCCACTGGGAATGCAGCTTTTCTATGAGACATTATATTCAAGTGGCACTATATCACAGCAAGTCAAGAACATAGAATCACCTTAGAGATGACAAATAATAAAGTAGTACTTTAGATTTTCAGCTTATTCACTCTGTATTTGTTTGTGATGATGTGGTAAAAAAAATGATTTGGATCTCCTTTTTAACCATTTTACTGGACATCTGGTGTTTGCTTCTTAAAGTTTCACTATTACCAGGGTCACTGTAATTCTATAGCACATCTGGGCCAAATTCCCTGGCAGTTTTTAGTGAATTCTGTGGCAGTGGAAACATCTGTTACTGCACACAGTTCCACACACAGAGAATTGTGAGGAGCTGCAAAATTTTCTTGGACGTTTTGCATTTTGGTGTCCAGGAAATTACCCACTGGTAATGGATGATCTTTTAGTTGGCTATTTTTTTTTTTAATCTTCTGTGGGATATGTCCAAACCAAGTAAAACCACATAGATTCTAATCACTAACATTTTATTTTCATCAGTTATTAAAGAAAACAGTGGTGCCTCAGTCTTCATGTTTTCAGAAGTACACACAGCCTTTGGAAACGTTTTCTTGGAAGTGGGTGAACTGATGCAATGTGAACTGGCCTAGTCACCAAAAATGTTGAGAACTGCAAACAAAGACTAGGCCTGAAGAGTTGAAGAGAAGTTTAAAAAAACTTTGTCTTGCAACAAAGGACCAGGCACAGCACAGCATTAATTCTTATATTTTAGGTAAAAACAGAGATTAAAAAAGTGGAGCAGTATCATACATTTGCCATTTGTGCACAATCAGCTTTCATGTTAAAAATCTTTTAACATTTAGTTATAGTATAATCAAAGTTTCAGTTATTCTTTTTAAAAAGATAGAATAAAAATATTACTTCTTACAGTGCAAGGTCTGTGAGAATGAATGTTCTGGAAGAAATAGTTTCTTACTCCCCAGATCCTGAAGTACTTGTGCCAACTGGTTAGGATAAAATCAGTATGTTACAATTGCCTGTACTTGATCCAAAACAACAAAAAACCCCCAATCAAGCAACCAAAAAAGAAAATCCTAACACCATGTTTCTTTGCAGTAGTGTAACACATCACTGATTAAATCACCAGAGGAGTAAGCTCTATTTGTTCTGTTACATGTTGAGTGATTGAGCAGTTTGTGTTGTATGTGCTTGGAGTGGCAAAGTAAAATATTGTCTACATCTCAGCCTAATTCCTAATCTGAACTAAATGTTAAATTCTTAAGAATTATAGTAAAGAGGAAGGAAGGAAGGAAGGAAGGAAGGAAGGAAGGAAGGAAGGAAGGAAGGAAGGAAGGAAGGAAGGAAGGAAGGAAGGAAGGAGTGGGGAGATGACGGGACAAGAGGAGAAGAAGCTAAAATGTTATACGTCTGATGGATGTGTAAGAAGCCTTTTTGGTTTGTGGTTCTTTTCAGGGGGACTGAAGGTACGCTCAATAGGGATAAAACCAGCTTTCACTTTGCTGTATTTGTTCTCATACAGATTAAACACAACACTGGTCTTGAAGACAGGGAATGTGAGCAATAGTCTAGGTGGAATGCAGAGAAGAGCCAGAAAGAGCCAGAGACGATGCCTGGAACAGGAAACCTCTGATATACCCTACCAGACCGAGGCAGAAATTCCTCCCTTCCCTCCAAACTGTAAATAGGTAAGACTCTGAGCCTCCAACAATAAACCAATCCCCCTCTCCCCAAATGGATTTCCTTTTTATGTCAAAAAACTAATCCATGCTATCACATCTTCATCTGTATCCAATCATGTTTAAAAGGAAGGAAAAAACCCCTTTCTATCAGGCTTCTACTCAATTGTGCATTAAGAAAAAATAATCCCTCTTGATCCCTGACAGTGACTTGCTGAAGCTCTGAAGCATGATGTAAGTACAGTCATTACTCTAGTGCAAATGTCCAAGTGTTATGGTAGGTTCAGGGCAGTGCAAGATTTCCTGTTCTCAAAGCTTAATGCACGACAGGGGATGAGCTATGAGACTAGACTGCAAACTCAGGAGGGACTGTTTAGGATACATCATTTACTCATACCAGTTTTCACCTAGAAACTACATTAAATAATAATTATAAAGACTTAACTAATGGCCCTCCCCAGCAGAAGTCCTCCAGATGATTGTTGCAGTGTTTTTCTGCATTTTCATGCATTCAGCTGGGCCATGATTCCACAAATCCAATTTATTTAATTTGAAGCTCCATTTGGTATACTGGTTTGATGGGTGAGGCAGACGTTTTCAAGAAATTTTTTATATAACCAATATTGAATATTATAGCTCTAAAATCATAGAAGGTGAAGTCCTTTTATCTGATTTGTGTTATCTAGCTAAAATATTTTCTAGGTGTTGTAAATTAATAATGTTAACAATAATGGGAGAATGTTTGTACTTATAAAGGACAATTAAAATGTATTACATATCTCAAGAGATTACATGGTAACCATTTTCTTTCCATTCAAAAGTAACATGTACCACTTTCCCTCCTTACGTGAAAAAGGACTTCCTAGTTGTAATGACAGCAAATGGCTTATGAAAATATTAAAGAACTAATATCAAATGGCCAACCAGTTTTCAATTTAGCAATCATGCAGGTAGTGAAAATGGCTTCACTGGCTGAATGGGGAATTAACGTCAAAGTCGTAAGCTGCAGTCTTACTGATAAAAGACGTAGCAATTCTCTGTCATCTTTAAATAAACTATTTATCTAGCTAATGTTATTTTTCTTCATTTTGCACTCCACTTTATGCTATAATCACAGCCACAGCAAGACATTTTGGAATCTCCAAACCCTGGACACTGCCCTCACCAGCCCTCCAGCCAGCTGCCCTTGCCGTTTGTGTTCTCTGCTCTGTCTTCCCAGGTGGCAGCTACAGCAACTGAAATTTGCCAAATTTATCTCCAACAGTTTTGGCTATTCCTGAATTCTGGTTTCACACACATTTAAGACAAACCACCACTGCTGTGAAAGAAGAAATAATCCTATTTCCCCATTTTCCTTTCCCAGTTGCTCTGTCCTGTCTCCACAACAGCCTGTCCATTCTGCTGGCATAAGGTCTGTGTGTGATATGATGACCCAACCGCTGTGAACCTTTCTGAATTACCAACACATTTCTTTTTAAGTGGCCTGGTTAATATTAACCCAATAATTTCCCCAACATCCAAGACTCCTGACCAGAAGCAGAAGGGCATGTGCTGGCACAAAGGAGAGTGTGGCACAAAAGCAGGAATGCGTAACTCTGGGCACACAGCATACACCAGTTCTTCTGGTGGCAGAGCTGGCTTAAAGCATCCATGAACCATGGCTTTGGTTAGACAGAAATCAGGATGTAGTCTGTTATGCGTTCCTCTTTAACCTGAGTTCGGATGTATGGTTCACATCTTGCTGTGTATTATACTCCTCCAGCTGTGCTACAATAATGGCACCTCTACCCTCTCATCAGGCAGTAATTTTGAATCAAAAAGCCTCTTCTAGGGATGGCTTCTAAAGTACAACACATACCACCTCGTGAATGTGGTAACCGATATGTCGACATTCCAGAGTGCTAAATAGGTGAGGATGTTGGCTTTCAGGAACAATCCCTTGCCAGATAATACTTCATTATCTGACAGACCATCTGGTTTCCAGTCCATCAATGCTATATTACTACAGTCAGCTCGCTATGCCTGATTATTGCCCAACATTTGTATTACTTTGTAAATAATAGAACTCGAAAAAAAAAAGAATCTTCCACAGACTGAGCAAGACAAATCACCACTTGCTTATGTACTTGTCATTGTCATTTTTGGATAATGGCCAAACAGTGGATTTTTGTCCATGTGACTCGTGCATTCAAAGTACAGCATACCCCATTGTTATCAGGAGAAAGATCACCAACTTTTAATTGCACAATATATATAAACACAGCTGGCCTCGTGACTCATTCTGTAATGCAATATGTTACTCCCTAAAATTCTGTTTCAGGTGTGACCTCAGGACTCTTTCTATTCCAGTTGTTGAAGTCTCTGAGATTTACGGTGATATACTCCTAGACTAACAGGAACGTTTAAAGAATATTTTTTTGCTTGGATTTTAGAAGGAATGTGAATGAAAAGCTGTATCTATTACGTTCTTTTTGGTGTCTGTTCAGAGTACCCTGTCTTAAGAATGAGTAATCAGAAGAATGTGCAGTTTATAATTCCATAAGCAATGATAGCTGATCTCTTCACAGTAAAATAGGCATTTCTTCAGGGGGAGGAATGTGGCCATGGCAACATAATAGTATTACAGAACAAGATCAGGAAGAAAAATATTAGCTGCATGTATTAAAACAGTATATATTTACTTATGAATAAAAATCATGCTTTATTGTAGTTAATAATATAAGTTTTATAAATAATGTAATGGCTTTTAAGTGAAGCTGATCCTCAGTCCTTATTTGTTAACAGCTCTCAGAATTTCACTTTTGTGCATAACTCCCCTTTCCACAGGAATCAGCAATCTCTTTATTTTCTTTCAATAGTCTTAGGGCAAAATTTAATTTATCCCACTGTAACTGATATTATCATCCCTGCCAATACATATTCTTAGTACTAATACCTGTTTCAAAATCTAGATGCCTAACAAAACTCTATGGCCAAACAAATAAAACTCAGAACAAACAAAATATTTTTGGGAAAAAAATGTGATTAGCTTCCAGTGAAAAAAGCATAAATAAACAATGAAATAAATGTTTAATGCTTTTTTTATTATTTTTTTCCCCCATAAATAGAATACTTTTACAGTGAGCACTCTAGCCATTCATGATCACACTCTTACTGGACATGTCTGAAGTCCTTTTTCCAATAATGAAACACAAATATAAGTATAAGCAAGTTAGGGTGTTTAGACCAGGCTTCCTCCCAGGGAGGCTGCTGGCAGAGAGAAGTGAGGACTAAGTCTCATTCAGGATGCTGTGCAACCCCAGGCACCTGATGTGTTGCTATGATGGGTGAGAACAGGCTGATGAAACTCCACAGGCTCAATTCCCATGAGCAGGGGAGAACTGGGTTTTGTGAGCAGACATGGTGCTGCAAAGAATACACTTCCCAGCATGGGGTACCCCACAACTCAGACACAGTGTACAGAGCAGCCACTTGACTGCAGCTACAGAAGCTTTAACACCCCACCTCTTACTGGCTTTAAAATGGGGGTTAAACCATACTCCAGCAAGTGGGACTGCCTGGTCTGGATTCCTCTGTGTTCAGAAGGAGTAAAAATCTTGAGTTCCTGGTCAAGCCCTTTAGGCCATTGTATAAAGGAGAATATATTTCAGAGGCTGTTGTTTCTAAAAAACAAAGTAGCAGATGCAACCTTACTTTATGAGGAGCCCAACCATATGGGTGTGTTTTAGGCATGATCTGGAAATGCTTACAAGTTGATTGATGGAGCCTACCAGTTGTCTCCACCTGACAACTGCATGACCCTTCTTACAATAAGAGCTTTAGGCTTAGGTGATGATGTCATTATCCAGACATGGCTTTTTTTTTGGTCTCATCAGTATCAAATCCAAGTTTTCTGGTATGGTCCAAAAAGAGCGGTTTAATTTGTGTTAATTCTGTTTTTCTCAACTGAAAGAATAATCACAATTTAGAAAAATAGTAGCATTGGATTTTAGAGCAGTAGAACTATTGGTACAGATGTTCTGGTTTAAGTGAAATGTATTTGTTCAGGACTGGTTTTATAATCAGCTTTATTCATAAGCAATTAATCTCATGGCTTTACAGTAGCTGTTCTTTCAGTTTCCCAGTCATGGTGCCCACACTCTAAGTTGCAACATGTAGCCCTTTGTCTCAGGGTCTGTCCTGGCAGGACTTTGTGGAGATCTGTGGACACACATGGTGGTGCTCTGACCACATCTTCCTCCCTGCAGCACTCCGGCCAGCTTTATTGTTTGTGTCCTCTGGGTAGGATGATGATCTCTCTTAGGCTGCTAAGCAAGCTTTGTGGCTGGCTCTAAGGACAAAGCAGATTCTGTCCCACACTTCTCAGGGTTATAGAAAGTTCTGCTAAACACAAATAGGTGCTTAGTTTAGTTTCTTTTCTGATGAAATACTGTCAAGCAAACATATGAAGTCAGTAGCAAACCCTGAGGGCTAACAGAATTCTTAGTTCAGCTGTTTTTCAGTGATGGGCAAGCAGTGTCATTTGGATGTTTCTGTTATAGTTACACATATATAAGCACTTTTTAATTAACTTCTTCCTGTGAGAGAATTTCCATTCACAGGTGTTTATAGAGTGGTCTCATATGAATCACAGAAGCAGAAGCTTTGGTCATGCATCAGTTAAGGTAGGAAATGTAGACATCCAAGGCTAGCTGGAATGCTATCAGGCATCCTCACATTTCACCATTGCTATCTGGAACATTTTCTTTGACAATGAAAACTCTATCTAGATTTCACAAATGAAAAGAACTGCAATTAAAAAAAATAAGAAAAATAGAATAATAGATAGTGATTAACCCATATATTATAGGTACTTTCTACAGTCTTCTCTGAATTCAAATCTTATACAATTTCCACATAGACTTGTAGAAATGCCAGTTAGACATCTGTTGTCACAATCCACACATATGACAGAATTACAGGTGTCTAAATTCTGCTTCTCTTGCTGAACATCTTAAAACTTAGGGCAACTGTAAAATTAAGAAGTGTGTAATTTAATATAATGTCTTAAACACAGGCTTAGGTAATATGCCAGAAAAACCTTAGAGAGGTAGTGCAGAAAAACTTGGTAAACAATCTGTAAATTTGCAGGTCACTAATGAATGTGGAAACAGTGAAATGTTTATATAGAGCCCACGGCACTGTAGACTATATATAATGATCACCCAGCAGGACAGAAGCAAATTTACATGCTCTGCTCAGGAAGGCAACGTGAGCTTCATTTTGAATTAAGTTACTTACCTGGTACAAAAGGAATCAAAGAAGGTTCTGAGGAGCAGGCAAGCAGCAGCAGATTATACTGCTCAAAAATCCTGGATTTTTTTTTTTTTTTGTTTGTTTTTTTAAAGTGGAGTGTTTGAGCATTTGTATAGTCTAAGCAATAAGAACCAGGATCTGCACAATTTAGTTTGCATTCAAATTCGCTCTCTTGAAATTGAAAACCAAATACTATTGCTTACATACAGCAACAAGGATATATTTGTGTAATCTTTTGGTACAGAATTCTTTCCTTCTCTTTTTGCTCTTCTTACTTCCACAGTTCCCCAGACCCCTTCTCTATCAAATACTCCCTAAGAATGCATTTCATTTAGGAAGTATCTCAGCATTAACACACCAAGATGTACAAGTTTTAGTGTATTTCTACTATTGACCCTTCTCTTCTTACATTTTTTGATATATTTATACCCGTTTTCCTTTCTATATCTGATTTTTGTCATCTCACTGGAAGCACAAATGAGGGCACTAACATTTACAAAGCAATGGGAAAGAATAAATCTTTATGTAATACTGCCACTAGCTAGAGTATGAAAATAAGGTCTGTATAGCCATTACAGGTTGAACTTGAGGGGATCAATTTTAAAGTAAAAATAAGCATAAACAATTAAGCATTTAACATACTGCCATATATCTTATAGTAAAATGATAGTTCCTCTCCCAGGAGCAGGATATCTGTTAGGTCATTTGAAAGTGGAGTTGCTATAGCAAACATTCTAGCCAGTAACTAAAAAGTTATGCAGAACTTTCAGGGATGTGAGTATTTTAGTAGCCCCTACACAGCTTCAATTGTCGTCCACACCAGGCTGGTAACAAACAAAGTGTAATGCTTTTATGGCTTACACCTTAAAACTGTGCCTTATTTTTCATATGTATGCCTATATTCCTATACCCTAGAATATAAAAAGAAAATTCATCACCTTGATGTCACCAGAAATTATTTTAATGAATTAGAAATTGTTTGGGTACTATCTGAACTTTCCTAAACATTTGCAAAAAGCATGAAATACAATTCAGACTTTGGCCACAGACCAATTCTATTGTCCTTAATAATTTTTAAACTTCATCTTCATTCAGAGAAGCTTCCAGAATAATGCCAACAAGCAAAGAAAGCTATAAATCAGAGCACAAGGTTCAAAACCTGGTGTAGGAATTACTGGGATGATCCCGAAAAAAAAATCTTTAAGAAATACTGTATGAAGTTCTGAGCCCTTCGATCTCATTTCTGATTAGCTCATGAGTGATCTTTCAAGTCCTGTGGTCAATTCTCTTTATGCTTCCACATTTAATCCAAATATTTGCACAGAAAATCAGCATTAATCACAGGTAAAGCAAGAGTTCCCATAAAATTACTGTTTAGGTGTAAACTTGCATATAGTAAGGAAGGAGGAACTGTATCTTAATGGCAGCCCTGGGCTGTGCTCCTTAAAAGGGAAAAAAAATTGCTATAAAGGCTTTAGCCAACAGAATAGTTTCCACTGACTTCAGAAGGATGCGAATCAGGCCCCTAAAGTACCAGCTCACTTAGTACTGACTGCTAAATTTATAGCACTTATTTTCTTTGAGCATAACAGCATCCATTCATCACAGTGCAGTAACAAAGCTGTAACCTGATCTATGACAAATATTACGAGCCTAATGGCTGATGTCCATTACTGACGGGAGCTGCTCACCATTTAGAAAAGATTGGCACTGAAGGATTACTGAGCAAACATAGCACCTGAAAAAACTTGCATGCAGGAGTCTGTCATCAGGTGTGTGATCGAGGGCATTATCTGAGAACGCTGGCTCTTATCTTCGGTTGGAAACTGCTGGAATTGCCAACAATTCTCAACAAAGACCTTCCGTCATGGAAGGCTGATACACCAAGCCAGTCTGGTGGTGGTTTACCTTCCCAAGGCTTCATTCCTTTTTATGGATCACCTGAGACCAAGCAGCACACCAGTCTTTAATAGCTTAAATAGCAGGACAACCTAGCAAACTGATGACAATCAAGGGAAAACCAATCCTTTTCGGTAGAAAGACAAAATTCCAAGCATTCCCTCACAGTAGCTTAGAAAGACCTACTTTAAAACCTGCATTTTCCCAAACAGGATGCTAAGAAAACTTTCCTGCCACTGATTCCTAGCATTTTGCAACTTTCCCTATATTAAACTGCTCGATAGCCAAGTTTTCACCTTTTAAACCAATACAACTGTTTTCAGGAACATATTGAATTGACATTTACCCTTTTTCTTTATGTAACACTAGATAAAATTATAATTATAGAATTTTGAAGAATGTAGAAGAAAATTGCTATTTGTGCAAAAATACACTCATTTTTCTTGTTGTTATATTACAGCTTTGAAAGTTATTAATTACTTGCAACTATCAACATGAGTGGTCAGAGATATTTTATTTTTCCTTTTAATTTCCTTTTAATTTGCACAGCAGCTTTTAAAATGTAACTGAAAGTTTTGGCTTGCCCTTTTACATACTTCTTAAAGAAAACCTAAGTGAATTTGATGCTTAAATTAAATTACCCATTTATTAAGGAAGTATGAAAAAAATGAGATGAAGTATTTTTATACAATTTTGCATTTTCAAACACAGAGACATATATGTGAGAATATTTTAAAACAAAAGCTGAAATGCTGACTAGCTAGTAATTCACTTTTATCCACAAAAATTAGGCCAGATTTAGTCGTCTAAATCACAGTAGCAATCAAAAGAATAAATACTATCTATATACTAAATGGTAAATCAGATTGAAGTTAGATGATATTTCCAATAAATGTAGTGCAGAAAATCAGCTCTTAAAATACCTAAGACATTTTTATGAAGTATTTTATACAGAAAAATAGTTGAATTAAGACATAAATGGAATATATAATTTGTTGCAATAAGGGTTTTACAAATTAAAGAAGGTACATTTATCAAAATTAATTTCTTAAGTCAGGATATAAAGTTAGTTTGTGTGGGATTAAAATTACAAAAAAATAGTTTAATTAATAAATGTTTTAATGGTAAGTGGTCTGAGCTCCTATCTAGATAAGGAGGCAGCAGGATTGTAGAAGCATTTATCCCAGCCACAGAGTTTAACTCTACAGAGAACAGTGAAGGGAAGTATAGGGTTTGGCTACCTAATTCCTATGCTTCAGAGGTGTTTATTTACTATAGAAAAGTTCAATTTTTCAGAATGAAATAAACCCTAAAAAATCATTCTGTTTTTTTGAGACAACCAGTGTATGATAGTCAGCTACAAAACAGCACGTATACAAGTTCAGGCAGAGCTAAACTACACAAAAATAGACGAACACTGAAGGCAAGCGATATAAAAAAACCCATCAGAATTGAGCTTGTATTCATAACTGGAGCCAATGCTTCGGTCAGAATTACTGCCTCATATGCTGCTTGAAAACTTCAGAAATTGACTCTGAAGTGCCTGCTGGCTCACAGTGAAAGCAGCTCTCCAGCTGGATAGACAGAATGCAATGGTGCACTTTATCTGGGCTTATATGCATGCATTCCTGCAAGGAGATGCAGCGTGTTAGACATACACTACACTTGATGTAGACAGTTTTGGAATGAAATAAAACTATTTTTATTGCATTAAAGCTAGTATTGATATTTATAGGCTAAAGAAACCACAGCATGCCGTAAGTTGCATAAGCAAAGAACATGAAAACTGAAAAAACCCCAACCTCATATGTATTTAGAATTTTATTTTCTTTGACGAGGCCAATAACATAACAAGCAAAATAAACTATTTATTTTTCACAGTTCGATTCTCTGAGTCATATGGAATGCAATGTGCCCTGAACTATGAGTTAGCATTATACAGAAACACACTCTTCTAAAATATTTCCATACTACATGCTAATTCCATTTAATCTTGTTTTATTTAAGATGCATTCCATGGAAAATCTATGTAGCTGTCAAATATTCGTAATTATTTACATTGCCTTTTTATTTTGATTTGGCACACTGTTTTGGAGGAATATTTATGGTTAAGCATGGATAATCTCAACATCTGGATTACTAAATTTCTTTCAGAATGTGAAGCATGATATACAGGAAGACTTCAGTTTGGGTGAAGAACATTGCAAAGAGAAGAGGGGCTGGTGGTGGTGTCAGGGATGAATGATCAGCTTACCCAGCAGTTACTGCTGCCATGGCAGCTCTATGGCTCAACAACAAAAAGACTGCCTTCCTAACAAAGATGTATTTTAGAAGTTTCTCATATAATGCATTTTAACTTCCAACATTAAAAAAGAAAACAAAGTAATTTACTAGGAAAAAAATTGAAGAGACCTCCACTTTTAATAATACAAAATTGTTGCTAAAACTATTGTAAGTAATATGCAGTTAATCTACCTTGAAAATAAGAAAACTATGATTATTGAAAAAATTCTACTTAATCCAATAGTTTGTCATAGTCTTACTACAGCTTTGTCATTTACAGTTAAAATAACGAGCAAATGTATATAATGTAAAGAGCTCAGTTATTTCTGAAGTGAAAATGTTTTATCACTGAATAAAGTACTTGATGTGGCATAGAATCTTGATCTGCATTTTTACAGATGTAAAAATTTTAGTTGTTCAAATCTATCTAAGTTACATACAAATAAAAAATTGTGGACTATAGTAATTAAAAGGATTGGTATAAAAGAGACAAAGCTGTGTTTTCAGACATAGCCAGTAAAGAAATGAATTTAAATGAGGTAAAGACACTCAGATTAGACAGAGATATAATAGTGCCATTATAAATAAGTATGAGATATAGTCTAAGAAATATGCTAAGTGTACATGGTTTGGTTACTTAGGTCAGGACACAAAAAAATTAATGAGAACTTTTTCTCTCACCCACTTCAAACTACAGCTTAGAAACTTTTATTTGAAAAACAAAGCTTTTGACCTAAAACACTGTTGCTCATTTTCACAGGCATGCTTCTACAACTAAAATAAAAATGCTTTACTTTGCATTTTATGCTGTCTGCCAGGTATTTCCTGTGAACATCCCATCTAAAATCTCTTGGTTCTAGTAACTAAAGTCTGTAAAGAAAATCCTGGCAAAAGTGTAGTTCTAAGCTTCACAAGCAGCCATTTTAAACAGAAAGCTGGTTTTGTTGTGTTGACAATCACATTTTAAACTGATTCCTTCCAGATGAAAAGATGCTATTTCAAACAATGTAATAAAAGTGTGAAGTCAGCTGTTCTAAGGACATAAAAATGATTTATCTGTTCTGTGGTCACTTTTTTTTTCCTTCATACAGTGGAATTTTTATTTTAAAGAAGAGGTTATCAAATAATAGCTAACAGAAGCCCAAATTACAGAGAAGTAAATAACTACTTGACTTTTAAAGAAACACATCACGTACCTGCAATTAATTTTGCACCTCATGATGCCTCCTCTACCGTGTTTATGACATGTTTAATGCAATGGCTAGATTTACATAACTGAAAAATAGCTAATTCTTGGAGTTGACTACTGACAATCATCAAATTTCAGAGCTTTTTTCCTTTGGTAAGAAAGAGTTTTCAGATAGATTTCAGATTTTTTTATCTGCCTGTAACTGGGCATGACAGCCTTGCCTCAGCTCAGATTTGAGACACAGTCCCCCCCATCTCTCCATCCTGGTTTGAATCAGTTTCTCATGTTTTAAATACAGGTTTCAGTTCTGGACACTTAACGGCACTTAAGAGATATCATATCAGAACAAGCAAGATTTTTAGGGACAGATCCCCAAAAAAGCAGCATGATCCAAAAGTATGGCTTAAGCTTAATTTGCCATTTAACAGTAATTCCTGAAATCTTTGTTCAGGGGATATGCAGCCCTGGCTGTAACTAAACTCTGAGAGGACTTGGTTCCTTGGTTCCTAGCCTGAAAAATTCTCGCTAGCTGGAATTTTCATACAGCCCTAGGGGAGCCAAGGAAGCCGTGGAGGGGGACAACACGCACGGCACAGCCTGTACGAGCTCTTCCCACTTTTCTAACTCTAGGTGGCTCCCAGCTCAGCGGCACCGAGGCACGCAGGTTTCAGGGCTCAGAGGCAGCACCATGTCCCTGCCTGAAGTGAGGGGAACAGTGCCAGGCAGAAATGTCTCCATCAGGGTGCCAGGAGCAAAGCCCTGCTTGGAGCACCCCGGAATGTCCTAGCAGCTCACCCCTTGAAACGCGGCAGTCTTTCACACTGAGCCAGCTACTGAAGCAGAGGAAATTCATGGCCATTTTCCTGGGCTACCAAATTTGGCAGACAAATTCTTCACTTTCAGAGAACTTAAACACATTCAGTGAATTTGATGATAAAGCACACTATGGTGTTTTCTACATACTAGATCTAATAGAAGGTTTATTATAGGCACAATTATCACACTGATCTATTTAAACAAGATGTTTGAAACCATCAGGAACCTAATGTGGCAAAATGACAAATATCCTTGAATGTTAAGATAATAAGGATTAAACAATTTAATTACATTGACCTTCTGAGTAGATAGATTAAAAGGGACTGAAACAATTCTTGTAGTTATCTTTTTACTTCTTTAACATAAGCATCTTATGATGCAGTCATATGATTCCAGGGAGCTACTGCTATAAATACTAATGTTATAATGATTTCTATATATATTATAGTATTAGAAAACAAGACATGTGAGAAATCATTTCTTTAAGGCTAAAACTATACGATTATGAAAATACTTGAAAAAAAATACAACAACTTGAACCTTTACAAAATGAAGATCCTACACCCAGTGTGAGTGTACCTCAAGTGGCATTAGCAAATGAAAACAACTAATGCCAGTTAATGTCTGGCCTGTTTACTTCTAAGATGCTTTTAAGATTTGCACAATTTTATTGTGTTTTGTTCCTATGGGAAATAAATAAGCGTGTGTTTCATCTTTAAAGCACATGATTCTCAGAAATTATTCTCTTTAAAAGAGTGTTCTTGTTTACTGCGTTGCCATATATACCAGATTAAATTTTGCAAGTAAAATGTGTGTCTGTCAGTAATAAAAATGTGGTTAGTCAAATGCTGCCCTTAGTTACACCACCATAACTTCAGTGTATTTCAGACAGCTACACACATAAAGTTTTTCACATTCCAAAGCCATTTTTTTATGTTTTCAAGTGTTAACATATGAAGATGGGGGTAGGGAACCTCCAGTCAGGAGCAGAGAATTCTTGCCTGAATGGGATGATGAAAACCTCATGACAGTAACATCAGTAAACACTGCTGACTCTGGAGACAGTCCGGGCTGTGGAGCAGGGAGCTCGCCTTGCACTCAGGAGATCCAGCTTCAGGCCTGAACCTGCCACTACATCCATGGCTGCTCTCAGGCAGCTACTTCATAAAATGAGCTGCTGATTAAGTCTCCAGAAAACCACTCAATTATTGATACTGAACCTGTATGAAATAATGAAATTTTGTGTCCAACACGTGTTCCTCAGAGCTTTGATATTAAGGTGCTACAAGGGGCCAAATAAGCAACATGTTATCAGGCTGCTCTGTGAGAACCACCCGTGGGCATACTCCAATCCAGGTCTACTTGACTCTACTTGACTCACTTTACAAATCAATATGCCCATCTGTACATTTGAGATAATGGTACTTCCTTCTTCTGTGAAGTGTTTTGAGACCCATTGGTTAAAAGAACAACTATCATCTTTATTTTGTGACTCACTAGTGTTGCAAAAGCATCCAGCCACTTAGAATTGTTGGCACTGGATTAAGAATTGGTTATATACAAAAGAAAGCCTAGTGCACATCACCTTCACATAAATACACAAAAGATGTCTTCTTTGTGGTCATATTTGATCTAAAACCTTTTAAGTATAATATAAATCAATATGTTAAAGTAAATGATCATGGAAATTCTGACAGTCAAATTTTATGCATTCCTTTAATCTCGAAAGTAGTCTTTATGATTACTATATTCAAGGCTATACCATAATTTAAATTTTATGTCTCAGAACCCATTCAGAGTAAGAATAAAATTTCTGGTTTTAAGACACAAGTGCAGATAAAATAGAGACAAGGAAATGAAACTGAAAACAGTAAGACCAGATATTGCACATAGGTCCATGTAGACCAAGGGGTAAAGTGACAGTAATTGGCATAAGAACAGTTTTAGGGAAAGAAGATCTATCACTCTAAATATATACGTTGTGGACTATGAAGAAGCAACTCTTACTAATTAGCTAGGAGAAATTCTGAAATTCTTTGATTGTGGGACACCTAGTCTATGCTAACGCATTGTTTTTCTTTAATTAGAATTCTCAATTCAACAATTTTTATAGAACTCAATTGACACTTTACATTTTGGATTATATTATTTCACAAAGGAATGTGGTAATTATTTCTGATACTCTAAAGTACAGGTTTTTAGTGAAGTCTGCAATAAACACAATAGTATGGCAAGAAGATGCCAGTGTAGAATAATGTAATCCATAGAATAATTCTACAACATGACAGAAGAAAAGAAGAAAAATTAGCAACATACTATTAACTATGTGGATGCATCAGGAAATATACAGATAGACATTTTGGTGGTGTAGTAATTTTTTTTTTTTTTTTTTTTTACTATCTTCAGGCTCACTTTAGCAAGGCTGGTACAAGTCTTAAGAGCCTGTAAGTGTGAGACAGGCCAGTAGGACTTGAAGAGAGATGGATCTATATATAGATTTTTCTTCTCTTGAAGTACAAATGCTAGCAGACTTTCCTCAGTGCTCAGATTGAAGTTACTGTTGCTGAAGAGGAGGCAGAAAAGGTATCTGTGCTTCAGTTTGCAAGATCACAGTT
The DNA here is from genome assembly GCF_023055355.1 of Agelaius tricolor. NCBI lineage: Eukaryota > Metazoa > Chordata > Aves > Passeriformes > Icteridae > Agelaius > Agelaius tricolor. Next base: position 24,828,696 of record NW_027269265.1, on the reverse strand, counting down.
TCTGAAACTGTCAGTGTAGGTGAGTCTCTACTAAGAAATAAGATTCTTGAATGTAGCAGGCAGTCATGGGTCCAAGTTCATTTCTGCTCCTCCTGGTCTGAAGTGCTAACGAGAAACTAAGGAGTGGGGCAGATAGCTCTTTGTGTGTGGGAAATAACATCTTAATCTACAAGTTCTTCTTCCCTCAGAGCACTGAAAGCAGACCCTTAAGTCTGGTCTTTCGATACCACAAGAATTTATGCCTCTAGGAAGCTGAAATTAATCTCTCCTTTATAAATGCACACTGGGAAAAGGGATTTTTGGCACGACTGACAATGTCATGCCTACCTGGCTGGAAATTTCAGTATTTGTATCCTGTGCAACCCTTATTTGGGGGCAGGAATGGTCAGTGATGATGTTGGTGAGTGCCAGAGACTGGTGTTTGCCTGCATGGCTGCCAGCTCTGCCAGTCTCCTTCCCTGACCTGCTGGCATCTAGCAGCAGCAGAGTGTCTTCTGAAGTCAGGTGGGAAAGCCAGGCCTCAAGAGCACTGCTGCAGTCTCTCCAACACTTGTTACCATGACACACAAGGCAAGACAAAGGAGAGTGCTAACAAATTCCTTAATTGATGCATCATCGCTGATATCACACCAAGCAGGAGCCCTCCAGCTTCTGCATGTTTGCTGATGACTCTGCACTCATCCAGCTCCTGCTTAGTCTTGGCTGTTCTCCCACATACTCCACCCATAGCTGACAAGTTCTGTGCAGGTTTATAACCCCATTAACGGATGACTCAGAGTGCTGCTTATTAAAAAAAAGGTGTGTGTGGTCATACAGACAATTATAGGTACAAGAGAGGTAAGGTGGTGCTGAGAACAAGATAGGAATAATTATAAAGCTATTGGACTGTGTAAATGTGGAGGTAATTGCTCCTTCCCAAAGCAAATTAAACATAAATAATCAAATAACTCAGCAGAAGTAGTGAAGTCTCAAATTAATGACAATTGTGTTTTGCAATTTCCCAGGACCATCTAGCTCTAAGAAAGGCTAACAAGCACTTTAAACTGTAACTTATTGAAATGTTGAATTATAAAACTGGAATACAGAACACTACTACCCTTCCTATTTCAGGCAAGTTAACAAATGAGAAAGTAACAGGTTTCTTGACTGAGTGTCCCAAAAAACCCCAACTATAACCCAGAACATTTACTGTTAAAATTATGAGCCCATGAAAATCCAAGTTTATAAAAAGTTGTTTACAGACCTGAAATAAAAGCATCCATCATTTTAATGCTGTAACTGCAGATTAAGACAATGCAGATGGGCATAATTTTCCATTCTTAATATGAGACACAACACCATGTGTCTTTAATATAGATACAACATATACATTCAGCTAGAACATTGGTTTATTCTTACATTTTAAATTCCAACTTAAGTCACTATCTCAAAAAAAGCAAGTGAGTACAAATGCAGTAAAGATCAGTCATTTAACACAATCTAAAATGTTATTTGTAGGATCTACAGAGAATGAAAAGTTTTCTCTATTAATGCTTTGAGTTAATCCTGTATCCAAACATTTTTCCCAATAAGCATCAGATTATTTTTATGTTGGCTATAAAGCTGTCACTCCTCAATAAACAGACATGCTCCTGGTGGGTTTACCTCACTGTCAAAGATCTGTCAATTCATGCATCATCTCATAAGTGAAACCAGAGAACCTTTACAGCACAGCTCCTAGCAAATCCATCTGAGCAGAGGCTGCTCATACCTGAGAGCATTCCCACCACTGCAGCTCCTGTGCAATTGGTAGTGACTGGATGCTCCCAAAACAAGTTCACAAAATCCCTGAAGTTAATAGTTCTGCCTCCCTTTAAAAGAAAGTTATGTGACCTTTAATGGTCTGCTCAACTGAGCCTTCGTTTAGTGAGTCTCAATTAAATTTTATGTTTTGTGGCTCCCATTTTCTTGTAAGACAAGAAAAGAGTTCAAGGGATGGATCCTCCTTTGAAGAATTTAATTCCCCATGAAGAAAATGTATTTCCAGTTAAAGAGATACTCAAAGTTTGGGGGAAGGGAGTTTTTGTAGAACTTCCTGTTGGTTTTTTTTGTTTGGTTGGTTTTTTGTTTTGGGGTTTGTTTGTTTTACTTTTGTTTGTTTGGTTGTTGTTTGTTTGTTTTGTTTTGTTCAAAGATTTCTAGTGTTTTGTAAAGATGAATGAGTTTTCTGATTCTTTGAAATGGACAGTGTTCTGTTAGTGATTAGACAATTATTTCCTCTCTTCTTTTCGTTGTAATGAGGACAAAATCAGAGGGATGGTTAAAGAATTCTGGCAGTTATTTGTGATGAAGCTTTCCATGAAATCACCAGATTGCTCCAGTGATACTGTAGCAATATAGTACTGGTTGATTTTCATTAAGAGCCACTGCAGCAAATGAATCATTTGCATATGTGTTCATAAAAATAAAAAATTCCTAGGCTGACTCTGCATACTTAACCTCAACATAACAAGGTCAAAAAATTAAGGCACAATGAAGTGCCTCACCTGAACTGGGCTTTGACATTTTGGCTTACCTTAGTTGCTACTACTGAAAAATTTAAGTACAAATCAGCATAAGCAATATTCCCAAATGTAAACATTTTCAGGGACAGGCCATTAGTAACACTTCTTTTACCAGTGTGTTTCTTTATTTAGTTAGGGGTTTTTTAGTCAATTTGACATAAAATCACAGCTCCAAAAGGGAATTCAGAGTGCTGGAGAAAGAGGCCTAAACCCTTATTTGTTTAATTTAGTTCTTTCCACTTTAGTTTATGCCTGAACTCTTTATAGATTAAGATATTTAGATATTTTCAGAAAATGCCACACACCATTGGGGGTGTTTCCTATTGCCAATATGAAATAAACATGGGGCATAAATGAGTTTCTTATACCCTACTCACAGAGTTACACACCTGAGTCTGAATACCTCATAAACTGATTTTGTTTGCTTAGTATCTAAATGTGAAGCCCTTTCTTGGGGCTCTCTTCTGCATATTTTTGTGGTCCCATGAGGAATGGGTTATCAGGATTAAAGGTTTCCACAAAGTAAAATAATTCACATTCCACCATCACTTCCTTCACAGCTGTTGTAATCACCATGCTCCAGAAAACCAGACAACTTGTGAAGACAGGAATGAAAGACTCATGGAGTCATACAGGTTTTTCAGGATTAACTGATTTCTTTTCTTATTTTTATCTGAAATTTAACATTATAATTCATCTGAGATTTTTTATCTCATTCTTTTTCCTAGTGCTTACTACTGATGTCTTTCAATGTGAATTTCTGCCTCTGTCTATCTTTCTGGAGAAAAACAGGTACTCATGACATCTGCTTTTTGACTGCTTGTATTGACTGCTTGAATTGAGTATTGACTGCTTTTGAAACAGACAAGTCAAACGCTGTATTAGCTCTTGCCCAATAGAAATTTGATCTAATCCATTGCTAAACTGTGATTTAAATATATAATATTTTCATGTAATCATCTTATTTTTCCTGCTCACAGATTCATGACTTGCTACAAACATTAAATATATTCTGGTTTATTTCCAGTATCAGGGCAAAAGAGTTCCATAGGAAAAAACCAATGAATGAAAAAAATAGTGAATTATCTTGGAAAGTGTCTCTTGATTTAGACTCTTTCTCCAGATATGAAAAATACTAGTGAATTGGGATGAGATAAACACTGTTTTCATACTCACTGACTTAAATATTGAAACTAGTTTTCTATTTAAAAATAGTTCTACATTATCATAAATATTAATACCTCAATAGTTTTCTTTCAAGGAGCAATACAAGTTAATGTTAACTCAGCCTAGAAAAACTCAGAAGCCACAGATTATCATTTGTGTGGAATCTTTTCAGCTTTTAACTTTTTAATGTCTTTTGTAGTGAAAAAACATAACATTAATTTCTCAACAAAAATGAATTTGCAACTAATAAGGGCATCTGCAATAACTTCTTCTTCCAACATCATAATGAAACTTCTTTGTATGTCCCTACTTTCTCATTTCAAACCATCCGGTTCTATATGGATGTGCTTAGGTAGTTTAGCTTAGCTAAATCTCACTGCAAGAAACATAACTGGTCTAGTTATTAATTTTCACTGCTCATCTCACCTCTGTTTTTCCAGTGCAGCTTGTGGATGCAAGAAGTCAATGTCTCACTGCACCTATGCTGCCTCCATACCCAGCATCTGTGCCACTATATACAGGAGCAGTTCCATTTTGATGAATATTTAAGTTGGACTCATGATCCAGAGGTCTTTTCCAAACAAATTGATGCTGTGATACATGGATAAAAAAAAAATTGGGTTGCTATGGTATTAAAAAAGTCTATGGAAAGCCTGCCAGCTACTCAAAGCTGGGTTTTACTAATTAGAGTTACCTTGATTAAAGGCTAGCTTCCAAAGATCTCCTGTGGATAACAGGCTTAACTTTAAGCATATGATTGATCCCATTACATTCACTGGCTTTAACTGGACTGCTCATAAAATTAAGCCTATATTTAAATGCCTTTCTGGATCAGAACCCAAGTCCCTTAGAAGAGCTCAGGCTTAGAGCAGCAGTACCTTATGATATGATTCAAGTATGATTCAAGTAACTGATGAACATACCTGTTTTTGCCATATTCTGTCAAACTGAAAAGCCGTGGAATTTTGCTTACACAGGTCCTGAAAACATTGTCTCCCACAGGTAACTGGGAATTCCATTTCATCAGAGCTTGTAAACAGGTGATACACTCAGCCCAAGCTGCTTACTAAACCAGGACGACACACGAGTGAAGATACTGGAATACACTGGAATACCCTGGAATAGCAGCCATCCTGCTCCAGTGCTGAAGCAGGGTTTGCACCAATGTCTCGATGCAGCTGTGCATTCTTTGACATATTATAATAACCAAAAATGGCATTGTGAGTCTAATTTAGACTAATCAAGACTTTTCAAATTGTGCTCGTTATGTAAGACTATGTCTGCCAAATTCTTGCAATTGCAAAAAGAAGAGTGGAATATAAAGAGGATCTAATGTCTGGAAAATGGGTGATTAAGAAAGGTTGCATAAAATTGACAATTTTAAAAACATATACTCTTACCCCTCTCGTTGGAAAATAGTCCTAAAACAGTCCCCCAGGCTCTTGTAACTGGTTGGATCAGTTTTCCCTCTTTGAATTTGGAACCTAAAAAAAATACAATTTACATCACAGCATGAGAAGTCAGGGATTTTAAGTCACTTTTAACTTTCCAATTATTATATAAAAGGAGTTTTAAAGGGTTTTTTTATGTCTCTGATTCATTATTATATACTGTTCCTGATATACTTATTAACACTGTTTTCATAGAAGCTGTTAAACCAAGGAAAACTAGAGCTTTAGTAGTAACTTTTTTTGTAGTTTATGGAACTCACAGTATAGCTATCACCTTTGACATTTACACCTCTTTCTAGTTGTTTGAAAAATAAGCTGTTAACCCTGTGCCTGATCCAAAGCCCACTGAAACTAATGTGAGTGTTTGAGTCAAACCCTGCTTTTGAAAATCTGGAATGTAATACTATCGTGTGTTGCTCATTTTTATATCTGACACAATTACAACAAAAATCAAACAGAGACATGAGCAGATATTAGAGAACCATTCATTTTTCATAATTCAATAATAAGATGAACAATAAAAGCAAGCAATGAATTATTCTAATTGAAACCTTATTTTCTCTATTCAAATTTTGACAACAATAAAAATTTCAACATGAAGCTTGTGGCCTTGAAAGGAAAATCAAGATTATGATTTAAGATTGTAAACTTCTTATTGTTATGATTTATGGATAGCAACAGTGATTTAACACACTATATTATTTTACTAAGTATCTCAGATAGAGGATCCTATTTCTTTCAGTTTAAAAACTGCAGCTGGCACATTCAAGTAAATAGAATGGAAATATTTAGATTAATTTTTAGCAACATAACTTCTTTTTAAACTGCTGATTACCAAATAGCACTAAACAATAAAAAGAATATTGCTGTTGGCAATGCCAGTGTAAAATAGCCCTACATCAGGCAATCATTATACTGGTTTTATTTCTGGTTTCAAGGACTAATTCATATTACAGTCAAGTACACCACTTGTCACAGGTACACTGCTGTTCTGAGAAACATCAATTGTTACTCATTCTGATCACGATACTGGATCTCATTTAACTGAGATAACGAATCAAGGCATTTTTAACTCAAGGTTAAGCAGCAATTTTCTCCTCTCTCACAGAATTCAGTAAGGTCAAGTCAACATTTGCTTTGTGGCAAAAGGCATTCATTGTTTTGAACATCAGTATTTCTGTGCTAACACAGCTAAAATTTTCTTCAATTTGAGGAAAAAAATTCAAGTGATGCAATTCTTTGGGCAATTATGAAGGCAAGCCCACACCTTTTTTAAAACAGTCAGAAGGAAACACTGAGTCCCTCCATAGTCCTAATAAAAGTAGTTCAGGCACATCTGGGATCTCTATCTGGGGTAACCTCTTTTATTAGCACAAGAACTTGCTGCCAAGTTGGCAGAAAGAAGAATGCTATTCAAGAGGCTTACACTCAAATAAGAGCTGGTGCATAACATTTTGTCTGAAAAGATCCCTTGGGAAGGCTAATAGTTGAAAAAAAAAGCCTCAATGCCATCAGCATAGTCCAACAGCAATACCAGCTACAGAAGCTTTTACATTGTGGCAGTCAAGCAATCCAAATTATAACAGAACCTAGTTGCTATGCACATTTTAATATATTTAAGACTTAAGATTGTTCATACACCTCAGCTCAAAATTAAAAATGTCTTTCTTTTTCTTAAAGGAAACTTGCAAAAACTCACCTCATACTTTCTCAAAGTATTTAAAAATAACATTTTCTTAACCCAAACACTTTTCCTCAAGTTTCAAGATTTGGTGTCCTTGTAAACTCAAAAAAGTACCACGATTTCTAAAGCAGCCTTTGAATAATGCACTTTGGTCTCTTTCACCCTGCAAATGCTCAGCAATGTCCTACTTGCATGTGTGTAAGGTTCCCCACTAAATCATGCATGCAAAACTGTTTGTTGAGCTGGGGCTTTAATTCCAGAGTCACAGTGGATCTCAACAACATAGTGAAAATATTTATATAATTCTGTTTAACAGCTTACACATTGGCAACTTCTCAACTAAATTTAAATTATTCAATAAAAATACGTCTTTTATAGCAATAATGTAAGTAATGGCATAAGAAATGCAATAATCGCGTTGGCAATTTATGTTTTATCAGATGAAGGATAACTTCTTGCTAAAGAAGTTAAGTCAAAGAAGCTTTACATTTATTTCACATGTTTGTTTTAATATAGATAAGACTTTAGTGTTAAATGAGTCCATTTGTTACACTGAGTCACACAAATAACATATTCTTTCCTTTAGGGTTTTTGGATCCATTCCTTCCCTAGTAAATCTATTTTACAGCTTTAACAGCAATTCTAAAATACATGCCAATTATGTGCTTCAACCTAGATCTGCGAATTGGGTTCTTTGATTCAGAATTGCTTGCCTCAATAAAATCATGTGTAACTTTTTAATGAACTAACTAATTGATCACCAGCACTTGTTATAAGAAGCTCAGGGAAGAGCTGAAAAATATGTTTGGTTTTCCTGGGAACAGCAGTGGCAGCCTCTATTAGTAGTCTTAATAACACAGAAGAGCTAAAGCATTCCCTTAAAAGAAAACCCCAACCTGGCCTGTTTTTAATGATTGTTTAGAGGAATGAACACAACTGTGGGATATGTAATGGCTTTCTCTGCTTCAAACCCGTTCCTTTCTAAAAGCACTATAAAACCACTGAATTTCATGCATTTTTGAAAGTTGGATGTCTGCCTTGTATCCTTTCAGCTTTTGCTAGACCAAAAAAGATAAATTCCCCTCTAAATACCATTGGAGCACTAACTTCTGATCTAATAATTTTGAAGTGTGATGGCAGGCAGCCCTCAGTGACATGCTGAACAGCCATATGTGCAGGAATGCTTTCCCAGGGCTGGGATGGACGACCTCCTACTCACTACCAGCATCCAAGAATTGTCAGAAGTCACTGGACACTCCAACACACTGTGTGTTTCCTGCAAGCTTTATCACTTTAAAAATGAGCATCAGGCTAACTTTCCTCCCCTGTCATTTTCCTGCTTCTTGGCTTTCTGGGCAGAATGCTGTGGTGCTGAGCACTCCCAGCGCTCACTGAGCTGGGGGAGGCACTTTGCAGCCCATGTTGCCTCTTCCAACCTGGGACCAGCCAAGGCATTTACTGCCTGCCCCCTTGGCCCCTTGCAGTTCCTACATCCGTCTCCTGTGCCATGAGGGACATCACATTTTCTTTTTCTGGCTTGCAGCAACAGTCCAAAGGGCTTGGTCTTCCATGTCTCCTTTGAAGGAACAGTACCTTTGCAGTAGCTACACGAGATACCAAAGTGCCCTGATAATGTTTAAGAAGAGAACATTGGGGTCCTTCCCTGTTCACTGCAGAAGACACATGTTTGGGATCTCTATAAAAAGTGGGAACCCTGTAAAACTATTTGAGGTTTTGGGGTCTGTTCAAAAGGCATTGAAAACTGATGATCTAAAACCAGGGAAATATTTTAATTTACCCACACTAATCAATGCTAAAAATTCTACTTGTGAAAAGAATAAACCTAAATTATTGTTCTTTTACAAGCATGAGAGAGAACATTTTTTTTTTATGGTTATAACAGTCCTTGATCAATAAGTCTCAATGGGCTCTGCCTGAAATTCCATAATGTAGAAGATGCTTCAGTTCTTTCAGCACTTCTCTGAACCACTTATCATTTAACAAGTGATCCATCATGCTGTGGAGCAATGACTCTACACAAACACATGCATCTGTTTCCAATGCCTAACTCACAGTCCTTGTTGGTTTTTTAATAGCCAGCATTTCATTCTGAGTTCAATAAACTCCTCAGTCCAGACCATGCTTTTCTGATCCTATTCCTATTGCAAAAGCCCTCTAGGTAATCTTCTAATAGAATCAATATCTATAGAAGAACAAATAGATGCATGTTCTTTATAAAAAAAAGATTCTCTCACATCCCTCTATAATTTGCTAAATTTTTTGTTCATGTTTGCTGAATATCTCATCAAAGTTTTCTTGCGCACGTCTGCTACTACATTATCCAGATATTTAGTGTTTAAAGCCTGTTTACCACAACATTACCTAAAAATCCTCCATATTTTATTTACTGATCTGGGCTGGAGAAAGATTTCTAATTCACATTGACATTGTTTTAGCCATCTTAAAATCTAAAAGAAAGAAATCAGTATTTTCATATCTAGATTGAAGCACATAGTGAGATTTAAGACCCAGTTATGTAGGACAACCACAGTGTGATATGGAGCAGTCCAGACTTGTCAGATTCTTGCCACTGGGTTTGCAAAGACCCTTGTGCATAAATCCCAGAATTTCTTGCTGTTTTTATGCAGCACTGCTGACTAGTTTGTCAACCACAGAGTTCAGAGGGAAAGAAAAACACTGACTCATAGAACCAAGCTTTATACCAGGCTGCAGTGCTTGCCAAGGAGTGGCAGCCTTAGCTGTATTTTCCTTCTCTGCATATCTCAGTAGGATTTTATCATACGTTCTACTTGGTTTTGAATACAGCTCCTAACATTTCCATTCATGGCTGGGGTTTGTGCAGTACCAGAGCAAATAACCTTGGGAACTGACGTATATGGGTGCTATAAAGAAGATAATTACATGGCATAACAGCAAAACAAATTAAAATATCTGTGCAACTTGAATTTTAAAACAACTTTAAAATAAATGTACAGTCTTTGGAAAACTGAAAACGTGTACAGCTTTTTTGCACTTTCAGTAATTCCCATGATTCCAGACACTCCTCACTGTATTTACCACACCCTTATATATGTTGATAAAAGAATGTACAGTCTGAAGTTTTATATAAATATACATTATTTAACAGTTAACATACTTATAATAAAATAAAATAACTGCATTTTATTTTTAAAATATTTTCATTTGTTAAGTTAAACATTTATTCAGGTGTTACTATGAGTGGTATCTACTGATGCTTAAATTTCATGCAAAACTTTGGACTGGAAAATGGACCTGAATAATATAATTTATTTCACTTTTTGGCTCAAGTTCTTTGAGTTGCTTATGTTACTTATAGGATAATAACTAAGTTGAGAGTACAATTCTGTCACTTATTTTAATAGTAAATCATAGGAGCTGTTAAAGAGCTGAATATTACTTTTCAAACAAAAAAAAAGCCTAATTATTTTAGGCAAAAGATAGAAGTTTTGCTACTGCAGAGGTTCATATTTTGAGTGTTCTAGTATTGCTATGATGATTATTTAACTGTGAAAAGCATATAAGAATATAATAAAGTAGTAACATAAAGAACAGGTAAAGACGAGAACTTATTCCAGTTATTCTCCATACTAGCCATAGATTTGTCTCAAATCTATGCCAGTTAGATTTAGTAGCTGAATTTTCTTACAGTTCATATTTACCTTACAGAAATAAACCAAAATTATATGTAGTGAAGCAATACTAAAAATTATTTCAAAATTAATCACAATTAATTTCATTTTGTTGGAATTAATGATGCTTGTTAAGTTTATTCACCCCATTGAATTTTGGAGGAATTTGTTGGGCTTTTTAACCAAAAATAAAAAAAAAAGGAATAGCAATAATGGAAATAATTGTAAAGATACCCTGGAAGGTTTCTCTGCAGAGTTGATTTTTATATCAGTTAGAACATCAACTATCAGCTATGATGGTAAAATAAAAAACTACCAAAGAGAAACTGATGATTTCTACCATTTAGAAATGTGTTTATCAAGCATTTAATCTCACAAATCTGTCTATTCCACACCTGATCTCAGCCTTTTTGTAATCCAGATTTGTTCTGTCCTCTTGCTATCTGATTTGCACTTTTGTCTCTGAGAAAAATACCTCAGAAATTGCCATGAAAAATAGGTAGGGCAAAAGGAGGAACCACCACCAGCAGATGAGAAAGGAGCAACTGCCCAAGGTCTGAATAAGGGTATATTCATGGCAAAAGTTACAGCTAGATCAACAACAGGCTTGGCATTTTACAGCAGAATTTAGATGGAACACGTTGGCTGTTCTGATCAAACTGAACCCAGTAAGACCATCACCACCTGTGCCCTCCTTTTAGATTGGCTAAAAGCAATTCATATAAACCCTCACAAAATACTTGGTCTAAACTCTTTCAGCCTGGATGATGAGAACTTACCATCCATAGCTTACTCTGAACTTACAATTTTTAACAAGTATTTTTCCTAAATGAAGCACATCATTAAATACAAAAACTGTGAAGTCTTAAACATGAAAAAACAGCTTCCCTCAGCCAGTTGTCTGAATGTGACTCTTACTCTTAGACCAGAGAAAAGTACACTAATCAGAAGAACAACTTGATCTTTGCTGTACTTCCTATTTCTTTTATAGATGACCTTCCCCCCTCTCTTGCTTTTATATTCAGGCTAAGCAGCACATCATTCCATCAAAAATATCAGTGGGGAAAAGAACACAGTACAGTAAATTTATTTTTATTTATTTAATTTTTTAGACACTAAAGCTGTATTTTTTTAAGATACTAATGAAGAACTCTTCTGATTTTTTTTCTCCTGTATTGATTCTTTCATTGTGTGCATGGGACAAACATGCAGTAGCTATAACATCAGAAGGAAATTTTTCTTTACATGTAGTTTTAAAAAATATAAATGAAAAAAATAACTTGACCATAAGCAGGTCACATTAATCCATTTAACTTTTTCATGCAGATCTACTGTTGTAATATTGCAGAAGAATAACAAAGAAAATGTAGTCGTAGCACGTATGTATGAATAATTTCATGTTTTCCCAAGGAAGAAATTCAGCAGAAACTAAGTCCAAACAATAAATATTTTAATAATCTAATTCCATTAATGACTGTGTGTGTGGAGGGGGAGTTCTAAACAACAAAAACAAAAGTAGTGAAAACCAAAACCTTTTCATTCCACACTAAAAACCAGTCAGAGAAACCTCATGAATGTGCGAGTTCCATTTTATTCCATGGATGAAAATACTGAGAATACTTGAATTCCTGTTTTACAACAAAGTGGACATATGGATTGAGGCTCTAGGCTGGAGTCCTCCCCACCTATTACACATGCACAGCAAGAGCTGCCTGTCTTCCACCCCAGCCTCCAGGGCCTGGAATGCTCTTGTGTTTCCCAGGTCCCAGATACCACTGGCAGCTGTGGGGTTCTACAAGCTCTCCAAAAGTACCAGCCTTTCCTCATGGTTAAGGACTTGTAAATAATACATATTGTTGTTGTCCTTTAGAAATGTCTCCAGTGTTCTTCTGTGTGAGAAGCCCATCCACAAGTCCTGCCAGAGCAGGAACAGCTCCGGCTGGCCGCTCTGCCAGTGCTGTGGCTATGTACAAGGTACAGTTCTGTCAGTGAAGCTTTGCTTTGGCTGCCTAGATACAAGTTCAGAGCATTAGATGACAGCAATGATCATAAAAGGGACAGCTATTTGAAAGATCATGCAGTATTTTGTGTGAAGGATTGTGCAGTACATGTGATCTTAACACAACAAGGTCAGCCAGGATGTGCTGACTGTAAAAGCAATAGGTAAATTTAAACACTACTTGTGTTTTCTGTCTGCATCTTCCTGCGTGTAAGGCACTTAGTTACGCTGGTGAAAGAATGTGCAGAAACCAGGAATGGTAAAAAGAGCATTTTGTTTTTTACAGTGATGCTTTATTTCTGAAACCTTTGTAATATCTATTTCCTAAGTGAAAGCAACCCTCCCAAATCTATGGACGTTTTTGAGCCTTATCTAAGCTGGACAAATCATTCAAAATGGCACCACAAGGAATAATTTTGTATTGTCAGAGATGGTGGAGCTATTTGTGTGATTTTAAGTATGAACAGTCACTCATAGCCTAAGACATCAACAGAAGAAATCTGGTTTTCATTAGTTTTGAATAAAGTCTTATATGTTTTCCTTCAAAACAGCTTATAGAGAAACAAGGGACAAACTGATGAGGAATATAAATTAATGACTAGAAGACATTTCACAACAACTCATATATTATATGATAATTATATTAGGGCATACAGTCTCATGTATGTATGCAGTCTCAGTTCAGGGAAAAATGAGAATGTGGTTTGGCTGATTTCAGTGTGAAACGTGTCTGCTAAAAAGTGTTCAATTTTTTTATCTCAGTTAAACTTCTATTACAAAAATGTATGTCCTCTCTTGACCTCTTGTTGGAAAGCAATTCTTGTGTCCTGTGACACTACTGTGATCTATGACCCTTTACTGAGCTTCGGCAAATTAGCATTGTTAAAGAACTGAAATGTAGTTATCAACACTTCACCTATCAGCTAAGTAATACCAGGTTAGAAGAGTAATTTTGCTGCCTTTAAATGGTAAGGGTATTCTCCATTACTCCAAAGAGATGCAAAGGCAAATCTCAACACAGCTTTGTAAACTCAAACACGTGTCTGATTATCCATAGAAAGGCTTCAAATGATCCCTCACTGGTCACTACTGGACAATACCTGAAATACAAACAGCAAGCCCTGCTCTAAAACCCTTCCAATTTCAGAAAATGTAGTAAAGATATTCATGCTACTGGAAAAAGTAATATTCTTCCTCTACAATTTTTGTAGAAAGGGCCAAGCACTTCTACACAGTTTTCTCAACAAAGCTTTGATCTCAGTGTCTGTTATGGAAATCTCACAGCACCTCTCCAGAGAAGGCAGAAGAATTTTTGCGGCTTTCTGGCATGAAGATGGAGGGGGAGGACTTTTAGGTTGGTTGTTCAACACTTTTCGGTATTCATTAACATTTTAACTCCTCTGATGAGATCAATCACCTCACAGCTGAATGTATTCTTAATTTTTTCTTTTTTTTTGGTATTAAAATGATTTGGCACCAAAAATTTTCAAACCACAACAAAATCTACATTACACTTACTCCCTATGGCTAAAGTAAGAAAGATAACAAAAAATATCTTTTCTCCCAAAGGAAAGAAATGGCCAAACACAGAAATCCAAATTCATTTTTAGAGGAAAACAGCCAAAATGAAAGTGTGAGTTGCTGAAAGAAGTGTTAGTTTTGTGCTGGAAAATATTTGAAAGGGAAACAATTTCATTAATTTATTGTGGCTGAGATTTTTTAAATACTGGAAAGGATGCAACCAGACTAAATCTGCAGAAAAATACAGCTAAATATCCTGCACTTGAAAGCATTAACACACGTGCCCTTTCTCATTAACAGACAAACCACTTTAAATGACTAATAGCCAATTCACATAATAAGGACATTGCCTACTATGCATGTGCTGCTTCTACAAAAAGATTAATTTTTTCCTAATAAATTGTATGGCTAAGTGACAGAAAACATACAGACTTACATGAGCAAAACAAGGAAATTCTGAGTTAAAGACTGAAACTTAGCTCTTACCCACCCAACTGTGCCCCAATATTACAGCTTATGTGGAATTCATTATCGACCAGTGCTGAGTGATCTCAGCAATTCTTAACATACAGTAGGACAAGGCAAGTTAAGGATGAAATTTCCTCTGAAGTACTATGACTTTCACTGCTGGGGTGACTTATAGTAAAACTAGTGAAATACTGGAGCATGTGCATTCTGAAATTCAATTAATCAGAAATAGTACAATTCTATAAAAATCAAAACAAAAATGTATTCACTTAACACTAAGGCAAGTTTTCTGTGTGTTCAAATACTAAGGCAAATTTTCTGTGTGTTCAAATTGTAGCTTGCCAGTTCTTTTGGAGTCCACAGATACATAAAGACACATTTAAGAAATTTTGGTCTAACTAAAATTTATCCTAGTAAGCAAGGAGAAACCTTTGACACCTATGAGTATACCCTATTAATTCACCATATGAAGATAAGAAAAAAAGAAAGGAAATTAGTTTTTGTATATTCAGTGTAGTGGAAAAACAGCAGTTATTTTCAGACTTCAGTAGGTTAATTTTTATTTTTCTAACTCATACTATTAACAGTTAACAACAAAAACTAATGCTAAACAAGACTCAGGAGAATCTAGAATGTAGGTTGCACACCCAGGTCAGAAGAATAAGTTTGATTATTCAAAGCTGTTGTTGAATCACAGTTGTTGCTACAAAACTGTCAGGATACTTTTTTTTTTTTGCAGAACCAAATAGCCCCACACATTGAGATTATTTTTCTTATTTTTAAATACACTTTTGAAACTACCAAAGTTCAGCATTGAGTACTTGACATCTCAGTTTTATACAATAGAAAATAATGCTGTAATGGAAATACTAGCAGGGTCTTGACAACAGCCGTGTAAGGCTGCACTTTTATATCACAACAAACTCTTCCAGCTGAAAAAACTCACTTATTGCCCAGGATGGTGTGGAAAAAAGATCGTTGTTGCTTCAGGAAAGACAGTTGCTTGAAAATTGGCATAAAGTGGTGAAAATTATAAAGGAGAATTACTTTTTTTCCCCTGAACTCAACCTAACTACTCCAGAAAGTAATGCACAAATCATTCATTATAATGAGTCATAACAATGATTTGTGATCTTCCAAGTTTTCATTTTACGCCCCTCTGTTTTTCCTTAAAGACAGGAGGATAGACAAAGACTGGAAACTTTGGGTCATATGGATCACGGCACCACTGCTATGTCTGGAATTTTCTTATAAATATCCTATTGCTCTGAGGTTCATAGGCCTGACTGAAACAGCAGGGACGATCTCATTTGTACTTTTATAGTTGTAGAGGGATTTGCAAGAGTTAACACAATTTTCCATAATATTTCTTACCGACTTCAGGAGTAAAGGGAGAGTTCCCTTTTTAATCAGTATCTGAAACATTGTTAAGTCTAAAGGGACACAGGAATTCTTTCAGATTTAACAAGGCTTTTCCAAGTGCTGATAATTTTAAAGGTACAAAACAAGGCAACTTTTGAAAAAGAGAGGATTTCAGTGAAGCGTCTGTGGGCAGCAATCAGTGCAGTAGTCTGGAGGGTACACTTTTCAGCAGATTTTACTGCTTTCTTGCAGCCTTGTGCCTTTTAAAGATTAAAAGATTCTTCAAAAAAGAAATGGTATATTATTCCTTTTGAGTTCATGAAAATATTCAAATCAAGAAAGTGTTGTCAGGTTCTGTTTCAGTGAGGTCTATGTCAGAAAACAAACTATTTCACTAACCACCAGTGGGAAGCTAGAAAAGCGCCTTCATTTTGTATAGTCACAGAAGTCTTTAAAGGCTTTCTTCTCACATCCTTCTCCAGGCAGACAGGCAGGCAGGCAAACTATGCTAACATGGCTGATCTGACTCAGATATTGAGCTTGAGGACTGAAAAACAGAAAGAAGAAAAGGCAGTTCTGATGTTGTCCATGCAGTATTTCTCAGGGACTACTGTTCTGTTTCCTTACCACATTCAGTACCTCTTCCATGTACACATTTAGTCAAGTCTCCATAATGCTACATGGATTCAGAGATAGAACTAACAGAATTATCGAATTGTTGAATGCCCACTGATAAATAAAATAGGATTGTTGAAAACTGACTGCTGGAAAAAAGTGGGTCTGCACGCTTATACAGAATTAATAGGTAATTACTTTATATATATTTTTATATATAAAATGAATAGGATGAAGATCTTGCTGGCAAATTTCTCTGTCTTGTCTAATGCAAACTAAGAGTGCAATAAGTAAAAGCGTAAGTGTTCGACATGTAGCCATACCCCCTCCTATCCTCTTTTTCTTAGCCCATATGCTAATGGGAAGGCAACTCTCTGAAAGAACAGCATAATTTATCCTTTTCCTAAGTTATGCTATGATGCTTTCAAAGAACCAGCTGTATAGAGGTTTGCTATGTGGTATGATACTAGCAATAGCTTCAGCTGCTTCATTTTGGGTATAATCTTTGTGCAATGTATGTGTCTGTGCACATAAATAGGGATCCAAGTATTTGTAAGAATCAACCTTCCTTGCTATGGAGTCTGAAAGGTGCCCAGTCTGAAGCATGAGAAGGGCCTACTGTACCTAAATTTTGCAGAGTACATTGGAATTATCCTTGTTAAAAATCTAAAGTTTGATCCACTTGTGGCCTGAACCCATTCCAAGAATAAAGCTGACCTTAAAGGTCTGCAGAAAGGTATCTCCAGTTTTATTACGTGCAGGGGACAGATTTTAGCCTTCTTTTTCAAGACTCTCTTGAAAATGCAGACAGCCATCCTGCCTAACAGCTAAGAGATGTATCACCTGCCAATTTATTAGAGGTCATTTATTAGAGGTCACAAGATGCCAGCTTGCCATTGGAACTGGCAGCAGAAACCACAGCCTCAGAACTGACAAACATTGCTGCTTTTGTTGCAGGTTTTCCCCTATGAGCCTGTGGTCTGGGAAAAGGGCAAATAGTGAAAGTCAATCACAGGGGATGAGTGATGGATACATAGGGAGTGAGCAAAATTATGAAAATAGGCAGGATAGAAAAGAGTGTGGTACTAAGAAACATGATATATTGAGCAGATGGAAAACCTTGAGGCAGATACTGGTCAAAACATGAACAATGTATCACTGCATCTGTTCCTTCCATCTCTAAAGCACATCAAGAAACACTGTAATTCTGCAAATTTCCCTTCTCTCTCTACTACTGCATTCAATGGATAGTATAAATGTGACATAAATGATATCTGAATTAATATATGGTATTCATTTACTGTACCATACTGTATCAAATTATAATTCTTAAATTCATCAGCTCCCATTGACAATAAAGGCCACTTAAAAATATATAAGAGAAAGATATGTTAACTTTAAATGAGGTACTTCTGTAGGACTTTCTAGCAAAAGGATATATAGTTTTCAGAGGTTTCCTAGACTTACACATAATATCAAGTGGCATCTCTAACATGTCTAAAGTCCTGTTTTGGTGCAATGATATTCCTCTGCTCACTGTTCTGTTTACTTTCTGTTTATACTCCAGTAATTGCTGTTTTCCTTCTCACCACTAGAGTATATGTGTGCACAAAAATAGCTTTTCTAAAATACACAGAGAAAATACAGTGTGACTTAAGGAATTAATTTTCTTTTAAGGAATATGTGCAGAGAGAATGGTTCCATGTCTACATCACTGCTATAATTTATGTCAGAAGAATAATGTATTTCCAGATCTGTGTACTATGAAACACTTGACTTGTTTAATTTTTTGTCTCTTGGTTTCTGTCCAAAGGGCTATGATTGTATGAAGTTTCAATTAATATATGGAAGAAGCTTTTTAACATAGATGATATGGCCAATTGCAAACATTTATTAAATATGAATTCCTGCTGTCAGAAGTGGAAGAATTCTCAAAGTGAGCACCAAACCTCAGCCTTCAGGAGTAAAGAGCAGCAATGAGTAGCTCAGGAGTAGATGAATAGCTTTGAGTAGCCACAGGAGTAGATAAGTGCTATGAGTGAGGAATGATATTCTTACAATGCTGAAGAGAGTCTGAATCAACCAATAGTAAATCACTTTCAATTCTTCTCTCCTCAGAAAGAGCTTAGCATACAATGAAACAGAAATCTCTTTTTGAAAATACCCAGCTGATTTACATGGCATTTACACAGTTGATTCAAGAAGTACTTTCTAAAATGACTAAAAATTAATTTATTTAGCCAAAAGAAGCCCTCATTAGATTTCTAATAAGCTTTACAACAGAAGCCAGGGTAAGAAAACTCCCACCACGTTATTTCATAGATAAAACTGGAAACTCTAGGAAATGCAGATATGATAATTTGAATGGTTTTATCCATGTATGCACACATATACCCTTGTCTTCCCTGTAATTGCAAGGAATAGAATTTTCTGTATTATGAAAGAAAAGTTTTCAGGAAGAAAAAAAATAGACATATCGCTAATCCTTCAAATTCCTTATTATGCTTGATCTATGCTTTCATCTTAGTTAACTACATGTAAATCAACAGATTGACATGTGCCACAGAGTTTAGATACTAATTTAACACCTCTGCATAAAGTTAGAGAGGAGATTTATAAAATCAGTTTGAATTTATTATTTCTAGAAAGAGTAGACAAAAGTCTTTGAGGATTAATTTCATGCTGTGGGTTAAATTTCACTCTCACGATAGGCCAACTGTTGCCTGGGGCACTACAGATAATGAACCTGACAAGGGATTAGCAAGGAAATACTTGTGTTATTATAAATCGTGTACACTTCCCTTTCTAACCAACTTCATCCTTCATGACATTAACAAATTACACTCTTTGTCCATGTTTCAATATAACACAAAGCTATGAATGATCCTGAACCAAAAGTACATTAGATAAGGTCTTCTCAAGGCATAAATAGCTACTAAAGTTTGGTTGAAAGATCCAGACCTCCTGAAGTGAGAATCTAAGACATTTTATGTCAGATATCTCCAAGACCCAGAGAAACATTTGTACATAAAATCTGATTTAAGAGTATCAGCTGATGCAGTCTAAAATAGTTTATAGACAAATGTGAACAATGGAATTAAATGCAACACACAGTCAGAGGAAATTTAGGGAGTGTTAATCTACCAGAAAGTCTAAAACAAGCAAAAATGTTAATCACTTGGCTTCACTGTAAACACTGGATTTACTAAAGACCTCAAAGACAATATATCATGTGTAAATTAGACTAGAAGTTCCAGTAATGATTTTGTGCCCAAAGCCAGTAAAGAATATCTATGATGTAAATATAGATTTTTTTTTTATTTGATCCTTTCATTCTTTATTTTCTTGAAAGGCTTCAAACTTTTACATGTAAACACCAGCTTAATTTCTAGACAATCCATGCTGAGCTGTGCTGCCATGCAATGGTAGTGAAATTGCATAAAGGTTAAAGTGGAAATCTGACATCACAAACTGGACCCTTTATTTATACATTACCATACAAACAGAAAGGCAAGAAGGGACTCCAAGCTCTGAACTTTCTTCTGCTGACCCAAACCAGCTTAGAATGGTGTTCCTTGAATTTTAGGGATGATAGTATTACTGCTAATGCCTTCTGAAGGGAAAAAGAATCCTAGAAATCGTTCTTGTAACATACCCCTCTGCACCTTTCAAAGCAATCAAGTGCAACCAAAAAAAGCAATTTTTTTGTATCCTATTACTCTCCCATCTCCTTTGAAGCCAAAGCCTTTTCAAGACAAACCATCTCCAGGTTACAGCACCACATAATTTCTAATCACCACATGGTAATCATCCATGCTAAAATACTCAGAGATTAATTAGTGCTGGATTGCAAAAGGCATGGACAATTTTTTATTTTATTCTTCTTGTCAAAACAGCCTGGGCACAAGCCCTCACTAATGCTCCCTTAAACTCTCTGAGAGAACATGACCTGAAGAGGTTGCTCCTGGACCCCAAAGGGGAGAGCTAATGATGCTGGAAAAGTATCCAGTTTTTTCTCTTTGCTCCTATATCTGCAAGCCAGGGAGCTCTGCTGTCCCTTGCTGTAGTTACAGAATGTCACCATGAGTCACACTGAGCTGTGCCAGATGATTCAGACCTACTGCATGGCTCCTATTGTTCTTGTAAGACCAAAACAGAGAAAGAGGAATTTCACTCCGTGCTCTTGCAATATAACAGTCTCAGTACTGCATACAGCAGGCAAGAGCAGTATTTGCTGCACTTCCCTCTTAGCTTTCTAAATGGAGAGGGAAAAATATAGTTGCATTAGGATGCTGATATTATAGGCTAATAACATTTAATATTTGAGACTTTGCCATTCTGACTCCTCAGCATCATATAACTTTGTCTCTTAACTTACCCATACAGCTGAACAGCTCTGCATCCAACCATCTCCATCCTCTGAGACCAGACCTTTGGCCAAAGTTATTATAAAGGAAGGACAAATCCTATTAAGCCTGAGCATGCCCTTATACTAACTGAGTCCTATGAGCCCTCCACACTTTTCCAGAACTGAAGGTGCTGAAGACAAGGCTATTCAGATTCAGGTGGGCTTTGTACTGGGAAGACAGTCAGGCATTGCCAACATCTTATATTTTCCACTTGGAATGTAATTTGGTGGTGGCTGCTCTCATGAGAGGGCCAACTTAAGGCCACTGCTTGTTGCCAGACTCTGTTTTGCTGATGCAAATATCTACAAGGCTGTGGAATAGAGAAAAAAACAAACAGTCCCCACCCCTATGCCAAATTTTTACTATTAACCAAGATTACTTCCTTTTTCAGTAATTCAGGACTGCTCTTGAGTGGATTCACCACAGCTTTGATTTAAACAATTGCCTTCATCTTCCTGATGCAGTTTGTTCTGTTTTCTACCATAGGACCTCCTAAATACCATATTTAGCATTATATGCATGAGGCATATCATGACATGGTATGTGTGTCCCTGTCTCAGCAAGAACTAAGCTTACAGCAGAAAGTGGTGCCTTCATCAAAAGGAGTTAAAAGGAAAGAGAGCAAGTAAAGAACTGCGGGCAAGTGAAGCGGAAATTAACTGGAGAGGAAGAATTTGGGACAGGTTATTAGAAAGGATAAAGAAGAGACACAGAAGGAACAGATTTGGTGGAAAAGAGCAGCCACTAGTGTAAGGTGAACTGAAAAAAAGAGATTTTCAGACCTAGAAAGTTAAAAGAACATTAAGAAGAAATCACAGCTTGGAAAGAGACATAAATAAAATGTGGCCACAGAATCTGCAATGATTTATGCACATGCTTCATGATCCATACTTTAACAAAATCCTTTTAATAATTTTCAGAGAGTAATTGCTTAATGAAAATCATATTCTCTGCCTCTCTGTCATTTGTTTTTGGAACTGGCAGGTTCATTCTGTGAAACTTCTTAGAGAAAACTTTCAACATGAGACCTTCCCAAAAGACACAACTCTTAAGGTAGATATATAGAAACAAAAATGTGCAACAAGAAGTTTATTTTTTAAGATTCCTTCCTCATTAAGTCCAAGGAAACATAATAGTCTACAAATGAATCAGGCTGCATCAGGAACAAGGGATGCTGAAGATGGTGTCTAACATGCAGAAGAAGTTAAATGTGGCCCATGTTACTGAAGAGACATTATTAGGGATTGTGCAACTTACAGTTTCCTGAAAGTTAATGGCTTTAAATTCAGACATATTAAATTCATATAGGAGGCAATAAAAGTGTATATAACTCAGTTGGCCATTAATTGAATAAAAAATCTAAGGTCAGCCTAAAACAATTTTATGCTACACTTCTAACCATAGAATTGTGCACACTCTACTTTGCATTAAACAATTTATGTTCACATCTGTCACATATTACTTGTTGCCTCTTTTCCCCTTTCCCTGAGGGGAGCTTCTTGTTCTGACAGCAGCTTGTTGTCTGTACTTCTGTCTAGCTCTTGATTTATAAAGGAATAATCACAAAAAATACAGTAAATTTATTTCTAATTTTGATATTTCACTTTTATTGACTTGCCTATGGAGGAAGATGTTAAAGAAAGTCCTATTAACAAATGGAGTAAGAGAAAAAAGAGATATACCTGGTTACTAACCATCACCTGATTTTAAGACCCTGGTTTTCCTAAAGAAAAATATAATTGGATGTGATGGATAAGAACTGTCATTATCTTCCTTATAAGAGATCTGCCACTAATTACCAGCTGGCCAAACTGATATGCTGAACCAATTTCTGACTTTTAAAGACTGAGAAGTTTCTATTAATTCATAGGACATACAGAGGAGTTCAGTAGGAAAATGTTTTTTAATGGACAATCAGGCGACAGACTCACATTAGGAGATGAATCTTTGATGATTGATACTTTCATCCACTCTAGCAGGCACTAAAATGCAACAGACACATTTAAACTCTAAACAATGTTACAATCTTATGTAAACACCAATACCAGTACCTAATTAGACAGGACTAGACTGAGCATGTTAATTGCAAATAATGAAAATGAAATACTCAATCCTATGTGCCAGGTGGTAATAATAATTTACCTCGTGAACTTTTTTTGTGTCATATTTTTTCTAATTCACAGCTAGCTTGAACTTTGAAAAAAGAAGAGCTAGGCATTGCTTGACAAGCTGAATTAATGTGTCTATCAGCATTTAAACCCTTGCTACACTGTGACAGCTCTCCAGTAAGTAAACTGCCTCTGAGACTAATGTGTCTTCACTTACTACTTCACTCCTCTATGGCTAAGCTCTGAAGTGCCAGGGGATACAAATGATCTTGTCTTCAAAATAATTTAAGGCCTGCTGTAATACAGAATGGAAAACACAGAGAGCAAGGTCTTGTCAAAATGCAAAATCAACAGAGAGTGTCAGGAGGCAGAGTTTTCTGTCTGTAATGTGATCCTTCCACACACCATAATCTCCATTTTATTTTGCCTAATGAGGCAGGAGTTAAAGCAGTTGACCTGATCAAACTCAGATGGCAGCCCTAAAGGATGAGCCCCCTGCTGCACTTGTGTCCCGACACCCTTTGTTACCTCCAAGTGAGCTGAGACCAGGCTGTGAACCATGTAAATAGGAGGCTTCCAGGTTAATGAAAAGCTGCAACACCCTTCTAAATCAGGACAGAAGGTTATGCTTTTCTAATCCAAAGAAAGTTTCATGAACCTCAGTAATAAAGTTTAATGAATGTTGGTCATTTTGAACCTTACAAATAGAGACTGGACAAAAGGTAATATTGTCCTTTAAAAAATTCTTTATTCTGTATGCACAGGTCAGCACATATGATTAGAATAACATGAATTTGTTTTCTTATGACAAATTCAAATATATCAATTAAAAAGGGATGTCTTGGGAAAAGGTAGTTAATAGTTTTTATGAACTGATGTTTTTATTAGGTGATGGCATGTTTGCTGTTTCATTTCATTACTTATCTGCCAAGGAGTTTCTTTCAACACCAAATCAGAATCTACATGCTACAATCATGCAACACATTCAACTTCAGTCCATTTGCTCCAGCTGCTGACACAGATAAATCTTCAGCAGTGAGCAAAACATAAAAATTGTCTACATTATCTTTCAGCATGTAACATAATTTGCAGTCTTTTACACAAAGGAAATAAAAATTGGAATCACCAAGTATGCTCCTACATGTCACTTGAAACATGAGTCTGTGTTGGATACTGTGCCTATGGTGTCTGCAGAGAGGTACAGAGAGCCAAGGAGTATTAATTTGGATTTAGTGATTGTATAGGTTTGAGTGTGATGGATGGGGGGTTACATCTGCTCTGAAAAGTTCACATAGATTAAGAAAGTGGATAGGATATACACAAAAGCACCTCAGTGTGACTCAGGTGCTCCATTAATAAGTTTGAATACATTTCTGGATGCCTGAATTTTTTCTAACATGCATTCTGTATGATAAAAACTTTCATACTAACACAGAGGAAACACAGTAAATTGAACAAGCAAGACACTGATACCTGCATAGTCAAAAAAATACCAATATGGTTTATGCTTGGCTTGTGCATTTATATTGTTTTAATTCTACTGAAAGTGTATACTATTTCACCTGCCTTAAAGAAAACTGTGAATGATTTCACTTTTTTTTTGTTTTGTTTTAGGTTTATCTCCTGTGCATTTATTAATTTGTTACTTAGTCCATATTACAATTTTGTGTTCAGATTTCACTGGGCTATTTTTTAGCCCCCTTTTCCTTTCCTCAATGAGGCACTTATGACACCACTTTTCATACATTCCAGTAATCAATTTCAAAGCCATTCATCAGGATTTCAGAAGCCACTCGAAAAATTAGATACATATGCTCAGTGTAAATGGGAATGCAGTGATTTATGACACAGGTCATTTGGAAAACCCATGAGTTCTTCTCCAGTGACATGCCAGAAATCACAACTATTACTGGAGGGCTGTGATCTGTTTATTATACAGCTTATGGGAGGTGTGCCATGTCTAATTCATTTTTAATGTGTTACATTTTTTCTGGTTGGTTTCTGAAAACAAGATTTACAGTTGTTTAGAATTTGACAAGTATAGTAAACTGCTGGTTTAGTTAATACATTTTAAAATGGATTGATTAAACTATCAGCCTGTTTGCACTCAGTGTTCAAGCTATGAAGGCAGCACTGTTTTAATTGCAACTAGAGCAGTCAGCAGTTCTGTAAATCATGTGCTATGCATCCCAAAACAGGGATGAAAAAACTATGGGTGCTTAATCTAACTGGCAGGAAAGAAATTAAATTCCTGGTTTCTATTCAGCTTACAAAAGGTGGCTATCACAATTGAAAAAAAAAAAAAAGGGTATTTCCAGAATCCCATTATCTCATTTACCTGCTCAAGGGAGGGATGAGTGTGTTCCTGAATCATCCAGCTCACAAATCTTTGTCATTGCATCTGCTGGTAAGGTATTTAAAATGAGAGTGACAAAGCAGTTCTGTCACACACAGCACAAATCAAATGAGGATTTTTCATGGTGCTCACAATGGCAAAACAGTCAGTGAAGTTTTTTACTGCTTTGGTATTGGCACATTTCTAACTAACTCCTAGTTAAGGATAAACTTATAGAAAGTATAAACTAAGTACTTTCTAGTATGGATGCAGACATGGCTTTATCAATAGCATAAGAGGGTTGTAGTCCTCAGTGCTACTTCCCACAGCATACAACTCTGTTTGCATGACACAGCAGCATTTCTGCAGAGATGCACCCCAGGTGTTCAGGCAGAGGGCATCAGAGACCATTGCCCCCCTGAATGTGCACATTAACTTGTGCCCTGCCAGACTTTCTGAGAGAGACACCTCAGTGGTACTGAAGGGCTCTGCCTTGGCTGAGTCAGGATCTGTCCTAAACCTAGCAGTCATGTACAGCCTGCTGGAATTAGATATGCACTAAAGCAGAGCTCTTGCATACATTTTAAATACTTAAGTATTATTCATCTTATTTACCTTCAGTTATCTTTTATTCAAGTGCTGAATTGAAGTCAGGCTTAAATTTGGGCTCCCTGCAGAATCAGTGCAGAGACATGCCTTGCCAAAGTCCAACTCATCCCACATCCCCAAGATGGGTATCACGGACTGATGGAATTACCTGTCCTGCATGTGGTACAACTTTATACCAGTACAGTGAAACACTGAAATGGGTTCACCTGTATCATGACCATTTCTGCAATGCCAATCCACTTGTTCCTTCTCTGCCTTTCTCTCAAAAGACCCCAAAGTGCAGCAGAATATGATACACAATACTAAAGTAATATTTAAAATTCATATTAAAATACTCAGGTACTGTAACACTGTATCTTTCACATGTAATGTAAAGACCTAATTAAAGACTTAATTAAATGCAAGGAAAAATATTTTAAAGTAACTTCATGAGAAAGTGCAAGCCACTACGTAGTGAACACAAATTACTTATTATTTGTTCTTGATCTAAAGAGACCACAACTTTGCAATACATTTTGGATTGAAGGTCAGAAAATTGAGTTCTATATGCAGAACACAATTTTTAAAAAAGAGTATTTTTTACTTCAGGCTCTTTGTTTAATTTCTTGGTAGTTATTTTGGTTAGGGTTCTGTTGGTTTGTTTTTTGGGTCAGATGTTTGGGTTTTTGTTGTTTGGTTTTTTTTTTTTTAATTTTAGTTTGACACAATAGGATTTATCACCTGGAAAGAGAAAGAGAAACCTGGTATTAGATTTTACACAAATGGCAAGACTTTATTTGCTAGCACATCAGACCAGAGAAAGGTAAAGTGCAGGGACTGTGAAATGTGAGCCAGGATTTAAACTGCTAGGTTTTCCGAAGATACTTACTTTAATTACTTTTTTATCTGTGAAATAAAGTCAGGGCTAGTATCTTTGAGCAGAAGACTTTATTTGGTTTAACCCCAGGCAGCAACCAAACCCCACACAGCCACTTTCCCACCAGTGGGATCAGGGAGAGAGTCAGAGGGATAAAAGCATGAAAATTCATGGGTTGAGATACAGACGGTTTAACAGGGAAAGCAAAAGCCACACGCACAAGCAAAGCAAAACAAGGAATTGATTCAGTGCTTCCCATGGCAGGCAGGTGCTCAGCCATCTCCAGGAGAGCATGGCATCATCACACATAACAGTATCTTGGGAAGAGAAACATCACCACTCCAAACAACTTCCCTTTTCCCCATCACTTTAGATACTGAGTATGGCCTGGAATACCCCTTTGGTCAGCTGGGGTCACCTCCCCTGGCTCTGTGTCCTCCCAGCCTCCCATGTCCCCCAAGCATCCTTGTCAGCATGGCAGTAAAAGAAGCAGAAAAGGCCTCAATTCTGTGCAAGAACTGCCCAGCAATAACAAAAACATCTCTGTATTAGGTGTTTTCTCTGTATTCAGCACAAATGCAGAACACAGCCCCATACCAGCCATTGTGAAGAAAATTACCCCAGCCAAAACCAGCCCAATTGGTGTTACAAGCATATTTTCAAATCTTGTCTCCCACAGTCAACAAGTTTGAATCATGTAAACACAACTATATTGAGACTTAAAGCTACTGTTTTAAAATATTAACTCTGCTGTCAAGGCCCTTCAGAAGGCTTGGATTTGCATGCAAATCAAAGAAACAGCAGAAGTCAGTAGATTCCTAGAGACAGAACCATTTCTAAACTAGTCATGAGAAGATTTAGAGCACATAAGCTCCTGCAACAATGACAACCACGACCACAGCATGCACTCTACACCATATGATGTGTCATGTACACTGCACAGATCTACCACCTCTGTTTCAGTTATATCCCTCTAATCTGGGGGGATTGATTTTTTTTTTTTTTCAATATTTCTGGCTATATCACCCACTATATGATTCTGATAGAATGGACTAGGGATGGACTTTTGAAAGAAAAGCTCCTAAAATTAGCTAGGGAACCTTGTGGGAGTATTGCCCATAATTGGATTTGATTTTAAGATGCTTCCTCTTCTGGTTTTAGTTAAGCTTAGCTAGCTGTACTAGAAAGAGTGATTCAGAAAACAGGTACTTGCATCTTAATCACAAAAATAAAAATTCACTTCAGAAAGGGCATTTACCCACAACTGCCATGCACATGCCTTTTTAGCACAGCTGATTTTAGCTCTTTCAGTGGTTTCCTTGAAGATTTAAACCATTTCAATATTTCTTCCATAAAGTTAACTGGCAGTGTTTCACAAAAAATTAGGGAAGGAAGAACAGAATAATCCTATAGTTGTACATATATCTAGAAATTTATGACAGAATAAAACCTTGATAACAACTGAAAGCATACTAAAGGTATGTGTAACAACGTCAAGGATAAACATCAGAAGTAGCAGACCCTTGTTTAAAACATACCACAGGAAATATATCCAGCAGTTGGAATTTATGAACATTGAGTGTTTATTTAAAACATTAACCTGGCTTAGGGTATTGTGAAGTGACCAAAAGCAATATAGCTTTCTGCATTTGCAGAAAGACTACAGGAGAAAGGAATAAAATTAATTACCCATTTTCAAATTTTCCCCAAACTCTATGATTAATGTATTTCAAAATTGTGAATTGGCAAAATAATTTTGTCGTTTCATTACTTTGATTTTCTATTCCTTATCTAAAATATATTCTACACATTCTCTGAGTACACTATTTTCTGCATGTCTATCCAAAGCACATGCCTTATAGTGGGAAGGAAAATCCAAAATAACCAGTTCTACACATGAATGACAAGAAGATAAAGTATCTACAAAATTTACACTACTGATATTTGTCTGTTCTTACAGTTCTGGAAACAACTCCAAACCACTGGGGAAGAAAGTGCCAGTGATGAACACTATATGCAAGTCTAAAATGTAAGATGGGTGGAACTCTTTGTTTTTCACCATGATCTAAGAAAAAGGAAAAATGCTGTTGTTGGGATAAACACTGATCATCACTGATCATGAGGTATCCCAAGTTAAAGGCACATGGACATGCTGCCCTGAGAATTATGAAAGCGTGTCAGACTTTGTCTTGAGAATATACCACAAGCAATGAAAGAGCTCTAGTGCAGTAACTGTGGCTTCACAGATTCATGCAGAAGCTCTTGATCCTTGGATGGCACAGTGAAGGTTTGAACAGAAATATTGGAGGAGATTCTTCTTTTGACACTTGTTAAGCAATGAAAAGGGATATGAAATGGTGTGAAAAGCAGGTCTCTGCTGTTTGAAGGGAGTAGAGGGGACGCTGAAACACACCAAGGCTATAGGCAATGTTTGCAGTTACCAGGCTAGATTTAGCACCCCAAGGGGCAATGGTAACTTTTGAAGGAGAAAACCAATTCAGATTTCTTTTTCCATACAGTTCAATTAAAATGAGTTCCAGCTAAAAGACACAAGGATGCTACTTTGGAATTACTCTTGAAGGCCACAGTTGAAGTGTCAGCTCAATTTCTGGCACTTGGACATATAACACACATGCCACACAGACAGGAGGTTCAGGAATACAACATGGACAGTACTAAAAAATAAAGAAATTCTGTATCTTGAGTATGCATGAATCTGCACCTGCAGCATAGATTCACATACAGCAGTCATTTTAAGAATGGATCCATTAGACACATAATTTTATTTATTCCTGTGACAAGCAAAAATTTGCTTCCATCTAGTTATTTTGATCAAAAGGAGTTGTAATTATTGAAGAAATGAGAGGCAGGGTATTAGTGGCTACAGTACTCACAATAGGATCTGGCAGAGACACAATTAGTTCTTGCTTTTTTACAATGTAGTTTGTAGCTGAACCACGTGCACAAGTGAACATGCTGGAGAAATGAGCTTATTTGGAGCTCATATTTTAGTCTTGCCTAGAACGGTTTCTGAGCTTTGAGTAAAGGATTATGCCATAGAGACCCAGAGGTCAAGGCATCTGTGAAGGTTTTGGGAAAGTCAAGTCCAAGTCTGATATCCGATTCAGGAAGCAGGAGTTGGAACTCATTGTTTCACTTCATAGCTATGTGCTGTGATGATGAGATTATTGTTTATTCCAGATCAGAATCCAGATCTGTCAACTTGATCTTGAAATTAAGAATTTCTTACATATTTCTTCATAGATATTTAAATATCTAATTAACACACATAGTAAGTTATGTTAAATTCAGAGAAATATTTCCCTAATGGCTTTGAATTTTTTAATTGAGTCTCTGGATTAGCACCTGAATACTCAAGGAACACATGACTGCAGCTGAGTCCATCATACCTTTACTCCAGCAACCATGAAAACAAGGACAAGGAGATCAAACTATGGTGAGCTTCTGTTTAACTACATGACGGAAACCAGCACAGCTGGAGTCAATTCTTAGCAAATTGATCAGAATTCCTTTACTTTAACAACAGCTTAACTAATAAATGGACTTCCATAATTTTCTGCAATTGATCTAAATGTATCATAAAAATTAGTGAAACATTTGATCTTGAAGTGTTCACTAAATCTTAAGTATATAACTTTGAAGAACTTATGTAGTTTATCTTTCTGCCAATTCAGAAAAGAATAACTATTTATAATAAAAACTTGTTAATTAGGTAAACTCTTTAGAAGATGAATATTCATAATTCATTTCCTATGTAACAAAACTGGTGCTTTTTTCTTTTTCAAAATTCCGTATTAACTTTTGTTACCAGGTTTGTATTCTGTTTTTTTGTTTGTTTGCTTAAAGACATTTTTGTATCAACTTCTGCAGATAGTAGTAATCTCACTACTCATTTGAAAAAACTGTATGTGTGTTGATGCTCTTCCGCCATTTTTTAAAAGTAAGCACACTTCATACAACAATCCAGACATTTTCCTGGATAGATCTGTTTCTTTTATGGGGTTTTTCAAATATTCTGTGAACAAGACAATCTTGAGCTCCCTTTGAACATAACAGGCACTTGGAAGATCTAATGAAAATACACTCTTTAAAAATGTAATTGATCTGGCTTTCACCCTTTTTTCATGATTATTTCTGTAGTTACAGACTGGCAAAATCTGAAAGCAATAGAAACGTCCTATTTACTAAAATAAATGAATACACTGAACTTTTTTTTTTCCCCTAAAAGCCCATGTTGCAATCCCTCCTAAGGGAAAAAAGAATAATAAGAAAAAGATGGAGTTTGAACTCAAAGCAAACATAAAAGCTTTATTCACAAAAAAGTCAATTACACAACCCAATTTGTTTTCACCAGCAACGAAAGGAAAGCCTGGTTAGGATGTTGCAAGATCCAAACACCGTGGATCTACATGTTACACCAAAATTTATATTATAGCCATTTCTAAGAAACAAACTAACAATTAGAGACACCTGTTAAAAGTGCCTGTGCTCTGTTCACACTTCATGTAGTATCTTAAAGTGACAGCATATTAAAATGTCAGTGCAATTCTTTTCCATTATAGAAGTATTTTTAACAACAGAAAATGCAATTAAATTGTCTGCTCCTAAATACTTGTATAGAACTTGCTTAGCATAAAGCAAGTTCTACAGTACGCTGGTGTAGAAGGGAAAACTACCAAATACATAAATTTTAATACTAGAAAACACACAATGACAAAAGACATGGACAGGCCAAAAAATAGTAGTTAGATTACCCTCCCCCACACATTTTTGTACTTATTAAGCACATAATATGTTTCTTCTAGGATAGTTTTTCAATTTTAGATATATAGGCCCATATTGTAAGATGAATATTGCAGCCAAAATAAATACAACTATGCTGAAATTATTCAAAACTTTGCATTTGATTATGTGCCCACTGTACAACTTGCAATAAACATTCCTTTAATTTGACCCCTCCAGCACATAAATATGTGTCCAACTCATGTCAGAAGCCCCTAAGTGGGAACTAAGACACATTATGGACCATACCTGAGAAACAGGGCAAGATATGCACCTTCAAACAATTCCTACAGGTCCTTTCTATGGGTATCACCCATACAGTGAAGATGCATTTACAGCAACTTCTTTGTTAAATAGTTAAAAAAAAATTACAGCTTGATGAAGTGGATTACCATGGGGAAAATTCACTTTAAAAAAAAATTGTTAATTCAGAAGAAAACTCCAACAAACATGAAAGTTTAAAGTTACCAAAATTGAAGTTCTAACAAAATCTAGTTTAAATATTCTGTCATGAACTCAAGCCCATGCATATTTCCAGAACAGAGCATCTAAAATATTGCAGCCCCATTTCAATGTCCTGTGGAGTATTTCCCGAGGTGCTACACAGTCTTGTGGCAGTGCCTGAGAGAAAGGTGAAAAATTTGACTGTCTCTTAGAAATGTTGCATATTTTGTCATTTATTTAAAGTCACATACAGATATCACCCTGACCTTCCAAAATGTTCATGTGATGCCAAATTATCCACCAATATTGGGTTTACTTAACTGATTATTCTGAGCTACTTTGTGGAACAAATTCAACAATACTGTAATCAAGGGTAAATTACTTTTACCCACCTGTCCAACACATTGCCCCAGGTTACCACTTTGTAGCAGAAGGAACAAAATGAACTGCCCCTAGGAATTTTTGCTCACAGCCTTAGTTTTAATAGAAGTAATATAAAATACAAGTCTTTAAGCTGTATTCATGAAAAGTCACAAGATTTTCATCTGTATCACTTCTGCAGTTTCCCACTAGCTTCCAAAGCAGTAGCTTCATCATTTTGAAATCTGAAAATTTACTGAAAATTGATTGATGTATCTTCAAAAGACATCTTCTTCTAATATATTTATCTTTGTTTTCTGAAGTATGTCTCATCAAAACTTTAGCTGACCAAATTTCTGTTTATTCTAAGTTTTATTACACTCTGGATAAAAATCCTGGTTTATTTTTCAAATACGGAAGAATTCAACTACCAGTATTCAAGATACCTGCATGTTCAGAAGCTAACTTGTCTTCAGATAGAAAAATAACCTCTTTCAAAAGGCTTCTGAATCACATTGTTCTCATCATTGAACAATGATGAAATTGAAATTTGTTGCCACTGCATAAATTATGTCTTCCAAGAGTACCTGTGAATTGGCCTTGTGCTATAACATTTCTGATTATAACTTTATGATTTGTCACCCAAGACTCAAGTTTACATTATTCTTAAGCTATGTGATTAAATGGGAGGAAGAACTGTGGGCCAAGCTTTTCAAAACTGCTAATGTATTTCCACTGCACTCAGGCTAGCCAAGAATATTGGAACTGTTTTAGCCCCAGCACATATAACACAACTCTGCTCTAATTGGTGCAGAATTCCTATTAGTCACCAGGGTCTGTACTGGCAGCTACAAAAAGCTGGATTGTAAAAGACATTCTGACCACTGATTTCTTTCCAGAATTACCTACTGCCATATAAGAGTTTGTGAGGAAGAGGTGAAGCAGAGTCATTAATCCACCTCTACATCATATACCACCTCAGGACTTCTGATTCATTAAGAAAATTTTCCAGTGCCAAAATCTCCCCCAATGTCCTCTGAGCTGTCAGAATAGCACAAAAAGACTTCAATAAGACCTTGCTCTTCTTATTCAACTGCTCTAAATGCTTCTGCTGGATAAATTTATTGAGATGCTGAAAATGAGTAAGTGGAAATGGCATCATTAGTGCATCTAATTGATCTCAAAATTTGGTTTGGCTAATCAAGGAAAGGTTTCATGTAGCAGAATCAGCTGAATCTATGTGAACTATTAACTTTGTTCCACAGATGTGATGTTATCTGGGATTTCATGTTGTTTCTAATGGATGAGATGTTTCTCATGGTACTCAGAATGCGTATGAGCATGATACACTCATCATCATTCTTTTATTACTTTTCTGATGACTCATCAAAATAGTGGATGGAAAGTGTCTGAGTTAGTGACTTCAGCTCTTATTATCACAGGCAACTCTGTCATATATGCCTTTGTAGGCCACTTACCCTTAGTGACTACTGTAAAGATAGGAGAAGACAAAGGATCAGAAGGCCACCTGTCCTAATATTTAGTCTTTGCCAACAGTCTATAGAGGATCATCAGGCCAGTACACAGCAAGATGACAAGTATATACCCTCTGTATCTCCAGATGTCATGATTCAGGAGCTCAGGCTTCTTGTTAATTATGTCCTTGCTATCTCCACATAACTATGGGAGTAAATGTCACATAGGGCACTGTACTTATTTCTTTATACAGGTTTACTTCCTACCTAGGGCACAATGCTTCATGTTCCATTTTTTTCATGCTGTTCATCAGAACTGACTGCAAAAAACACATATGTGCTTGGAGAGAGACTCAGTTTACTTCCTTCCATATTCTTCCCTCTCTAACCACACGTTTTGCTGGGAAGTTTTGCTTGTTTGTTTGCTTGCTTGTTGGTTTTTCAAGTTTTCTTCCTTTTGTTGTTGAATTGGTTTTTGGCTGAGTTAGAGAGCTGAATCTGATGAGTGCAGGACTGACATGAAGGAATATGAGGCTCTTTTTAGTAGCCATGATATATACTTTTGTATATCTGCTAAAGCTGTAATACAAA
The DNA here is from genome assembly GCF_023055355.1 of Agelaius tricolor. Taxonomy (NCBI): domain Eukaryota; kingdom Metazoa; phylum Chordata; class Aves; order Passeriformes; family Icteridae; genus Agelaius; species Agelaius tricolor. The sequence goes on along the minus strand of NW_027269265.1, from coordinate 24,794,225 downwards.
AGTTCAAAATCCTAATTACATATTTCACAAAAAAGTCAGCAGCTTTTTGTAGAGTGCAATCATTTTTCATAGTAATAACTTCTGCAATATTGTGCAATTTTATTAACAGGGAACTTCAGGAATCCTTTATTCATTCAAACTTGACCAAGTATCTGGACACTAGAATTAAGTACTGCAGAGCTGATAAATGAATACATTGAAGTACAGGAACTAATATACCCATGATTTCAGTGGTTTGATGCTTCTTACTTAAGATCTCCCATGATCAGTTGATCTGATCTAAGAGTTCACCTGAAACAGAACAGGGAGGTTTACACCTCAATTGGTTCTCCCCTGTCCCTACTTGGTTTTCACTGAGTGGTCCTGCTGCTTTCTCTGTGATAATTCTGATGCTCACTGAACCCTTCTAGTAAGCTGATACAACTCACAAATTCATGAGAAACTGTACCAATTAGTCTACCCCTGGGGTGATATGTTCTATAGACTTATGGCAAACTACAAGGTTCTGTAAGGAGGAGCGCTTGGCATGAGGGAGACAAGCATCTTTTCTTTTCAGCAACAATGAATAACAAAATTGGAATTTTCTGTCTTGTAGAGTTGAAAACTAAATTTCAGTATATTCCTAAATTTCCTAAGACATATGCCATATACTGTTACAATGCATTATCTGTATAAAAATGGAATTGTTAACTGGTTTACGTCTTAGATATGTCAAGTTGATAATATAACAATTTGGAAAGAAAAAGAATGTATCTGAAAAAGAAAAGGATAGCAATGAATAGCAATAGCTATTCATTTAAAAATTCACCTTTCAATTATTAAATTAGGAAATATTTTTACTTACACAACATTGTTGCATTATTCCATTCCCCTGTGAAGGTAACTTACCTTTCTTGCATTATTTTTATTTATCCTGTGATGGAACTCAACTTATACCTTCAAAAGAATATATTTGTCCATAACTAACTGAACTTGATTTTCTAAGAGAAGACATAACACTATGAAGCATGTTCTGTTCAGACAAGATAGAAAAAATGGCAGTCATAGAAATAAAAGTTCATATATAATTTAGAGACATAGTAAATAAATACTGATACATCATTGATTAGGATGCAGTTTTGCATTACTAGATAGCTGATCCAATAGTCTGCAGCCACTAGAAAACAAATACTTTTCAATAGCTTAATTTTCTGACACACCATCAAGCTAAATCAATCTCCCCTGCAGTTTTGCAACTGCTAGATCTGGCATACGGGAAATGGTGGGACCAAACTACAAAGAATAGAAAGGTGTTGGGTGTCAAGGGACCAGAAGCAGGCCTAACTCTCCTAGTGTAAAACCACCTTTCAGCAGATTAGGTATAGCAGCATACTCTAATGACAGCATGTACACACATGCATCTCCTGCATACCTTTAGCATACAGTTTGGGGGTTGCCACTGTTGATCTGGGTCTGGGTTGCCCCCTTCTTTGTCCTCATATTGCCTGACACATCATTATGTGGGGAATTAATTCAGAAAACCAAACTGGTAAAAAAGAAACCCAGCCAGAAAAAGAAACACATTGTAATTATTTACAATGATTAATTGATAAGTGTTCCACTGTGCTAGCTCCCTGAAATCCAGTGTGTGTCAAGGGAGCAAAGAATGGGAGTGTATGTGTCAAGGGAACACAATTCCAAAAGAATTGAGCTGAGAATGTTGTGGAACCATGTTTTTAAATGAAACATGCCTCCCATCACTTCTTTCTAAGATACAAAATAAGTTTAAAAGGTGGGGTTTTTTGGATTTTGTTGTTTGTTTGTTTGCTTTTCATTCCTGATTTGTATTCCAGTTTAACAGTTTCAAAACTTTAATTTTATCTGTCCAGTCTGTAGATTACTCATTCAGGAAAAAGTTCCATGACTGATTCTTGCATTGATTCAGCTCACTGATGTGCTGAAGAAAGAAGTATCCAATGTTCCTCCTGGGTGAAACCATCTTGATCTAAGTTGCCACACCTGGGCAGATGCTGGATGCACAGTAGCACATGCAACACTTGGAAATGCATCTCCCTGTGTAGCAGACCCTGAACTCCACCATGCACATATGGGCACCCACAGCACCTTCCACTGCTCTGCTGCAGGCCCATAATGGCAGCCAGTGCACAGGGGACACACAGGTACTCTTTAGCCCCTGCTCCAGATTTAGGGAAATGGATAAAGAAGTTACAAGAAATGACTACACTTTTGTAGTTACAAAAAATTAGTACTGCTATGGATCAATCATCCATTATGAAGATAATGAGAAAATTGGGAAGCTCACAGCACCTCTGAGGCACAACCCCTCCTGTGTGCTGCTCTTCAGCTGGTGCCACTGAGCTCTGCCCCTGGCTCAACTCGGGTTGTAAAAGCACAATCTAACCCACTGCCTGCTCACCAGGGAGTCATCAGCTTACTACAACATCGCAGCAGCTAAAAACTTGCAAATATTTCCTTAGCTTTTTGTTGTTTCTTTTTACTCTCTTGAGAAATAAGTTCAAAAGACATGTCTATTGTGCCAAGATTATTTTAGAGATGGTATTTTACTTGCATCCCACTCAACATGAATACTCTTGTTTCTCAAAACCCCCTCTAGACCTAGAACACACACTGATGCATCTGTTCATAAAAACATACAGAAAGCACAGTTCATAAAGATATTATCTCTCTTTTTATTTATTTATAGATTTACTTGGCACTTACTGGCCTAATGCAGTTATTTTCGGGACATACTTAAATACAGCATTAAGGGCCAACTACTCTGAGAGAATTATTGGCATTGCTACAGTTACATTGTGCTTCCAACACATACAGCTTTATTCTCTTGTATCCATAGCTTTGAAAACTAACTCAAGTACAAGTAAGAAAAAGAGAAATGTAAAGAGGAGAAAATTTACTTTCTGTTTATTGTAAATGAAGTCATTAAACACTGATTTTCCGTACTTGAACTGTCTCCCACTCATTGCAGTAGATGAACAAATTCTAGTAAAATAAACATAGGCAGTTTTCTTTCTTTCTTTTTCTTCTTTCTTTCTTTCTTTCTTTCTTTCTTTCTTTCTTTCTTTCTTTCTTTCTTTCTTTCTTTCTTTCTTTCTTTCTTTCTTTTCCTCTTTTTCTCTCTCTCTTTTCTTGCTTTTCTTGCTTTTCTTTTTCTTTCTTTTTCTCCTTTCTTTCTCTCTCTCTCTTTCTCTCTCTTTTCTTTCTTTCTTTTCTTTTTCTTTCTTTATTTTTCTCCTTGCTTGAATTATTTTAGACATGTTCCATCCATGGTTAGAAATCAGGCATGACAGTGGTCTAATGCAAAAGTTTTGTCCATGGAGAAATCAGACATGACTACAGTCTATCCCTGAATGTGATCTTAATGTTTTATACCACTGACAAATCATTAACATCTGTTAATAACTCACCCAGCTGCTTTGTTAGATTGTTTTAAAAAAAATCTTATGTACACCATAGATGTCTCCAATTCATAGTCTAAGTAACCTTTCCCAGCTGCTTAATCCTTATTTAAAATCTTACTTTAAAATACACACATTTTTTAACTATCCCATTTCTTTGTCTCCAGACAAAGTAACTTTGCTAACATCTGTTCATTCTCACTCCCCAATTCCCATCTTAAATACTTATTTTCAGCATGTATTTTTCTTGTAAATAGAATCCCATGTACTTTCTCACCTCCCAGTCCTTCATTTTCTCCTTTCCCTCTTGCTCTCATTCCACTCTATCCCTCATGATTTCTTTTGACTGATTATATTTTAAATACAGTATTAATAGAGAGAAAAAGATTATTTAAAGAGCTTCTCTGATTATCTCACACTAATTTAGGCTTGGGAAAAATGAAAATGGGGGCATGCCATGAATCTACTATGTCTAAAGGGAATAAACAAAGGGAAAGGGGAACAATACACAGTAAAGGGTTGTGTAGGTAGTTTTTAGGGATAAAACTATGTAATGGAAATACTGGAACATTAGAAAATACCTACTGGCTGTGAGAAGCAGAAGGCTGTGCAGGGGCATTCCAAGGGAATTAGAGGGGACTTGTCACTGGGCACAATTTAAAATAGACTGGACAAAAGGTATGGTTTGGGACCAAGCAACAGGCAGAGGCAAGGAGAGAGGAGAGGGTGAGGGTGAGGAAAAGCGAGAGGGAGAGGAAGCTGAACTCAGCACTGGGATGGAGATTTCTGAGTGCTAGTACAGCAGTGGCAGATTGTGACAGACACAGGCTGTAACACCTCATTTGGGAATGGGCTGTGATTTTAAGTGCTGATTCTACTGCAGTGGTCAAAACAGTACAGCTCTGGATAAAATGTTAGCAGTCCTGGTACTATTCCCCATTGCCAAGAAATAGCAGATGAATAGTTGAATAGATGTCCCATGTCCAAAAGAAATAAATCAGATTTATAAGTGATGTACAAGATAGTTCACATTGCACTGAGCACCAAGTCTTCTAATGCAATTTCTTTCTCCCTGTTAAGAGTGTAAGGAGCACTGAGTCAATTTCCATAACTCAAAAAAGTTACATTACTGTAAGTTCCAGGATTCCTTTTTTGACAGCAATACAATAGCATGAGGGAATCTAAATGAATAAAATAATTAAACACATCTATTGTACTTAGTACAATATAACACACTATAATACTACAGGGTGTTTTCTGTACAGACATGGCTGTATTTTTCCAGATCTGTCAGCTGACCCACAGATCCAAAATGTTTCAAACTGAATTTGAATATTTTGTAATGAAAATTTAGTCATGGCTTCTGATTCTTGAAAATATCCTGTTTATCTGTAGATATCTTGAGACAGTACAAAAAATCCAAGTGCTTCTATACTATGTTTAACATCTTCAGTAGTTTCTAACTAGAGAAACAAACACTACAATGAGTACATTTTAGAGGGTACTTAGTTCTAGGTTCCCTTCCTTTTTTTCTTTTTCCCATTGGGCAGTGTAATGATAAAAGAATTACTCTCTCATAACTGTAAGACATGGTATGATTCCCTGCCATAACAGTTTTAGAGCTCTTTCCTCACATTTTCCTGTCCTGTCTAGAAGAGGGCTATTTGTAGCCTCATATTATAAAAGGAAGCATTTTCATAAAATTAAGGCAATAACAAATGGAAGAAAAAAATTCCAGAGCTTTCTTGGATTTAAATTGCAAGCATAGAATGTACATCTTGTGAAATCACAAAACACAGTCCATACCACTTTTTTTGCAACTGCATCAGGCAGACACAACTAATCTCCAGCAGGTTTTTCCAGTGATAGAGAACTTAAATATAAAGAAACTTCACTTCTTCTACCAAGGAAGATGCTCTACTAATCTCCAGCAGGTTTTTCCAGTGATAGAGAACTTAAATATAAAGAAACTTCACTTCTTCTACCAAGGAAGATGCTCTACCACTACAGTCAAATATATCTGTGTACATTTATTTCTCTAAAGCATGTAAATATATAGATGCAGATTATTGGAGAGAAACCCTCAGGCTCTTGTAATTTTACAAGTTCTGCCCATGTAGTTGCCAGTATATTTATATGAACTTTGTAAGCACTGGAAATCCAAACATAGAAAGAATATTGTGCTATGTCATCAGAATGAAAACAAAATATACATTAAAGGGACCTGAAACTCTTCTAGCTTATTGTCCAAATAGGAGGAAAAATTAAGTAACAAGCAAGAAATTGTTAAGAGAACAAAAGACTGAATATATCTTTCAAATGTCCATAGTCAAAACGATTGCCACTAGCAGGATGGATAATATTCAATATGACTTCCAGCATGATTACCATTTACTCCCCAAATCAGCTGCTCAAGGAACCATCTGTAAGGATTCACCTAGACAGAACTGTGTTTGAGGAATGTAAAAGACCTTCTCACAGAATCATAGAATTGTCTGAGTTGCAAGGGATCCAAGGATCATCAAGTCCTACTCTTAAGTGAATGGCCCATATGGGGATTGAACCCACAAGCTTGGCATCACTGGCTCTACACTCTAAATCTCAAAAAAATTAAATATTTGATATTTTATAATATTCAAGATGCAAGGCCACTCCAAGTCATCTTTGGTCCACCAGCCTTTTAGAAACCCCAAATATCCCTTCTGTATCTATCTGACAAGAAATTACACAATCATCACACGTTCCTTCTTGCCCTGGCATTCTTTTTCTTTTGCTCTCTCTGGTAGACTGCCCACTTGCTTCCTTGTCTGAAAAGCTTATCCCATCTACTACTGCCTCTCTCAATTCCCCTATGATGGTCTCACCACTTGCTCCCTGCACATAGAGCCATTTCACTTCCTTCTGGTTCACTCCTGAAGTATGTAAGTAACTATTTGGGTATCTGGATTTGTCTTTACTTCATACTATTCCCCTAAAAACCTCACAAACAAGGAAAGAATTCTTTAATAGGTAAATAGAGATTATTGTTCTATCTTGAGCTGAAGGTGGACATGGTTTATTTTGCGGGTGTTAGAAATTCTAGGTTGTTACAGCTCACAAGTGACTCAAGAAACTGAGGGAAGTTTTGGTAAATCCAGTGCAATGGCATAGGTAACATGCAACTCGAAGCATGCCATGCTGTCAAATGGAAATTATGATTTTAGGGTATTTCAGTCCCTAGAAAAGAACCACCTATTCATTTAAAAAACTCAAGAGTAGATGGCACAATGTGTAATCAAAATTAAAGAAATGCTTGAGAGATCTGTAGCAGTCTGATTTGATGATGCAGAAATTCCATTTCTATCAAAGAAGGGATAGAATTATTTTAAAATCAAGAAAAGAATATAGGTTATAGATCTTCCAAAAATCTATACTGATTTGAAATAGGGGTATCATCAAGCAGTTCTGGTGTTTGATCACATATAATACAGTATCACATGAGGAGATGATGAAGCCACGCTTATACAGCTCCTTTTATCCCAAAAGATCTTGACACTCTTTATAAAATATACATGTGGTACACTGATGAATAGCACAAAAAAAAAAGCCCATAGGAACAGAAATCATGTTGACCAGCACTGCAAATCAGAGCATCTGTTTAACAGTGTACATCAATACTGTTCTTTAATTCAGGGAAGGATTTAAATTGCAATAGTATATCTAGCAGGAATTATTGGCCCATGTGCCCTTATTAATTCCTTACAGATTGTACATAGAAGGAAAAAGAAAAGCAAATTACAGAGCACTGGATCACATCCACATCCAAATTACTATAAACAGTAAAGTCCTCATTATAAAAAAAACTGGATCTGTACATAAATATCCAAAGTATTTCAATGCTAAAATTCAAATGATAAAACCAGAGTATAAGTGCAATATGCACACAAACCCTGTGAAAAATTGTGCCAAAGGCCACTGATAATTGAAGGAAATCTAATCCTAGAGAAAAGCCTTGACATTTGGATGAAATAAAGACATTAAGCTGAGTTGGTCAGGGATTATTTTTACTTGGTTCTTTTTCTTCAAAATGAAAAAAAAAACATTTCTCAAGAAACTATCAGTTTCAATATATTTTTATACACTTCTTTTAGATGACAATGGATGTTGTTCTCTACATTTTCAAACAAAACCTTCTGTTTTTCTAGTTCAAAATTACTTAAAAGACATTGAAAAGAAAGAAAGGGAAAAAAGGAAGTGAAAACTTCCAAAATCCAAAATTAATTGCACAAAGTTTCATTGGCCATAACTCATTGTTTTTCTAGGTCTTCTGAGAGTTCAACTGTTCATTCCAATACAGAATATTTTGGTATCCTGATAATTTTCCCAGGACAGGAAGACTATTTTCTGCTTAAAACTGTTACAAATCTAACTAGAGCAGTTTGCATCAAGTACCATGAACTTACCATGGCCTGAGCAAACCAAGTGAACTACAGTCACTCACTTGGAAGGACTCATATAAGGACAATGAACTCTTCCTTAACCAATGTTTTTCAGAAACAAGCTCCACCTCTGCCCATTCAAACAAAAAAGACCAAAAATCAAAGAGGAATTAATGATATAAAGGAAGTAGCTCTTGCAAAATAACAGATGGAATGAGATCAGAAACACATGTAGTAAACTGAACTTTTTTAATAAGACCAAAATGACAGAATTGGAACAAAGGAACAGAATGGATAAACATGCACACAAATCAGCAGAACAGTTGCTAACTAGAAATGGGTCTGTAATGCAGATTCCAAACCTTGATTTAGATCCCAGTCTATTTTTTAGATTTGGGCCTTCAGATTAATGATGTTGGTTTAGAATTTTTCAGAAAGATCAGCAAAATTTAAAATCTCCATCCCAACTACACAAAAATTTCCTCCACAGTTTCCTAGGTTGCCTCATATTTTAAATGCTGATGTTCAGTATCACACATGAGACCAGAAGTCAGTCCATGTGAAAATTCTGATCTAAAGCTGAACTTTGTGAAGAGGCATTACAATACATGTAATACAATACACATACAATACAATAAACAATACATTACATACAGCAATACGGACTGCAGTCTTCCTGCCAAAGGTGAGAAACAGCTTTAATAAAAAACACCAGAACATGTGATAGGTTGATCATGAAAACAAGCTACACCTTATAAATTATTCTCCTTATAAATCAAAGTAAAATCTTTCAAAATAATGTCTCCTGGGTCTCCTTTATGCCTTGATTTTGAAATTGCATGCTCATCTCAATGTGAGACTGCCTTGCGAACACACAACTATATCGAAAAATAGAAAAGAATGTTTCAACATAGAGAAAAAAAATCAAATGGAACTGTCATTATTTGAGTTAACTAGAGAAGTATTAAAAATCTGCCCACTAAATATATGTTTAAAATGTTAGGACAAAAGTTACCCTGATGATGCTACTATTCTATTATTAGTTAAAAATTAAACTAGATTTTCTCCAAGTCTTTTATATGGTATTTGGCATAACATTCACCTCTCTTTGAATACATTGTCTGGAAGTAAAAAGCCTCTAAATACTCCAGTGGTATGAACTCATCTATCTCCACTGAAGTCAACATAGATCTGGAGGACAATTTGGTATTATTGTGATGTGAGAGAAACCATCTCTCTATCAGATATTTGTCTCAAAATGCATAGTGATGTCAAATTACACCTAAAATGGAATAGAGAAGTAAATGATTAATCTAATTCCCATAACATTTTTCCTGTTAACAGGAATTTCAGATATATTTTCTTTTCAGATGTTATGCATTTGAAAGTTTTTGATGATGTGTTGTTATTTTCTAATCTATTATTTGGAAACACCTATTCATACATTTCTTCATTTGTGTTTTCTATTAAATTCTGTAGATAACTGTTGAAAAAAATTACTCAGTAGGTTTCCATTTCCTGACTAAATACCAAGTCACATCCAAAATTACTATTTCCACACAAATATATATATGTTTCACAGTCTGTATGAATACTTGCAAAGGAAATTTTGAAATTGTTTTCAAGAACAGCAGAGCCATTAAAATTCAGCTGTATAAATACTGGTGATAATCAAATAAAAAGAAAAAGCAACTCATAAATATGAGAACCAACTCATAAACCTAGGGAAATAACCTCAGACTATAACCTGGAACTGTCAGAGAGACCACAGCAAGATCCTCCAGTTACCAGCTAGGCTTGCTTGTCTGAATCCTCAAATACAAGTAGCTTTCCCTTGGCTTTACACAGCTCCCTGTAATCCTCCCTTTCTCTCACCAACTAGGCACCTGTGAGCTTCTGCATAAATACTAATTATCCAACAATAAAATGTAATTAAGTTCTGAATTTTTTATATTTGATTGAATCAAAACATATAAACTCTACCTGGAAAATCACTCTACTGTTTTTAAATTTAAAGTAATATATATGGCAATGTCTTGTCCTATGTATCATGACCTAGTAGGTCATTTTGTCATCCTTTGAAAGTCTCACAGATGAAAACAACATTACAGCCTGCATTATGCTTCAGACACAAAAAAAGGAACAAAGTAAGCAAACCCAGTTCTTTATCCTAAGATAAGACATTTTTCTCCTCCCTCACCTTCTAGGAAAGAAAGATCATCTAGAGCTCTTAATTAAAAAATAGACCTTCTATGTCTTGACTGTATCTGTGCTGGAAAACTCTTGCTAGTGCTGTCACTTCTCATACATGGACACACAAAAAAACTTGCCAGACTCGGTTTTTAGGAAGACAAGAGCAGAGGTTCAGTACTTTATTTGATGGCTAACTTCATCATAAGGGTAACTGATATATAAAATAGCTATTAGAAACTGTTCTAAAAAAAAATAAAATCAGCACATCTTTTTTTAATATCTCATCAGACACTATTCCAATATATCTTGCAAATGAGAAAAGAGCTTCATTTCAAAGAATAAGTGAGATTCATAAAGCTAAAACAATGAATCATAGTTATCTTAATCTATCCAGCTATCAGGAGTTTCTTAGAGTAGTGATCTTTGGTGTTCTAGCAGAGAAAAAAATTAAAATTATTTTCACATGTACACTTAGGAAAAAAACACTTCATTAAGCATTTGAATTCTCTATGGTTTATAAGCATGTACTTATATACTGTTCCTCCCTTGATGTGAGCAGATAAACAAATCTAGCATTGTTACTGTAGAATAATAGAAAATTGCTAAACACAGAAAAGATATTGCAAAATGTCATAAAACAGCCAAACCATTTTCCAGGGTTTCAAAATAATCTTTGACAGAAACTTTATTTTCTCCAATTTTTTATTAAAAGCATGCACTTACACAAAATATCAATGAAGCACTAAGCCACCAGTCCACTAGATGTGAGCCTTTGACATCTTCCCTAAAGTCCTTCAGAACAGTAACTTAGATCAATGAGATTACATCATTTGAAATGGCCACAGGACTCTTTTAACCAAACACACTTCTAGGAAAAAAGGTAGGAAACTCAAAACACCATAAAAATTAAGGAACAAATGGTGCTTTCATACATCCTTTCACCTAACCAATAGGAAGAAAACCCTAAACTAATCACCAAAACTGTAATAGCTGGAAGTGATTAGGAAAAAGTGGATCATCAATACCATGTTGGGAAAGATTAAGCACACAGCAGTACTTAGAAGCACTGCAAGAAAGGAATATAGTCAATGAAAAACTATTAGAAAACATTCTATGTCCAAAATTCAGAATTAAAACCAAAGTTTCATTTAAACTTTCAAGGCCATCAAAGAATTAATCTGCTATAGTAAATTGGGACCATTACAAAATGAAAGGAACGTAGAACAAAATGATGGATGAGATCAAAGGACATTCTATTCTTGGTTTTGTCATTTGCTTTCAAAATGTAAGTATTTTGAACGACTTCCATCTGCTGAGATCCGCAGAAATGTTTCTGCAAAATCTGTGTAATATCTCTGAATCCATCTGCGTCAACAAACTAGAAAAACTATCACTTGGGTGCTGCCCACTTCTGCAAAGAGCTGCAGCTAACTCAGTGGAAAGAATTAACTCAATGGAAGTTTCTTCAAATGAAGAAATTTGTTTAGTGGGTTTTTAATTTGATTCAGCCCCTCAGTTTTACTTTGACCAATAATCTGATTTCTTCTGCACAGCTACTGTTGTTTCCTTTCTTCCTACTTCTTTCTTTCTTCTAAAAATTCCACTGTTTATGGGCTTACAGTTCAAATTTAAGGGTTTCCTAATTTTTACTTTTTATTGTGTTTTTAAGGATTGCTACAGCTTGACAAATATCCCCATACACTCTTTAATGCTTTACATTTCAGGACCTCAGATCTGAAAAGCCTTTTCACTACTAAAAGTGTGTAAAACCCAGTGAAATCTCAAAGAGACATGTGGAAATCTGTCCTTGTGTTCTGAGAGTCCACTGTTCCTATCAAAAAACTGAAAGTACCTCTGTTGATTGCCAGTACAGATGTGCAATTAATGCATTTTCTGACACCTGATATGTGGCTTCCACTAAATTATGAATTATCTTCATTCTTACTACAAAACAACATGACTTCTAATCCAGTGTAAAGAGAAAAATGAGGAGGAGTAAAACCAAAGCTTGAAAGCTAGAGGTGAGTTAAAGCACAAACTGCCAAAATGAAGTCACTAAAGCACATCCTTTGGGGACCACCTGATAGATTTTTTTTTTCTTTTAAATTTGGTGTTGTATTTGTTTTGCTTGTACCCTGTTGCTTCTGAGTCTTTAATTTCAATCTCATGAAAGTCTTGTTTTAATAGGATTGCTTCAGTGGTACTTGGAGGGGCAGAGAGGACCCTCAGAACCACCAGGTGCATTGCCTCTGTATGAATCAACATCCAAGCCTCGAGGAGGACCTACAGCACCTCAGCAGCACTTAATGCAGCTGGAGCCTGAATAACTCCTTCCTGGCATGGGGCAATGATCACAGATTACTTCCTTCTAAAAAATGCAACCTGCAAAAAAAAATGCATCTCTAGGTCTTAGGCAAATCATAAAATGTGATTTAAATAGAAGCCAAAAATGCATCCAAAAAAAGCACATGTTGGCTAACTGAAACTAGAATATGGAGTCATAATTGACAACTTCAAGCATATTCCAGAGATCACAGCTGTCCTCATCATTTGTTTGGGGCTGATTAGTCTCCTAGTGAAGCTTTTCTACCTAGATGTCTGTGACCTAGATAGAGCTCCAGGAAAGCTGTTCATGCCATGTGTGCTGCGCAGTGCCAATAATTACCATAGATAATTACCATTAGTATGGTAATTATTGGCACTGCGTAACACACATGGCATCAACAGCTTTCACCTTCTACTAGTATGCTTCTCCATTCTGCTTTGCTTTTCATGTGCAGTAACACTGATTTGTGAATTTATAGAAAAACTAAAATGCATTGGAAATAAAAGGATATTCCAGAAACTAGAAACACAGCTACTCTTTTTTTCCACTTCAGTAACCAACATTAACAAAAACCAAACTAACTTGAGCAAATTTTTGTGGGCATTTAATCATTCATATTCACATAAGAAGAAATATTCAGAAAAAAAATAAAGACAAATAAAAATATTTTTAAAATATAAAATCATGAAGTTATTTATCTTACAAAGAGAATATGGAACATCTCCTCTTATTTTTATTAAAAATTGATGAAAATTATTTTGAAGGCAATATTGTATTTCCCAATTACATATAAAAGCATTACTGAAGATATTACATATACTAAGTAGATTTAACTTTAGCCATCTTCATGTCATAGCATTGTGTTACATGAGTAAAAATAAATGTCATAAGCAGATTTAACACCTTTAGATGACCTCTAATCAGAAATGTGCCATGCTACTCAAATTCCATCTGTCAAATGCTGTAAATACAGGTAAGTAAATATAAATGTCATTAGAGGCACAAGTTATCTTACTGGGAGAAGTTCTAGGATTTTATTTTTTGACAGCTTGTAATTTGGATATCTTCCAGTGTCAACAAAACCTGTTCAAGCATGATCTTACCTTGTTTTCACTACATCAAGGGGATGCATCAGGCAAATTTCTACAAGACCTACAAAAGAATAACAAAGAAAGGCCTAATAAACATTTGTACAAATAGTAATTCAATTTTCATTGACTCCAACAGTTTTTAAATTTGAAAGGCAAAGTAAAAACCTACACATATCATTGATGACACAGTACTCGTACACCTCATATATTAAACATGTGCTTCTGTAGTGTGTATAAACCATTGGGCTTTTCAACAGTGAACAGAGCTAGTTGTTCACTGGAGTGGGCTAAGTGAGGACTTTAGCTACATAATCAATTTAATCTTAGTTTTTGCTCAGTTTTCTGACTTAAGAACAGTGGGAACATTTGTCTGGCATCATAAATAAATACATTAAGTCTTGTGGAGAGTAGCAAAGGAAGGGAGTTCAGGTTGGCACTTGCTTCTTTGTTGTACAGGAATAATTCCTAAGGACACTGCAGGACTGCACTGGTGGCTCAGATGCACTTGATGTTAAGATGACAGCTGATTCCTGAGTATCTGAGCTGCAGCTTCACTGGTTCTTTGTCCTACCCTGCCCTGTGCTAATGCTGATGTGTGGTCCTGGCTTTTCCCCTTTGAGTGTGAATCTCAAGGGGCCAGTGCCAAGGTAAGAGAGATCTGGAAGGTCCCAAATGCACCTGTCAACACCACCTTCAAAGCTGGCTCTTTTTCTACCCACTTGACGCCTGATGAAAAGTCCATACATAACCTAGGGAAAACTTTCTAATTAAATTTCTAGGTTTGCCTACTCTCCTTTCCATTTGGCATATCAGCCTCACTCCAAAGAGCAAACAAGCAGTAAAAAGATGTATTTATCAGGACCAGTGTAAAAGTGCATTTTAGAGATCTGTCAATATGCAGACAGAATAAAAACTACTACAGAAATATTACAAGACTTCAAAGTTCTAAGAAAATGCATGCATACATTCCTAGATAATAATTACAATGTCTTTGAAATTTCTGTGCCCTGGTTATTAGGATCCTTAAATGTCCACTCACTCTTTTTACCTTGTGTAATAAATTCAATGCTACATCATAAAGAAACAAGTCATAAAGACTATACTTATTACAATGTTTGAATGCATTTATTTACTTTATTTATGATTATTGTAAAAATAATTACAAAGCTTTCATAATAAAGAATGTTTTGATGAGTCAGAGCTAAATTTCCAAAAATCTTGATTCAGGAAAGCATTCTTCAAGTTAAAATATCTGCAAATTCCTTTCTTTAGGTATAACTTAGAGTCCCACTGAAACTAAGCACATGGTACATGCTTATGTTCCACTGGATGCTCTCCTATTTCAGATGTCACTGGCTTAAGTTCCACACCCTGTCCTCTTCCTTTAATGGCACACACCACATCTGAGCTTCATTTTCATTATTTTTTATCATTACAGTCTAATGCATAAAGATTGAAAAACATAAAATTTTCCAGACAGCCCCTGATCCCTAGTTTTCTGCCACTGAGTTTGAAAGACAGTATCAGGTTAATATTTATGACCATTGTTTTGCTGTATTTTCTTTTCACTCCATGCAATATTGTTTATTTTCAATTTTGGATAAAAGGAAGACAACATAGGTGATATCAGCCAAAGAATATTAATATTAGTAGTAATGAGATTCAATAAAAAGAATGCAATTTTTTCAATGAAAGTAAAAGCTGTCATCATTATTACTGTGCAGCTATATTTATTGCTGTAATTATTGTCCAAGAATCGCTTTTATTTTACTGAAATAAGATAATATCACATTTCACATTAGGGAACCGTCCCAAAATCTATAAACTGCCCCAACAGCTGCCAACAGGTGCTTTGTGAGTGGAACTGCAACTGAGTATTTTAGTGCTGCTGGCAGGGGGCATAGCCTATGAGTTTTTCCCTTTCCAACCACCCTCCTCTTCTAAGCTCTCTTTTTCCAACCTTCTCCCCCTTTCCCCATTTTTGATCTTCTATTCCATCTAATTTTGGCAGATAGAGCCTACAGTAGGGGGCCAAGCATGGGGCCAAGGGTTGTTCACCCTATTCTGTTTTTGCAGCATTAATGACCATTTTGGGAGAAAACTGTAGAGTGCCAGAATTTGCCTCTATTTTCTTGGTCCTTGTAGGATAATTTTTAATTCAGGCATTTTTCCAGCAACTGAATCAGATGAATTCCAAGGTCCTTGGCAAGAGCTCTGTTTTGATAAGTTCAGGATTCTATTGGTTATCTGCCTTTCTCAGTCTTTCCTTTGTCTCATCATCTAATTACACACCAGGTTTTAAACTATGTATAGTTACTTGATTTCACCAGACCAAATTCTTCAAAAGATGCAGGGATTATGACACAGCTCTCTGAAGAGCACCAAAGGACTGCACACTGTGCAAGACACTAATGGAACAGCTACAAACACAAGCTACATTTTTCCATCTACTATAGTAGTCATGCAAATCATTACAACATCCTACTTGATAGCCTGCCCAGAAAGTGTGGTGGCCCTACTAAATTACAAGCGCTCTGAGATGTGCTCAATAAAATAAAATATATTGCCCTTTCTTTAGCTAATGTTCATCAGCTTTGTAACAAATTCAATTAGCACTATGAAAATCTAATTTACTAAACATCTCTATTAGGGTGCAATATATCTTAACTTGTCACTCTGCAAAGACTACTGTTTACAAACTTAAAAAAAACAAAGTAGTTAAAATAGTTACAGATACATGGTCCAAAAAATACTCTAATTGTCCCATTGGGTCTCCTTGGTGATGTCACATGCAAACTAACCCAGAGTGATATATGATGGCCTAATTATGTTTAAAACCACTCTGATCCAACTAGCTGAACAAGAGCCCAAAGGAAATATAGGAAAGAACAATTACTGGGTCAGTCCAAGATTTGTTGTCTTCTGGGTGGGAAAAAATTCCCCGTGAAAACCAAATAGTGACCATAAAACAAGACATAATCAAAATCTGTGTGTTGAAGAAATAACCAGCTGTCATCATTGACATGCTCTGAGCATACACAAGTGGAATATCAACAACCAAGAAGGGAGTCCAGAATTCTATTATGTAAAACATTCTGCTCAGTAACTGAGCCCATGGAGAGAATAAAATGACAGAAAATGCTGACCCCCAAACTGACCCTCCTCAATAAATCATTTTCCCTTTCCCAACTAATATCTTCTGTCTTTAAATTGTTTCCCATTATGGATTACATTACATTTCCCTCTACAAGATTCACACTTAAAATTTCAAACTGGCAATTTCACATACATCTCTTCAATGCAAACATTTTAGTGACTGGTGGCTATTTTAAGTTCCTTTGTTCTTTGTTGCTCTATCCCATCATTCATGCAAGTCTTGTATCAATAATCATACATGGCTTGAGAATACTTTGACACTGTTTAAAATTGTAACAATCCATCTGGCAAAATGTGAAAGCTTGAGATTTCAGCAGCACAGGATTATAGCTCTCCTTGTATCTGCAAGGGTTTCCATACTTCATCTATTCACTGCATAGGGAGAAAAAGAATGAAATCTAGCTAACAGTTCTTGCAAAATAACACAGATACAACCAGAACCATTTGGGCTTTGGAATGCCTTAGGAGAGGACTTATATATCTCCAGTATTTCATTGATCCTCAAAGCTCTGAACTGAAAGTGTGAAGTGCCTGTGATGGACACTGATTTCTTTCAAAAAAACCTGAGCAGCTCACTCTCTATGTGTTCTCTGCATCATACATGAACACAGATTCAACACAGATACAAGAGATCTAGAGCATGATCCATGTGTTACTTCAGACAACCCCCTACAGTGTAGAAGCCATCCTGCACCCTCCTCCCCTTGTGTTACTCATTTCTCTGGAATAACACAGTCACTGGAGAAACACAACAGACAGGAGACTGGTCAGAGAAAATGTGGCAATAAACACATCAGGCACTGTATATTGTATAGCTGGAACAGTTGATATTTATTTTGGCTTTTACATAGATATAGTTACAATGTACCAAATGATCATAAATATTTTATGTGTACTATACATTTCCTTCTGAGAATACAAGTCTGACAGAAAGAATCTAGTGTTGATCTTTGTATCCTAATCAAAACAATGACAAATTCCTCTTAAATATGCTTTTCTCTTGGCTAAAACACTCCATTTGACGGGATGGAGCATGGATTCTCCTGATTGTAACAGCACTATTTCATAAATGGTCAATGCCTGGGAAAAAAACATCCCTGCAGTAAATTCTGCACAGGTTAATTAATTTCTATCAGCTAGCTATCTGACCTAATCTTCAGAGACACATAAAGGTTTTACCTCTTCTGAAAGGGTACACCTTCCTCAGAAATGTTAGGTTCACTGGGCAGCTCACTCCTTTCCTAGGGAAGCAGTAATGTGCTGTGCCCTTCTCAATTGTAGTACATGTCAACTAGGCTCCAGGGAAAACTATACAAGAGCATGCACAGACTGTGCTGAGAAAGATCTACCTATTAGCCTTTACTTAAGAAAGTGACACTTATTTTAACTCTTGCCCAGGATTCTATTTAGTGATGTGGTATGGGATTAACTAATGGTACCCTGGAGCTCCTCACAAACATTGGTAAGGAGCCAAATAAATGCTTTCCTTAGAAAATGTGGATAAATGGAAAGTTACTCCAAAAAGTACTCCATAATGGCAGTGCTGTATTCATGAGTCATTCTTCCTCAGAGACCTAGTTTACACAGAGAAAATACACTAGAAAACATTAATTTAACAAATTGTTGAATATGATTTTCCCCAAGGATGTCTGTGTTTAAAAATGTGTTGGCTGATCACAGGAGGATCCCAGGAGGAGCTGTTGGTTTACTGTCACATTTTAGAAGAAGTCTTTTGCATGTCTACAGGAGGAGGGCTCATGCTCAACTTCTTGTTGGGTAGCAGTGTTCCTTAACAGATGCAACCTGTCAGTGGAGCACTGCTATCTGGAATTGCTATCCCCAAAAGCAGGATTGGGAACAGTGATTACCTGGTTTTCAAAAAAAGAAAACCAAACCACTCTGGACTTCAACAGCAGATGGAAATTTTTGGTTTTTGAACTATTTGTGCTGAAAGAGGTCAGTGTTTTCACATCTCTCTCCATGAAAGCAATTCAACCTATGTTCAAATAATAACGGGTCCTTGGTTATATGGTATAGCAAACAAACATTTTAATCTTCAAGGTTTCAAGTAAAGATTCCTCAAGGTCAGGAGAATCACATCCTAGATGTGTGGAAGACAGGAGCTTGAAATGAGTGTTTCAGGCAGCATTTTGTCTGGACCAGCTGTTGCTCAGCGCCCTTCAGCCTCCCGGTCCCAATACACAGACATAGCTAGAAACATGCTGCTGCTCAGTGCTCACATCAGAAAATTCAAACTGCTCATCTTTAGTGCTCACAATTCTTAGCTAATATCTGCTGCATTTCACTGCTGCCTGCTCCAGCTAAAGAGAACATTATTACCAGATGGGAAACTGTTCAGTTCTATTGCAAATATAAAACAAATGTAATTGTAGTCTATTATTTTTGCTGAGCTTGAAAATTGGGTTACAGCAATTAAGTGAATAAAGACAGAAAATGGTACACATCTTCTTAAATAGTCTTACTCTGAATAAAACATACTCAAATCTAAGTTGTGATCTATACCTGGGCACACATGCACAAATCTTTGTATCTTTGGAAGGGCAAATTCCGCCTTGAGATAATACATGTGTATACAAGTACTGAGAGGTTATTATAGTAATGATAAAACAATATTTGAAATTCAACATTTGTCAATAAGTAACATATTGAGGAAGTATTTGTTTTGCCTCAGGGACTTTGTTGGAAAAATGAAAAAAAAATAAAGCCCCCTGAGATTATTCTTACATTTTAGTTCCTTTCTTCTGTCTTATTTTTATTGGATGTTTAGATTGCTGACAAATGGTCCTATCAAGCAAGTGTAATTTCCTTTCACAGTAGTTCTACCCTAGTATAGACATTTTTCAGTCTAATACACAATGAGCTGATACATGTTGATTCAATGTGAGTGGGATAGTTGTGAATATGCTCATCAGAACCACGATGAGCAAATGTCTATCTAACTTACACTTAGCAGAATTCTGCAATATTTTATCAATGTATTTCTTGCCTGTGGGGTAAAAAAAAATCTAGCTTTAATGTTCAAAGCATGTATGTAAACTGCTCTAAATTTAGCACAAATTTATTCATTGTTTGATTTCTACATTCAACATTCAAGGCACAATCAGTCAAATCAGGAAATTATGCTCATGCTGCCAGTAATAACCACATCTTTATACCTACTGCTGCCTAGAATACAGCTCTATGAATCTCTTAACACGCTTCACTTAAACTGCTCAATGCTCTCTAAGTACTAGGTAAAAACAAAGGCCATCTTCCAGTTTTATTTGATTTTTTATTTGCTGCATACTTTAACATGAAAAAATTAAGTCCTTGTTTCACAGACCTACCAACTTGATTTACCTCATGCCTCTGGCTTGACTGATGCTCATACATCTGCCATTAGAGAAATCTATGATGATTTGGAGGACTGAGTTAATTTTAAATTATGTATAGTTAAATATATTTATAATAAGTCTAGAAGGAATTGTCAAATCAGCCAGCAAAAATCAGTGGCTCATAACAAAGAATCTTCTACTAGAGTTACATGTCTTTGGAAGAAAGGTTCTTCCAGACTCCAATAGCATATACTACTTTCACAGGGATGCAGTTCCAATTGCACTACTCACACAGAGCCTTTCTTAGGCAAAATGCTACATAGAAATGTTCTTTGTATGGTTACACCCACCAAATTTGCATTTATGACATAGTCAAAAATACAGTTTTAGAATTCTAGACTTTTCACACATTTACCTGTTGTTAAATACCAAAGCTGTTCCAGTGAGGCTAAATAGCATGGAGGGTTTGATCATGCAGTCAAACAAGGTGACATTTAGGTACTGACACAAAATATAATGGAGCAAAACACAGTACAGAACATTAAAAAAAAGCAAATATTTTCTTCAAGTTCTTAAGTTTTATTGAGGCAATATAGCACGGGTCACCAGAAGTTACCATTTAGAATGTCACAGGAATTTGATTAATTTTAACTATAATTTAAATTCTTATTTCAAAATAGTAATAAAAACATTAGGATATCAAACAATTTTCTAAAAATACACTGAGTTGGATTCACAAATACTTCTGTGCAAAGTCGCTTTTTCCAAAATGAATAGCACATAAGAGTTGTTTATATAGCTAAATGATCTTTTTCTTTAGTTAGTCTTTCTGATACTATATTAGCATTAAAACTTTGTGTTATAAAATAAACACTTGCAGTTTACAAACTTCAGTATCTGAGTCTCTAGACACAAGTGAAAGGCTATATATTGTGCAAATTCTCCATAAATTTTTCAGCAAGTATTACAGGCAATTATGTCACTCAGATATGACATATTCTTTCCTTCATGTGTGTCTGAAATGGAAGTTTTTTAAACCATGACTGAAGGGACCACTGAGGTCAGCCCTGGATTACATGATGTTTGTGTCACTACAGCTTCAGATATTTCAATGCATATTGAATCAATATTCCTGCAACAAAAATGTGTAACTGATATTTTTGTTGCTGCTATAGTAAAATGCTTCTCAGTAAACTTGTTTTCATAAGAAGTTTGCCCATTCATACGTCCCAGAGCTGTTGTAATCTTCATTGCTAATGCTGATCTAAGAGCATGGACATAATTTTATTTCTTGACACATTTAAAGTCCTCTAATGAATAAAGCAAACAGCTTATGGCTGCTTGGACTGTCACTCGATTGCCCTGGAGGGTTTTAATGTCTTTAAAATAGGCCTCCTAGTTTGTATTTAACTACCTTGCCCACAGAGGTCTGAGGGGTAAGGCAGATCAAAGATGTGCTGGCAACATAAAAAGCAGCTGTCCTTCATTTACCTTTAATTAGCTACATCTGACCAGATTCTTTATGGCCTCTTTGTCACACATTCAACAGTCTATAAGCCTTCTGACCTGTCCTTAAGGACTCAACCATTACAAGAGTTTCAACAAAATACAAATTAAAAATATGAGATACAGATATTTAGAAAAATATTTGGTCTCACTATAGAAATACTACCTGAGCCATTAGTAGTTTGGATTTATCTGCAAAAGCTACAAATTGCTCACTATTTGGAGTGTCAAAATGGAATTGGTGCTGAGCTTAGATCAGCTATTTCGGTTCTCTGTGTGCTACTCGACATTGCAGTGAATAAATTTGACACAACAAGGGATCCCATAGAGAATGGAGAGCCAAGCACACGCCTCTGTGGCTAGGACACAAAGCTGCTCTTGCAGGAGCTGTGGCACTCACTGTCACAGACCTTCAGGCCCCCCCGCCCTCCCCCTTTCATTTTTTACCTCTGCGTTGCACAGAATGCACACCAATATCAAGTAGGATTTTGAAAGGTCTGTTGCTGCTGCAGGATCAATAAGGAGTAAATGCACATTACAGCCTTGTAGTCAGGGTGTACTGAAAGCTTGTATCATCAAACTAAGGCCGTTATGGAATAAAAAAAGCTGTTTAACACAGCAGCTGGAATGTATGCTAAATTACTCAAGTTATTGGTACTTGATCACACAAGTCATTATATTAACCCACTGAGATGGACATCTTCAAATTACCTGGGTTTGGGGTTAGGTCCTTTTATGAAGGATTAGCTAACAAAAGAAAAATATAGAAAAGATGTGCACAAAGTAGAAGGGTTACAAAATTTGATTCTGTTGTCTAAACTATCCCTTTTTATCTTCCTCTGTATGTAAAAACAATTTATAAAAACCTTAATATTTTTTTTCAAAACTCCAACCTCTCAGGCTTCCCTAGCAAAGTTTTAGTTACTCATATCTCCAAAGAAGTTAGCACACCTTCCAAGGAATTTGTGGTGAGGTACATAAATAATCAAATAACCTACCTCAATGAACGTACATCAGCAAGCAGGTGTGGCTGGAAGCCTTATTCTTCAAGAAAAGACTCTACTTTGAGCAGCATACAAAAGTAACTTTCCCCCCAAGACCACAAAGCTTGAGGGATTACTGTTGCACCTCAGCCTTACTCTCACAATGTTCTTTTCTAGTACACAGTGTACATGCACTGTATACAGTGCTTGACCCAGTGTACAGCTGACAGACTTATTCTTCATTTATTACAAAGGCATGCATCTTTCCTCTCTCATTTAAAAGATTTTATTTAAACCAGGAGTCAAATCTATTTCCATATGAAACTAAAGGAGAAACATGCATGAATAAATAAAATTAGAGGACTTAAAAACCAATTAAACTTGCTTACTTTTGTCCCATAATTCCTAAAGCCAAGAATATTTGAACAGTTATTAACAAAATGTGGATTATTTTCATGCTTTTTACCACAAATATAAAGACATATTGAAGTACACAGATGTATGAATAATGAAATGTGAGTACCAGTTTCAGTTCAGGTGAAGAAACAAATCGAGGTACACAAAGTAATGCTGAATCTGTAATATAGATAAGGTCAGTTTTCCATGTACTAGTCCATGTTACACTAAAATTGCATCACCCTTGACTGGGACTCTCTTGGAATTACAAAAACTGTCAAAGAAACAGATTGCCCAAAGAAAACCTAACTGCAGGAATAGGAATGGTTCTAAAATATTACCATTACAAAGTACTTACATAATGTAGATTAAAAACTTAGTTTTCTTCTGAATCAACAAAAATAAATAATTCTTCTGGGTAAAAATATCTAAACAGTTTAAAAAACCATAAAAATTTTGTTTAGAATATACATGCAAGACATGCTGTTTAAAATATACATGCAAGACACTGTTGCATCAACTACTGTTTGAGACCCTTAGAGCAGTCAGCTTTGGAATGGCTGCTGAAGTGAGCAACACTACAAATAAGCAGAAGTGCAAAAAATGTATTGTGAAGTGTCTTACTCTGGGGAAAACCATGCAGTCACAATGTGCCCAGATATGCTAGGGTGAGGTCTCACTCATTTTCTTCACTAAATTTCAATGGTTTCAATTTCCTGCTTTTATGGGAAGAAATGATTCAGAAATATCAAGGAGAAGCAATTCCTGTTTGAAAACTTCCTTTTGTTCAAGATCTATGAATAATATTTTAGACAAAATACACTCCAAAATAAAGTATATATGCTGTAAAACACTACTTATGACTATAAACATATGTTTCAAATCAGTAATTTTATATGAAAGTACATGAAATTTGGCAAAAAAAAATAGCTAACATTTCATCGGGGAAAGCTTGGTATTGAATGTCCATTGCCTGGAAAATGAGACAACTGACCACAAAAAAAGGGAAAAATTCCAAAATTAGTTTATAATGATATGTAGGTTTGAAGAATTGCTGCACCTTAACATTTCAAAATGTCTTCATTTTAGTTTTGTAAACTGGCTTTCTAGCACCCTTTGCTAATCTGTATTTGAATGAATTATGAAAAAGTTTTGGGTCCATCAAGATAGTTGAAGAGCTTTTTCCAAACTCTCCACTAGTTGCTGTAATATAAACTGAACAATCCATGTTGGGGTTTCCGTCCATTTCAGTAGTTGTAACATTACACATTGACAAAAGAACGCACTACTTTCAAAAGTTAATTGATGCGTCACCAGTTTTAAGTTTGGGTTTTCATTAAGAAATTTGTACTTATTTGCAGGCAGTGCCCAGCAATTTCTTCATACTTTACACAGGTAACTAGAAAGTGAATATTTTTGCAGTACAAAAAACAAACCCCAAACCTGATCTTTGATTTACTGCTGTCCAAAATTTTCACTGATGCTGTAACTTTATCTTTTTTTTCTTTCTATAAGGGAGACAGGATCAAATTCCAAAAGATGTCATTAGAAGAATATACTAAAACTTTATGTATCCAAGCAAAGTAGTACTGTGATACATGTAGTTCTGCAAAGTGATCAAAAACTGGATGCGTCTTTCTTTCTCTTCTCCAATATCCCACCAATGTTAACAACCCTTACTATAGGATTAAAATACAAAATTCATCCCAAATACAAGATGAGGCCTGACAAAACTCTTTAAATATTAAGATAATCAGGAGTGAACTCCCTGCTTATTAGAATAGAAGCATTTTCTCAATATTTCAGAGAAGGTCTATATGTATACTAGAATGAACCAGATTCTTGGTGTCAACTAAAACGCACTGATCAATTATCAAGTATCTGTGGATAGAATAAAAAAATATAAATTATTTTCTTGAGTGTGACCTGTATATACAATGATGTCAAATACTCTAAGGTCTTCTACTGCATGCATTTTTTGTTGAATTCTATGTTGTGGCAACAGGTGATGACAGCACCACTATTATGTGTTATTTTAGCAGTCACTGGTCTTCCCTGTATTTTTCACCACTCCCATCTGCTGGCAGTATATCATGGCAAAGATTCAAGAGAAATCCACTATGAAGCTGATTGTTAACTGGGAAATGTCAACATGCAAAGCCATGTTTAGAATTAACCTGTCTTTAACATTTTCAGGCGCCCACGCCCTCTCTTCTTTCCAAACCTTAATTACATCAGCAGCTTGACAGCATTAAAACAAAACAAAACAAAAATGCAAAGAAGTAGAAGAGGAAAAGGTGTAGCTCTATTTAACACAAATATAGAACAATAATCCTCCAACAGAGGTACAGAGGCTGGTAACACTGAACTTGCCAAGAGATAAATGTCTTAAAAAAATAAATACCACAAGTTAAGAAGGAATAATTTTCCCCCAAAAGTATGAGGACTTGCCACCACTGACTATAATGATAGAAATTTTCAACTTCTTCCTTTGGGAAAATACCTGATTTTTACTGGTCAGTAATTATGTATGTAATTGAATTCTTAAGGATCTTTTCTTGTAGAAGATGCATTTTCTCCACTAATTGTTTTAAAATGAGATCCCTTTTCAGAACAAAATGAACCCTCAAAACAAGCAAGGATGCTATAATGCCCCTGTTGATTTCTTTAATACATGCTTTAATTACTGACAGTGGTCAGCTACATGGCAATTAAAAAAGGAAAACTCTAAATCTCGATGTAGTTACAGTATCTTTAGACATTTTTTTCACCTGAAAAAAATGCCTCTGCCATGGTGTAGTGGGCCACACTACTTTTGATACTCTTTAAGAAACTCTATATCCCTTAATGTCCATACTTCCCTTGCAAAAATACGTGTGCCAGAGCCAAGTAGTGTAATGCAATCAGCATCTGAAAAGTGTTCTACACATCCAAGTTTCTGGCATCTAAACAGTGGATATCCTGAAATGCACTTCAAAGTGCACTTCAAAGTCAATTCATTGCTCAAATCTCTCCTCTCCACACCATCGATCCATCTTCCTCTCACAATAAAACAAACAAGCAAACAAACAAACAAAGAGGAAAATCAGAGTTCCTGTATACTGGCAAGTTCAAGCGCTGTCCTCTTCACAAACTGTGAAAGCTAGGAATAAACAGACCCTGCAAGATCCACCCTGTAAGAATCAAAACCAGTTTGAGTGCTTGCAGAAGGCAAATGCTGACATATGCTTTTATATTGTGACATCAAAGAAGCAAAATTCCTTGCAAAGTTTCTAAAGATACAGCATTTGCATTTTACATTACTATTAGAGGACTGTGACTAATAGACCCAATTAATTAATTTAATTACTTTTGCTACCTTTTTATACCTATATTTGGAAATAATTTAACACAACTAAAAAGAATGACAAGATTAAGCAATTAGTGCTGAGGCTCCAAAATACCTAAATTACATATGTTTTTAGTTAAAACCAGACTTTGTCTTATTCTTTCATTTGGACTCCTTTTGCTTGTTAGGGTTTGGAGAATGCTTGGTGAACTGAAAGCAGAGCAGACAGCTTTCCCTACTGAAAAGGTAGGGAATAGAGATTTTTGGGAAGAGAGAAAAGGTTTCTTTGCTTATTTTCCTGAACTGCCAGAGAACATTGCCTGCTCTGCTTTAGAGCTAAATCTCTGATCAGTTTTGATGTGATATCAAAGGAATAGAAGACATAACATAGCTTTTGAGGTACTGTGCAGCTCATCTAATGCTGTTGCATCACACCACTGGCACCATGAATTCAACATGGACTGCTGGGTGAGACAAAGGTCTGATTAGAGCATAGTTCCATAATGTAGTGGAGTTTTGTAGTGGAGAACAGGAGGCCACTGTTCTCATCTATATCTGATATTTGTCTCAGAATTCCCTGCTTTCACAGTTCTTTGCAACTCCTGGCACTCAGCCACATATAGTGTTGTCAGTATGCAGACTTAAAAGTCCAAAGACTGGTCACCCTTTACAGGGAATGGGGGAAAGAAAAGCTAATTTAGGACAGCAGGAGGTTGTAGTAGGAGGAAGGCATGGGAAAATTCTGGGACTTGAAGAAAGAAAACAGAATTCAGCCATGTCAGATAATGTTTGTACATGAAATCTCACAGAAGGAACCAGTGGTGCAGTTTTGGTCAAAAGCCACATGTAAAACTGCATGCAGTGGTCTGGGGCAAACACCAGCACAGGTTGAAGCAAGGCTCCCAGTGTCCACACTGAGCTGTGCAGAAAGTGGAAGCTTTCTACTGATGAAGACAGTGTCAGGGCAGCAGTGTCAGAAACTGCTTTAAACAGACACCTGCTCATTGACTGTCCTTAAGCACAAGTGTGAAACTGCAATACTGAAAACTCAGTCTGTAACAGAGAGAATTCTTGCTGCAGCTGCTGATGACAGCTATTAGTGATATAAATTTTGTTATGCACTTTTCTTGAACATGTGATTCTGCGCACCACTACACTGGTTATTTTTGTTTTGCATGAAATCATGGCATACTATAGTTTGGGAGGGACCTCCATTTAGTCTTATATAAAATCCTGGTCTGCTCCACTCTGGTGCTATCCACAGTATTGCTTCCCATGCAACATCAGTGGTTACTGGCTGCCAGCTGGACATTGCACCACTGATCACAATTCCTACAGGCCAGCAGTCCAGTCAATTTCTCACTCAGTGACCACTGGTCCAGCTCACAACTCACCAACATTGTGACAATGAGTCCACAAGAGACTGTTAAACATCTTACTAAAGTCTGAGTATGCAATAGCCACAGTCCTCCCCTTGTACACAAAGCAAGGCATGTCATTACTATTATGTTATTAATCATATTTTTACATTAACTAATAATAATCATATTTTTACATTAACTAATCATATTATTATGATTAGTAATAATAGAGACTTGGTTATACATATTGCTTTGAGAAGAGATGTAATCCCTAATGGGAATAGTCTTTCACTTGCTTAAATAAAATCAGGCCTTTAACATATTTGCTCTTATTTTATTTGTGATTTGGGTCTAACAGTTGGATATTATCTAAAGAACTATTTAAAAGAAACTAGGAGTAAGTGAAATGTAATCAATGTATTTGTATGATACATAGGCTGTTTGACTTTTATCAATCTTAGTGTCATAAATCACTGAAAAATATGTTCACTATAACAGAGCAAATATTACATTTTAATTAGAGCAAACACATAACTTAAATCTTGGAGTTGTGTTTGGTTTTAATTTCCAAATCCCTCTTTTCTCTCTATGCAATATATATTCAGCATTTTTCATCCTCCATTTCTGTCTGGATCTGGCATGACAGATAAGGAGGAACTTCAAGTTACAAAACATTAAAATTCTGTAAGACTTGAAAAAGCAAGAAATGACAGTTTGGAAAATTTGAAATTAGCAGGCACAGAGAACAGTCAGTTTTTAATATCTAATTGTTTTGATATTCCTTATATTCCACACTCACAGCTTCATGCTGCAGATACTTTAAGTAAGCTACCTGATCTGGTGGAACGTGTCCCTGCCCATGTCAGAGGGATTAGAACTAGATGATCTTTAGGGTCCCTTCAAACTGAAGCCATTCCATGAATCTATGATGTCTAACTTTAGGTTGGATGTTCCTGTCTTGGATAGCCCATGAAATTGAAATTATGAAATTAGTGTGCTCATTCAGGGCTAATTCCAAGAATTCATTCTTGCAGGAATCATAGAAGTACTTCAGAAGACCATCCCCAGGAGCCCTGCACTCTGGAACTATTCCACTAGGAAAGTCTGTGAGACAGCAGCCCTGCACTGAGCTGCAGGAGAGAATTGAAACTTGATACTTAAACTGGAGAGGATATCATCTGTGGAGCTAATTACCACTGGTTTTATGGTATATGTATAAATACATGAATAAACACTTTGTATATATTGCAGGGTCCTTAATTTATAAATGGTCTAGATTGCAACTTTTATTTGGTTTCCTACCATGAGACCCAATAAAGAAAACATCACTGTTTTCCTTCAAAATAATGGCTGGTACCTCTGCACCTGACCGTAATCACTGTAGAAGCCTGGACAGAATAGTAACCCAGTTCTGACTACAAATGTTTGGAAAAAAGCAGTTTTTAAATGGAAAGCTGTTCTGAGGAAAGCAACACACCTTTCTGAGCTATTAGCCTGATTTAAACAAAGCATTCATCCACCTAATTTGGTACCAAAGCATTCCTCCTCAGATAAGCAAACAAGCATCTGCTATCACTTCAAAAATAATAGGAATTTTGAAGAAGTAAAGAAGCTAAAAGTACAGCAAACAGCAATCTTTCTTTTAACTTAAATACAGTGTGTTTTTCGAAACTCAACATTACCAAGTGCTATCAAAACCACAAAGATTTTTTTCCCTCTCTCTTGTAAACTAAACCATTAGGACATTTTCTCTATAAATAGTATTTGAATAATGATTTGCCATGGATATCATCATTTTTCAGAGTCTAAGTTCAGATGTTAAGTTTTGCATCTCTGTAGAGCAATGTTGAATCTGTGCTATACAGCAAGACATGTGCATGGAACATAAACACTAACCAGAACAATATTCCTGCATGAATCATACAATCATAGAATGGTTGGGTTGGAAGGGACTTTAAAGGTCATTTAGTTCCACTCCCCTTGCCATGGGCAAGGATATCACTCCCTAGATCAGATTGCTCAGGACCATCCAGCCTGGATTTGAACACTTCCAGGAATGGGGTATCCACAACCTCTCTGGGCAACATGTTCCAGTGCCTCTGAGCAAAGAATTTCTTCCTAAAATCTAGCTGAACCTTGCACTCTTTCACTTTAGAGCCACTGCCCCTTGTCCTGTCACTATCTATCCATATAAAAAGCCCCTTTCCTTCCTTTTAATAACGCCCCTTATGTTACTAGAAGGCCACAATGAGATTTACCCAGACCCTCCTCTTCTCCATGCTGTACTCAAACTTTGCAGCCTTGGCACCTGATAACTGCCTAGTCTTTCCCCTTTCTCTACATTTAAATTTATGACTGCTATCCACCTGTTGTATCTTGCCATTTTTTGTGAACAATGAATCAGACTGTAGCTGTATATGCAAAGCTCAGCAGTAAGAACCATAATAACTCACATTCTTGATTTACTAATGCTGTTATTTCTGAATAAACAGTATTTTCCAATTTGACATCTTATGCCTTACTGCTTTCTTTTCATTAAATCATATTTGTTTCCAGTTGAAGACCCTTTTTTTTCCTGAAAGACATTAGAAAACACATTACATGTTCTCCAAAAGCACAAATAAATATTTAAGACCTGCATATTCTTGTTGTTCCCTGAAGATCTTGTGTGACACTGTCATTCATTAGCTTGCTCTGGGCCATTACATTTCTACACATTTTACTTATATTGGCACACAGCCAGCACTGACTGCTCAGCTCTAGAAAGCCCACATGTTTTTGTACTTTTTGAAACTAGCATGACAACCATTCTGAAGAGTAGCTCTCACCTGCTACGTTAAACTGTAAAACCATGAACATTGATGCTCTTCTCTCTCTATTTAGTGCTGAAAGTGAAACTATTTTTTCAGGTGCAACAAGAGCCATATGAAATCTCCCTAATGTGTAGACATTCTGTAGCCATGTTTTTAATGGAACAGATCCAATTAACTTATCTAGAAAAGTAAAAGGTAAATTCAAGTTTAAAAATAGAACCTTGTATATATTGCTGGACAAAAATCATTGCTCTGACAAATGCTGGGTAGCACTTGTCTCTTTCTCAGCTTATGAAGAGACTGAGAAGAAATGCAGCAAGAAAGATCCTTTGTGCAGAGAGAACCACAACAGTTTTCCTTCAAAATATGAATGAATCATAACTGACTGATGAAAACTGGGGAAATACTGAACTTCAAACAGTATCATAGATCTGTAAAACTAGCAAAATATACATAGTTTACTTAGTTTGCACATAAACATGTAAAAACTATTAACTTCAATATATACCGCCCGAATAAATTCTTAGACTGCATGTGCTAACTAAGCATGAGAATTACCTGGATTCAAATAATTAGTCAAAGCCCTCCAGAAATACAATGCAAAGATTTTTATTTAGTTACACTTTTTTTCTTTTCTACCTCTAACGAACTCCCTGAAAAGGGAAGGAGGAAAACTGAGGCTTTAATATAATCACACTGGGATTTTCAAAGTAAAGCAAATGGTGTAAAATGCTTTTCTACTGAAAATGTTTCACCCAGTTCCCCACTGACTACTCCCCTAAGTTTGTCTTCCTCTGATGTTTCCTTTCTTGCTGCTTCTGAGCCATTTAATGGCAGGTATTCTCTTTAAACTGTAGTACTCAGAATTATCACTCAAATCAAGTTTTTAAATCCATTTCCTGTGTATTAATTGCTTACATTGTTCAGAAACTAGGAACAAATGGGATTAGAAGAAAGTAATCGTAATTTGTGCATACTTATAGGCAATGACCTCCTGAAACTCTGACCCAACCTAAATATTTGGATATTTAAGTTAATGTGCTTATCCAGACAAAAAATTAATACCAAGTTTTCAGGAAAATGCTGTAATCTTGCTGGATAAGGAACTAATTTGATACACTACAAAAATAATTAATATATACAGATACAGATTGTTTAAAAACAATTTCTTTCCTTTTTCCACATTTAAATTAGAGAATCAGTAATTAATTGAAAAAACAGTATTTGTCTTTTCTTCAATTAAACTAGCAAAATATTAATTAGAGCTCATAATTACACTTTTTAATTTAGGTCACCAACTGCAGGTTCTCCGGAAATGTTTCTGACTGAAGAGAACTCCTTCACTATTACTTGCATTTCAAAGCGTGTTGATCAGCAAGAATCCTGATAGACAAGTATCTTACAGAAGATAACTTCTCTTTTTTTGAATAATGTTTATTTCAAAGGGGAAGTTTTAATAAAGTGCCATTTAAGGCACAGTGCATTATGATTATTGTAGTTGGAAAAAAACACTATTCCATAAACAAACTACGTGATACGAAAAAAACAATAACCACAGCAGTTATAGATTCGAGGCTGTGCTGTAACACTGGCTGGTGATCCCTGTAAAATTTCAAAACTGAAGTATCTCTACAAATGAAGAAATCCTCAGAGGTAATTTTCTTGGTAGGTTGGCATTGTTCTCTTTCCCTCCGATCTGCCTGACTTTGCTAAGACTGTGCTAAGACTCTTCCTGATGCTTTTCCCGTACTTGACACTTTTGTATTTGAGTGCACCTTGTTTTCTTTAACCAAGAGAGAGGTAACCCAAAGGTAGAATACAAATACAGATATAAAAAATCAAATTTGGTAAGGTGCAAATGCATGTCACACTGGAATGCATGTAACATAAAAATCTATAAATGAGCACCGTAGGCATTACATTTGTCCTTTACTCTTCCAATCTAAACTACTCAGATCAGTAAAAGGAATCGTGCTACAAAACATTGTGTAGAATGACACAGTGCATAGCTGAGGAATAATGTGGCATCTTTGAAAATCAGTTACGTCTGAGAGCCCAAGAGAATCAGCTGGGGAGGATTAAAACATTTTTACAAGTCTGTTTCATATTTTTATATTCTTTCATAGATATATTTATTATGTATACTGTATATGTATTTAGGTTCATAGATAAATGTAGTCAAAGTTATAACTATATTTTATATAGTCAAATATACTACTTATATGGTTCTATTTTTGCGCTCACAACACAGTGAATAAATGCATTCAGAAAGTTTGAAATGTCACATAGTGGTAGCACTTCTGACTGAAAGGGAAGTCAGTAGCCTGAAGAAACCTCATTAAAATTTAGGATATAATCAGAAGACTAGATTCCAACACTATTCTTCTTCAACACAGCAAATTCCTTGATTCAAATTCACATATCCAGAACAATAAATATTAGTCCTAGAAAAGATGCTGCTCCTTTGCATGACCAGAAAAGTATTCTCCTTACAGTATGGGCTAGTATTCCTTCCTTAGCTTCTGCAAATGTTATTATTTTATGAACAAGTAAAAATCAAATCAAATATACTTTAAACTTTTTTTGGGTTGATGTACAAAAAAAAAAATTACTCCTACTGCTGCTAAGTAAAGCTTAAGCTTTGCATTTAAATGTATTCAACAGTACTGAACTGTAAGAACAGGTACAGAAAACATGTGCAGTCTTGTACTAGAAGAGTACAGGACAGAGAGAGAAACTGGAGTGAATAAAACAAAGAGCCCAGAAGTTTATTAAGGAACTGGAGCTTCTCATGTATCTACCTGAAGAGGCTGTCACTGTTCAGCCTTGTGAAGAGAAGACTCAGGGGCATCTCATCCATTGTATAAATACCTTACAGGGCAGGAGGTTGCCCTTTTCCATTGGTGCCCAGCTGACAGGCCAAGATGCAAGGAGGTAAAACTGAAATACAGGAATTTCTGCCTCACCTAAGAGAATTCTGTAATGGTGAGACTGAACAGGCTGCCCACATGTTGTGGAGATGTTGTCCTCAGAGATACTGAAAACCTAACTGGGCACAGCCCTGGGCAGTCTGCTCTCGCTGGCCCTGCCTTAAGCAGGAGGTTGAACTCAACAGTGTCCAGAGACACCTTCCAACACCTTGAATTCACTGGTTATTTTCAATTATATTTTCCAGAGGAATAGCTATCTTCAACAGACAGGATTCTTCTATTTATTTGATTAATTTTAAAAATAAATTAGTTGCTGGGAAGTCAAACTAGATTCTAGTCTAACAGTCAACAGCTTTTATCAAAAGTGAAACATGATTAGGAATTGCTTGACAAAAGCCACACAGTCAGTTGCAGGTGTTGTTTTTTACTAGTCTGATTATATAGTCAATGCACCAAACTACCCACAGCTCATCCTGCCTTTGCCCAAATGTAAGAGCACGTGGGAAAAGCTGGCAAGTTTACAGGATGGCGTTATGAAGGAAGCACAGGCAGAGCACCTCGAGGTATAAAGACTAAAGGATTGAGGCATTCATTGTTCACCTAACTAATGCATTTTCATAAATTACTTTGAATGAGACTAATAAATACAAATGTCACTTTGATGTTAATTTTTGCTACTTAAAATGGGAGAAAAAACTCGCCTTCTTGTCTGTGCTGCAAAAAGATGGCAGAATGATAACATTATGTGCTAGTAGCAAGAAACCAAGATGCTATTCAGCTAGAGGATGGCAGATGGTGCAATGGCTTAGATACAGAGCAAAGGCTCATGTAGTCCTGGAGAAGTCTGAAACAATGCAGAGAACTTGTAGAGTCTGTGCCCCAGCATTCTGCTGCAGAATGGGGCTTGTTCTCCCAGTGATGTCAGAAGGATAAATACCTCCACTATTATGAGCTTCTCAACCATTCTAACAGCAGAGGTAATTGTTGCTGCTAAAAAACCTGCAGTCATCTGCATTTTCCACCTACTACATTTTGTTTTAATCTTAGTATTTCATTTTTTATATACTCTATGAACGATGTTTTACTCCTCAGCCTCCATCTATCTGTTACTTTTCTTATGCTACAGAATTTTTTCTTTTGCATGTTTCTAAATGGATCCATTGTTTTTGCAAAGACAAAATCAAAGTCAAAATTGAACTAAAAATTGCAAAGAATGAAAATTAGCTTTTAAGCCTTGATTGTGAATGACAGAACCACAACTTATGATGGAACCATAATTTTTGCAAGTAAAAATACAAATATTGTTAAAACTCAGGAACCTCAAATCAGCAGTGAATTTGGTTATGTGAAATTAATAGATATACAGCAGTGTGCACATAAATCCTTGCAGGATCAGAACAAAGGGTTTAACTTGACACCTGCTGAAGCTGACAGAAAAGCCTTGCTTTTAAAGATTCAGAATCAAGCCATCAGTTTCTCCAGTGAAACATGGAATAGAGATGACCGGACTTTAGTAGCGAAGGTATTGTTTCATATCCCATTTTGTAGAAAAAGCTGCTAAAAGCATGACCAACCTGATGTTTCTCTTGGACTGCCATAAATCACAAGCAACTTACCTCAAATCATTAGTGTAATATGAGGAAGGTAAGAAACGGGAGCAGGTGCTGGTGCCCGAAGCTGTACTGTACCAGCCACCCATAAGAAGAAATTTTTAGGTAACTTCTGTTCTGCTTAGAAACTAATGGTGTGACAGAGCTCAGGAAAGTTTCCTTCCTAATTCTCAGAGAGCAATTATTTCCAAAAGTAAAGATGCAACTTTGTTAGCACTGATAATTTTAAGAACTATGGGGTTTGAAAATTTTATCTGGAAAAATAAAATATTCTTTGGTTTACAAGTTAACAAAAATGTATCTGAAAACCACTAATATCTATGTACAGACACCCTAAGAAAGCAGAACTATTTTTTCAAATACATAGTTTAAAAAGTCACTGCCAAAAAAACCCTCATAGCTTCTCTAGTTTATTCTTAAATGTCTGAGTACAGTCATAAACACTCCAAAATACCAGTTTATTATGGAAGTTACACATTTTTAACTATAAAGTTATGAATAGAATTGCTGATTTGATTCTTGAATTATTTGTAGAAATGTAGAATTTTTGGAAATGTATTTTGTTTGCAATCTCTTCTATCTCAGTTAAGAACTTAGTAACTTCTTTTTCTAGTGTCTGTTATCCATATAATTGCTTAAAATCAGGTATGAGAGCTTTCTCATTTAACTGTTTTACAGTTAAACTGAAACACACAGACATGTTCTTATGCAGTGCAGCCAGAGGATGTATGCATTCAGTTTTTGTTGTATGCCTAAAAGAAATTATAACGGGAATGCAATGGACTAGGTAGCAGAATTGGGTATTTGATTTTTACCCTCTGAGGAAAAAAAAACAGGAAAATGATGGAATTCAGGGAGGAACTTTTTTTTTTAAAATGAAATATTCATACTCCATGTTGTAATAAGACAAAAAAAATAACAGTTATATACATGTATATAGAATGATGTCTCAAAGGTGAACCACAGATTTTTCCTAGAAGCCCTGAAATAAACCAGTCTTTAATGTTGCTAGAAATCTTAGGTCAATGTACAAAGCAATCCTTTGTATTGCTCTATCATAAATTTTAAATGTGTAAGCCTTACATGGTCCTCAGCCGTTAAACATAAATGGGCCAAATTCTATTCAAACTTGCACTGTTTTGGGGAAGAAGGTTAGTAACCAGAGCATAAATCTTGTCAAAATTTCAGCTGGCAATCAGCTCTGTAAATCATACTGAAATTTATTTATAGGAATGATGCCTTATAAATTATTACAAGTCTGTTTTTCATAAATATTTAAAATCCAGATTTCTAGAAGGTTTATATTGAAGATGCTTGGTAAGACAACCCATCAAATCAGTAAAGTTACTTCATTTTACTTATTGACCAGCATGTTTTATTATTGTGTAATATCCATTTTGCTTATTTAATTTGCCTACTGTACATATTTAGTATTCATCTTAAAGATTAATTCACAGAATGCAGCAGAAGAATGATAGAAGGAAACAGTTCTGCTATGCAACAAATTTGTATTCTTTATTAGGAGTCAAGACAATTTAGTATGAATGTACAATTATTCCACCACTGAACAATAAGCAACTTTACAGTGTAACATAAAATAATCTCATCCAAATCAAATATTATCATCAAATATATTTTTTAAAAAGTTTATAATAAACACAAAATGTGGCACCCATGGCCTTTTTAGTAAGTGCGCTTGGCTTTCAGAAACATGTAAAGTCTCTAAACCTGACAAATTATGTTTTTAATTAATTATATTATTATATGTTTTAAATATATATATATTTGAAAGTTTGTATTTGCAGTACATTTAATCTTGCATTGCAAGTATATTGCAGTACATTTAATCTTGCATTGTCTGACTTGTCTATGGATACTTGGAGACATAAATTCACCCAAGCACAGAACAGCAATTAAATGAATTTTAGCCAGGATCAGTTTATCAGTTTTCAAAATGCATGCAATTTTGTATGGAAATAAAATTCTGTAAACTTTATCTTCTGTTTTCTTCCCAATGCTTGGACTTCTGAAGAATTTTCAGAAAATTAGAAGTAACGACTAGAGTAGAAGACAAATGAACTATAAAATACAGTACCGAAAGAGCATCTCTAATTAAATCACCGTTTTACAAGGTTTACTGCATTGCAAAATCTATTATTCATTAGGAAGAAAGCTTTATTAATTTAAGCTCTTTTTAAAGACCAATAGCATAGTCAAAAGTATAATTGTTCTGCATATCTTACCGTGGGGTTGAAATCTGCTTTTCTTCCCCAGTTATTTCCAGGACTTGCTTTTCCATTGCTATTTATCAGACTACAATTAAGCTACTCCACACCATCTTTCACAGTTAAACAACTTTGCTCAATAAAAAAGGATTTTATTTGCATTAACTAAAGTAACTATGCTATGAAAAATTTCCTTACCATATAAAAATTTTAACTCATTAAAAGAAGCATGCACAGCATGTACTTTTCACTTGGAAAGAACATGTTCTTAAAAGTTCGTGCTGAACTACTTTTTAAAAGAGTACCTAGGGATAATAATAAAAAAAGGTAAAAGAGCTGTGCTGTCACCTAGTGGATAAAGGTAGTAGAATAGGATTACTTTTTAAGTTACGTACAGTTTTAACAACATTAAAATATACTTCAGATATTATATTGATTTCCTGAAAGAGACATGTAAACATGAAAATTTGCTCTACTGCTGACATATGTCCTCTGAGTATTTTAAAGACAGACCTACAGATCCTTTGGCTCTGAACATATCTTTTC
Source organism: Agelaius tricolor (assembly GCF_023055355.1). Classification (NCBI taxonomy): domain Eukaryota; kingdom Metazoa; phylum Chordata; class Aves; order Passeriformes; family Icteridae; genus Agelaius; species Agelaius tricolor. The sequence continues at coordinate 24,756,592 of NW_027269265.1, read as the reverse complement.
ATTTTTCATTGTAATGTTGGCTATTACATTTTAAATCTGAATGTAAACATTGCATATTTGAGAGCCTGGGATGTAGGAGAAAAGACTCAGGTGGAGGGGCTTAGTGGTAGTGTAGACAACCCACAGAATAAAGACCAAAAAATGCTGTGCAACCAACATTTCTTTTGACCTCTGCTGTGAACACACCATCTTGTTTTTGCACTGAAAAAGTAAGGCTGCACGTGAGGAACTTCTGATAGATGAAAATGCATCAACACTATAAAGTTTAAGTCAATGAGTTAATAATTCAACCTAAATATATGCATGGATTAGACTCTGATTGTACGGTTTCAAGTAAAATTGGGTTTTATTCAGATGAAATATTGATATAGGAGCAGGTAAATATTTAATTGAAATTTTGCCAAAAATTTTCACTATATTAGTGCCTGTGATTTAGGACCAAGGGGAAAATCTTTGCTTCAGGATTTTGGTATCAAAACTCAAACCAAGTCAATGCTGCCACTTTCCCCAACCTTTCTTGTGCAGCAGAAGAAGTGTAAAGACTTGTAGACATATGATGGGACTTCCATTCTATTCTAATATGGCAAGAGAGGAAAAAGGTTTTGGGAACAGGCATTTGGTTACTGACTATTAAAACAGATTTTCAAAGAAGAAAAACTAATACATCTTACTGAAACACTTCAAAGGTATTATCTTCTACTTGCAATCATTCAGTAGTCATATTCTCAAGAACATTTTCTATTCTATTCTGAAGCTCTGTATAACCACCTCATCCTTGTCTACAGATTGAAGAATTTTAGAAAAATGTATGAAGTATTGATTTCCCTTAGATGGTCATTTTTATGAAGTCTTTTTTTGGCAACACAGAGTAACCCATGTTAGTTTTGCAACAATTAGAAAATTCTTTGGGAACATGCATGAAATCAGGTCACCACAAAGCATCATTATCATAAGAAACAAGGCATGTGCACAGGAACTCCTAAGAGATGCCTTCATGGGGTTGTATTACCTGACACTGTCATTTCACCCTTGCTTGTCTTCAGTGAAGCAAACAGATTTATTTGTTATAAATGCTCCAATCTGGAAATGGATTCATTCCACTAAGTTTCACATTAAGAAACAAAAGGCACGTAATATCCTACCTTACATTGCACTTTTCAAAGACTTAAAGTACAAAGTCTATGTCTTTCTATTACCAGAAGATTGAAAAAGACCAATAATGAATTTTTACTCAATAGCAAATGTGCAACCAATCTTGAAATATTTTAAACTAAATAGCCAGCCAAAACCCCCCTCAAAACTGAAATGCTGTGGAAATCAGAAATAACTATAAAACTGCAAAATTTTGTTCAGAATTTCCATTCAACCATATTTACAGCAACTCAGTCATTTTTTGGTTTTTGTTTTGACACAGAGTATTTTAAAGAGAAGGTTTCTTTTCACATACACTAAAACAGTGTATACCACATCTAAGGAGGAAATTAATAAAGTCGGTTGATATCACAGTCACATGAGCTGTAGTATACATTTTTTTCTTAGTGAAAAGTATGCATTTTTTTCTTGCATATCCCTTACATCATTTGCTTCCTAGTTACAAATTGAAAATACTCAGCTTAAAACAGAACTGAGCAAACTCCTTGCACTGAAAAACTTTTTACTGAGCTAAGTACTGAGCATAGGTAGAGGACAACCATGAGTTTCATGTGAATTTCTGCAACTTAAAAGAAGTGGCAAATAATATGATGTACTATTTTGTCCTTGGTGTGTGACAGTTTTTGTTCAGTTTCTTCCCTTTCATACTAAACTCAGTGATTAGAACTGCTTGCAACAAATACTTATAATTCAAATTTGGTGAGCAGTCAGCAGTATGTGCTTACAGCTTGTACTTTCAGACAGCGTCCTTACAATATATTTGCTGGAGTATTCAAAGCTGGAAAGCAAACATCAGAGGGCATGATCAAAGACATTTTTAAAAAAGATTTGGCAAAACGTTTATAAATTCCCTCCTAGAATGCAACACTTTATAGAAAATGGACTTTAAATAATATTAAAATATCTGCAATATTGACTGATATTTAAAATGGACTATGTCAAATTTTAAATTAAAACATGAAGGGGCATCTTCAGTGATAGATAAATAATACCTGTTTTAAATTAAAGAGTTCCTTTTCATTACAACAATTTGTTTAATCTAGAGAAGCAAGACAGTTAAAAGTTTCACAACTCTGTGTGTAAGGAATCCATTTAATCTTCTATGCCTTCTTTACAAGACATTAATTATTAAAACAAAACCAGGACACTCCAGAAGTTACTCCAACTTATTGTTTCCTAAAGCTGGAGAATGAAGAGTTCAGCACTGACTAACTCTTTATCTTCACTGTATTTTGTGAAATACTTTAGAAAACACAGATGAATTAGGAACTTTTAAAGACTGGAAAAAGTACAATACCTGCTAATAAGCAGAAGAAAGAAAAAATATTTCCCTCTGACAGCAGAATTAGATCCGTTTGGTGGCAAAGGAAACGGAGTTATCTGCAACCTGTATTTCTTTGCACAGACCTTAAAAGCCCTCTGAGATGCACACTTTGAAGACATACCAATTTAAAGGAAGTTTGGGTTTTTCCCTGAACATGTGATGGCAATTCAACCACATCCAAAACACGTGTCCAAATCATCCAAGGTAAGGGTGAGGACAGCAAAAACCATGGAACTACTTTAGAAAGTGCCTAAAGCAATGGAGATGGTTGCCTACAAATGGTCTGTTGAGGGCAGAGAAATCTGGTTAGGGGGTTTTTGCACAGCTGGTCACCTGCTTCCCTCACTTTCCCATTAAGATAGGGTGGCTGTGGCAGGGCTGGTTGTGCCACTGTCATCCAAACCCTATCAAGTTTCTTTGAGCTAAAAATGGACAGTCGCATCCCCCACACTTACGGGGCTCATTGTCTCACATCTTGTGCTTCTCTTTCCTCTCAGACCTGACTAAAAAGACTCATAGTTGAAAATATTGTGAGGCAAGAGTTTTTTTGTGGCAATTCCTGTCGGTTCTGAGATCTGTTAGGTTGAAGATAACACAGTTTCTTCTTTTACCTCCTGTCTCTGCTAAAGTGGGAAGTTCATAGACAAAAAGTTAAAAAAAAAAAAAGAAAAGAAATTTAAAATATGAAAAAAGTTTTAAATTTATTAAAAGAGTTTTAGAAAAAAATGCTAACAGAAAAAGAAACTCTTGATCTGGATTTAATTTTAAAGATTAGGGGTTACTCTAAAGCTTTATTGGAAGTTTTATTAACTTTATAAGTAACCCAAACTACCACAATAATGAAATGAAAATTAAAATAACAAATGGTTTCATGTGTCACTGTAAACAAAAAATGCAATAAGACAGGGTCAATTCTCAGCCCAACCACATGCTTCCTGTGTGACCTGTGTATGCCACTCAGTCCTTCTGATGCTGTAGTTCCTTAGCTGTGTAATTGAGCTAGAACTTCCCTGTCTCAGAAGCATCCTATGAAGATAAAATTAATAATTATTTGCTTTTGTGTTAGCATAGTGAAAAAAATTAAGTAGACTCCAAAACCAGGAATAATTATGGCAGAATTTAATACAATTTTAAACAGAAAATAAGATGTTGAAAACAGAAGGATTTATGATACCAGTAATTTTAAGGTTTTCCTAGTTCTTCTTTTTAAAAAAAAAAAAAAAAGGAAACAAAAACCCAACAACCTGTTAACAAGCTGATAACTATATATACCACTAACATAAGAGACCAGGAAAGTTTTATATGCAAAACTACTGTTTTTCAGCTAGGTTAATTCTAACTAGCTAACCTGTACTAACTTTAACAATGAACAGTGATACTTATTCAAATACAATTGCCTATTTTACGTTGTTTTTCTAACACACAAGGTAATCAAAGTCTACTGTTGAGACCTTTAACCAGAATCAGCAACCTAGTAAATAGCAGATGTCTGCGAGGCTTTACTATCTTTCCTAAAAGCAGTTACAACTTGGGAAAAGGAAATACCATCTCTTTAAGAGATGTCAGGCATAAATACCAGAGAAATGCAATTCAAAAATAAGTGAACTTTTCTACGGTCTGTTTCAGTATGGACATAGCTTCCCGTGAATTAAAAGACCATAAAAAAGTTGTTTAATTGCATTTAAATAAAAGAAGGGTTGTGACTTATTTCACACCATTTTTAATGTCTAACTTTTATTGCCATCATTAGCAACAACAACAAAAGAGCAAAATTCAAAGGTATATAGTTAATACAAGTATTCATAAATATCACTAAAAATACTTTGGGAAAGCAAAGGTAGGAATCAATCAATAACAGCTTGCTGTCTAGAGATAGCAAACAAGATGGTTTATCTAAAAATACATTTAACACTTCATATCATTGTAACAGGTCAGTGAAAAAGGGCTTCACTTCAGCAATCTGACTACATACCTAGCTTGCAGTAGGGTATCACAGACTGGGCCCAGCTTCTGCAATGATAGATGTTCTTAGCATTACTGCTGACACAGGCTGACTTGCCCAGTCAAGCTTTTAGCATTTCATGTGTGTCTCTTCATGTTTCATTACATAACAGTTTCTTTTACGCATCTCACCTCTCATAGCACTGTCATTATGGAAACATTTCTTGAGTAATAGAAAACCATAAAGTCCTCCTGAGTCAAAGGTCAAATGCAGTCAATTTATTGCAAAAAACTCCAACAACCCACAAAAAAATCTCAGCTGCAAGTTACTCCTTCACTCCAAGGAGTCTTATATTTTCCTTGTCTTTCGAAACAACCCACAAGTGATAATGAAATGCTTAAAGCAATAAGAGAGAGAATCAGGTTTCATCTACCTGGACCGTCTGGCAGCATACTGTGTAACAATAAATGAGTGTTCTTAAGTCACAGCATTTCACTGGAAATGAGGCAGAACTTGTGTATTTTAACAGCTTTTTACAACTAGTAACCACTAGCAAATTTATTTTACTTTCTCAGGGAAGACCAGCGAACGTCCCTAATTTAAACTAAAGGGCCATTCAGCCTCTAAGACAAAAAGCACTTCTGCTTAGCACCTGAGTAATACATGGAATATGTACAGGTGAATCAAGAGGACTGGAATCAAAGATAGTTTGTCTTTGGCTGGTCTGAAAGGTCTGACTCATTTCCAGTTCTGTGATCATTTATTATCCAGAAAAGAAAGGCCAGCTTTCTGCAGTGCAAACACAGTGGTGGTCTGCGGCTCATGATGAATAGATTTACCAGGTCTGCTCTGAATTGCATGACATAGAGTTTTCCAACAGGCTCTGACACCTGATGTATGTTTAAACTTCCTCACACAGAAAGCCCTGAATATCTACCTGCATGCACTTTTTCCTAAAGTTATTATGCACAAAATACATTCTTAGATGGCATATTATTTAAAGTGATGTTACAGTGCAGAAATATTTTAATCAGTAATTTCATGTCTGATAAAGACTTATTTCCCTGCCAGTATTCTGACTTCAGTATAGCACAGGAGTTTGTTCTGGTCTTAAAATATCAGTTTCCATATTTTCAGGTTCCATGTTATACAAAGTTTATACAAGAGTTGATTTACATTTGTAGAATAACAGAAAAGTAAAAGACATTGATGCATTGATGACTTTTTTTTATACTCAAATCAGTGCAACTGTTGGAGCATTTATCTGCACTGCCTCATGATAAATAGCAGAAACACCAGCCAATTATTCCTGCACTTGGGAGTTATATGCCAAACTAAGCATTGCAAAAGTCACAAAGTCCCAATTAAAATCAAAGTATTCACTGGAGGAATATCACAAACCCAAGAAAATTCCCTGGCAACAGTTAACAGTTGTCAAATTGATAGTCACACTGTTCATTACAGTTTACTTGTTTTTGCAGATAAAAAGTAATTTAACCACTGTACTGGAAGTGCACACCTTCTTTTAGTTTTAAAGAGCCTGCAGTTTGAGTGAGCAAGAAAATAAAGCAATATTAAAATTTTATCATTAATCAAATATTTAAAATTAGCAATTCAAAAAAGCCAAACCAACATTGATAAACAGTGTTTAGTCTGGAAGGAAAAGGATCAAAATACTATGCAACTGTGTTAAACTGCATAAACCCACAATTACACAAAAGAAACACATTTAAAGTGCTTCTTCTAACTATGCTCCCTCTGACATTCAATTTAAATATGAAGGATAGCCCAACTTTTTACATAATGTGGCTTAGTTGATTAGCCTGGTAAATACACTGAGTCCTGTACACACAACAAATTGAATCCATTAAAAAGACAAAAGAAAGAACAAAATGTCTTTTCATTCAACTCCTAATAAATCAATGCCAGTAAACACTATGCAGAAATAAGCAAAATGTTTATTACTTTCTGAGGTACTCGAGAAAAGTTCAATATGCAGAAGGATGAATACACTGAGTGCACTCCTAATTGCTGACATAAGTTGTTTTTTAAAAATGTTACAACACTTATCTGAGCTTTAATCTAAAAATTCTTCAACAAAGACCCCCATTCAAATATTCTTACAGTTATACTGAAGTTCATTTGTACTGTCTCATTTCAAAATTTTGTAGAGTACAGAAAACATCCTCCACTTTGCTTTATAAAGCTTAACTTCCTTCACTTAGTCCTCCCTTTTTACTGTCAGTTCATGTATCTATGATTCTTACAATTCTTTAAATTCCTTACGAGGAAGAGGATGTCTTTGGTCTTGGAAAATAGTGTGTTGTCACTCTCTCAATACCACTATCTGACTTCTACATTCACTTGTTACCCCAGTAAGAAAGAAAACAAAACTTACAGCACCCTAAAGAATACTGAGAGGCTGTGGACAGTGCATCAGGATCACACCTTTTTGGATTTGGATTCAGAAGGCAGAAGGGCAAATATGACCTGGTTAAAAGGCTTTCTTTCACCTTTATTGTAGGAACATGAACATTACTGGAACATGACTGGAAAAGATTCTAAATCTATTTCCTTCAGAAATAAAGTCAGGTGTATAGAGCAGACATAATTTAGCTAAATTCTTCCACATAGGTCCTGGTTATGAGAACAACTCTTAAATAGATTAAGTCCTGTGTATGTGGAAAATCTAAGAACTACAATATTAACTTTTTAAATATAGGAGTCTATACAATGAATATCAGAGAGAAATCTGGTCTTTTCACAAGACAAACTGTCAGATCATGAAAAGACTACACACCCTTATTTCTCTGAGAAGGCCCATGAGCCAAGATTACCTGATCCACTTAGGTGCTATTAACCTCCCTAACTTTGTTTTTCTTAAGGTGTGGTGAAAAACAAAAAATGTATAAAATATTCTGCATTTATGAAGAATAAAAGAACTCGAGCCGATCATAGAATATGCTGAACTGGAAGGAACTTGCAAGGTTCATCGAGTCCAACTTGTCATTGGTTTTAGATTAACTGACATACTGTTGTATCTGAAACCTAGATACATGCAGGTCTTTTAGTTACTTATTTTTTAACATTTTTTGTTAGATTTTCTTCAGACTTGGTTGCATTATAACCAGTTAATTTCCCTGACTATATCTCATTCCCTACACTTCGATGATCCAGGGCAGGAAGAACGGTTTTTGATTCTATGTTTTGTTGGCACAGCTAATGAAAGGGGAATGTTTTTAACAAACATCTTCCTTTTTGTCCTAGTCAATTCTCTGTTAGGAGAAGTACACTGAGTTTACAATGATACAGATCACCATATTTTGAGACAAGGGACATGAAAGCACACCAAAAAACTGCATGACATTTCCAATATACTGATATACTTTTAATTTCCTGAATAAACACAAATACAAATGTGCAGACTCAAGGAAGGAAAAATCATAGCTAAAACTTTAAGGACAAAGTTGGTATTAGGATCCTTTAATCAGTTTTGTTTAAACTTTTAAACATCCAACTTTCAGAGTCAATGTCAGTTTTGACTGAAAGGTATCTAGAGACTCCAACTTTAGCAAACAAAACTGAATTAAGAACTGAAAAGGTTCTCATTTCACACTTATTACGAGTAAGAGAAACGTATATGTTGTAGTTAAGATGAAAGTTTAAGTTTTACACAAATATAAAGAATGGCTTTGAGTGTACAACACTTCATAATTTCAAAACTGATTCAGTATTTAGATAATTAGCTGCTGCAGTTGAGAGTTCATTTTAGTCTTAAGATTTTGAAGGGGAACTGAGGTTAAAGACAACCCTTCTTCCACTCATTTGATCATATAGAAGAAACAAATCAACTTCATTAAATACTGGTACCATCTTTTCAGTTCTTCCATTTACAACCATTGGGGACAGACATCTTCGGATCTGTTTTTTTCAGATTTCTTTCTTTAAGTGATTTTAAAAAGAAATAGCCAAACAGAATACAGATCTACTCAAACCACATGCCAACTGTTACTGTCGTTTTCAGAAAAAAATGAATTTCTATAACATTTGGGCAGAAGGTTGATTCCAGAATCCTTTTCCTAAATATTGCTTAAAATTCTGGTTTCTTCATTGAAATTTTCAGTTCAAGTGAATAACATTTAAAGGAACAATTATTTCAAGAAAAGAATATTTATAAAATAATCAAAGAGCATCCATATCCTCATAATCATATGAGAAGACAAATACAGAAATTTCTTCCAGGGAAAAGAAAAAATAAGAAGAAAAAGAGACACTGTATGAAGTCCCAAATTGGTCATACATTTTGGTACTGGTCAATAAACTAGACCACCATATATAAACAAAACATTCCATTCAGCATTATGTCAACCTTTAACAAAAAGATCATCAATCAACTGCAAATACATGTTCTATGCACCTGTAAAATCTGATGGACATTCTTTCAAGTTTTTATTTCAACACTGTGTCTGTCAGAATTACCCCCCACTATAAACTTATTATTAATGTTGGGAGAAGTTTTCCAAATGTCACCAAAATGAATTAGTATCACACTGAGCCCAAGACTTAAGAGAGTCACCATGTGCATTTATGTATTTTCCCTCCCATAATACTGACACATTTATATCTTTTCCATGTCTGCTCCAGGTCTGGTGAAACTGCACAGTATGTGTCTCATTTATTTTGCTAGAACACAGTGACACATACAGAGATTTAGTTGCATGAAATTTGTTGAAAAATTGTTAGCAACAATGTCCACCTATGAGATGCTCTAAATTAAAGTAAGCAAAAAGGTTTTTACTAACAGTATGAGAAAGTGAGTTAAAATACTTATTGCACTACACATAGTTTCTAATGTGATGTTGGAACTTTGCTCTGTTTCACATGTACGTATGGGATGATGTGTTAGATAATAGAGGCCTCTTTTTCATGGTGGATAAAGCTCTAAAAAGACAAAAGAATGGAAACCAAATTTAGATAAATTAAGACTGAAAATAAAATACTTCTTAACATAATGATTGTTAGCCCTTAGAAACTTTCTAAGTGATTGTGGATCCTGTGTCACTAGGATACATGCTTTAAAAAAAGAAACAGAGCTAAGCAAGGCAAGACATGCAGTAATTGTTTCATCAGAGAACTCTACGTCAAAATAGTGCTTTCCCAATTTGTACTCCTTTAATTGATATTCAGTTCATACTTAAGATCTTAGAGAGAGCTATAACACACCACAGCAGCAACATGCTATCCCTTAGTTACTAATAAGGCTAAGAAATGTCAAGGTAAAACAGGCAATGGGGTTTCAAAGCAAAAAGGGCTGTATTTCATTTACACTTCCACTTCAAACAGCATATATATGCAGATGAACTATTTTCAGAACTATCCTCTTGAATTCTATCTGTCTACTCCATAAATACAGGGAAGCACAAGAATTAATGAATAAAGACTTCACAATATTCCTGAGAAACTATGTATTTCGGTATATATATCTGTCTTCCAGAAGCAAAAACTGTACTTCTCAACTTCCTCTTTGCATATGCAACATAAAAAAATAAATCCTCCAAGTGCATCAATTAAGTATGCCTGATTTTCTGTAATCTAGCTAGATTTCTATTTATGTTTTCTCCTACATCACTAATTCAATAATCCACTCTGCCACATTTTAGCCATCTACAATTTCTTTAGTCCTTACTTTGCAACCTAAATTCCTTTATTATGAAGAAAGCAGAATTCTGAAAAAATGAATGGTCACTTAGTTCAGAGCTGTATTGATTTTATTTAAGTACTTTATTAAAAAGTCAATAAAAGTTATTCAAGGTCATAACATAAGACCCTCATTCAGATTTTACTGGAGCAAAGTTCTGCCTTCTAGAGACTTCAACAATAGTTTGCCTGAAGAAAACCTCACTGTAGGTTTTATGATTTGTCCTGAAGTAAAGAATAGTTACTTACTGTTAGTAAGGACACAGGCAATAAATGGACATAGACAATAAATGGATAAATTGCATAAAAATTAGAAAGCGAAAACAAGACTTTCAAAAAGCAAGTTTTATGTCTTGTGAGGTTTAGGAATTATTTTCTGGATCCTGGAATTGTCTCACTTGGACTAGGTGTTAGGTTTCTCTCGACAGCTGTGTGAATCCTGCAGGGCTCAGTTCACAAAATGAACCCCTGCAGGCTGATTCAGAAGGTTTGGAAAGGACCCAATATTTCTTTGTTCACTTACAGATTCAAGCATTTGGTCATCTCTTGAATTCCTAGCACCTTTACATTAAAACATTTATCCCTTTAATCACTAATGAATGAATGAAGGCAGCCTAAGGACTCCTTCCATATGTGTACAAGGATGTAATTCACAGAGCTCCAGTCTTAGAGTCCCCTGAGGATCTTACTACAAGCAGGAGGGATAGTAGAGTTTTCCTGCTCTCATTTTACTCCAGGGAACTTGAAAAACCCAAAGAGCTTCCAGATCTAGAAAGTAAGGTGGCAAATGCTAAAAAGACTTTTTTGGCTTTTTTGAATCCAGCCATTCAAAAAAGACCAGTAACAGGGAAATCAACAACTGGTAACTCAGATAATTTCATTCAAGGAGCAAAAATGAATTATGTTCTGAGGATGCTAGGAATTAACAACTAAAGTCAAGTCCTGTAGTTACAGAGTTACTTTTAAAAGAGAAAAAAAGTGTTACATCATTTGATGAATCCAGATGTTTGGCTATAAAGAGAATATTGCAGGGAAGTCAGAGTGTATATGGTGACAACCTTCATTAGAACAGACTTAGATTCCGTAAAGCATTAGATCTGAAATCAGCCAAATTTTGTATTTCATTCAAATCATTTGTGCATCTCTTCCATGCTTCCCACTTCATCTTTTTGCTGTGACCTACATTTTTTTTCCCCAGGTAGTGAATACCTTGCAAAATAACTCCAGTCCATAAAGTTATAATTTTTTACTTGTCTTGGCCTACAAGTGTAGCCAACTGTGGCTATCAAGCACTGCATTAAACAGAAATTTACATCTTGCATTTGTGTCTCCTTTCAGCTTCTAGCAACATCAAATTAGACTGGAGTATTAGGTTACACTAGCAAATAATTTGTTCACCAACTCTACAGCTAAGCTATCATTTATATTAGAAGAGTTGTGTATCATATTACTCACATGCTGGGCTAGCTTCTAGCATTTCTACAAAACTGGCTGAGAAATTAATATAAGTGACTGAAACTCATCACATTGAAGGGGCTGGTGTTAATCCAAGGGTGAATCATCTTAAATTCTCTCCCTGGTGTGGCTGAAATGCCTGTATATTTGTTGGTAATTAGGCATTATATTGCATAAGCAATTTCTCAGAAATCTTCTATGTGTGAAAATCTCAGTGAGTTTGGGAAGAAAGCTGTGAACAGCAACGAATAGGAAAACTGAAGAAGAACCTAACTAGCAAAACCCCAAAATGTCTGTGGAAAGATTCTCCCCCCTCTCCTTCACTAGGGAAGAAAAAATAAGGGTTACATAACTAAAGATTTTTTTTAATTCTATCAAAGGTTTTAATTTCATTGATGGATCTCATATTAAATTTCAAAACCTCTTTTTTTTTTTTTTAATTTTCCACGTCAGTGGCTCCTTCAACCAGTAATCTTCCAACCAAATTATTATAAAGTGATCTCTGGGAGCCTGTATTTGAAAACTACTCTGAATATTTTGTGCAACATGGTAATAAAGACAAATCAAGACCTTTGCCTGTAAAGCAAATTTTACACCTAATATTTGCTGTGAATCAAGGGAGAAAAAGGTCTGGGTTTTACACTGTTGGAGATGAGCTTCTCTGGATGGAAAATGGTAAAACAGAGGATATTTTCAAATGGGAAGAGAATAAGGAGAAAAACCTTACCACTGAAGGCCCAGAACCCTGGGATCACCACCGAAAAACATCACCATCTATATTGTCAAATTGAAGTTCATTGAATCAATTCTTTTGTCTTATGTTTCTACCTTCATTATCTCACACTTTTGTTTCATGTGTTGGAACCATAGTAACTTCAGTGTAGTCACACTGTAAGAAATACTGATCATCAGATATCCTTAATGTCTGTGTGCCTGACTGACAATTATTATGGTTAATGTGCATCGAGGCAGCTCAAACACTTTGAGGCACTGAGAACACTGATAACAGTACAAAGTAAGTGTTAATTTATGAGCTGTTCTCTCTGCTTAATATAAAAGGGGGAATGCTTTTAAATCAGTGTTCTACAAGCTGAAAACTAATCTCCTTGTATGAGATGTCAGAATGAGATAATATACAGCCAAGGAAAGCATCATTTAAAAGCAGAATCAGTAGTTTGAATGTCTGATAAAAATCTTTAAGCAGATAGTTCATTGGAAGTAGTTTTCCTAATCAGAAAGGAATGTTGTATTAAATCATCATATTTTGAGACAGTTTCTGGAAGCATATGTGTTGCAGATTTTCTACTAATTTGGAAGGCAGCAAGCCTCTATGAATAGGAAGGCACACAAACCACATCTGGGAATGCATAAGTAGTCCTGTGGATGCTTCCATGAACCATGAATGCTGGCATGAAGCCAGCATTAGAATGGAGTTTAGGTGTTAGATCTAAAAATGATTCAGCACATGTGGCCACACAACCAGTATTCTTTAAAGATTACATTTTATCAACTACATTTACCAGTGTTGTGAATCTATACATTTGGCCAGAATTCTGCTTCTTTTGTCTCCTGAGCATGGAAGATGAATACAAAAAATCAAGAACAATTGCTATTCCTGCTCTTATAAAAAAGCAGGAAAAGAAATAATGGTGGTGGGTGAAAAGGAATATTACTCTTAAAAGCATTTTTACATAGGAAATACATCTATGTTTTGCAGAAGTGATATGTAAATGGCTGTATCATCATGTCACCAGAAAAAGAAACATTGTTTAGGCCCCTGAGCTTTCCATGTCATAAATTATCTGGATATCCATCCAATTTAAGCACTGTTTGACCCTCTTGAGTTTCAGTGTATGTTTTAAAGAATGACTGCAAGAATTTCAAACCACTGATGCACTGTACTTTACATTCTGTTATATACCGGCTTAGACTCCAACTGCACATGCTACATTAAAAGCAGTGAATTTGCTGAGGATCTGTGCATGAAATAAGGCTGAGGACAACGTTTGCCACTCTTTTCTACTGACCACAGTGTAGGCTAATTCAGGTTGTTAACCCATATGATCAAAAGAATGGCTGAAGTGGGCCAGATTAAAACTCCATCTAGCCTAGTACCTGACAGCAGAGAGGTTATTAACAGTGAGCAGAGTGCTACCCTTCCCCACCACAATAGATTTCACTAATTTACAGCTGAGGAACTCCCCATCAGAGGTGGTTCATTCTGTATTTAATATTCCTCAGGATTTCTTTACAAAACTAAAAGTCTGACTTGTTTATATGTCCCCTGTATGAATACCTCATGGTGAGATATTCACCCCTTCATGGTGAGCCTTGCACCATGCCCAGAATGTTGCCAAGTTCTAAAATGTCTTTATAGGGGCAGAGGGGGACTGTAACCTCATATGGTCTTCAAAACACAGTAATACAACAGCTGTACAAAGAAACATAAATTTTGCTATTTTGTTCTATGTTCCCTTGCAAGTAATTACTAACATTGAATTGGTTTTCTTTTGATTGATACTAAGCTAATGTTTTTGCAGGACTACTATATCTATTTGCATCTTTTGCTAAAGGAATATAGTACAAATATTTTTACTTCTCTTCAGAAGTATTATAAGCCCAAGATCTTACTACTGAGTGATGAGATATCTCAAAATCAGTCTTTTCATATGTAAGGGATACCTCACCTTCTCTGCCTAATAACTGACAGTAACCTACACTGACTTTATTTAACATTCTTTCACAAAGCCATGAAATGGACTTTGTAATCTCCTTTTCCTGTTCTCTGTATTTGGTCCTTGTTTTAATTTTTTTTCTATAACAGTATCACTGACAGATGGTCACTTCATTATTCCTCCCTTCTTTTGAGAAGACTAACAGGTGACCTCCATTTACTGTGAAAACTGACCATGTACTCTTATTTTATGTTTCATTTTCTTCAGCTGCTTATCCAATACAAATATTTTTTCCTTATTTTCTGCCAGTTTATTCAGCAACTTTTGATGAGGACCCTCCTTGAAAGTCTCTAAAAATCCAGCTATATTACATTATTTGTACACACTTCTTTTGACTCCCTCTGAAATCCAATAAGTTACTTGCTGGTCAGCTGTGGCTGACCAAGTAGTAGTAGGTTATATGTATATAGTAGGATATGACACTCTATAAATTGTTTAACTAACTTGGCTAATTTTCAAGAAAGAGCATTGGAAGATCCACAGGTGCTGTGCCATATAGTTTTTCAATTCTGTACAGTGGAGAACCACAAGTAAACACAAGTAAAAGTATCTGAAAGCAGAATAACTGAACACAAGATACATTTTGGTCTAAACCTCAGTTCTACTTACTTTTATGGGTTGGCATAGATGCTAATGCAGGGGATTCTTATAACAGTCATATTTACTCCCAGTAAATGTAAATGGAATCATTAAGTTCTTTTAAGTCATGAGGCAGGTGAAATAAAATCAGTCCTCACCCTTGAGATCAGCACATAAAAATAAATGTGGGCAGAGATGATTGATTGTGTGAGTTTGCCCACCAATTAAATAAACAGCAAGAAACCCAGGAAAAACTTTAAAAGAAAACAACAAAGTTGTGCTGAACATAAAAGGATGTTTTGTGATCCTGGGATTTCAGATTTAGCAGTTTCTGCTCTCACCAGTGTGGCTCTCCAAAGAGATATACTAACACAAGGAGGAAAGGGGGACACAAAAGGCAATTTTTCTTCCTGCCAATTTTGTATTGGAAAAATACTTGGAGAAGCTGAAGGAATGATACTGAGAAACAGCAAGCAAGATCCTATACAGGGACTAGAGGGCAGATATGCAGAACTGGGGAGAAAACCCCCAAAAAGTCTAACCTCTGTACCTGGCAGAACCCTATAAACTAATAGTAAACCATATCATATTTGTCCATATGCCACTAATTCTAAAAAAGAAAGTTCAATGTGGATTTCAAAGAGGGAAATTATATCTCACAAGACTACTACCTCAAACATCACTAGTCAGCAAGTAAATAAGAGTAAATTGATTGACATAAATAGGATGCAGAAGTCCATTTTATGATTACCAGAAGC
This sequence comes from Agelaius tricolor, assembly GCF_023055355.1. Taxonomy (NCBI): domain Eukaryota; kingdom Metazoa; phylum Chordata; class Aves; order Passeriformes; family Icteridae; genus Agelaius; species Agelaius tricolor. The sequence goes on along the minus strand of NW_027269265.1, from coordinate 24,740,950 downwards.
AAGGAAAAGATACTAGAAGAAACATTCCTAGCCATTTACTCATGGTTGTTGTCAGAGGGAGCTCACTGGACATTTGCTCTGAGCCAGTGGATGCATTCTTATCTTGTCCTTTTCTCACATAATTTATTAAAGCTGAACAGTTCTGAGGCTTCCAACCCTCTGCTAGATCTGGTTATGATTGGCAAAAGATTGAAAAAGTTATAAAGGGGAGTGAACAAAAGGCAACAAGAGAGACACAAGCAGGAATACATGAGCCTTCTTTCTTCACATTCCTAAATGATTCCAGCAAAATCTTCTGCTGAAGACTTGGCCACAGTTTTTATCTTGAACCATTTAGGATGTAAAAGGACGTATCACACTGTCTTCAAACATATTTGGATTTAATGATTAAAGTTCCATTGAGATAATTTTTGTCTTTTAGCTATATGTTCTGTTTCCTGTGATACAGTGAAAATTAAAGATCCCAAACCTACACCATTACAATGTTTCTACTGATACATCAATATTTATGCTTCCCATTTAAGTATGGAAGGGAAGATAATCATCTTAATTAGGGTCATCAAGTAGTTTGGCTCATAACATGTATTATCTTAGCTGATTTCATATAAATTTTTGCTGGTTTCATATGCTTTTTAGAAGTTCTTATCTTACTAAAATCCACTGTTATTACAAAGCAAGGACTTGACCCTACCCTACATTCAAGTGCACTCTGATTTAATAGGGCAGAATTACATACAAGGATGTGTGCAAACACAGACTCTTACATATGCACACTGTGAAAGTCAAAACTGTTGCCTCATTACATTAAGAAATTAAGTTTCCAAGTTGAATCACACCAAAACTTTGGGAAAAAAATTCCCATACTGAACTCTGCAGCTTGAAATATTTCCTAGTAAAAATGTATTGTTTTGAGTTGTAAAGGATGGTTTAGAAAATAAATAGGACTGGTTTAGAAAATAAATAGGAAAATAAATCTGTAAATAATGTCATTAAAGTACCTGTTACAGATGAAAACAAACTCCTTCTAGCATCATGTGCATTTCAGTTACAGAGATCCAAAACAACATTTAGATGGAAGTACATTCAGTGCCTTGAAAGGAACTGGGTCTGAGTAAGAAGTCACAGGGAAAACCTCTGTGGCACAGGAAGTCCTTTCACTTTCCAGAATGTCATTCATCATGCTGGGGAAACAGCAGGAAAGTAACCTACTACTACTTAATAGGCTTCTGCATAGCAACTTGCTTTGAAGCAGCAGCTGCCCACAGTAAATTTCGCTGACCCTTAGAGCCTTTCTCCAAGTTTTCCAACTGTTTTGTCTCCTGAGTTACAACTCAGTGTTAGGTCCAAGCCACCAGCACCTGACAAAACTTAGAAGCTCCAACAATGTGAGAATGTAAAGCTTTCAGGGATGTTGTCTTTTCCATACAACACCAGCAGAGAGACCTGATGCCATACATTTACTAATAGAGAAACTTTTCTCCCTCTAAAACAGAGGCTATCTTAGTGGATGGCATCACATAACATGCATGTGCACTATTACAGAATGCAAGACAAATGAAATATTAGATTGCTGGCACAGTAATTAGCACTCTATCATGATACCATGCTCTACATCTTATTCATTAAACCTTAAACATGTAACAGTTTAAATCTGATGTTTTCACCAAAGCGGTGAAAATAAATATTAATATGCAATTATAGAGAATGGCAGGTCAGAACACCCTAACACAACAATTAATTAAGCCTTATATTAGTTGTTTACTCAAGATCTGCTAATCAAATGCACTCCTGCATTTTTTGTTCCAATGCCTGTGAACTTAGTGCCAGCAAATTACTTGTTCTGCTTCACTTCCTCCTTAAACCTTTCCTTCTCACCAGAGTTTGTGAAACTGAAGACATTATACCACTCTCCTTCAAACAAATCCTGTCATAGTCCCCTCCTGTCCTTGCTGACATCAGGTGTCACCTTTCTTCTTGCCTCTCATTATCTGATTTCTTTGGAGCCCTCCTCCTCTCATTTTTCCCAGTGCTGCTCATATGTTCCCTTCCTGTCTTCCCTCCCAATATCCATCTGCTATGGGTTCCACACGTGCCATAATACTCCTATGTTTAAGAACATACCTTTCACAGTGCCACAGTCCATCCTTCTAGAATGAATAAACCACAACAAAATGAGAGAATAGAGATTTTTAAGAAGGCCCATTTCTTTCTATAAATTTTGAAAATCAGGATGTTAGTCACTTTTCCCATTTTCTTGAACCTCTGAATTCTCATTAGCTTTTAAAATGGACTAGTTAGAGAATAAAAGTTTCATTTAGCTTCAACAGTGGTGAGTAATCTAGCCTGATATAAATGTTTGGCATGCTTATGTTAGTGTTGGAGCTACAGCTAAACTGTTAATGTTCAAGGTTAGGTTGTGTTAAACACTAAAAATAGAAACATTAAATACTATGGCAAGATTACCACTTGTCCTTTACACTTGCACATATTAAATGGAATGTAAATGTCCTCTTGGTTCCCCAAATGAATAAAACATGGTAGGGATCACATAATGGTAGAAAGAATATTCATTCCAAGTTTGTCTGTCCTCGAATCACAAGTTGGTGGGGTAGCAGAAGAATATTTGCCTTTCTTGGAAATTTTCCTGGATCGTAAGAAAACTAATATAAAATGAGATTAAATTGCCACTACTGTAGAGTAGACACAAACCTGACCAAAAAAAGACAAAGTCACAGTCAAGCTTTGAGCTATGGATACTTGAATTTCCTATCTCATCAAAGAATCATAAAGAGAATATAACAAGGAAGGAAAATAATTGAAGAACAGTCTCCATCTTCAATGGAGAATTGAATGAGAAAAGAGAGGAATGTATGAACTCAGGTTAGACAGTTTACTGGAATGAAACAATCCTAATTTGGAAGAGAAAAGTGATTACTTTTGAAAATCAATTTTGAAATCCTATTCAAGGGGTGAAGTGCTATTGAGTAGTTCATGTTGTTGTTGGCAAGTGCAATTTAAATTAAAAAAGCAAGTTCAGTTTTAAATGACAATACTAAGAGACAGAACACCACTCAATCAAATCTCTGACTCCTTCAGTTAAGACACTTCAGAAAAATCATAAGCAGAAACTAGACAGACACTGGCAAGTAGAAACACATTGTATATTATTCTCTGTTTTGTATCTTGGATTATAATTTTAAAGTTGAAAATATTACCACCCATCTTTTGCTTAAATCCTCATGGGTTTCTTTTATATTTTAAAATAAGTCTAGCATTCAGAGTGAAATGAGGTGAATCTGACATATGGAGATTCTAGAGACAGAACAAATCCAAGCCCTCCAGTATTACTCAAATTTAGTGTAGTATGGGAACTTCACGAATTGCATTTGCTTCTAATCAAGCTGCAAATAGCATTTTGAGGACTGGTCTGAGAAGCAGATCTTGATTTTAGCTGGCAGAAATAAGTTAATTCCCTTTTGGTGAGGATCAATGAATAGCATAAGAGCCTACAATGCTTGGCTAACACCAACTTGTCACAGCAGCTCTAAAAGCCATCATAATATAAATAATAAACAATGTTTTTATAAACCTTCAAGCCACTGTGATACCTTTAGTTCCATGCACTAGTTTAGTCCTTCTGGTTTTCTGGCCAGAGTAATTTTAATTGACTCCTCTGATGCAAGTCTGGAGTGAAGTCACACAAATCCTCCTTCTTGTTCCAGGCATGATGGTGCCAGCAAGGGAGGAATGCAAAGCTGTGAGTGAAATAATTTCTTCAGTGGTAAATGCTAGATCAGCATTTAAAAGAAAACAAACAAAACTCCAATGTAAGTGCACTGACAATTTCTCCTCACATCAGCCATGCCATTAAGTGGATACAGTAACCACAACTTTTTTCTATGGTACCAATAGCAAAAAAACATAGAAAGGCTCTCTGCAAAGGCCATTTCAGTACTGCCAGACAGTAGCCAAATACTCCACAACAAGTTGCAAGACCTCTTTTTCCAATAAAAATGAAAGGTCCTGAGATATAAAAACTGTGTACTGAAGGCTGTAAACCGATTTTAAATTAGTTTTTTAACTGATGGAGCCAATTAATTTTGCTAGCATGAACCTATTTTTGATGGCATCAAATAAAAATATATGTAGATCAATTAGCATATTTCTGAAGAGTTCTTCCAGAGCAATTTTTACATGGATAACACAAGTTTCCTTTGTTGATACCTGCCGATTTCTCAACAGTTTCAGGATGTGGACAAAATGACAAATTTTTTTGATACCCGGACTTATTTTTAAATTTTGTTTATTACTCAGTTAAGTAAGGCAAAAAGGTTATCTATTTCATGCCCCTCTGTAAATCTTTTTTCAATTAGGCAAATCAACCTAGTATAAAATAATGAAGTTAATGGTTTCTGGAGACTAGAAAGATACCAAAGCCATTTACAACTATGTGCAGAAAATGTTTTTCTTTTCTTATTTCTCGTTTTCAATTAGAATTTTAAGCTATATGTGATGTTAAATATAGAAAGCCAAGTTCCACTAAAGAAGACAGAATACTCAAGGCCAATGGCTTCTGCATTTTATTACATAAATAGATCCTTTCTTTTGCAGAAGGTTTAAAACTAATATTTGAAAACAACCACTCCCTCACTCCCTTCACCCTGCTGAATTAGCCTCAACATTTTAAAGAATACACAGCAATCAACAATCAATTAAATACATGGAACAAAAATTAACATTACTGACATATTTTATAAAACTATATATTAAAGAAGATTTTAAAACATGGACATGAAATCTTTGTAAGATAATAATTTACATGCACTGCTTCAGAAAATTCACGTTTAAACAGAAATAAAATAAAAATTATGGCAGTAGAGCATACATAAGTGGAGGTTGAAGGATCAGATACAATGAAACAGTGAATTTAGGGGAGCTGAAAATAAGAGCCTGTGCAAATGCCCTGCAGTTTTCAATACAGGAGTCACACTGGCCTCCATCTTAAGTGACCAAATGCAATTTAGCATAATATAGAAACAAGATAAAATTATGCACACTCTACTTTCCATTAACAGCCTTACAACTCTGAACTGAGAGCATGCTCAAAGGCTCCACCTTAATCTTCCAGGCTTTTTAAGGGAAGTGACATTCCTGAATTCCACATCAGCCTGACAGTAAATTCTTGAACTGTCCCCAGAGACTACTCCTGTATCTCTTACTATGCCCTTCCCTTTACATCTTAACCTTATCACACAAAGTTTGCAGCTCCCCTTCACTATAAACTGATTTTTATGTCATATTTTTACCTCCTGCATGCAAATTTAATTTCTCATATTATTACCTATTAAAAAGAGCAACGTGGTCACTCAGTACAGTAAGATTTGACCACAAAGCACCTAAAGAAGCCATATAAAAGTATCAGGATGATCAAACATGAAACTATGTGTTGGGAAGGGGGTTCAGATAAAAACTCAATTAATGAAGTGACCAAAAAAGTGTCTAAAAATTTCCTTAAACATTTCAAATTTCCTACATACTTGAGTGTGTTTTGACATTGTCAGAATGTCAAAATTTACATAAAAAAGGAAGAGCTCTATTTAGAAACTAAGAAATTGCCTTAAGAAATAAAGCTTTCTTACAAAAAAAGAGCAAACAAGATGTATAGAGCTCCCAACTCACTATACACAGAGGTAGAACTACAAAGAAAAAAAAGTTGAAGAATATGACAAATCTTTTATTTCCCCACCATTTGCATGTCAATAAACAGAATTGATAACAATGATATGGCACTAATTATAAAGTTCTACGAGGAGAGGAGAGAAAAAACAATAAACATGACACCTAGTAGGAGTCAGGGTCACAAAAAGAAAAAAAAGCTAAACAGAAAGTTGCAGAGTAAACATCTGCAAGTAGTGCTACTGTTGAGAGAAAAGGGAGAAGCAAATGCTCACGTAGGCCATTACCACGCAGCCTGAAACTTAAAGTAACACAATTGGCACAGGATTTTTCTTGCAAGATCAAAAGGAAGCAGTAATGCCATCTGCTGTTTGCTTTGAAAAATTGTTAGAGCAGATGTTCCCATGTGTGGACTCTCCATCCCTTCTCCTAAGAAACCACTTGAAAAATAACCATGAAATAACATTGGGAAAACATCTGCATGGAATACAGAAGACCACCAGTAGTGAAGCACAGGAAAGCCAAGAGAGGAGGAGAGAAAGCGCTGGAGCAATTCAAGCACGTCTAAGACTAGGTCAGAGACAGGCACCCCGTTGTGTGGCGTAACCTCCATATGTATACATATGTATAACCACTCACTGCTTGTCTTTTCCTTTCGTTACTCAGCAGGAGGAAGCCAGATTTCTCATCCACGGGACCTATGTCAGGCAAGGCACTCTGCATGTATAGTAAAGCAAAACAGCACAAAGAATGTGCTAAAGAACCTGCATGGAGAGGTACAGGAATGACTTACTCTTTCCTCTCCTTTTCCACAGACTTATATCCCACCTAGCACAATAAAACCACAGTAGTGTATTTCTCATTATGGGTAGAGAAATTACATGCTTTCTACATTTCCAAAACTGCTTTTATTTCAAAATGGTGAAATCTTCATCAATTTATACTAGATCTTCTACGTATTCTGAGAAATCTTTCAACAAGTACAGTACAATCGCAATCACCAAGATGTTATGGTACCATCCAAATGCTATAGGAGATAAACAGAAAGAACACAAGGCACACTGAAGATCTTATGTGTATCCTAGGAGTCTTAAAAGAGGCACATTTATCCATCCTATAACATTATTAGAGATGAATGCAAAATATATTTCCAGAAATGAGACTAGCTTAATAATATATATCATATCAAAAGACATTCTAGATAGTTGAGAAATTTGACAGTTAGTTTGCCTGAATTTTAAAATATGTTCATGTTAGAACATTTACATAGGACTGATTGATTTATACAGCATGTGATTTTAGTGAAGAAATTATACACTATGACAAAGTTCTGCAAAAATCAAGAGAGTGGATGACAAGCATAATTTTAAAAAATCTAATGAAACAAACTACATAAAAAACCGTGAAATTTTATTTCAGTGGAGACACCAAGGAAATAGTGCATCTCTCTTGACCTTATGACCTCTCATTTTAGAAGCTTACTAAGAAAGTTAACTCATATAGGACTGCATTGATATTATATGTACAGGATATAACCTGGCATTTCAAGTTGCCTTTGAAATTGTCCTGTGTAATTTCTTTGCAGACAGAACCCTGTACAGGGAAGTAGATTTTGGTAGAGCAGCATACTCTTCAAATTTCTTCTTGGTCTCATCTCATAACATGCTTGCCAATGCAGCTATGAATAGACCTGTTTCTTTCCTGGAACTGTGGAGGACCAGGGTGGACATTAACATTTTTGACCTACCACCTGTTCACTATAATTTTAGGGAAGATATAACAATTTGTTATCTTTGTAATTAGTAGGCTGATAAGTCATGATCTTTGTATTACAGTATACATGTATTACAGTACACTGTAATAATTTATTCCTGACTAACCTAGAATGAGAGAAGACTTTCTAAGACTGACAACCTGGTAGACTTCAACTTGTGGAGTAGATAAATGTTAGTGCTTGGATGGAAATGCAGCTTGCACAGAGACATTTCCAGAAAGAATCCATAGAGGTTTACTGAAGATTTTCAGAGATAAGGACTCTTCCTACTATTGCACTTCTTACTGAGCATCACTGATGGATCCTTTAAGGTATTGCAACCATACTGTGGGTAAGTACCTGGTTAAACAAGTAAACAAGACTTCCTCCCTTTTTTATTTTGAAATTGCAGCCACAAGGATTGCTTAATTTGACAATCCAGAGAGTCAGTAATTTAGCTATTCTTCTGCTAGAACAGGGGTAAGAAACTCTGGTCATCTCAGACTGCAGATTTATGAGCCTGTTTCAAGGCATGGTTGCTGAGATGCAAAAAAGAGGATTGGGTTGGTTCTCTCTCTCCTTTCTCCACAACCCCCCTTCCCCCCCCCCCCCCTCCCCCCACTAGACTGAACACTTTCTAACATTTTCTGGGAACCTTCTAGTGCATATTAGCAAAATTCTTCCCTTTCACCACCACACTGAATAAAATACAAAATATCGAAGGTATCACATATTACTCCAGGAAAGAGATGGATCCTAAAAAGACTGAAGGATCTGCATGATGAATGCTTCCATTCCCAGACAGACTAAACTGAGAACAAAAGCAACTATATGAGATATGCTGGCACTTTACTATATGTTTACCTATGTTTCAGATGGCTGCTGTCTGTGAGTTTATCAAACACCAGACACATATGTGAGCCAGTCCTTCAAATAACAATTGAAGACAGAACAATGTAGGCACACATGGATCTAACCTACATGATAAAACAAAGGTGTATATATATAGTGAGTTATTACACAAACATTTCTTTCTGCCAATGACTTCTGGTTTCTTTTTCACTTCTTTTCCAGCTTACTCTTTCTTTCTTTTCTTTCTATTTCTCCCCTCTTCTAGTGACTCAAAAGAAACATGAATCAGGATTACAGTAGGCCATGATATTTGTGAAATATTTGTGAGAAAGTGAGAATTTCTTATTTATATATCCAGAACCTGGTCCTCTGATACCTCAAAATACAAGATCCTTTCTTAACCTCATTTATAGGTTGTGTTATCACTCATAGATCAGAAATTAGTGGATTGATTCCAGGCAGGAAGACCCAGCAGTATACTTAGAAGGTAAGGATACCCAACAACATCTTCTACTAATATCCTCTAATACACCAAACACACACAAAAGTACTAAATCTGCCATCTAAATGAATTAATTTCAGTGATTAAAAAGTATTCTGTCAAAATTTTGCCAATCTGTGTTTTCTGAAACTAGAAATTTTACATGGGCAAAACCAAGTCTTCAAATTATCTGCAAGTTTAATGCTTAAATGTTTTCTTTTACTAGGAAATTATGGGTAAGACAGAACCTAACAAATGCACACAATAATTTTTTGTTTTCTGTAATTTTTTATCTAATTTTTTAGACTTTCAGACAACAAAAATGTGCAGCATTATATCTGTGAACAACCCCAGCTAAACAGTATTTTGTCTTGTATTACCAATTGGTTACATAAACCTGTACATTAAACAATCCCTAAACAAAGCATTATGATCATTACTGCTTTTCTGACACATTAATACAGCTGTGTCTTTTACTGTAATTTAAATGTATCATGACTTTTCTAGATTTTTATAATACTTTCACTTGTGAGGTTGAAGTTGTACCTGTAGTATACATTAGGTTTGCTTCAGGTGGGTATAAGAGATAGGAAAAATTATGCTTTGTTCCAGAAGATATTCTTACTGAGAAAATATCTCAAAAAAATTATTTTTCAAGGGATTAGAGTAAAACTACTGCCATTATCTTATCAGTGACTGCCTCTATCCTGTAGGATATCCTGTAGGGAAACTATATCTCTGTGCAAAGGATTCTAGAAATGACACATGTATCTGTTATTAGGAGGAGCAGAATAACTGATTTCCAAATGTTTGCTGTCTGTGTGACAGTCCCTAAGTAGAAGCAAAAATATTGCTCTTTCAAACTGCAGAGAAAGAAAGCAATAAATCAATGTTATGCTGCAAATTTCAATACTACTGATTTATGGAGTGAGATAGTCATATTAAAAAACACCATTTGGCATGCACCTAATGTTTTTATCGCTTCAACTTTATACTTTCCACTTTTGATTCAAAATTTCAAGCAGGTCCAGGAATGACCATTTTCCAGGAAGGATCATCTTTTTCTTCCATTCACCTGGGAATCTACTAACACATAATGATAACTTACATGTTTTACAAGCTGGAAGCATCACTGAAAATGGAGCACAAGTTGATTCCAATTCAGATTTTGTTGATATGCACAGTTTTTTGTAAAATATTCTGTCTCCACACCCCTATTTTCTGTAAGAAATACTGTTATATAGGCTCAGTTCTTCCCTGGAGTCATTAATCTTGGAGGCCTCAGCTGGGAATCTCAAACTGTGAAGCAGCTGTCTATGCTTAGAGGGAAATGTGAGCAGCCAGAATGAACACTAGAGCTGTTGCCTGCTTGTTGCTGCCATCGTGCAACAACACTCGTTGGACCTACAACACCAGAAATGCACATTTAGAGCCCCCTAAAGTGATTTAAACAGCTGCTAGATTTAGAGACTTTTCTACTCATAAATATTCAATATGTTCAGTTTAAAGGCTGTTTCAAATGAAAATGTCCTAAGCTGTAGAAATTCAAAAGAAAAAAAAAATTAATGCTAATTCTTTTCTTTCTTGTAATACTTTGCTGTCTCGATCAGAAAAGAGGTTTCTCTAACTTCTTTGAAAATACAGAAAAAAAACAATAACAAATCAAAAAATGTTCTCCAATTGTTTTAAGGAGAAATCCTATTTTTCTGCACTACTTTTTACCTTCACTAACTTATAAATCAAAGGAAAGAATAGCAGCTGTTTTGAAGCTCTGGTTTGTATCTTTATAGTAGCCCAACTTGCAGATACAATAAGAAGATATGCAAGGGTGTTGACTGTTCTTATGACCTCAGACCCAGGCCACACATTTCTATGCAATATTTTACCAGGAAATTCACCATACACTGGGCACTGAAATGCAGTATCATAAATTTACTTCCAATTAAATTGGCTACATATTGCCTGTTTTGTTCTTTATCCCTGGAAGCTGCCAAAGGAGGTAGAGAATACTGGACTATACCCAGGGCTTTAAATTCATGAGAATTTATGTTTGTGAAACAGCATGCTCCTTGGGCCTATAAGCAAGAGATAGACAAGGAAGGAGAATTAGAAGCCAACACACTGAGCAGTTGATGAATGTGTCTAGCTTTGTAAAGAGTCACATCTGGTATTATAACTCTGCCTCTCCAAGTTTGGAAACAGAAAACATATAACCTTCCTAAGAATTTTGATTGCAAAAAACCCAAAAACTCTGATGCACAAAACTTTTGAAAACATGCTTCATGCAGGAAGCATTGCTAGCTTAGCAGCCGAGCCAGAGATTTAATGATAAGTATGATGAAGTTTGGTAAGCAAGATACTTTCCAATACAAAGACTGTCCTAGAAATAACTAAGTTGTTAGTTGGCTTTTCCCTTTTTTCCTCTTGCTGTCTACTTCTGAAGATGGTTTGTAGTTGCAGCAGGTAGTAAGAAGCTTAGCAAAACAAGGATGGAAATGAGGATTTAAAAGAAGGAATCAGATGCCACTGGCTAATATTGACATAGAAGTTAAGAATCTAAAAAAATAACAGTTTGAAAATAACTGTTTACTGATGTAGCAAAGCCAATTATCTTCAAATTATTATCTGCAAGTCAATCAGCTACAAATTCATAGAAGCATTATTTCTTAATTTTACAGGAAAATGATGTAATGATTAATTTTGTTATTTTAGGACATTTTTGTTATTTTAGGATTAATTTTGTTTATTTTATTGAGAGGACTCAAATCTGAGAGGTACTGCCCTGTTTACACAAAACAGCTTTTGCTTTTTTTGAAATAAGTGGCTCATCCACAGATATAGCTTTACCATATGAAGTAGTATCAGAAGACACTGAAGGCTGTCTTGTTTGTAAAAGACAGGAAAATGACCTCAGAACAGGAAAGGTAACCTTGCCTTGGAACAATGGCTATATTCTTCCCTTTATTCTCTTCATATCTGTTTTATAAGTTTTGTTCCTACCTTAAACTGTCAGTCAAAGCAGATAAAAAAAAGGAGAGATATTCTGATGAAATTGCATTTTCATGAAATATGGTATTTCCTTTCTAGCTCTCAGAAAAGGTGACAACAACTTTGGTCTAACATGAAATTTATATGCCAAAGTTTGAAGGAAAAAATCTGCATAGAAAATTCCTGCTGAAACAAAGAAACTAATAATTTTTACAGAATACAAAAAAATGTATTCACTTGTCCAAAACTCTAAACATGAGCTTTATTTCTATGCACCAAAAAAGGTCATTAACAAAATGTTTGGAATGCTATAAGAGTTTAGGTTTCAATAAAAGTCTTTTTTAACAGTCCTAACTATAAGTGGGGATAACATCCATAATATTGAAAGTTTCACTTTGAAAAAGCTTTTACAGATGTAGGCTTTCAAAATAGATTTTTTGTAGGGAATTTACTTGGAGTCTTTCCACGTGAACAACAGTGTGCCTGATGAACACATTCAGAATACCAGTTTGCAGCCAGAACCACCAAACTCAAGACTGCTGTGAACAAGTCTGGTCCATATAATAATTTTGTCTTCCTTTTTGAGTGTCAGCAAAGTTGATTTTCTCTACTGCCATTGTATGGTTCTGCAGAACTGCATAAATGCCAGTGTTGAGGATAAACTCTGAAACAAGGACTACAAATGATGAATCTTTGACTATAAGAACGGTTAAGCAGGCAAATAAATAACAAAGTGTAGTTCATGAGGAGGAAATTTCTATGTATGTATATACACTTAAAGGTACTTTTGGAGATTTACTGGATCAGCATAGTCTAATCAAAAGCTACTGAGAATTCCCCAACTATTCATCCCCAGTATTCACAGGGAATACTGGATGCATATCATCTGTCATAATAGACTCTGCATGTTCTTGCAGCATATCCAGTTGGGCCTTACGGTAATTTTCTCCATCTCGTTTGGTTCATAAATGGCCTCCTGAGTCACAAAAACCATTGTATATTAGGAGTCTTATGCTGATCTTGTCCATGGCAGGGCGTTTGGAACAAGATGGCTTTTAAGATCTTTTTCAACCCAAACCATTCTGTGATTTTATGGTCTTGTTGCCCTTTGCAAAACATTAACCTTATGAAATGGATGTAGACAAAAGAAATGGTTTGAACCTACCAAATTCACACCTACCATATCCAAAATTTCTTCATCCAAGGCTAGACTCCCACTGCAATTTTAAACTTCTTTGGAACACTAAACTTCAGTGTTACTGTCCTGCAGTATCCCCAAGATAGCATCCTTCAAAAAAAGTGGTGGCTGTCCCTGTCTGATGCCTTTAACATTTTGGAAATCAGAAGCCTGCTGTTCTGCAAAAGTGAGTTGATTAACAGTTTGGCTCCCTTGATAAATGCTAGTTTCTCACAGCCAAACTAAAACACAACAGTGTGCTTTTACAGCTGTCTTGTTTGCAGTTTTGTATGTTTTTGTCAGATTTGTACAGTACAGCCATAAAATGTACGGCACACTGAGTCTCAGGTTCACTGTAGGCAGTTTATTGAGATGTAAATATCAATAATTATTTATGGTTTTCAAATCATTCACAGATTGCCTTTCAATCATTTTGTCAAAATTGTTTCACAAAGTAGCTCAGGCAAACATTAAGATGCATTGAATCAAGTTGATTGCAATATCACTCTTTTGTCAGGGGATATGTCACTTATCTCTTTGCTTTGTTTACCAGAGGCTTCTCCTTTTCACTAAGCACTACATTCCCAAACAATGCCTAAACAAAAAAATCCTCAAAGACAGCAGCGTTCATTTTACTGGAATATCTGCATATCTTTAATTTTAATAAAGTCTACTTAGGCCCTACTAAGATAATTCTCAGTAGTTTTAATTTTTGCCTAATAGTAATTTCCTTAATAGGTAAGACCCTTCATTCAACATTTAACCAATAAGGAGAAGGATATGTCCTCAGATACAGCTTTTCAACAACCTTCATCAGGATGTCTTATAAACAATAAATGAAGGGATTATTAGAAAAGATCCTGAGAGAATGAAAAATTATTCCTTTTGCTTCTGAAAAATATTTTGCCCAAGGTTAGATAGAAGAATTTTGAAAGTATGAGAAACTAAAGACAGACTTCCTGAATCTCTGTCTTAGGACTTTACTACAAATCTTGGACGGGTACTGACTACAAAGTGTCAGCATGACTGACAATAAGCCTCAGTACTTGATGATCCATCTAAATGTCTTTTTAAAAGTAAATAACTTTTTAAGATACATAAATAAAAATAATATTTTTAGAAGTAAATAATACCTACCTGGTATGACAAGAGAATGCAAATTGGCAATTTTTATATGAAAACCTGTTGTAATGAACCATTAAAAAAAGGGAAAACTAGTTAGTCACAGTCCTAGACTCTAATGGACACAGTAAGTATCACCAGAAACAACGTGTTAGCAACTTTAAGAACTGGGCTAATTTCCTGCAGTGTTTGACAGTAGGGTTAATCTAACCAGAATTTTCATTACGTTGCAAGCTTGATACTTGTGAGAGGGGGAAAAATTAAAATAAGAGAAGCAACATTTTAACTACTTCCACAGAATAACAATTCAAGAGAAAAAATATCAGGACTACTAAATTAATCTTGCTTTTTGAATGTCAAATTTTCCTTCTGGCAGTATTGATTCCAAGATTAAAAAAATTAATTTCCTAGCATGCCAATTAAAATATTTTTAAAAAGTAAAACATATTGTGATATCAAATGTAATGTTACAAGCTGAAATAAATACCTTATACACAAATATTGAAAACACACACACACAAGTCCAGACAAAATCATAGAAATAAAACATTTTATCATATCAAATGCCCACATTTTTGAAATTAATTCAGCAAAGTCTTGGAATAATTTCAATTCTTATTACTGAGAAGTTATCAAAATTAGCTGCATGCCCAAAACTTTTTATTGCGCCAAAACTGCATTTTTATCTTTTATAAAGAAATCTGTTCCATTACAAATATTTTAACCAGTCTGGAAACAGATGAGTCCATGTAATCTGCTGGAATGTGTTACAGAGCCTATGGAGAGTTTGAACAATTAGTTCCTGGGGCTGGGAAGCCTTGGCTCTTCAATTAGTGCCTAAGAGTTGTGCAGTTTTGTTTCCACTCCTTGAATAACAAGAGAATGATCAAGATGTTGGTCTATCATATACATCCAAGAACCCGAGAATGACTGAGTTATATACTGAAAGCACACAGGCATAAACCATAGAAAGAAAATGCATGTAAAGGCTGCCCCAAAAAGTCTCCTGCATAGAGATTAGGTGGAACAGGGCCATTTCAGGGCCAATTTGTCATTGCTTTCTCTAAAGGAGAAATATTAGATTTCTAAATCTAATCAACATGCAGCATGAGTAGTGTTAGCAACCACATATTCCCTCTTCATTCTGTAAATACTGAAGCATAGAAGAGAAGCCAGCTTAATCAAATGCTTCCATCAAAAATGAGTTACATTTACTGTTCCTCCTGAAGCTTTTCTGTGGCATAAATTAAGTACTTTTAAGTCTGAAGTTTGTTTGGTCTTTAAACATACTTGCCCAAAGATACTACTAAAAACTATCATAGGCCTTGGTCTCAACACCTTTCATCTGTGCAGCAAAGCTCCTGTGTCAATTTGATAGAACTCGGGCATTAATGCACTGTTAACTTTACACTTCAGTTGATTTGGAAGTAACTTATTCCACCAGAGGTGAATTCCATTAGTGTAAGTTGGTCCTAAGACACAGTGTGTGCGAGGATATGAGGACTGACATCAGCAAAGCAGACTACCTGTGTATTTTTTCCTTTGCCTGATTATTATTATGCATACATGCTTGGTTTTTCATTTAGTTCTCTAGTTTAATGTTTACTTGACCCTACAAGAACAAGTTACAGAATATTTGCCCATACGTGAACATTTGGCAAGGCATATTTTTCTAAATAAGACATTGTTCTATTCTCATGATTCATATAAAAGATCTCATACTATTGTGGACATTTAAGAGTTATCCAGGAAAATACCTAACTACACAAAAATGTCTGCTTTAATTTATTGATTCATTTTGGACCATCATGGGAAGCTTAGGGCCTAAAAATATCTTACCCATAGGCTTTATGTTCGCATTTCATATGTACTGGGAATGACTGACTGTACTAGAGGCCCTTGGTACCTGTTGCTGAAGTTTCTGTAGTCAGTATTTTTCTTGGATCGGACTTGCAGCCAACTGGTTGTAATTGACCCTCTACTGGGACAAGTTAGGATAAGAACATATGCCTTTCCTTAAAAAGAGAGAGAGAGAAAAAGAGAAGGAGAAAGGGAGAGAGAATGAGAAATATCACCAGTATTTATTTTAAGTTGCCTTCATTTCCAACTTATCTGGCAGAATGTCAAGCTTCTGTCATAATGCAGAACTCCAGCTAAAGCAACTTCTGGAAAAAAAGACTATATGAGGAATTCTACCTAACTAAAATATAAAATTTAAGAATGGAGCAGAAGAGTTATTTCTGCCCTGCAGAGGAGTTTGTCCACTTGATATTGCCATAAGACTTCTGAATATGAAATGTCAGGCTGGCATCTCTCTTTAGGGTAGTCATTAGTCAATTTGTCATACTTCATGCAAACATAAATTACTAAATTATAACTACAAATGTGAAAACCTCCAATAGTCCTTAGGCCAACTATTTCTAGGCTAAACAAACTTGACACCAGGCTTCAGCAGCAATTGTAACAATTCCACGAGGAACTCAAGGGAATTACTGGCTGCACTGTATGAAAATATGCAAATTCTATCTAATTCTTAGTCTACAAAAAAAGAACTTAATTTTTAGTAAACTTTTGCATGCAGAAAAACACATTAAAAAACAAAGCTAGTGTCATTGCATAAATCTTTCATGCAATACATTAAGCTTTAGTGCATGTAAATGGAAACTATCACCATCTTATATCCACTGGTGAGCTCACCTCACGTTAGCTTCTTTCTCATTTTTGGCATATAAAGCACCTCTGGAATCAAGAGTCCATTCCTAATGGAACTCAGCATCCCCTTCTCCCCATCCCAGTGTCCAAATACAAGTAAACCTACTGGAAATCATCCTTTTCTTCTTTAGACATATGCAAAAGTTTTCTGTTTTGAAAACTGCCATACATAAATCTCTTCCTACTAAAGAAATATCAGTACTTTATATTTGTATTACCAAAGTTAAACACTAAGTTGCAAAACACTGACTGGTGAAGTCTAGTCTAAGACAGGTGAAATTCCTTAATTAGGCATTGAAATGCTCCAAACTTTATCAAAAAATACCACAATGGGGAACACCCTACACAGCCATAGACTCCTGCGGTATCTTTAATAAATACAAATATTTGGTGGCACTATTAGGCTTTGCTTTCAAAAGACAAATAACAGTATCTCAACGTCTGCTAATGCTACATTAGGACACTGATGCAACATTTAGCAGATAATTTAAACTTTCCCAGTCCTATCCACAGCTCCCAAAACAAAAGCCATGTATTTCTGACTGACAATTCAACCTGAACAGCACCTTTGTTTGCAACAGAGATGTGCTCTTCTCCAAGTCACTGATCAGAGCACTAAAACTAGCACAGTCCTTATCATAGACAGCATTCATAACAGTTAAATATAAACTACTGAAACTATAGTAATGTCATGTAGAGACAGTGGATTATAGTGGATTTATGAACAAAGAGCAGGCTAGCTGGATGGAAATAGATGTTCCTTCTTAGGTGGTAAATGGCTGTTGAGCAGCTGCATGTCCCAAGAGGCAAAACAAGGAAAGGCCTTTTCCGCAAGGAAAAAGCAGTACTTGTGCTCCATGAACAAGCTTCTCACCCTCCTGCAAACTGCTCACCTCATGTCTCTCAGTCCTCCCACTCCTGTCCAGCCCTAGCTGCATTTCTGGGCCCATAGGAGCAGTAATGGACTTACAAGCTATGTAATTGCTGTGGGTGATTTCATCAGCAGCAGCCGCACAGCCTCGGGCCAGGGGGACGTAATATTAGACAACAGAGCATCTGTTCAGTTTTATTTTAACATACCAGCCAGTCATGGAAAAAGCATTTTTCCTAATTGTTGGGATGAACACCAGCATGGCATTAGCCTGGACAAAATGCCCATGAGCTACACTGCCACCCGTGACAGCAGGTACGGCTGGAGTCCATGGGAGTGTCCATAACAAAACTGGCTGCAGCCGTCTTGCAGTCCCAGCTCAGGTATTCACCCATTCACCATCAAAAGGAAATTGGCTCCTGACACACAAGTAGTTGTGCAGAGAAGTTCCTGAATAGTTCATGGGCACTCCTGCTTTACAGATGGAAAAATAGATCTCATACTACTTTTTACACTGTTGGCAGGTGAAGATAATCTGAAAAAGTATTAAATTATGCAGAATGAGGAAAGTTTTTTGTATCTCTGTTTCTTTTTATAAAGCAGAAACTTAACCTCTCCTATGGATTTAATGCCATAAATTGTTGCAGCCAAGATGTTTATAGAAGACATGTTATCAAAACTGGAATCATCAAGAAATTGTATCAGAAGACACTGTTTATGTACAAGTATAATTATGCCAGTCTTTTCTTTTTTTCTCCCCCCTTTTTCTTTCCCTCTTTTTGTTTCCTTTGCATAGATCTACTTAAATCCATCTCTTCGTGTGGGCAAAAGCTGACAGTTGCATGACAAGGAATGTTTCCCTTTATAAAAGCCTACTTCCTCTCTGTGTAGTTTTAGCCTCATTGAAATGTTTCCTATTAAGCTCAATCAAGGCAGCAATTACCTAATTACTCACTTATGCTTTTCCAGTCAAAAATTGTACAACCAAGCATATTAGAGGGCTGCATACATGTTTATTATTGTTTTTATACGTCCCTATTTGGGTTTAAGAAGCAATCAAATATTTTTACAGTACTTTTGTACTGCCCCTAAGTCTGTTTGCTACAATTTTATACTACAGCAGGTCACAAAACCACTTCTATGCCTCCTACCAATTCCACAGTAGGTAGATGGTAATTTCAGAATAAAGTTACAAACTCATTTCATACCAGTGGGGTTTGCATAAATAAGTCTGTAAAGAAGAAATGATCCAAGGGAACTTTTACGTCTGCTAAAATGCACCACATTTATGACAAAACTCAAGAGAAAACAGAGTTTACAAGGCCTCCAAAAAACCTATATCTTCTATACCTCCATGTTTTCTTTAGAAAGATCCTTGAAATCAAGAGTATCAATGGTGCAGGTGGTTTATATTCCTCAAATGAGATATACAATGAACTTATTTGCATAAAGAACTATGGCAGCCAACCATCAATGAGATTTTTTTACTAAAGTACAGCAGAAATTACACTACATGTAAATGTACACCGTGCCATTCTTGGTTGGCTACCAGGTTCTTGCTCTATATGTAGACTGCTATAATTTTGTTAATTCTCTGAAAAATACTTCTTATTGATAAATTATTTTTTAAAATTATCAATTTTTTAATGCTCGATGCATTTTTTTAGAATGCCTGAAGACCTTTTTCCTCTTGAAGGCATGAACAGAGTTGTGTTAAAATGTCTTCACAAAATTTTAGACCATGCAATACTTAATGACTTGAATTCATTTTAGGGATTATGTTTTTGAAACTGACTTGTGACTTTGGACACCACATTTTCTAGGCTCATAACCTAACACACTATACAGTAATAGCTACATTTTCAAAATGGTGCTGAGCAACCATCCATTGAAACCTAGACCTTTTTTCCTACCCCACTTTAAGAATTCAAAATCTATGACTCTTTTTCAGTGGCGCTTGAATTGCATAGTTTCGATCATGAATGCTTAAAGCTCATATTGAAACCTACAAAGTTCTTCCCAGGTCCAAAGTTGTTTTCTAACTGAGCCTTCTCAGAGTGGTTCTTCCAACATGATTTTAGCTATAAAACACAGTACTCCTTCATGCTGGTTGGTTTACATACACAGAAGTCTCACAGAAGTTTCACAGAAACTTCTATTCTGTGAGACAGATTATAGCAGAAACATAGGCACAGAAAACTTCTGACCTATGTTACAGAAATACCACAGCTTTGACTCTTCACATAAGCTTTTCTGCAATGCATGACAAGGATGACTGAAAAATTCCCTTTGATTCCATGTTATCCATAAACAAAAGGCTAAGTCATTTTATAACACTTACCAGTGAAAGAATAAAAAGACAAGACATACCAGTTAAACACTTCCTGCTTCCCCTGAACAGTGCCTAGAAGGGCACAAGACCCACTCATAATCTCACCTTCACATCACTGCTGGGGGGACACTGTGCTCATGAGTAAGAGAACAGCAGTGTTCTCTGTGGCAGGGAAACCTCAACCTTCCTGCAGGGATTCTGTCTTGGGCTGCAGAACATAAGCCAGTTCAAGCCCATTCAACTTTTCCTCCTTCTCAGGCTACAGATGGATTCTACCTATCAAAGACAACTTGTTGCTTCTTCTTAGTCACTTTATCAATAAAGAAAGACTGAAATTCATGAGAGCATTTAACCATTTTAAACAGGAAGAAGTAAAAATTACCAACTATTTCATAAAGACAAAATTATTTATCAGTCAAGCTTAATGAAGAATTAATGTTGCAGAACATGATTCTAGAATTACAATTGCATTGTCCCCTCTGCATGAGACATGTTACATGTACATGGTTTTAAAGCACACACACACAGTGAGTCTGGAAACACTTAGGAGTGACAGCCTGCACTGGTGTGTAGGAAACATCGTTAATTTCTAGACCCAAGACAGCTGTGACAAAAGTAGAACTAAATTGTGTTCATCACATGGCTGCCCTTCATTAACTTGCAGACTATAATACTTTTTTGTCATCAAGTTTTGAACATATCCTGTTGTCTAGTTTTTATAGTGAAGATGTTAATTCTTAGGAGAAAGGATAATTTTACAGAAAAGAAAAGAAATTTCAGGCTTATGTTGTCACAGCTAGAATGTAAATGGATACTTACACAGTATTTCATAAATTCATGCACTGTTTTCCCACCACCTGACTGTGATGTTGTTTCATATACATTATCAACAAAAATGCAGCTGCCTGGAGTTTCTGGAAGATATATGTACAGAGCACACACTCACATCCCATATACGTGAAGGTAATATCCATGTGAAAAATTGGAGAGATATGTAATACTCATGACTCCATCACCTGCCCACTAATCCAGCTCCCTAGGAGGTACTCTAACATTCCAAACTGTTGAGCAGCTTCCAAAAGTTGCCACTGAAAGGAAAAATAATAAAAAGAAAAAAACAAGGAAAACAGCCCTAAACCACCAAACATGACAGTGAAATCCTTCTCCTTTTCATTTTC
Organism: Agelaius tricolor; assembly: GCF_023055355.1. Taxonomy (NCBI): domain Eukaryota; kingdom Metazoa; phylum Chordata; class Aves; order Passeriformes; family Icteridae; genus Agelaius; species Agelaius tricolor. The sequence goes on along the minus strand of NW_027269265.1, from coordinate 24,719,808 downwards.
TCTTATATCTCTACAAAAATATTTCCCTAAATTAAACCATGAGCCACCTCCATCTGAACAAGATAAACAAAGCCAATTTTAACTGAATTTTGAACTTCTACCTTTAGAATGATACACCAAAATCCAGCCCTTTTCCTGATGGATTTTAACATTAGAATGGTATTGACTAAAAAGATTTATTCTAATAACTACAGCTATGATGAACCATTCCAATTTTAAAAAGCATTCAAAGAGTCAGAATTCCCAACATCCCAATGCAATGATTGCTATATCCTTAAGAATGAGCACAAAGAAAATCAAGCTGCACAGAGATTTTAATTCTTATTTAAAACCCTCCAACCCTCTGATATTACAATATAACTTTCAAGGCAAAACTGCTGTAATTACAGGAAAAATACGTTCCATGTAGTTCTTTATATTAAAATAGAAAGACATTCTTAATATCTGTATCTTTATTAGGGTTTTCAATGATAGAAAACTTCTTGTTGCCACCAATAATAACATGGATGGCACAGAACATGGTAAGATACAGAAAACGTCCCAGAGGATTTAGAATAATCATGCATAAAAATGTGTAATCTCATAGAACACTCTATGGCACTACTGTAGTTCCCTGTATAAATAAATAGGTCTGTAGAGCAGGTACACCTCAGCCTTAATAAGCTGTCGTCCCTATATTAGATATTATCCAGAAGAGGTTTTTACAGTGGTGTTCACTATCTCATGTCTACACAGTAATATCAAGTCCTCTAAACACTCATAGATGTAACAATGACAAGAAGAGTGGTGCTGAATTCAAGTTTTAATTGTAAAGAAGGTAGATGTTCCAGCAGAGTTGTCAGCCAAGAGCTCTGATATGGAAGAATGGTTCATTCTTCTGTCAATAAGCTATTTGGATGATTTAAAACAGGTTCTACACTTTTGAAGTATAAACTAACCCCAATACTCTCGACTCTTGATTTGTATCCAATACAGCTGCCACAATGCTAAGAATATTTTTTCACCACTAGGTTTGTCAAACACTGTAATAGGCTCCCAGATCAGCTGTGGAATCTTGGACTTTAGAGATATAGCAGCTCAATTGGATATGGCCTGAGCAGTCTTATCTGATTTTGACCTGCTTTAAGCTGGACCAGATCATCTCCTTATTACTAGAATAATACACTCATAAACAATAATTGTAATAGCAATACTATTAACAAGAAACTGAGACTGCAAGACAAAAAGCTGCACATGATATGTACACTAGACAAAGTAAAACATCTCAAAATTTCCTATGAATATGTACATCAAGTAGAACGTTGAATTTTTTGATCACACCTCTCTTTTGATTTCCTTGCTCTTATAAATTGAGATCTGCCATGACTATGAGCCAGATACTACTGAGATGGAAATTAATTTCATCTCATTAAACAGTTAAAATGATACATTTGAATGAGGATAAATTTTTAATTTAAAAAGTTTAATTCAATTGTAGTGATTACTTGGATATACAGAAAAAACCTGACTCCTTTTACAAAGATAAATCTTTGAAAATTATAGAGGATTTAAAAATCGTATGGACTAGGTTTTAGAACAAGTTAAGGCAGATACAAGCAATACAAATAGATAAAGAAAATGCAAATAAATGGAAATTACAGCTCTGTATTCTATTAGGATTAAAATTACATAAATGCTAAATAATTAATAAAAAATTTGACTAAGATTTTTGGTTTTATGACATAAGTTAGTACATAGAGAATTTTGACAGTTAATACCAAGAGCAGTAGGAGAACAAAGCATAAACTGTAGTATTTAACCTAAAGAAGTTCTTCATACTGCTGAGGATAAATGCAATGGAAATAAATGAAAGATTTATTAAAAATAGCTACTACTTATTAATTTTTCCTGAGGCCAATAAAATTGAAACACAGAAACGTTAAGAGCGGAAAGGGAAAGGACTAGGAGAATTAAAATACTAAAAATCTTTAAATCATTGCAAAGTCAGTAAGGCCAATGGGGATTGAGAACATGATGAAAGCCCCAAATGTACACATAAAATAAAAGAATGGATAAAACATATGTAAAACATGAACATTTTTATATTAAAAAGATCAGTGTTTCAACTATTACAGCTCTGTCTGATTAGCAAACTGATATAAGAGTAGTGAAGGCTGGTCTGTACCATTTACCTCACTGACTCTCAAGAAAAACATGATGTCAGGATCCAGATGGTAGGTGGTCTTTGAAGAGAATATGTTGATTTCACATAACACAGGCTCAATTTAAAGTGTATGTGGAAATAGACAACGAACATCCAGAGCACAAACCACATGATATGACCTTTGTACACAGATATGTAACAGTGCAAATTCCTCCAAATTAAAGGTTAAACTGCTCCCAGAGGATGAGCGGTCTAGCCAGCCCCACAGCAATGTAATCACGTTACAGAGCCCAGAGCAAGTTAGAAGCCATTGGGACAATCGCCTTTGGACCCAACTGTAGAGCAAGACACTGCTGCCAGTAGCTGATTTTCCACAAGTGAGAATCTGTGTTTAAAAACAGTTCTAATCCATTTTGCAGCAAGCACCACAGCCTAAACATTAAGATGAAGCTGGAAACAGTCAAAGTCTAGCTGCCTTATTCATGTGGAACTGTTTCCCACATTCTCACTAATAAAAATTCAGTCAGTGTAGTTTTCCTTTTGTCATTTCACAGAGGATATACCTGTGTTGTACCTGCTATTATATTACTTTTAAGACTGTAGCATCTGGAAATTTATATTTCTGATTGGGTTTTTTTTGTTGTTTTTTTGTTTGTTTGTATATTTGTTTGTTTTTTACTTTTCCTCCCTTTGGAATTTTCCATTAAATCATCATTAAATAGAGAAATTACTCAGTTCCCCCCCTTCTATTAGTTTCACAACTCCAGCTTGCTCATCTCTGTTTGCCTTCTTGAATTCCTGGCAACATCACATCCCACTCCAAGCAGCACAGGTGAAGGATGAACCTCCACTGGTACAATTATTCTCTGGGACACAGCAGCAGGGGACTCATCTAGCATCCAGGAAGGAAGGGTGGTTAATCTCTTCAGGCTGGAGGGAATTCAAACCACACTGATTTTTTGTGCTTGTCAATAGCAATTACATAACAAAGACGGCTGCTGTATCCCACTCTCAGATGACACATTCTCAATTTGGATCCTAACTGGATGAAGCACTCACTCTGCAACTTTAGAAATGCATCTCAACTGAAAAGTGGATCAAGAATCCTCCCATTGTTCCAATGTATTGACTTTCCCTTCAAAAACACTTAATTTTCTCCATTGGCTGCTCCAGTTGCTTAACTCTCAACTCTGTGTTCTTATACTTGTAAAATTGTAATTTTTAGCTACTGTCAGTCTTAAACTGAGGGCAGCAGGTAGGTCTCCTGGACATCCTCCTGTTAGGTTCTTTTTCTATCACCCCCTAATTTGATGCTGCAGACAGAGCTGCCAGTCCCTGGTTGCAGCCATAGTGCATGAGAACACTGTGAGCCTAATGGCACGATTTGCTAGCAGCTGTGCCTCCAAGTCAGCAGGAGTCAGCAGTATTTTATGGTAACAGTGCCATACAAAACAACCATAAGCAGCACATGGGTACTTTGCTCTGTCTATTCCTGAATCTCACTCTGTTCCTGATGTTAGTGTATGTTGTACAACTATGTGTAAGTTCAACTTCTAGCAGTCAAATAATTACAGAGGACTTCCAGTCTAGCCCTGGCAAGCTCCTTCCAAAGATCTAGAAACTCACTTCAAAAGAAACTGCCACAGAGCATTTTCTCTAGTGGCTTGTCATTCAGTTTGGCATAGCAGTCATCTTTTCTGTCCAATTGTTCCTCAGCTAAAAGCACATCCTTTTCTCAACGGCCAGCTAATTAATTTAGTTGAGACATACAGCCAACGTCACACTTTCCAACTTGCTCAAAATTCAGTCTTATAACACCTTCTCTCACATGAGGAATCATTACTGGGGTTCACTATAAAGTCATATTTCCTTTAGAATTAGTCTCAGCAAAAATATTTGTCTCCTAATGCAACAATTGCCAAAGCATATTAAAAAGGGATGTGAGAAAGTAAACATACATATGATGATGTAATTGATGAAGTGAAGCATAATAATTAATTCCTTTTTCAGTCACATAATCCAGCATATCCTCAATATTAGACACTCCTATATAACTTCATCTAAATCTACTAAGAAGCTTTATTTATAATGGCTTTTCAAAAAGGTGCTAAGGATGGACCCAGTGATGCCAGATGTTAAGAACTCTCAATTCCAGTTAATTTTAATGAGAGCTGAAAGTATCCTGAATGTCTACCCTAGTTGCTACTTATGACCTCACAGTCACACCGGAATGCCTGAATCCTAGTAAAATTAGTGAAAAGACACACACAGCAGTAAATTAAAGCAAATAGGTCCATCCTGTTTTCAATTCACTGTTAAAAATGTCTGTGTTCCTGCTCTCTCCGTGAGTATGATCCTTTTTCTACCTGTTTTCCCTCTGCTTTATTCTACTGCAGTGACCAAGAAAAAAAACCACATGCACAAGCTCATGCTAAAAAAACTGAAATGTCTTCCCATGCCATTCAAGCTTCACAATATTCCAGATGCCTGACTCTCTCCACACAATGCTATGAACTGTGATCTAAGTTTTGAGAATATTCTGGTACTACAGTTAGAGGTTTTTAGAGGATAAGGAAGCAATATTTCATACTGATCCAATTTATCTGAAATGTAATAATTTTCTCACCCTCCCAGCAGGATTACAGAGACAGGCAAATTTGAATTCATACCAACATGAATTAGAAATCTAATATTAAAAGTAAAATAACAGGATGTAGAGTTTCTCACAAGCTGCAGTTAATACATAGCAAATACAGGCTAAATACACGGTTTCCCAGAGATAAGTGAGGTTTTCACCTACATTTCTATGACAAGGGGGTATACTGAAGCTTTCAGACTTTTTGCCTCTCCTACAGCTGGAAATAGTGATAGGAACTGTAAACTCAGTTTGGAGGAGGACAGACTGAGGGCATCTGCCTCAAATTATGTTGGGAGCTGTGACATAGTATGCTTGTGCTCAAATAAATGAATTTCAGTGCACTGCCAAGATTATGATTTCTAGTCTGTTTCAGTCTCTACCTCTATTTCTTTTGGCTCTAAGCAAGGCAGAGCCAGAGACGCTCTATGATTTTCCTAGAGAAATAAAAAGGGCACAGCCACAGAATCCAGTTATCTCAGTTCAACTAGTTAACATGCATCAGCTGAACCATGGAAACTGCCTTTGTACCCATGCTTAGCCCTAGGAAGACATGCTTGTTTGATTTGCAGGCAAAACTATTGACAGAAGGCTAAACTGTAAAGCAGTAATAAAATGTTCTTAACATTGAGCTTTTGGAATCTGAGCTAGAATTAAAATTGAGGATCATTAAGCTCCTCATTCTGTACAGTGGTTTTAAGAAACCCATGGAGCAGTAGCAAGGAATACACTACACTTAAATTTACTTCTCCCAAGACTCTGATATGATATATCAAGAACTGAATGGGTACACAGCAAAGTGGTACAAAACTACTCTCTAGAATACAGAAGTCAACTTACTGGTTTGGGTCCATCTTGCATGGATTTATTCCTGCGTTTATCCTTAAAAGAATGAGAAGCTGGGCTTCTCATGGGACTACTTAAGTGGGTCAATGGGACTACTTAAGTGTTTAAGACACCCCAAAATCACTAGCCTAGTTTCCTTGCACTGAGGAAGCCTTAAAACTACGTTCTTTATCACATGGGGTGGCATTTATCTCATCTATCACCTTAGGCAAAAAGTCAAGTAACTAGTCTAAGGAAACAATTTTCCACTAAACCAGGACAGATAAAAGTTTCATAGGAGAACATTTGCCCCCACTTTAGATACCAATCTTAGGACAGTCTTGGACAAGATGCCTCTCACTGTGCACTTTAATACAGGAAGCTTAGATAACTAGCTTAGACTAGACACTGAATTTATGCATGGATAAAATTAAGGAAACCTCTAGAAACTCAAACCATGTGTGAAAACTTCAAAATGTAGAATTGGCCACTGAATGTAAAATTATATTAACCTCATCAAGAGAGCCGGATAAAGAGCAATACAATTAAAGCAAAGAGAACCACCAAAACCATTCGTTGTTGATGTTTTGGTTTTATTTTCTATTTCTTAAAACTGAGTGCATTTGAAATCAGTACTTCATTAGCAAGAATTATACATACATATATACAAATCTACCACATGTATACACTTTTTTAATATATACTTTAAGTTCTTGTGATAACTTCAAATGAATACAGTTCTGCTGCTGTGGGAACATTCTTCCCCAAAGAAGTCTGACTAAAGCAAAATAATTTTACATATAAAATTTCTCAGGACTCTGTGCTCCCTGTGAGAAACTTGGAAGGCAAGGAGAAACAAGTTATTTTTCCACCTTTTTTTTCTCATTCAACAAAACCAACTGTTAATTCTTTAGTAGCAATTCAGATACTGTGGACTAACTACAAATATGACCTCCAAAATAAAAATCTAGAAAAGAGAAGAACTCTCTTTTAATCTGATGTTTTTGAAGTAAACATTTATCTGAGAAACTTCTCCAGAATTGAAGGATATGGAAGAATCAATGTACAACCGCAAGAAAACTGACTTTTATGCAGAACACTTTCTAAATCAGAGTATTTTCTTTCAGATTTTGAAGAAAAATTTTGACAGCAATGAGTTTTTGATTTTTCTCCTTTCCTTTTCTTGATGTCCAATTTTTTTTACCAGGTCTGAAGCAAAGAAGCAATAGGGAAACACAAGGTATCCTCACACAACTTATTATACTGAAACTAAAAAGGTGGTGGTGATGACATATTTCAAAAGATCTCTATGTATCCTACTCTTTTCAGTTCTATTAAAAAATTCCCTAGCAAATTCCAGTGACAGCATAGCAGATAGGATTTTCTCAAGCACACCTCACATGCACACCTCTCCATTTATTATTATCCTATGTGTATAGAATAGAAATGTGCACAAGACAATCAAATATTTATTTGTTCATGATGCTTTAAGAACACTTAGATGATAAAATATATCAAAACACATAGCATATTATCCAAAACTCACTGCATCAAGTTAAAACAGAAGTATAATTTTAAAAGCATTACTCGGATTTTAACTTAATCCTTCCAGAAAGAGGTAGATCATTAGAATGAAGATAATTTATCAAGTCCTTGAGTATTAAGTGACTCTCACACTTAGTGAGAGTGAGTTAACAGCATCAGACAATGCCCTAGTTTCACAGCCCAGTCAGCTTTGTCAAGCTCCTGACACGCTGAAGAGCTGTTTGAAAGAGATGTAAGTAATAACTTCTTTCTCAGAGTTACCACCTCAGTGCTTTAAGTGTGAGTAGGAACACACACAAATTAAAAGACTCCTGCTTTACAAGAAAGGAGGACAAATTTAAAAAAAAATGGAAGAACACTGTACTTTTAAAAAGCGAATGTTAACTAACTTTTCAAGTCAAGATTGAATGCATTCTAAAATAAAAATATTGCAAAACTAAAGACAAACAATTCAATTCACTTATAAAGACACTACTACTCAAGTTGCCAGCATTTCACTAATTTCCAGTATGCAGAATACCCAAAAAATGAGAATTACAGGAGCTCCTTACCTCACACCCAAGGGACCTCAGCAGTGAAGACAAAATCATCTGCATTTTCTCAATAATTTGTATAATTCTGCTGTATTTGTAGCTGAGTAGTACCACAAATTAAGAATTTTTCTTCTTGCTAGGGAGCACGTGGATGCAGATTCCCACGTTGCTGGCTACACATTGGGTCAGAATTTGTGCTTTGTTTTATACTGTAGCCTTATTCCATTTCTCTGAATAGCCTGATACTACAGTCATATTATTTGAAATTACCAAGAAAACAACACCTTAAGCATTACACATATCATTATGTGTACGTATAGGTAAGTACTGTTACACAGTTAAAATTAAAACCATACTGGGCATGTGAACTTCAAAAGTAGACTTGAGCCTGCTGTGATGTGATGTGATAAATGAAGGAGCTGTAAATCTCTGCCTGTCTTTGGTTGGCATCCAACTGGAAATTAATCTCCCATCATTTTTCTTTAAAACTTGGTTGTAACTCCAGAATCCTGGCCAACATTTCCTTTCTTAATAAAATAGGATCAACACACCTATAGATGTAAGAGAGCTATAACTGAACTTATGGCAGATGCCACATTTGCCTACTCACAGCACCACCAGTAATGACGAATGCTACTTTGTAAAAGACTCCTCAGTATTGAAAAATAGTATATAAAATCATTTTTAATATGCATATATATAAAAATGGATTTTGAACCTAAGCAGTTTTGTTTTGGTGGGTCCCTTAACATGTAAGCAGTAAAAGTTACAGGGATGTTTTATATTCTCAGTTCCTCACAGAAATGGATTGGGAAAGCTGTTTCCAATACTTTGCCAGTCTACATTTTAATAGGGAAAAATAACTGCTGATTATTATGAAACAATGAGCCACATTTCAAGTAATCCAGCCAATCAGTAGAAAGGATTTGAGGCCTTCTGGTTTATATTTGTGTGCAAACAGCTGTATTTCATTTTTTTAGCCTCTTTGTTTTCCAAAGCTTTTTAACTTTTTGTCAGATAAAATCCTTGTTGTCATGGTGGCCAAGACACCAGCAAAATTAGGGTGGAGGAAGGGTGAGAGTTATAGTGGAATGAAAAGCCCCCTGGCTTTAAGTCTGTAAAAAAAACACCTCCCAAAAATAAAATGAATGTGTAGAATAAGAACAGTTCATCTGTAGGTAAAATATTGACTCCAGAATATATTACTTGGAATTGTAAATACTCGTTATTGTTGTGATCTCAAATCACATTGATAGCTGCCTGCTAAAAAGTAGTATAAAAAAATATCTGACACACAAACTTGACATAATAAAATTCCTAACTTCCTAATTTTGCTAACAACTTATAAATTCCTTGGGAAAGTGTTTGGATTTAATTTGATAAAGCAGTTGTGGAAGAAAGAACACTGCAAGAATTCCAGTCACAGTACGTGCAGTTCTTAAAAATCAAAAATAAAAAAATAATTTCATTACTTTGTAGCAGTTTATTGCCTCTTTTGAGATTTACTTTAAATTTTAATAAGTTTTTTGCACTATAAAAAGCTGAGTAGAATTTCAGTAGGGTCAAAAAGTCTAAATCTAGCTGGCACTGCAAATTAAAACGAGCTTGGTATTCCCAGTTCAAACCTTGTGGGACAGAAGTTAATGTCAAAGAACTACTGTATACAGAGTATAAATCTGTGCTCCATATTCCAAGTACACCATGCATGGGGCTTTCACACTGTCTTGGTCAAGCCTATATTTTAGTGTTATGGGAAGCTTTGATTAGGAAAGTCCCAAAAATAACTAAAAGACTCAGCAGACAGCCTAAAAAAAGAATACATCACGTTAGGCAATGGACAGAAGTCTGAGCAGAGAAGGGCAAAAGTCACAGGGCATGAATTCATCTGTGCTTTCAATCTGTTCAAAAAACAGCCACTTGAGAGACTAGGGAGAACATCCAAAAGAAAACCTGGCATTTAAATTCAGTAGACCAGATCCAAAGACTTGCTCAGAACTCTCTCCAGATACAGCCTTCTCATGGCAAACACAGAAAGCAGTTAAAGCAAACTTTTAAATCTTTTCACCCTGATATGGCCCAAATTGACCCTCAAATTCAATGGGATGTTGTGCTGGAAACTAATCAGAAATGCAAAACGTACTTCTTAAAAATTGTTTATATTCTATGTAAAATTGATTTTTTTCCCTTTAATACTAAAATTTGCTCCATCTGTTGAGAAAACAAAATATTCTAAATATATACAGAGAGTAGAACTGCTTCATTCCACTAGCTATATCCTGTGGTAGATGCATTTTCATCAGTATGTTTGTCTTGCAGACAAAATGAATATCAGATGGTGGTTCTGAAAATGGGCAGACCTAACATGAGGTGATTAGTTTCAAAAACAGATTTTTATTCTTGATAAATTATTACCAAATACAATCATCTGTTGATTGAGGATATAAAACAGATTGGTCATACCATAACCCACGGGTTAAATGAAAAACGGAAATAATAAGTTTATTTAACATAGTCTTGCATTAAGTTCCTGAGCAGTGCAAATCTAAGGCAAATAATTAGATTTCCAATTTAAAGATATACATTTGTTAAAATCAGATATTCCTTGAGGTCATCGATGCCTTTATTCACTATTCTATCCACATCATGTGCTATATATGTACACAAGCTTTTACAAATGTGTATAAATATATCATTTCAGCTTGTAACCAATGATTCATATACTTTGTACAAGACTTATCAAATGGAAATGCCATTGACATTTTATTTAATTAAAGCTGATAATCTATTACATTTGTAGATTATTTGTGAAGAAAATATAAGAAAGCTGCTTATCTACAAAAGTAAATTCTAGTTGAGTACTACAGAGAAAAATAAAAGTGCTTCTTACACCAATAGGAGTCCCAGAAGCAAAGAATTTCAACTTACTAAAAGCAACTCATAACAATCCTTGCCTAGTAGGTATTATTGAAATCATGACATAAGTAAATATGGGCATTTGAGGAAGAAATTATGCTCTTCCCAAATTATCTTCTTCTATTTAAAATCAATTATAGCTGCACTGTGTTTGACATGAAAATAAACAAACCAGTAAGTTTTCCCAACATTCACAGTTAAGTAAAAATTCTGAAATATTATCATATTTTCATTGGATTCTATGACAGGTAGTTATCTAGGAAACATTCCCTACATAAAAGTTCTCATGACAATAATAAAGTTACAGCCATGAATATAAGCATTCCAAGTTTGTTAGTACAAACTTAAAAAATTAATTCACAGAAATTTCCCGTTCTTAGAGACAGTTCTGTGACAAGATTTAAAAAACAAAGCTACCTGCTGACTAGAAGTGTTTACCTTCTTTATGTTCCATTACCTGGAATTCTCCCACCAACCATAACACTTACTTTGTTCTTCTGTTAAAACTCCTAAAATATATGTTAAGTCAATAAAAAGCTATTATTTTGTTTCTGTTTTATTATGTTTTATTCTGTTTTATTATTTTATTTTTTATTTATTCTGTTATTGTGCAAATTTTCATATATCAGGAAAGCTTCACCCTTACTTATGCTCCAGCTCTCAGTAGCAGGTTTATTCTTACAACATTCAATATTCATACACATTATTACCACACTGGAGGAAAAAGCAGAGAATTTTGCATTCTCAAGTAGACAGAACTATTTAAAGTGAACACACATCAACATCACTAATTTTACTTTAAAATAATTCTGAGATTTTTAAAGCTTTCATAAACAGGTAAGTGATTTTGGAGATTGCTTCTGAATAGGGTCAATTGAATTTTACACCTCCTCTAAAGCACCCAAAAGTACCCAAGCATATAAAGTTCCACTGATGTGTAAATAACATTTTGGGTTTGTTTGGGTCTTTTTTTTCCCAATTGCCTGTAATTCTGCAGTAAGTATCAGAATTTTCCAAAATATGGCTATATATTTTAATTAGGCAATTATTGTATTTCAATAGGTTAATGAAACTCTTACTGTTTAGAAAATAATTTCCCATTTTTTTCTGCTATTCAAATTATTAGAATGGTAACTTACTTTATTTTATTCAATGGTTTTGCATTTTCATTGCAGACTTTTTCCAGATGGGAATTAATGGGGATCCCTAAGAAGTTTATTGTGGTTTCTAGCCAGTGGAATCTAAATATTTCTTGCACTGCTTTTTGAGTATCTTTTGTTCATTCCAAGTGCTATTACTCTGGATTTGATATAATTAACTCTTAAGCCAGAGACTCCTCTGAATACCATCATTTAGTTCATAAGGCATGAGGCCCACTGAAGTAAAGGGATCAGCAATCATCATTAGAACATCATTCATGTGAAGTTTAATTCTTTCCTCCTTATCAGACATCTGTATTTATTCTCCTGTTGTAGCCTTCTCCGCACCCCACTCCTGATTTTTCGCATAGAAGAGGCTTCATGGTTCCTGTGAAATGCACGGGGGATTGACTGGCTCACATCTCTTTGGTGAAGTGTACTTTTTTGTATTCTGCTGTAAGTGACATGCAGGAGAGCACCAGCACCTACCTTTGATTATTATTGCATTTGCCATCTTTGTATTATGAAACAAAGATGGCAAGTAAATTTATACAAATAAATTTATATCAGACAGGAAAGGTGGAATAAGCAGCACGAATGGAAAAATACAAAAACGCATCCTAAGTCTTTCTCTCTTTCTCTCCCTGTAATAATAACAGCCAATAAACCAAACTTCTACAATATCAATGACTGACAATTCATACCAGTCAAGTAGAAGCTCAGGGAGTATTTCTCAGCATTTACTATTCAGAAGAACAGAGTTCCTTCACTGAAATGGAGTCATCATCTTAGTTCAGTGCCTTTTCAGGGGACCTGCAAATTAACACATGGACTAATTTTGTCATTTTCTTGTATATTCTCTAACTATTTAACAATGTACCAAGGAATCACCATCTTCACATGGCTATCATTAAGAAGTTTAAATAAGGATACTCTGGTGTTTTCTATTCTTCCTTTCCACTCTCCCTCAAAAGCTTCTTAAGTTTAGTTTTGAATATTGCCTTACCTTAGCTGGTAATTTTCACAAAATATAAGTATCATTGCTGCAGAGACAAATTCAACCAAGCTTAAGTTAGCAAATAAATCACTTGAACACAACATTACATAGATCCTGAGGATCATAAAGCAGGTCTAGCATGGAGTTGTCACTAAGAAACAAAGACAAATTACATTTCCACTAATGAAATAACTTCCTATCAGTGGGCTCAGCTGTGACAACACAAATGTTTGTCTTCTCTTTTTCTGCTCTAGGACTAAGAGTCAAAAGAATTGTCACTCACCACTGTGGATGGTCCCACAAAGAAGCTCACTATCTGAGTTTTCCACGTTGAATTTTTAGTTTTGTTTTTATTTAGTATGCTCCAGACAGCATCTGTTTGATCTCTCATCTTAAGTAAGGTGAACAACTGGCAAAGTCTGCACCTGCCTCACATCTCAAAAACTCAAACTATCCAGTGTATGGGCTAAATATGTATAGGTTTTTCTGCCAGGGCTGAAAGTATACAAGAATATCACTCTATGATTGAAAAAGTACAAAAATAATGTGCAACCCTTTCTTCCTGTAGGTAATGTCAGTGAAACTCTGAACAATTTTTTATTCTCTAGCATCAGCATCAGCAGAGTGTGTTCCCATTTATCTGAAAAGGAGATTTCTGTGAGTCTTTTAAGTATCTGACAAAAGGTTTTACAACTTTTGATGAAAAAACAATTACCAAAAGTACAGTCCATTTTCATGAAAATTTCCTCTTTACCCCTTGGGGTCCAAAGTGTACTGGCTTTTTTCCTTCCTGGCTCTAGGCAAAGACAGAAACTCTAAAACACAGGTATCAAGTAAGTAAAACCAGGACAAGATTTACTTGTTTGTTTGTTTTGGAGGTTGTTTGTACAATGAAAGACCCCATATGGGAAACTAAGAAAGAACCCTCAGATCCTGGCTGAGACAACTGCAGAGTGATAAACTGCAGGCAGAAAGAATAGAAAGGGATTTCAGAGCACAAGATCTAAAACCCCACCAATTTTACGCTTCCTCTTGGCATGCAGAAGTTAGCTGAGGGATATGAAGTAGTCTAGGGCTTCAAGGGAGCCTAAGAATAACCACCAGAGGAAGATCACATTCTCCTTTCACCTAAGATCCTTTTACAGATGTAAGGAATTAAGAGTTAGGGACTTTAGATAAAAATCAGAGCTATTTTCTGCAGTTCATCATGTAATTAAAAAAAGTAAAAACACTAAAAAAATCTCCCAACCTTGCCTGATATACAAATGTAAAAAGGTAGTAAAAAGAAAGGTGTCCCTGTATCACACCATTTTGTTTGTGTGCAAAACAAGTTCCAGAGTGTTCTCCGGAAAAAAGTTCTCAAAGTTCTTTTCTTCCAGAGAAAAGCAGCTGCTCTTTTCACTAACCAGCTCAAGACTTATTCTATTGAAAGCTATTTTACATTCACAAGGAAGATGGGTTTTCAGAGCCAATGGATCAATAGCCTATTTCCTTTCACTCTAGCAAAAAGGCCAATTTTATCAGGGTTGAATGCATAAATAAAGATAGGAAATAGCCATTTACAGTAGCTTATCTTTATTCCTCTTTTGCTGGAACATCAATATATAATTTTTACTTTAGTTATGTTTGAATGAACTGGTCTTCACAATAAATTTACAGGAAGATGTCTTGGACAGCATTGTCAGGATATCCATAAATACAATGACCAACTTCAGTCAATATATGTTGTTTCTATCATTTGATATATACATGGATTTATCACAATGGTAATATTGGGTGCCATAAAGTTTTAACTACACACTTCATTTCTCTTTTAAGTATTATTTTGTAATTTATGAGCAACAGCATCAACAACATACAACAGGGTAACACAGGATGAAGACTGCACAAAAGCCTTTCTAAAGAATGAGCACTCTATAGAGATGCTTTTCTAGAAACTTAATCCTTCAGAAAGAATAATTTCTAGGCTCTAGAGATAATTACCTTCCTCAAAAGCAAAAAAAGATAGCCCAGCAAATCCATTTATAGTTTTAGAGCAAGCCTTTCAGCCTTTTGCTTTCAGCTTTTCAATAGCTGCACAGGAGAGGCAGGGCACAACAAATGCAATGGTTATGAGAACCAAATCAGGATCATCCAGAGCCAGACTGCCAGTCAGTGTAATGGAAGTGAGGACGTGCTTGGTGAAAGCCTGGCTCCAAAGCAGTTACACTGTAGATCTCTCTTCACTGAGATAGCCACCTGCCTGCCTTTACCCATTCTGGGCTTTTTAGTTCTGCTCCAAACTGTTTCTCCTCTTGTTGGGATAACAGGGCTGTGCTTTTTCTATCAAGTGAAACCCCAGAGACACTCGCTGACACTGAAGATGAAATGAACTGGCTGTTGTACAATCAGAACACATTCATGTTTCCTGTACAACTAACTTATATTGACTGAAGTTAAGATGCAGCTACCTTGATAACCTTGAGCACACAAACGAATATTTTCATGTGATGTGTAGGTGGTGAGATTAAAATTCTGCTTGCTAAGAGCAGGATAATATGTAATTATTTATTGCAAAGTGAACTGATGACAAAAAAGGCCATGCAAAACACTATAGTATTATTTTTTTTGTTCCACAACTGATAAGCATGCACCACAAAAAAAGCAGCTGTTGTGGTCCCCTTTTTTTAGAAGTGTTGACTTGCGAGACAGTAAGGGACAAACACAAAATTGCTGAGTGTGCTCAATGAGGAACTTGAGTAATGAGGTACAGGACTATCTTTTCTAAATGGAAAATCATAAACAGAAAGGGCAAGAAATGCTATTAGTGAAGTTAAAAAAAAAAAATCAACAATTTAATACAAAGACAAGTTTTAAACTAATTCTAAAGATATGAGATACATTTAACAATTTCTTTTTTTCCATGCCTGTTTTTTGGACTACCATGAATGAAAACATACTCTAATAACAGAACTGATGCTGCAAATAAATATATCAGAAATTTCTTTATTTTACCAGCCCTTCCACTTTCATGTACAAATTCAGTCATTTTTCAAAATTTATAGATATGTTGATCACATGTAACAGAAAAAAAAAACCACAGAGAGCCAGCAATACTAGAATAACCATAAGAAAACTTCTGCAATACAGAAAAAAACCCCAACATTTTAAGTCTGCATTCTCCTTTAAGTAACCTCTAATGCCATTAAGATAGCTTGTGACAATCACCATATTATCACTGATGTTGCTGTTATAGTAGCCCTGTAAAAAAACAATGACAGTTGTTGAAATACAGGCATGGTTAAGACCAGTTGAGTTCACTGCTAAATAGGGGCCAGCTTTAGGTTTCAAACTTCACAATAAAACCCCAGAAATATATAAACTTCAGGGTGAGATAGCAGAGATGTGATGACCTTGTAAAATATACAAAACCAGTGACAATTGGTGCAACAAACAATTTGTTTGCTAAATATTCACAATTATGTGATCCACCATGTTAGCTGACAAACCACCAAAGTGCAGGACATTGATCTTACACAATACTTTTCCCTCTTTTCCCACAGAACAGAAAGGTCATCTGGAAATATGTCTGGGGCTGAATTCTACCTGCACCCTTTAGTATTTGAAACTGCTTGTCAAGAAAACTGGGATCTATGTAAAACACAACAGTAGCTCCCCCACATATTGAGTGGCCATGACATTTAAACCATGCAATTTTACAGCAGGCAACAAACAAGATTGGGAATTCAGGGTTAAAATCTCCAGTGAAATTTTGTCTTATAAACTAATGAACGTTGACCAAGAGAGTAAATCAAATGGATCTCCTAACAAACTGAAAGCAGCTGTTTGGCTGAGTGTGTCTCTGATTTAAGTTTGGTAATTATTGCCCTACTGTGGCTCAAGGTTATTCTGTATTAGTGAAATAGGATATCATAGGAAAAGCATCCAACTTCTTAATTTACTGTAGCATCAAAAATTCCACTGTATAAAAATAAGCCGGAAATGTAACCTTCTAAAAACTTACCTATCAACCTTCTAAATGCCCATTTATTCATTCTTCTCACGCACAATTACACAAAATTTTATTAAAATAAACTACAATATCTAATGCCAAACAAATGACACGTCATCTTTAGTCACTCCAACTATGTTTTCATGTAAATCCATTGAAAAACAATTTTATAAACTTGGAGTCAGTGATAAAGTAACTTGGCTTAATAGCCCACTCCCTGGACTTCTATGGTCTATATCAGCAGACAGAAAGAAGAAGCATTCTTTTAAGGTCTCCTCATACCAATAGCAGCACAAGATAAAAAGCCACTAAATTTAATTTTTCAAAAGTTAAAAAATTGTTTAAGAAAGCATGGTAGACATTTGATGAATGAAAACTGAGTTGACTCAATTAGTGCTTGATCCCCTCTTAAATCCAAACTACACTATGGTTTTATTAGTTGCTTTTATCTAGGTTATTAGATGCCTATATTACCTAAAAAACATGAATCAATTATCTATGTTAATAATGTAATTACTATGGTATTATTGATCTGCCTGTTGGACATCAAACAATGTACGGGTCCATGGAAGTATAAAAGTGAATCTCCAGCCAATTAAAATATCTAAAAAATGAAGGAAAACCCTGTGTGTTCTGTAGACAGCTTCACAGAATCTCTCCTCTGGAAATTCAAAAACAAAATTGGCTCTCCCTCACACACAGACTGCGATTTCTCGGTCAGTAGCAATTACTGTACCTTGCTAGACGGAATCTTCAACTCTAAGACAAAAATATTTTAATGAACAATAACACAGTCTTTGAAAATTATTATAAATCCAAGTGCTCATTCTTTCTGAATGTTTCTTTCAAGACAACTAGGAGTCTTAATAGAAGATGATTCAGACAATTTAAGGTCAGCTCCAAGTAAACACTGAACTCAGTTCAGTGTATTATTAGAGAAATAATTGCATTTAGAGAGTGAATTATCACAGATTAATTGCAAACAGGCACTTCAAAAACAACCTTACTTTACCCAGGACACCATACTTTTCTTTTGTTTCCTATTTTCTCAGTTGAGATACATAAAAATTAAACCTTTGCCAAAACAAAGCATGTGTATATATATATATATATATATACTCTAAAATTGTGAAAATTGCTGAGTATATGCCACAGAAAAAACCTTTTGAAAATACCACTGTGCTATTTTTTTTTTTGTCAAAAAGGTTGGACAAACTCAAGAAGGAATAGTAGTAAAGTGAGTGTTCATTCATTTAAAAAAAGAGTGGGCTCTATGCAAGTCTTTCTGCACACATAACACAAAACAGGCAGACTTGAATCTGAAATCCCTTCTGCATATTCTTTGCCAAGGAGCAATTTCCATACTGACATTGTTTAAATAATCATACAATAGAAGCCAATAAAGGCACTTTGGCTATGGGAAGGATCAAGACTTACACTCAGTCAAAGACCCCCCCAGCAGCATTGCTGAAGAAACCAACTGGAAGCAAGTCCCCATTGTTTTGAATTAAGGGTCCCATAAGAGAAGAACTGAAAGAGAAAGAAATGGAAGGACACAATAATTCCAATTTATTTGCTGATCTCAAGATCCTTTATAGTTACAGTAACATCAGAGATAATTTCACATGCTAAAAAAAAAACCCCCAATACAACAGCTGAAATACAGAGAGCCCCAACCTTGCCCCTTAGAGAAGGATGGGAAGCAAACCACCTAAAAATCAGGTCTATTGACCTTCAGAGGTTTTCCCCACACACTTTTAGGCATTGCTCAGAAGAATTTTTCTAGCTGCTTCTCAGTCTGAACGCAGTCCAAACACATCCAACCTCAGCAGTTTGGCTTTAGCAGAAAATAAAGGGCAGGCTCAGAGAAATCTTTGGGCACCTACAAGTCATTCTTCAGCACCAGCATTTAATGTAAACTTTACTTACCATTTAATGTATCATCTTATGCTTAAACACACCCTGTATCCTTGAATGACACCAAGTGCTGTCATAACTAAAGACAATTATCAATTACGTGTTAATACACAGTTTCCCTCTGGCACTTCACTACACAGAAATGTATCACAAATATTTTTATAAGGATGAGGATGCAGATGGACAAGGAACAAAATAGGTCACCTTGTCATTAAGCAGACTGAGTTTGCCTTAGTCTGAATATAAGTGACATTAAGTCTTTCAATGGCATTTAAATTCAATAATGTTGATTTAAACATATGGATTTCCATGAAAAATATAAAACAATTAGCAGAGGATTACAAGCTTCTAAAATAAGACATGGGACAACTTAATGCACACACTTCCAAGGTGCTCTGTTAAGGAGACGGCTAACCCCGAAGGCAAATCTTTAAGCTTAATGTTCCAAAAGCTTCTTCTGTGCCCATCAGCATCTGCCTTTAACAGTTAAATTAATTCATGTTTCAGCCTTTCCAGGTTGCAAAACTTAAGTAGAGCAACACACAAGCCACATAAAGGGTTCAATCCAATTTGCAAATCTACAATATACTTCATGCACACAGACAAGTATTTTGTGATCCACAAGACACAGATCTTGTGAAAACTTATCTGTGGCTGCCTATTAGATGCCAGTAAAAAAGCAGGTATTTGCAGTGCTCAGCCACTCAGTCTTTTTTTTTTTTAATGGAAAAACTGAGAATTTTTTTAATTGGAGAACCTGGTTCTCCTTTTTTTGTTTTTGTTTTTTTTTGGTTGGTTGGTTTTTTGTTTGGTTGGTTTTTTGTTGTTGTTGGGGTTTTTTTGTTGTTTATTTTTTTAATGAGAAACTTTAGAAATCTGGTTCACATCTTAGGATTTAAACCTTTCCTCAATCCAGAATTGGTTCAATATCTTCTGCCTGACAGAAGCAGGTACAGGCTACCTTCAGTTTGAGGTTGCCTTGCAACAGTAGTGCTGAACAACATCACTGTGCAGAAAGAAAAAAATGCACAGCATCAGAAATAGTCTATAAAAGATAAAGCATGCTTTTATTGTTTAAAATTTCAGACTGACCTAAAAGCACAGTGTGCTGTGTTCTGGTATGGAGGGCATGAATCCAGGGTGTTTCACTTCCTGAGAAGCAATCTAACCAGTTTTGGATCTGATCTCCACACAGGAATATAGAGAAGTCTTCAGGATGATCATTCTACATTATAAGTAATACACAATAAAAAATTCCACTATGTTAATTCAGTATCTTCCAAGGGAATACAGATTCTTAAATATTCACTGAGACAGTTCCATAACATAATCATAGGGGCTGGTGTAATATCAAACTAAGTACTGCTTCTGAAACACAACAAAACTGACCATTTCTCTGCAATGGCTATCACAGGGTAGAGAATCCCATGCAGATTCCTCATTTACAGATAATTGCTAGATCCTTTATCTTTTAACTGTGTCTTACATGATTTATGTAACAAGAACATCCTCACCAAAGCCCAAAACATTTAAAAATGCTTAAGCTATTGTTTTTCCTCAAAACACCTAATAAAGTAAAATGTTAGTTCTTTAAAAGATGCATTACATATTTTTCCTTGAGAAAAGTAATTCCTATTTTCCTATTTCATGTAGGAGTCACTACTTAGTTCCACAGAATGCTTCTGTTTCCTCTGTCTTTACTCAAATGCCTAACAGAGAAAACAAGTCAGAGATACAGGAACCATTATTTTAATCCCCAAAAACATTCAGTTGACATTTTGTTTTGTTCTGTTTGCATGATGTTTTTCATTTCAATATCAATGATGTTTTCCTCTTAATTAAATTATGCTTTCACATACTAACACACAAAATTAAAGATGAGCTCATCTATCACCAAAATTCCTCTGCAGTCAGAATGCAATTAGTCTTACAATATGTACTCTGAAATTTCAAATGACAAATTCTTACACTGACTACAAGATTCAGCAATATATGAGTTCTATTGGTTAATATTTTGTATGCATTGCAAACTTCTTTCTTCTGCTATACTAAAGACAGAAATGATAAAAATAGAGGACAATCTATAACAATTAACAGAATTAAATATTTGATTTCTCTGCCATTTTATTATTCACACTATGGAGCTCCCCCCTCTTCACAACATATCTGGAACAGTGTCCAGCACTACAATGTTTCCAAACCTTATTTTTGTAATAGGATCCAGAGAAGAGGTGAGCTCTTTAAAATTCCTCACCAGTCAGTTAGAAAGACCTGTTCTCAATCTCTGACATCTACAGAAAACAATTCAAAAAGAGGTATAATCTTGGGCTAATTTACAAAAAAATTTAACATTGCAGTCAGTATCTCAGTATGCTATCAGCAGTGACAGTATGCAAGTGTCCTTACACACACTGCAAGTCACTGCCCAGCTGTACAGCAGCTGGCTCCAACTAAGGCCAGAACAGGTCAAGAGTGATGTGAATCGGCAAAGTACTGCCAGCTTGTTGTGTTTATCTTCGATGGCAAAGGAGTGCAAATGCCAAAAAAAGAAAACAAATGCTTTCCTTAACCTTGGATTTCCAAAATGATTTAATGTCTTTGTATCCTATGAGAAGCACTTCAAAATGTGACAGTTGTATCTGTGGACTGGCCACTGGATATTACAATGTATGTAATAGAGAGAGCAGAAGCCATTAACCAGGCAGATGTCATTAGCCTGCCCTGACAAGGACTTGCTTCGAATTACCCTCAAAGACATCTGCTGACCCAGCAGTTTCAATGGCTTCTCAAATAACATTCTACTGATAGCTACATGACTTTTAATTTACAAAGCCAAAGGCTTGGGATTTAACCAATTTCCAGTCTTTTACATGGCAAAGAAATTGTTCTCTTTTAAAAGTGTTTAGCAACATAATGCTGGAGTAGAAGTGACCAAAGGAACTATTACAGTGTTTTAGCTGTGGAATGAGCAAGACTGCACCACAGCTCACAGTATTGCATACGACAGAAGAATTTCTTTAGGCAGATATCCATATTGATTACAATTTTATTCTTAGTATTTTCCAAGCATAAAATAAAAGTAAAAACATGCACTTTACAAAAGCGCACTATACACTTGACTACAGGAATCTAATGGTACAAATAAAGAGCCACACATGCTCACAAACCTTGCTACCATTATATATCAGAGTAGGTACTTATCACTGTACTTTGAATTCTCTATGCACCTAATTGATGTCATGAACTTCTGGTAGTCATGCCATTTGAAAGCTAACCCTCTTTTGACATAGTACTTGAAATATAAACATGGTATATGGGTACAGAATTAAACAACATGATAATTAATTAAAATATAGAGAGTTCAGGGAAGAAAACAGAGGTTCTGGTGATCTATAAAAGCAGGCACTTCAGCCAGTTCTGCTCAGAACTGAGCAGTAACCAACTTAACACTTGGTTACTGCTCTTGATGTAGCATGGCTGTGCTACAAGATGAGGTTAGTCTCATCCTCTTGGGCTTTCCACTTCACTGCTCTTTCTCTACACCCTCTTTTCCTTTCACCCATGTTCCCTCCAGCCCATGCATTTTCAGTTCAATTTTCATTTTTAAGTACTAACTCACATATTTTTTGAAAAGTAAGCAAGGTTATTTTCTGTTCTGAGAATAACTTTGGTAGCAAGAGAGGGAAAAAACACCAAAAAACTACATTTCCTGTTGCACGTGATGGTCCCAAAAACTCACCAGCAACTACCTTGTTTCTGTGACCTCAGAAATTCTGCAGTCTTTGCTCCATAAGGAGCTTTAGCAGGGGACAGGTGAGTTCTCATCCCATCTAGCCCAAAGCCTCATATTTAGAGAATAGGCTGTGGCTAATTTGGGTCTGAACACTCTCAAACTGATTTCCAAAAGACATTAGGCACACAACTAGTCCTCATTACCTAATCTGGACTACTCATACCAGTTTCTCACCAGAAGCACAATATTTCCACTGTTTGGCTTTAAAAATAACATAAGCAGGAAATAAATAGGTTGCCACCAGCATTTCCTCAGCCGCGTGGATCCAGCTGATCTCTGGTAATGATTTTGTGCTTTGCATCTTGAATAATGAATCCTGGTTTTGTGTTACTCTACTTACTAGTGGGGCTAGACACCTACATTTATTATGGATGTAGGTGGTTTGATTTTATTGCAATGGAAAATTTAAGCCTAGATTACATATAAAACTGTTCACATTTCAGAAATCCCCCCATGGGCATTTAAAATCCTTGGATTTAAAGCTGAGAAAATCAAAATATTCTTAATGCCAGGTAAGCACAGTTAGTACAGCTGATACAAAGTACCTTAGAGTTCTATGATGTTCTTCAACCTCAAAAAAAAAAATCAGATCAATTTGTTTTATACTGGCAGATGACTATATAAAATACATACACCAATGAAAACAAGGATATGACACACATATATTCACAAACAGTACAGGAATGTTTATGCTGTCCTGTTTTAGACCCAGTTCTATTCAAAAGCACACATATATAATAAAGGACTCAGAATTTTTATTTTTTTTTAAATCAACATTTTTCACAATATAAGTTTTTACATGACCACTAAACTTCTATTTCAGCAGTCATTCACATTTCTGCGGGTTGTAATGACACTGAATAATGCTCATTCAAATAGTCTCACTGAAATCAGGTAAGGGCAGAGTGACAAACAATTGTTTCTAGATGAGAGCTACTCATATAAATAGTCCCAGAAAACTCAGCTGGACTAAGCAGGTCAACAATCTTGAAAGTCTGGATCTATATAAACAACTACCAACCCACTAACTGTAATTTAAGAGCAGATCTACTCTTGCCTTTTCCTATTTTAAGTTTGATGTGGTCTTTTTTTTTTTTGTTAAATCATCATCACAAGACTATCTATAGCTGAAGACAGCTGTGAATCCCAACTTATTAAAAAAAAAAAGTGAATGTTTTATTTTACCTTTTAAGCAAAGACAGCTTATAATTGCTACTTCCTCTAGTGATTTTTTCCTCTTTCATTATTCCATTTAAAGTCTTTAAGTAATCGACTGCAAAAGAAAGTAGAAAATATTTTCCACATATTAATACTAAAATACCTGAACGTAATCTAAGATAGCTTTACTAGATATTAATTGAAACAGATTTCTGTCTTCTAAATAATTTTTTAAAACATCATGCTCTTTATATTTTAACATCTAGATTTTGAGGTCCAGTTACAAGTGTTTACCATAGAAAACTCGGTCAAGCTGGTGTTTGACCTTTGACAGGAAGCTGCCCTCACTCCAGCTAGTCCCAACAAACTAGGCCCAAGACAATAAGCTGCTTTATAGCTATTAGGTAGGCCAGTGTGTTTCTCCAGGAAGACCTCAAGCTGAAAAGCCAACATGCTTGACAACCACAGCCAAGGTACCAAGGGCCCAAGCACTAGACATTGGAAAACAAATGGAAAAGCACACATGGCTACATCTGGAATCCTAATGGGCCACCAATGGTTCCCAGCTAAAGGAAGAATTACCAATGTTATTTTATCATCCCTTGTGCTAACTTAGCTGTTTATGTACAGCAATAAATGATTTTTTAAAAACATATTTGGGTCATTATGTCATATACCACCAGCAAGTACGATTGTTTTATTGTGCTTGGAGTCAAAATACACTGCTATACCCAGATGTGAGGGAAGTTCAAAACCTCTAGTCCTTCTGTATTCATTCCTGTTGGACAAATGGATTAAGTTTTTAAAAGGGAAACTGAGAATTTTTATGGCCTGTACTCCCATCTCACTAGTAAAATTTGCACTGATATTTTCCTATAGAAGTTTGCCTTGCCAATGATAACATTAAATATTACCTTAGTAAGTAACACAAAATTTCAACCAACAGGAAATGCCACACATTTTATTGTCAAAATATCCCCATTCTCTTCTTCCAAGGCCACAAGATGTTCTATAAAAGAAATAATTCCTATATTTTTTTAACCTAAGCCCCTATTGAAATTCAAGGCAAAGTAATCATTGTGCTGTGGAATGAAGCTAAAATGCATAAATATTTATTAACAGACTTAATAAAGGAGGACTCTGCAGTTATGGCCCTGAATTCATATGTGCAAAGCCAAGCTTTTCCAAAATCTACAATCAGAATATTGTGTTTCCATGTAATGAATCGTGGGATTTGTATAAAGACTCTTGCAAAGTATTTCTAACCCTAGCACTATGGCATTTAAACTTTGAGATCAAAGCAGAAAAAAAAAGTAAGATCCTCCAGCATTTACATCTTGAGAAAGATAGCAACAACTTAGTAAGCAAGCAGCAAAAAGTTTATCATTTTTACAAGACATTACAAACATTTTAAATGAAGGGTTATACATGTTTTGGGAATACTATTCTAAAACTGACTGTATCCCAATAGTTTAAATCAAAATTTATCAGCAAAATATTTCTCAACTTTCTGCTCCACAAGACATTGACAGAATTTGAAAAGAAGTGCAATTTATGAACTGACAACTGAATGCAATTTTGGTAAACGTAACTCTAATTTCAGTCAAAATGAATAAAAAAATCAAAGAAATCAGGTTTTCTTCCCCTTCCATTTGCATTCCCTTTTTTCCTACTTCATGATTGCATTTTCACTCCTTTTCTTTTGGGGGGGCAGGGGGGAGGGAAGGGGAGATGTCCGGGCTGAGGAGTTGGCAGACATCTACAACTACATCCACAACAGAATACAGTTTCCCAGGATCTACACATTTTGGTACCGTTTAGCATCAAGGTACAGCTGAACAGAGCTGTAGTTTCTTTAATCTCTCTGGGAAGGTTGCTAAGAGTATGCACACACTTATCACACAGGTTAAGCTACAGCTGTGCCAAGCCTTTCACAGAGAGTGCAGGGCAAACCCTGTGGGGAAGACTGCTGACAGGCAAATGATCCAAATTAGACAGATCGTGCTGTGATAAACACGTGCATGTCCCAGACATGCAATGCTTATGATGATGATGATGATGATGATGCACTGAGTAACATTCTCAAATACATTACATTAAATAAAGATGGATGAACTAGTCAATAATCTATAGACAACTTCCATTAAATGAGCTGCGAAAAATAGCTCAGAAGATTTTAGGGATTCTTCTATCCACTGACTGAAATTACTTCTACACACAATGATTAAAGAAATAGCAAATAGGAAATATATTTGCAGCAACATCAATGCTAAAAGTTGCTTCTTTTCAAGATAGTTTTGATGGCATTGTTTTTCTTTTAATATTACACTACTGGTAACCCTTATTTGCCATGGAAACACAGATGTGAATTTGACACCCTATAATAGTGTTTTTAAAGCTGACAGCAGAGTGCAGAATGTGAAATTTCCTTGCTTCTGCTGGTTAAAAGCATGATAAAGTAAACAGCTAAGTGTTTCCCCTGATTTCCAGGAACAGCAGAAATACAAGTCTAAAGAAAAAAAATACATCTCAGCAACTGACCTCTAGAAAGTTGCTTCAGAAGTTTCTGTTCTGCTTCTAAAAGCTACACTAAATAGAGAAACAAAACACTTAAAAATTCCATTCTTGCACTGCTATAAAGTTCCCCATCTCTGTATCATGTAGTATGCTGGTTTTATGTTTAACTTTGGGATGAGAGTATATATGTGTATATATGTCTATATATTTTTTATATATATATATATATATATATATATATATATATATATATACATATAAAATACCTAACAATTTAAAATTATTCAGAACACCTTTTTCTTGCTGCCTTTCCAGATGTTTTTTTTACTTAATGAAAGAAACAGAGCAAGGATTAGAGAACAGTTTCAGAGAAACACAGAACACATTGACAAATACTGAGAAGATAAATACATGTTTTCATAATCACAGAATGAAATATAAGATACCTTACACATGCCAATTACTCCCTCATGTTACCATTAGGAAAACTTGATCCTTGGCAAAAATAGATTTAAAATATATTTAAATCCCACGTGACCTTATAACAGCAGAAGTGAAAGGAAAGGAAAACAAAAAAGATCCTCATTTTGTGCTTCCTCTGCATATTGGTTAATTTTTCTTTTCTCCTTTTTTCCCAATCCCTCCCTCCATATTCTCCTCCTCTTCTTTCTAAGGGAAGAGATATTAAATGATTTATTAATCATAGTGTTTGTCACATTCACCTGTGCAAGACTATTCATCTTAAGCAAAATTTTTTACATTGAAACAAGTTTTAAATAACACAGAAGGTTTGCACAACTATATCACAAACAATTTAAAAAATTGATTTACAAAATTCTTATTGATGAGTTTTGTTCTTGTCACAACAGTGTTTATATTTTCATATATGGAAACTAATTCTAAAAGCATAATTTAAATACCCATTTCAAAGACTGGTATTTATTTCAAAAACTTTGCTGGTATTTGTTGGCAGTCTCCATTATGAATTTTATGTATTTAGCAGCAATGGTAATTTCTACAGTTTCTCACTGTACTCTCACAAATCAATTAGAACACATCAGCTTTTAATTTTATTGGTCTGGAATTTTTTCACAATAACTATATTTTATTGTGGAAAAAATGTGTTTTCCCTCTAGTGACTATTCGGCAAATATGTTTTGAGCATTTCTATCATTAATTAAAGTGGCTAATATTTGTTTACTTCTCTATGTCCCAGTATCTGCAACAATTTAAAAAATAATATACTCAGCTGGCAAGAGGCCTGTTTAACAGCTTTATACAGGACATACAGGTATTTTGCTCATTTTGGGTGCATCACAAAAATGATGACCTCTTCAAAGGGTCTCTCAGAAGAGGAGAGGTCAACAGTTTTGAGAAGGTAATTATTTAAAAATACACTCCCTATAAGACAACAAGAAATACTGTAAACCAGTGCATAAGTGCACTTTTAAAAGCAAAAAGATGTTCACAAATGGTTATGAAATACTTCCACATGTGATCATATTTTCACAATAATGGTGACTATCAAACGTTATATTGCACATTAATTTTTATTGTTGAATAAGATAATGGAGCCAAGAATACAGCAGGCTGTAAAGCACAGCCTGTTGCAGCTTATTTCCTGGCCAGCTCTTCATACCACAGATGTTGGGCAGCTATCCCAAACCATTCCACATATTTACTGGTGCTCTAATTTTTCCATATTAGAAGTCTCATGTTTAGCTGTTCTCCTCAGTAGCATTAACCAAGCAGTTCATAAAATCTGTTTTTAAATGCAGCTTCAAATATCAAACTGCTTTGTGAAGCCACTTATTTCATGTTCCTCTGAAGACCACAATCTGCCATTAACAGAGACTAAATGGCCTGTGACTTAGGAGAGAAAGTTGTTCAAAAGCCAACTAACATTTTGTTTCAGAGGGTACTTTTGAAACAAAGGTCTACTGTCAAGTTTAAATACAGGTCTATAATTAACAATATAGAGCCATCAGAACTTAAATACAAGCACTGCCAATACAGTGTCCTGCTAAAATTAAATTTTAGTCTTTCACAGGCTGAATAGTGATAAACCCTTTAGGCAAAATTAATAATGGAGACCAATATAATTTCAACACAAAGTAACCATAGCCCAGACCATCCAACAAAGGCATATGCAACTGAAGACTTTTCAAGTTCACAGCAGCCCAACACTATTCCTACTAACATCAGCAGTCACACGGGCTAAATTTGCACATGTGACCTGAAATTCACTGCCTTCCAACAGAATTCTATAAATAAAACTTTCAGGTCTAAAGTTGAATATCTTACTGAAGACAAGTGTCCAAAATACCAAGGTTTGTAGAGTGCTGAATTTTGCAAGGGGTACACCTGACTGTTGTCCAGGGGGTTTTAACATAGACCACTGTATTTTTTAAAGGCAGAGAGTAATTCATTGGCTAGTAGAAAGGCAGGAAATTTTTCTTTGGCAGGTTGATTTCTTTTTTTGTTTTGTTTTGTTTCTTCTTTTTTTTTTTCAGTTTTAAATTAGCAGATGTTTGAAGCTGCTCCAATGTTTGGAATGTGGAAGAAATCCCAGTGGAGATAGATTAGTGGCAGAAAGCAGGTGAGGTGGTCAAAGGTGGAAGTAAATACAATTTATCAGATGAATCTGCAGTTTGTCATATTGGTATCACCATTGCACATGTGGCATATATAAAAGCTTTGGCAACTAAGAATGAACATTGTTACCCTAGCCAATGTAGTCAGAGAGAAAATGCATAGCAACACAGGGATGTGGTACAAATAAATGGTCCAAGAAATCCTAGATTTTACAAAAATTCTACAGCATGTGTAGAAAGGATATGGGCAGGAATTCTACTAAATAAAACCCTCAAAACCACAAACCACAAAGAAAATCCTCAAATGAACACAGACACATGCATCTCTTACCCCTCATCCTCCCTTTCCCCCTTTAATCCCCATGCCCAAAAAAAAGGGTCCTCAATAACTGGCAAACTAAGCTAGGCAAATGTCAGCTCTCAGACTAAGCGTGAGTCATAATACGACCCATTTGTCTGGTCAAATAGCTCAGATACGATTCTATGACTCCTCCCAGGTTCGCAGCTCTTACATCACAGGTTTTTTAGGTAAAGCTTTCTACCACTTTTGATTGGAAAACACCATCCTACTCTGCTGAATGATTTGTCATTATCTCAGTTACATTCTCCTTTGTGATCCCCAATACTACAGCAAAGAAATATCTTCATGCAAAAAGTCATCTCATATCTTTAGTACAAAATACTGCATATCTACTCAGCAAACAACCAGAAACGTATCCTTTTTTTGGTCTCACAAGATAACCAGAACAACTTCAATGGAATTGCCTGTATCTTTAATATGCTGAATGTCCCCAGACAACAAGCTAGAAAGCTGAATAAAATCAGGGGACTCGATGCTTGGTCATTAAATTATCATAGCCAGAAATATGGGCCCGCATTTAAATGGCTTGCTGGAAAATGGAACAAATTAAATTTAATTTTTTAATTTATTAGAACTGTCCAAGAAGTGCTGAAGTCTGTCTCTTCCTCAAAAACCCTAATTAGTCTACAATGTTACAGCCCTAACACCATTTGACGCCCACACAGAAATAAGCCCGTATGGTGCTCTTTTAGTTGTGATGAAATGCTATGGCATCTATATGCCAATGCAGTCAGGACTGGAAGTTTCCCTTCCATGGATGAAGAGCCTGTCAGCACCATGCAGTACACACATACATTTAGCATGAGCCCTGGTAAAGAGGTGGGACTCACAAAACTCTTCCCCCTCTCCTTCTAGCTCAGTTCAGCAGAAGACACTGGTTGAAGTCCAGCTAATATGAACATTTGGGAAGTACCAGAAGAGCATCCTCAACTGAGGGTTCTTTGGGTTTAGAAAGAGTTAACTCCAGTTGCCAGAAGTGTCTCACATTTAATGACTGACTTTACCTGCTTGTAGAGGTAACTTTTTGTCACTTCAAATTCTAAGGGAGGAAAGCTGGAATTTAAGGTTTTCTACCATAGTAAAGCTAGGTTTTCTTAAGTAGCATTATAAACTGATTATGTTAATTGCAAGATGTTCATAACAGTTTTGCTAGACTCCATATAGTGTTTACTAAACAAGCAGATGAAGAAGATAAACAAGTAGACAAAAATATCGAAGGCAAGGGTTTTTTTCACACCACCAGCAGTGGTGGTAGCAGCTATTACCAGCAGGGCCAGGACTTAAAGTAGACACCATAATTGACAGGGTGCTCCTGGCTCTATTTTATGATGCAGCTGTACACTCATCAATTTGAAAAAAAAAAAAACTAATTTCAAAACTAGTGATAAATTTAATTGTTGTGAGGAAATAGAAGTCTGGAGTGAATATGCAAAACCACCAAGATGCAGGTGGAAAGAAAATTGTACATATACATGGAAGCATTGAAATTGTTATTGTGTTGAAGAGCTTCCTATCTTGGGGACTGTGAGAGACTCAAATGTTACTGGTTAATGCCTAATACAATTTGCCATTTGCAAAAGCAACAAGTGCTTTGCTGACAATGTGCAGGGTAACAGCCCAGGTGCAGAGGGGGTGAGCACAGGAGGACAGTAACAACAAATCAACCTTTGTTTAGCAGAAAGGTGGGGCTTAAGCCAGGTAAGGGAAAAGGCCAATAAGAAGCAGATCCTGTGAAATAGGATAGTGCATTTTTAATCATATCGACATCCTCCCTTACATAAGTGGCTCAGGTGTCAACCTCCCTCCACAGAAGTACTGGGACATTCTCAAGAAGGCCTGGAGGTGTTCATGCCTTCCTTCATGCTCCACTACTCAAGGCAGCTGTCATGTCTTAAAAGACGTCATCAACCACCAAAGACCCCTGAAGCACTCCCAGACTCATTTCTGGGGCCTTCCACCAGAGGACTGCACATGATCCACAACAGATCCACTATGTGTTGCTTCAGAAAAGGTAAAACTCACTCCCATGGGAGCTACTGGGCTGTTTGCACCTATCCAAAACATGTATTAATACATTGAACTTTGTGTTTTGTGGGCTTCCCCCACCCATGATGGATGCAGACTGTGACCATCACCCAATGGACATCAAAATTGCACCAATTCAGTCTTGCTGCTGAATACACAAGTGGAAATATCTTTCTACTCTTATCCATTTTCTTTCTCTTTCTCTCTTTCTTCTCCTAACTTCTTCTCAAAATAAATTGTGAACCAAATTGAAAAATTTCAGTCAATGATTCTTTAGTAAGTGCCTTGTTGTATCTGGATAAGTCAAAGTTGGTTAAGTTCATGTTTTCTAAGTGCCTTACTTTGTCTGGGTAGATTAAAGCTTGTTAAGTTAAAGTTTGTGAAATGCCTTATTTTGTCTGGATGTTACTGCAAAATTTACCAAGTACTTTATTATAACTTAATGTTCTAAAGTTTGCAAGTTATTGAACTTCCTAAGATTTTTATTGTTTCTTCCATGCACCACTCAGAGTGAAAAAAACAACCTTCCTCTAAACCTGCCAAGCAGACTGGAGCAAACCCAGGGACCATTCTATTGTGTGCTAGTTTGAAGTGTTTCTTTTTAACACAGATGACCTACCTAGAGGCCAGTGTGCACTCCTGGGTTCTCTGTAATTTTTCATTCACGGCTCAAGATTATGAATTTACCCTTCTACTCAACACTGGTGAGATCCCACATCAAATCCTGTGTTCAGTTCTGAGCTCCTCACTACACGAAGGACATCTAGGGCATGTCCAGAGAAGGGCAATGATCACGGTGAAGGGTCTGGAGCACAAGTATTACAAGGAATGGCTGAGGGACCTGGGTTTGTTCACCTTGGAGAAAAGGAGGCTCAGGGGAGACCTTATCAGTCTCTACAGCTACCAGAAAGGAGGGTGTAACTGGGGGTACGGGGAGGGAGGATGGTCTCCCAAGTAACAAGCATGTGGGACAAGAAGAAATATCCTCAAGTTGCACCAAGGGAGGTTTAAATTAAATATTAGGAAAATTTTTTCACTGAAAGGGTGGTAAAGGCGGGAGCAGGTTGCCCAGGAAAGTAGTTGTCACCACCCATGCAAGTGTTCAAAAAACACATTCTCTTCAATAAACAAAAAACCAGCCCTGTTAACAGTCCAGCTGTGACTCATGTCAATTTCCTTCACTGATCACTGCAATTTACCCAAATTTAATTATATTTGCCTTTTTTGAGAAAGAAGTACCAAACTTCAAAACAAACTCTTACTTTTATTTTTGACACATCTTCCTCCTCACATGTCCATCACTTTGCTTGTCCTGTTGTCCACTAAGACTTGCATATCTCAAAAATTTCCACTTTCCATCTTTCTTAAATAATACTCTTCTAGCAGCCTAAACAGAGTGTGCCAAAACAAACAACAAACAAACAACAACAAACAAAAACAAAACCCCTTTCTATCACATGAAGAAACAGTTCGTAAACTTATGGCAAGACAGGACACATCAATATAATATTCAAGCTCAAAACACATAAAATATGTCCTAAAGAAATATAGGAAACATTAGATGAAAAAATACAGAAAGCAGTGATGTTCTAAACCAGGAGCAGTAATTCATCTTTGGATGTTAAGAGTCAAAGAAAGAACAGGGATAGTTGCAATATATTCTTAATCAATTTACCCTATCATTTAGTGAGGACCTGATTTTTAGTAATGAAAAATGCATCGCAGTGTCTACACGCAGTTCACACTTCTAGCAGAGCCCTTTGCATTTCAAAAGTCATAGCAGAGCTTCTGTAAGGGAAGCTTTTCAGAGACGTGCTTCAAGGCAAGAGCTGAAAGTAATAGGCTACATGGAAGGGTAATGCCAAAACAGTCCAGAATGACAGGTAAATGCTTTCAGGGAAAGTGGCAAGCAGCAGGTCCAGTTGCAGGGAAAAAAGGAATGCATTGCATTGTTTTATGTTGTGGCCTGCTGAAGGATCTGATGCAGTGTGAAGAAACATGATGCCAAAAAAGAAATTCTGTATGTCCTCTATGAACCTGTATGAGTTATATGGGACATCTTTGCTTATTACATCTTTTGTGCAAACATTAATATATCTGATACATACATGATACTATAGACATCTACTATAGTGTACTAAAAAAAGTAACATTTTCTACTGTGGCCTGCATCTGCAAGCAAAGAGTACAGAATCTGGGCTGATTACAGTGACCCCTCCTCTTCAAGAAGCCTATCTCCTGAATGCAGCAACAATGCTCTTAGCCCCAAATACTTTAGCAACTCTATTAAAATGAACTATTGTGCAATAACTATATAACTATACTACATCCTGTAAAACCATTGATAATCATGGATTCACATTTCTTTTAGAAGAATAAAGGTGAGAATTGGACTCTTTAACAAATGAGAAAAATATGTGCTTCACATGTAAGTGAATTCTGAGCTTCTTTTCTGAAAACAAGGGTAAATAATGCAATGAACTAATTCATGCAAGAAGAGGCAAAGAATGCTAATAGAATTTATTCATTAAAAAATTACAAAACACTTTTAGAACTTTTCCACTTTCAAAAAATAATTTAAAATACAATGATGGAGATTTTCCTAGCAGTATGTGGTTTCCATAAATTTTTTGAACACTCTTCTTTTCCTCTCAAACTTTTTTAATCATTATGGTTATAAAGCCAAAATTTAGTTTCTCAGAAGGCCAAATTAAAACCTTTTGATGGATGAAAGTTGGCATATGTGATACTAGTGTGCTTCATTCAAGTCCTCAGCCAGCTTGGGAACTTGTACTATTTTCATCATTCATCTACAGACTACAGCAAAAAATGCAAACAAACAACCCAAAAGTCATAACCCCACCTACCTCTCCCCCTGCCCCCCAAATCCCTAATCAAACCACTGCCACCAACAAACAAAAACAAAATCCCAAAAAAATCCAACAAAACAAATTCAGGGTTCATAGTGCCAAATAGTCTACAGACATAAGGAAGAGACGGAGCAAAGGAATTTACAATTCTATTAAATGAAAGTGACTTCCCATGGTTTGCCCTACCTGAAATGTCAGTTAGATTGTTTTACCACAGAGATCAACAGAAACAGAAATAAGTCAGTAATGGAGTGCAGGAGATGCTTTGATTGAAAGGTCCTGCTGCTGCATGCAGGTTAGTGAATAGCTGACTTCAGAGCACATAATTGAATTAACAAAAAATTCAAGGAAGTAAAATGCAGTTTGCACACAGAACACAATTGCTCTGAGATGCAGATTTCAGACATATACAAGCGCTAAGAATACTGATGGGACAATTACATGAATTGAAAGAAAAGAAAATATAAATTTTCCCTTTCTTCATGTTCCCTGCACTGCATTCTCACTGATGCAGCAATACACAGCCTCATACATGAAGCAATAATGACAGCAGTCAATAGTCACTGATCTGTGAGGTGTTTAACAGAATCAGGACTACATAAACTCCAAACTGATTTAGGTCTGAGACAGCTTTGGTCCAGACAGAGCCTTAATCCAGATGCACCACTGTCAGACCTCTGTCTCATCTTTAGGCCAAGCTTTACTTCCACTGTCATAGTCACCAAAATTTTCTTCCATTATTCATTGAGCTGTCAGTGTATATTCTTATGGCTTCATTTACCTGTTTTCTGTGATAAAAATGTAGTATTGCCCTCACAAAAACAGAGGAATTTTTAAAAGTAGGCAATACATAGAGGGAACATTATTCAAAGTGAGGGTTCATGTAAGGAAGTTCCTCTGAACTAACACAGATGTCTGTGAACCAACTGAGCAGACTCACTTTGCAGTCAGAGAAACAAGCACTGTTTTGCATGGTTTGACTTACCCTAAGAAAGGCTGCTAAAGCAGGTCAGATGACAGATATCTCACTGAGTCATGATTACACCTAAGGACTCCTAAGGGAAGTTGAGAGAGTCCAGAACAACTAACACAAATACGGCCATCTAAAATAACCTGAGAGGTATTTGTTTGTTTGTTGCATATGATATTTGCACCTGTATATATGATCTTGGAATGCCACATGGGTGCTTCCTCCTCTGTCATCTAGGAATGCAATGGAATCTACATGCATTAAAATTTTGCAAAGGCTAAAACTGTTTCATTTCATTCAGTATATTCGAATCTCAGATCCAAAAATCTGTAAGGAAATATAATTACAGTTTCTGACACGGTAGTCTAATCAAGCAGATTAATAAAGATGTTGAAGTCAATGTATTTCTTACATCATCAACCATGCAAAACCAGTACTTGCTGCCATTTGTGTACCTGCCTGCTCACCACAAAACTTGCACTGGAATTGCGAAAATGATCTAAAATTTCTTCTTCTCCTCTTAGGCTCAGGAGCTTAGAGCGGTAAAATGGGAATTCACTTGGTGTGAAGTGTGATAATATCAAGGTGAAAAATATCAAGACTGCTTAATTCTTTTGTCATTCTCAACATCCAGTCTTCTCAGGACTCACTAACTGAGGAATGACAATTTTGTCATGTAGGACTGTTTTTAAAATTAAGACTGGCTATTAATTGCATGTAATTCAATTAAGTCTCCCTTTAATCCCCATGTTTTGATACACATATCCCCCAAACGCAAGATTGCTACTTGGAAACACTTTGTTTTATCTATATGACAAATCTTCTGCAAGTCTGTTGTTCAGTGGTCTCCTCTTAATAGAATCCCATAAAAGATTTAACGCAGAGTATCTTCAATGAGCACCTTTACAATCACAAATATAGATTGATTTATTTGCTTATTAAAGCCTACGAACATTTACTGTAAGTAAATAATGAGCCAGACAACCAAAACAACCGTTTCACTGACTTAGTTAAGTGTTTTAGAACCATTTCTTGATTTAAAACTACTTCTTACAGCAACAAAATAAAATCATATTCTTTGGAAGAACTTGCAAAAGATTACTCTAATTTTTGCATTCTGTAAACAGGCAATATTTAATCTGTTTAAAATTAAACTCTGAAGATCAATCAGATAGGCTTTTGAAGGGCTCAGACACAGCAAGTAGTTTAGCGCTGTATTTGCAAGACAAACCGCTAGTTCTTTAGCCACACAGATATCATTTAGCCCATAACTTAAACAAGCACTGATAATTTTTTTTATGAAAAGATGCTATCAGCAAAACAAACACTGTATTTCGTACTACTTCAAAGCTTATTTATAATGTGTTTAGAAATATTCAGTGGAAACAGGAAAATAATGTCTTGATTTTCCAAACTTTACAACATCTGCTTTTACTTACTTGAAGCATTGTAAAGTTCTCCAGATTTCAAATGGGTAGCTTTTCTTTTGTCTGGTCTCAAATTTGAAAGTGTTCACATTATTTTTTTACCCCACACAATTTTCTATTTTTCACTTAAGAAAATTCAGTCATATGAACATCTCTGCAGCCTTTTAACAGTGGCAAATAATCGTTAGAATAACTTACCATTTTGAATAAGCACATTAGAAACCTGTTAGAAATCACCCTTCAGAAGACTTGAATTCCCACATCTTTAAAATTTCCCAATATACATATGAAACTAACTCCTTTTAACCAGATATAACACTGTTTATCTATACTATTGTCTCCCAGCCAGGAATAAACTGCAGAAAGCACTATTTGCAATACATGCAGTTCATTCCAATAGCTTGGCTTGTGGGAGTTACTAGAACCTGCAACAAGCAAAGGGCTTCTCCCCTGTGAATCCTTTCTCATAGACAGGAAAAGGGTTAATCTAGCCAATAAGATGTAAAAAATGCATCTTAATCACTTTTAATGGCTTACCATGACCTGTTTGAAGATGCACTATTATACATAGCTTTATTTATTCTCCCTCACTACGTAAAATTAAAGCTGTTAAAGGATTTAGTGAGAAGTGATATCCAAAGCCTTTAAGCATGCTATCATACACTATTTGATTAATACACAGCAACATAATAAATAATTTCTTCTACTTGCTGAGAGGTAGACAACCTACTCCTGCTCATGAGTTACTTTTTGGCTGTACCTAGCTTAATAAGCTGGGTGCCTACTGCAGAGCATTTTATGTGACTGTGTACTTTGGCCTCCTGATGACCAGGCTCAGGCTGCTCAACTATATTGTATGGTGTGGCTCCCACCTGGCCTCATAGTCAGGCTTCCCTCCCATCAATCAATAGCACCTGGGGGGACAGGAGAAAGGAGCTGGTGGAAATCTGGGTCTCAGCCCACTGCTGGGATACGTGGGTGCAGGGTGAGGCAGAAGGCTTAGTTTGTTGCTTGAGTTTTGCTGCAACATGAGGTCAGCCTTGGACATGCCCAGACCCTTGAGGCTGGAAATGCTTCCAGGTCTACTAGCCTAAACATAGCTTCTGTGTGCCTGATATGCAATGCCAGTGAAGGCAAAAAGATTTTCTGCAAAGTCCTTAGGAAAAAAAAAACCAACAAAACAACAAAAGCATGTTTGCTCTGATTCTCTGATTGTAAATAGCTAAACAGCACTGATGCTTCTTTCCTCATTCCATAATGATAGAGGCTCAGTTTTAATTAAAATTTTCCTCTTAAAACCATTCTTTTTCATACTTACCTCTAGAACAACCATGGGGTTTGCCAGTGGCAGCATGGTACATGCAGAAATGTAGACTGCAGCATATTTCCTTACAGTGGAGGTAGAATCAGACATCTCAGATCTGGCAATCTGAATTAATGTATACTAACTGATTTTGTATCAAATTTAAATCTGCACCCTAAATTCTCTTTTTCACATAGAATTTAAAGGTTTACTTACACTGGATTTCTTCAATCTCAAACAAATCTATGACATATTTGGACCATATTTAAACACACTTTTGGCAAAAAATGTTTTCCAGTTTTATTTTACAAGTATTTGCTTAATTATTGCCAAACATTAGTTGATTTAGCAACATTTGCGTGAAGTTCTAGTCAGAATTTTCACACTTGTAACAATGAGTAAGTTTAATATTTTTGGTGCGTGGTGTACCAGATTACCATGGTAGCAATTAACTGGAGCACAAAAAATTTTAAAGGGAAAGTCCCTGGGATCACAACAATTTGAGACCTAGACCGCCACAGCAATTTACAGTCAGATCCTCAAGAGGGATTTTAGAGGGTTGCTGCCATTTGAGTACTGTTATCTTTAGTGACTGTCAGGGGAATCTCTGGCCTCTGTAAAGGAAGATATGGAAAAGGAAATTAAAAATTTCAATTCTCAGAAATATGTTATTCTTTCTGTCCAAGACATCTGAACAATACACATTAGAATCTAGAGTTTGGTGTGTTACAGGCTACAAAAGAAGATGAAGTCTGGTTTTCTGCATCCTCTATATGTGATGCTTTAAGATCTACTATTGTCCCCCTATCCACAGACTTTGGTTCTCTAAGATGTGGTGCCACAGGTTATTTTGATCTTCTTTTAACTAAAAAGATGTCCCTTGCTATCTTTTTCAGGGTGATAAAATACTCAGCAAAAACTTCTTAAAGCAGAGAAAACAGTTCATTAACTGAAATAGACATTTTAGACATCTTCCACTTTCTATACCATAGGTGTTGCCAGGAACAGGAGTGATCCCCCAGGTTTAAGTGACAACACACACTTACTTAGCCAAGTCAGTATGGACCTTTAAAAACTCATTGCCCTTTGATAGTATTAATCAGCCTTCTTGTTCCTCAAGTAAACTAATGGTGTGGACTT
Source organism: Agelaius tricolor (assembly GCF_023055355.1). Classification (NCBI taxonomy): domain Eukaryota; kingdom Metazoa; phylum Chordata; class Aves; order Passeriformes; family Icteridae; genus Agelaius; species Agelaius tricolor. The sequence goes on along the minus strand of NW_027269265.1, from coordinate 24,681,012 downwards.
TCACAGGCAGGAATATAACTCAAAAGGCTTAAGGAATGGAGATAACTTGGGGTTAAATTAAGCTGACCATAAATTAACCTGACCATAACTTGACCATAAATTATTGAGTTCTAAGCTTAAGTGACACTAATGGGCACAGCTCAAAAGTGTTACTGCTTCAGTGTATGATGAGGCCTCCTTGTGCTATGCATCTCTGGGGGCATGGCAGCTGGAGCTGCCATTAAAGATTCCTGGATCTCAACCTCAGCTGCTCACTGCCAAAAGCACACCTCTGCTTTTCATCACCTGTCCACATGAATCACTCTCTGCATTGGCCCATGCAGAGAAGAGTGAGAAAGGTGGGAGCTGAAGAAAATGTTGCATCCAGCAAAACAGTGCAGACAGAAGTAGTAGCTAAGAGATGGTGGGTAAAGAGTAAGATGTAGAGCACAGTTTAACTCAGCTTTGAAAAAACTTTGACTTCAGTAAAGGGTGGAATGATCAACCATAAGAAACTTCTCTACCAGACAATTTGTGGAATATACCTTTTAAAAACCTCATGATCTTTGTGATCGACCTTGAAAAATGCTTTACAGTAGAAACAAACCAGTTTTTCTATGGTATTGCTCTCCTAAAACCTTCTTTCTCTCCCACCTGTACCCAATGTCCCATTCTAACTGGCTGTACATATGCTAAAAGATACAGAGCAGAAGAGCAGCTTAACTATCAGAGAAGACAAAGTCCAACTTGCATTTCTTATTAGACAAGCCTCTGTAGTAAATAAGCCATGTAAATGTATCTGAACAAACTATTTAGTCTCCATCATTTTTTTGTTCATTGTGTGTAAGAAAAGGGATGCCTGATCACTACTGTCACCAACTACTTGTGTCTGGCTGAGTTCAAGAATTAATCACCTAATCATCCTTTCAGTGAAAACAAAATTCTCTGGATAGCAACAACTCTTTGATTTTGTGTTACTCAAATTCTTTGTTGGTAAAAATTAAAGCTCAGTTTTTACTCAGAACAAGCATAAGCTTGTTCTTTTACTCTGATTTTACTCAGAATAAGCAACTGACTGCTTTCCATGCTCACGTTTGATGTTTCTATAAGCCTTGCTTCTCTTACACTGGTATCACAATAACAGAAGCATTAATAATTCACACTCAGGTCTGTCTTTGGGGCTTCTCTCAGCTTCAACTCAAAAGCTTAAATCATGAGTAAATGTTCTTCTGCCAAATCTGTTGCTCCCTATTCCCTACCCCCTGCTACACAAGGGTAAAAGACAGAATTAATTTTTAAAATTAAATAAGCAACATATTTAGTCAATTAGTTTCATTTTTGTCTAGCATTGATATCTTGTGGGTACTATATCAAGCCATGAAAAATAAATAAGAGAGCTGAACTTTTCAAACACTGCCAATGAACTTTTTTCCAGTTCAGTGAGGGTAATAGGCCTTTTAATTTACAAATTCATAAGAATAGGATTATATTTGGTCAATAGATTCTTTATTATACTTGTTGAAGTCTTACTGCCAGAAATAGAAATTAGTTCCTCATGATATAAAAGGTCAACATTAGTTGTAATTAACAGAGAAGTCACAGATTTCAGACAGCTACAGCTAATTACAGACACTGAATGTACAAGCCAAAGAGCTGTACAAATGCTTGGACTTCAGCATGTCAGATGGTCCAGAGAATCCATTCATATAAGTTAAAAACATGCACAAGTAATATACAGGACTGGGAACAAGTAAATCCATAATTTCATTTTGGGATAAATGCAAGTAAATTTCAGATCCTTCACAAATATCTTGCACTGCAGAAAAGTTCCTCTGTCGATTGTCTGCTTCAAACCTTCAGATCCAAACTGTATAGAATTGCATTCAGTATTAGTTTTAGTCTACATTTACTATGCCTTGTGAGAAATGTGTTACATGTGCATCAATTGAAAACAGGAAAGTAAGTAAGGAATTTGCAAAACAAATTTGCCTTTTTCTTTTTGGGTGGCAAGCACAAGATCTGCAATGCCTTATTGAAACATCAAGGCAGTAAACAATGAAAAAGTTTTCATTGTAAAAAAGTTTTCCATCAAATTTTCTTCTTGCGATGTGAACTCAGAGGAAGAATTTAACCTGCTGAACATTCCATTTCCTCAAGCTCAGAGAAGCATTGCTTAGTGCAGTAAGATGTAGTTCTCCTTTGCACAGTTACTTGTAGAGAAAATGTTTTATTAAAGGAACATTCAAAGTGACAGAGTCAGTATGCACAACTTCCACTTCTTTTGTATGCTTTTCTAAATGTCAAATCAAAACATGGCAATGCGATTAAATACATTGGTAACCATAGTTTTATTATAACTGCCTTATAAATCACGCTATAGCTAATTAATCTAATTAACAGTCCTATGTCCCAGATACATTACAGGAACAGACCAAATCAATCCAGCCTTGAAGAAACCACTAATATGTCTCAGACACCAATCCTGGATTTGTTGAACATTCATTGAATATCGACCTGCTGTGAAAATATTACTATACCTGCTGCTTTTATGGGACTGGATTTTGCTTTCCTTTTTTCCCTTTTAAAAAAATTCAGGAACACAGAAGTCAATGCTATAAACCAAAGATATTTTGCTAGCAGCTTAGCATTTCAAAGATAAGTAATTAAGCTGAAACATTTATAAGTTTTAAGATTCACAGGTTGAAAATTTAGTATTTTTCTGCTATGTATCTTTTTCATCTGTCCAAATTAAAACACTGGTACACAAATACAACCACACTAAGTCCCTTGAAACTCAGGCTGAAAAGTATCACGTTTTCAGAAGGTAAATAAAGAGAATGTTGAAGCAGAGCAGAGTTTCTAATGAGTTAATGTAAAAAAACCTCATGCAAAAGCAATCCGCATCAAAGCTAGCAGGCAATACCCTGACAGTCATCCATCAAACCTAAAGTCCCCTTAATAAATGCCAATTATAGGGCAAATATGCACAAATGCGGATAGCATAAGCCATGGGATCATTTCCTTCCAAGAAAATTAGTGACCAACAAAACACCCATGCAGCCTGCCCTACAGCAACACTCACTCCTGACCGGAATACTAACTACTATTATTATTTCACTCCTTTTTACTTTATTTTGTACTTTTGCAAGAATTCAGAGCCACACAGAATTTTGTTTGGGGTTATACAAATTCCTTTGCAATTTGTATAGAAGTCTAACATAACTTTTTAAAAGCCATGACATGCCTATAATGTATACAGAGTCTCTGACTTCCGCCGTAAGCGAGCCTTTTTCCTAACTTAATCATACTCAAATTTCACCCCTTTTAAAGATCCTGATTCAAAAATGCTCACTCATTCTCCACAGTCCACAAATTTATACCATCTCTTCCTGTGGTATTATATGTGCATAAATTAAAAAAGAATGGTCTTGTATAAGGACTGAAAACAGAACATTCCAAGTCCCCATCCCCCAAATCTACCTTCAGTTTATCAAGGAAATGTTTGATACAAATACACATTCTTATAAAATTATTGTTTTGTGTATGAATAGGATGTTTCGCATTTGAGAGAATTATGTTACCCAAACCTAAAAACAATGAGTTATAAAGCATGCTGAAGTCAAAAAATAATAAAAGCTTTTCTGCTGTTACATTTGTATAGCCTCTGATTCATTTTATCCCCCTTTCCTAACACCTTCTGCATATCACACCTGACCAATATTTTTGGCCTACCAAAAGCAGGTTTTTTAGATTTATGGTATCTGATATAGAGTAAACAAAAAAGTAGCATGTTTTGTCATATGGAGTGTCAGAGGTAACAGCTGAGAGTTAAGATAAGAACTTTATGCTGATGAGACAAAGAAGCTTTGAAAGAAATAGTTAATACTAGTATAATGTCAGAGAGAATTATTTTTTCATCTAAAATGACTCACATTGCTATATTCATAGAAACAGACTAGAAAATGCTATATTAGTCCTAGTCTGACATCTTATCTAATTGACCTCTAAAGTGACATCTTCCATCACACAGACTAACCTATGCTATATTCATTTATTTCCATCTTACCTAAAATTATGATGAATGGTTTGAGCTCTATTCAATTATTGAAAATGTGCAAAGAAACAGAAACAATGAAACTGGCAAAGTGCTCTGCATTCTTAGGAACAATTTAGGCTAATTAGCATCAACTTCTCCCCCATTCATCATACCCCTTTAGAAATATAAACAAACTGTCAGCTCTAACCTAACAAACAGATCACTGAGCTACTTAACACAAATTATTCTTACATGAAAAGCTCCTTCTCAGGCAATATTCTCCTCTAGGGCATCTGGGAAGTTGAGCTATTAAAATTGAAGACATATGTTTCAGTCAAATTTAACTCCCAGATTGTACTGATCGCTGTTGTGACAGTTTTCCATCAGCATGCTGCTGCTGGCAAAGCACTACGTATTTTAAACAAAGCAATGCAACAATAGACTTCAATGATGCATGTTCATTTAGTATAATATCAATACCACCCAATTAGCACCCTACACCTAGAAATGGAGCTACTTAAAATTATTGCTTAGGTAGAACTTGAATCTCAGATTTCATTTGGGGTTTCTTTTAGAATTACAGGTTCTGTATGCTCCTGTGAGCTTGCAGAAGGCAGCAGCTATGCCACTGTCAGCTATGACAATAGCTTAAATCAAGCTGCAAAGGTGATGCTCTGAAAAGGCCATAGAGGGGAGTGCTGCTGTCACTCCTGGGTTTTAACTCAAAATCCTCCACAGATGCCACAAACAAAGGGACAGCTCTAAGCTAAAGGAAAACAGGAAGGTTTCCAGAACTGAGTACTCCCTGAACACAGCAACACATGTGCTACTTTGGAAGTCAAAATGATAATGAAATATACTTCCTTTCCTTTCTCCAAAATGCAAAAGGAACTAAATTTGTCCCAAGTCCATACCTGACTAAAAGGCTTTTGTGCTAAAGCTAAGACTTTTTCATCAGTTTGTTGATATACTCATTATCTGGTAAAAGGAGGAAGTAAAAACTGGCTGGGACTTTCTTGTCTCACAGACATTTTAGATTTTGTGCATATATAAGGATATGCCTTTTCCAGTAAGAACTTTAAAACTGGGGAATATTCTCCACTATTTTTAGAACAAATACAATTTTTTAAATTTCAGAGATATCACAAATAATCAGTGTTCAAAAATTGTTTCTTGAGTTGTTTTTCTTTTCAATCTGTAAGAAAATTCTTACTTATTACCTTGGTTCCCTTTAAACAGCAAAATTTATAATAAGAATTTCATGGATTAAAGATTAGGAATTTCCCATCCTTTCTCCTTTAATTTTCTCTCATTTCTCTACGTTGGTATTTCATTCTGGCTCTAAATTTTTCTTGCAAGAAACACTTGTAGTACATGTCATAACTTGCCTTTTTTTTCTCCCCTCTTTCTTCTAAGGAAGGTAATGAAACCAAGCAGTATCAGCATGGTTGCCTATTTGCACAGAAAGGCGTTGTCTGAATTTAATTTTGTTTCATCCTTAGGTGAGAGGAGGAAGGAGGATCATCTAACTTCCTAATTTCCTCACTGCTGGTTGCACATACATTTTCCCCTTGGATACAGAACTTCCAAGGCCTGGAGTATATAACATGGTTGGAGCCAGAAGGTCCCCAAACATCTCTATGGTGATGCATTTCTTACCAGCAACAGAAAACACTTTCTGAGTGAACACAGTGCAAGCATGCATGTCTTCTTGCTTCTGAAAAAAAGGATCTTGCATTATGACATGACAGCCACCTCAAAAGCATTTTAAACATTAGTGCTGACCAGAAGGTCTGATTCTAGAAGCTTTATGCAAACAGATTGGTGAGACTTGAAAGTGAGCACCTAATCCATGGTTCTTGCCCATCTTCTCTGAAATGATCTCACATCTATGGGCTTTATTGAGACTGAGAAGTGGTGATGTAGTTCATGTTAATCACAAGAGAATGAAGAGAGTTTTTACAGCAGACAGACTAAAAACCTCTTTCAGCCATCATCTGCATTTCTTCACACTACACAAAAAATGCCAGAGAAAAATCTGAAAGGTGACCTCACACAAACCAGGGGGAATTAAGGATTCAGGACATTTCTGACAAGTCAAGAAAGATGGAGTACTGCTTCAAGAACTTCATTAGGACCAGGATATTAAAAGGCTGGCTTAAGGTGACTCATTCCTATTTATTCTTAACCAACAAAAGAAGTACCTCAATCTCATCAAATATATCAACCTAAAGAAAAGGTATATTAATGAAAACTGACCTCTAACTTACCACACTGAAGTACAGTGTTTTAGGATTGTACTCAGTTCCTATACCTTTCAGGTGTTTGCAAAATCCACTTCAAGAAAACATGAATTAGTCTGCTCTAGAAAGAGGGTCATTAAATTAGATTCAAATGGACAGAGCAGCACTGAACACTTCCTGGGTATTAGAACAGGAACTGGAGGTACATTACAGACACAGCAAGGAGAATGTCCCTACAAAAGCCAGAAGTTTTCCCTTGGTTATGAGAAAGGATTTTCATAGGCGGGGTTGTTTTTCAGTTTGGTTGTTTTTGGTTTTTTTTGTACAGGACAGTCTCAGAGGGTATAAACCACCAGCTCTTCTTGCTACATTGTTGAAAGAACGCATGGGATATGGGTATGCTACCTAAATATGGAGCTGCATATTTCAGTTGGCCTATTTTTTCTCTTGGTTCAGCCATTAAAAAAGATATTTTTCATTTATGCATCTAAAGAGCATCTAACACACATGAATACATAGATTTCATCTCAGTTTCAACTGTTCCCTCAACAGCAACAAATCTGTCCTAATTTTTAAGAAGCTGTATTCTGTGAACATGACTACCTTAGAGACAAATAAAATAAATACTAATCCACATCTGTCAAATTACTTCCAAGCTGGCATCAGACTTTCACTGAGCTGTGCTAAAGGCCAGAGAAAGCTGCACACTGTATTTTTACCATTATGTTATAAAGATCAAATGTGCAACATTCAAGAACTAGTTTATTATTTACATTGAACTGCTCTCACATAGCTGTCATTTAATTTTTTTTCTTTCATTTGCAAGTGTTTTCTGTTGGTTCAGAAATGTTTTCTTCCTGGTTGCAGTCTCTTTTTAAGGCATAGCGACAAGTAATAGAAGCAGACAGGAAGTAGGGGTTGTTGCTCTCCAGAGGATGATTAAGCAAGTCAGCACAAATTCCCTGAAGTTCCCACAAACAGGCTCTTATGTAACAACATATGTTTTCAAAGATATTTTCTCTGAGCAGTGGAGAGTCTTCATGGGAAAAATATAAGCTAGCTTTATAATAAACATTGAGGAGCATGAAATAACTATAAAGAGCACTATAAATGAAGTAAATTATTAGATACTTAAAATCCCACAGCAACTGATTCTCATTTACATTTCTCAAAATTAACCCTGGTCAATAAAGTATCCAGGTCCTGCAGTCCCTTGCTAACACAAACAAAACATATTATGTGTTCCTTGGAACATCACCTGCAATGCTCTGGGATGAGTCCAGATAATGGTTTTAATGCAAGTAGTCCAGCAGACTTTTCAGTAGACTTTTTCTGTGAAGAAAGCAGGGTCAATCCTTTCCCTCTCACTTATGCACAGAGCAGAAATTCTTTAAAATTGAGAAAACTTTAAAAAAAAATCCTTAACATTTACCTTGCATTTGACTATCCCAATATATACTGTCTTTAGATTATTCAGTCCACAGCTGTGGACTGGTTAAAGCCACTTAGCACTGCATACTTTTTATTCTTTAAAAAATGCACACACATTAAGATTTACTTTGTCCTCTTTAATTTCAAAGAAAATTGACACATTTTATTACAAGAATTTTAAGCTTATAGGAGTGGTTATTTACCTTCACGTGAGAAAAATATTTGACTACCTAGAATTAGATATGAGGACAGACTACTATGTAGTCTGATTTTTCTACCAATAAATAAAAATTTGGGGACACAAATATCAAAAAAGTGAAGAAACAACACAGCACAACAGATTAAGTTTTCAAGTTACGATTTCACTGCCCATTCACAAAGACCTGATGCTGCAAAGGTAGAAAAGCCAGGTCAACCAATAATAGCAAAGTTAACGATAGTCTCTCAAAGCAGAACCTCAAGCTGTGCTGCAGCAGAACATCTTCTATGTTCTGAAAGTGTGCTACCAGTAAGTCTGATTCCTGTGAACCATATTGTGCATTTTATTTTCACACTATGTGGACAAAAGCTTAACATTCTCTGTATTAAACACATTGCCCAGATGTACAAAATCACACATATCTTATCCTGCAATTCCTAAAATACTTAAGTTAATTTTTGACATGAAAAGAACATCTAGTCACAAAAGGACTGGATGCTCTTAACATTTTATCTGACATTCCTGTCATATATGGATTTTTAAGCTTTTTTTCACCTGATGATCCAAGACATGGCAGAGCCAGATAACACAGGGTCATGTCCAAACAAAGCAGTAGTTTTCACCTTTGCAAAACCTATACGGCCCCCGTGGAAAAGTTCACCTTATCTAACCTAACTCACAATGGCACAGAAGTGAAAAAATAGAGTTAAAATCCAATGATCTTCTCACACCCATATGCTACATCTTCTCAATAGTCAAATATTTTGAAGAAATATACTTTTAATAATTTACTACTCCTGTTTAGCTGGGGTTTCATTGTGTTGGTGCACACCTATGCCTGCATGGTTAAGAGTGAGAAGTCACTTTGTGTGATACCTAGAAACTGAACTAGAAATCATGCAACAAATCATTTTTCTGGTCAAACAGGATAATTCCTTCTATTCTATTCTATTCTATTCTATTCTATTCTATTCAGCTCATAAAGAACCCAGGTGATAAAGGCTTTTTCCTACTTCCTTCTTTCACAGCTTGTTGATCTCACTGCTTGAAAGTGATACCAAAAGTAATTCTTCAAGCACCATGTTTCAATTTCAGCTCTTCTTCCCATACATATGTACTTTTACTCTATAACTAATTATTATTCAGTACCAAACAGGCCAAATGCCTAAAACAGGCCCAATGACGATTATCATAATAGATATTAAAAGGTACTATAATTTATCAATTTCACTCTAAAAATTTGAGCAAAATAAAAAATAGCAAATGATTGAGTCACTAGAGCACAAACCAACTATTGCTGTATCCCCCTGTTCTGAGTATGATTTTGATCTCAGTTAAGTGACTTCAAGAAAGTTACACAATGAAACTCTTAAGTGAGAAATGGAGTGAACAACATGCAATTTTGTTGATTTGAGCTACTCCTAATCATAAGAAGAGTCCACAAACACAAGAATTGTATCTCCAAAGCATGTATAAGTAATTGCATTCTAACAGCTTTAAAAAATGAAAAAGTACAAGAAAAACAAGACTTCGAACTGGCCTAGGGAGGAAAACTGAGAAGACAACTGCTACTGATTTAAAAACAAAGCTTCAAAGATACATATAAAAAAGACAAAAAGACAAAAGACAAAAAAAAAAAAAAAAAAGCCCAGTCTTGGATGACAAGTCTCAAGGTATGTTAAGAGAGACTACTTGTTTCACTCAGTAGTGCATAATTTTGTTGTTCTTCCTTAACATACATCTTTTCTGAGATGGGTAATTGCAAAGGGATCATAAAATAAATAATCCAAGATATTTTCCCATCATCTCTTAGATCTGCTTTAGTACAGTCCCTAATACATAATTCAGAATAATAAAAATTCAAATAATAAAAATTCAAATTAAAAACAAATTCCCTCTTAATCCTAATGAGGCAATCCAGACCTGAAAATCTATGCCTTTCAGGTTGCCTGAGCCTCTGAGGACAACAGGTGGAAGCACTGTAGCTAATAGAAGCATCAGGAGGATCCTAAGAGCAGCCAGAACATTCCTGCTCTTTGGTCAGGAACTGCAGACCTACCAAAAACAGGGGTCAGGAACAGAGAAATGACAACTTGTGCAAATGCTTTCCCACCTATGAGAATCCCAATTCTCAGGGCACTTGAGCTCCCTAGTTGGACCTAAATAACTTGAAAAAGTGTCCTTTTTCCCCCCATTTTTGGAAAAGCCATGCATGGCAAAGCAGGCCTCAGGCCAGCTTCTGGACTAAAAATCACTTGGTTTTGCATTTTAAAAAGAAAACTGCAGCTCAATGAGAACAGGGAAGATGGGCTCAGTCAGAGCCTTCTTACAAATCCACCCCAGCTGATAGATGTTCTTAGGACAAAAGAAATTTCTGCTGGTGTGTTAAAGGGCTATCTAATGGATATGGAAGCAAAGGGGAACCTTCCTGCCAACCTCAACTAAGTGCTGCCTCAAACCAAACTGTCAAATGATTCAATGATTGTTCCTAAAACTTCTGACCCTATATTGGCACCAATGGACTCTTGCAACTTTGTGTATCCAAAGGGAGACTCTAAGTCAATCCACAGTTTTTGCTTCTAAGCCTGTAAACTGGCTATTAACAGATCTTTGCATGCATGTGGTGGTTCATTTAAGGGATAATTGAAGCAGTTTAGGTGGTGAGTGCTGGTTTAAAAATTGTTTAATCCAATACTATTATTTAAGAATCATATAGCTACCTAGGAACTTCAGGTGCTTTTGGCACTAAGCATCAGCAAAAGGAAGATGCTGAAATTTGTTTTTTCAGATTAGGTGGACTGATGGATGAAGCAGTAGAAGGACTCTAAGTAAATGCATCTTATTTTGTCTCAGACATCTTTCTCATTTAAATCCTGCCATATAAGCAGGGAACTTAAAGATCAAAAAAAGCCACTCAACAGCCCTGATGCCCTTTATTTCCACATGGTCCAATTAAGAAAACAGTTCCCAAAGTCACTGGAATGCAAAATTACAGACCACTGGCAGAAAAAAAAGTTGAAAAAATGGACCAGTGCACAGCCTCCAGCAAGCTGTCTTCACTACTTAAGGTTCTAATAATAAGAAGACCTGAGGCAGATTAAGTGGAAAACAACACTCTTGAAGCCTTAACTCTGAAATGGAAGTAATTGTTAGCCTAAAAACACTCAAAGTGTCTGAGAAGAGCTGGGTCTTCAGCTCTGCTCTTCTGTGGAGTAGGTACCTCTCATCACCATGACTTAACATATTTTCTTCTGGAATTGTCACCTTGGCTATTTTTACTGGACAGAGATTCAACTCACAGTTCTTTTGGTTTACATTCTAGTCAAAGTGTAATTTTGAAAATGCCCATCAAAAGGAAAGATGCAATACTGTATGTTGCTTTACAGCCTATTTTAGTGACTACAGCAAGTCACTTGTTTCAGGATATGCACCTGAGAACAGAAGGAAGTACCACTGAAATCCTATATTTGACTCAGTTTGAGGTTACTGTTTTGTTTGAACTTTTTTTCACTATTATCAGAGGAATAGGCATTTATCCTGGTCTTAATGTTGCTTTACTCACTAGATCACCTATGACACTTTCAAGGTCTAAAACCACTGCTTTGAGACTAAATCTATAAAGAACATGATAAGAAATGCTGCATGCTATTGTATTTACACCAAATTTTCTGCTTCATTTATGCAACCCACACAGCTTTAGGTAGGATTTTAATCCTAAAGGGGTCTGTAGCCCTTAGACTCTATTTGTTTCAAGACATTTTGTATTTAGTATTTCAGCCAAACAGTTCTGTTTTTTTAAAAAAATGTATTTAAAACTATCACATCCAGGCAGGTAAGTGTTAAAGGCAATGAGAAAACAACAGGAGGTTAAAGTATGCAATGCAGTAAGAATGTTTAGCATGTCCTGACACTCCAACTCCCCCCCTCCACTGTTCAGGCATCTAATTGTTTGCTTTTCCTCCTACATACAATAATGAAGCAAACTACAATCAAAGTGTGATGACAAATGGTCCCAGGGTTTGCATTCTTTGGAATATATTGGCATTTGTAAACCAAAGAAGAAAGATAGATGTAATCAACCACCCTCTTAAAAGAGAAGGATCTGGAAGAGTATGTTGGCAAAATCTTCAAACCACATTAAGCCCTAATTTGAAAGCATGTTTGAAAGGAAGAAAGCAATGCCTCTAATACCAGTTTATTTGTATAACAACAACTAGAAACTGAACTTGCTAGACATATTTTGAAAGATGGAAACAATTAAAATGTATTAGTGATCTAAACAGGCACTGTATTTTAAAAGAAAAGAATTTTAAACAATCAAGGTTACACATATCCACATTTTGTTGACTAATCCTCACCTTCCCTTGATCTCCTAATATTTAGTACTTGTATTACATGGAAACATTGCATCTCTGCTTACAGAAATTCACAAGAGTTGTCTGTACACACTTTTGCTTGTGGAAAAGAATGATACAGTATCATGAGAAAAACCCTATCAGCTGCAGGATGGCAATTTTTTTTGCCTCTAACATTAAAAACTTGGACCCTTCTATTAAAGAAACCAACACATAGTGGCCAGGTCACACCATAACATCAATGTAGTCACTAAATAGTCAGCTCATATCAACAGTAAATAGAAATTGACAAAGTACATTTGGAGGACACGTTATTCACATCTTCCTCTTTTCCCTTCTAGACAAGATACTACTAAGGGACTTAGTATGGGAGGAGGATTAGCAAGGAAATGAATAATCAAATATTATTTTAAATAGTTGAAAATATTTCATATTTAAGCTAAAATAAGCTAAAATTAGGTATTAACATAACCTGCATTTTTTGCAGTCATGTTCAAAATGCAGTGCTTCAAATTTCTGGATACTGACAACCCCTCCTTAAAACAAGATTGAGTCATTCCAAAATCCAAACATGAATTCCTGAAAACAGAGATATCTTCATATACTCCCTTTTGACCTGCTGCAGTCCTACCAGGCCATCACAGACACATTGAAACTTCAGAAAATATTGTCATAACTTCATAACATAAATCTCCTTTGATGAGCATCAAAATTGTTGGCATTTATAAGCATCATCATTAGCACATTAGCACACAATGAAACACACAGTTCATGCCCACTAAGATACTATTTCTATCTTTCAGCATTCTTGCTGTTGCTCTTAGTCTTGATGATTTTATGTGCAGCAAAAACGTAGCTATAGAGAAGATAAAGAGTTGGAGACTTCCCAATTGATTTTTGATCTGTTTTGTATGAGGCATGGTTCCAATTATTACCTTTGATGGGAAATTACTTTTAATTACATACATAAATGTTTTAAGAGGTTGATTAATACTTTAAAAACCCAAACAAACAAAACCAATGGTATAATCAGTGCATATCAATCACTACTTTAGAGACTCCAAAAAAAAAAAGAATCTATGTATCAGAATTTTCAAACAAGGTACGATAGAGATAATGCTTTCCTAGTAGCAGAGTATTTGCATCTTAGGAAAAAAATGGTGGTAATTACCCCATGAAGCAGTTTAATCATTCATTAAAGGTTAAATGGTAAAACACTGAAGAAAAAGAATAATAATCTTGATAACTCTAAAATTGCCACTGATACAGTGAATGTCAAAGTGAAAGAAGGAATGTTTATGTCAGATATTAGGAAGAAATTCCTTACTGTGAGAGTGGTGAGGCACTGGAACAGGTTGTCCAGAGAAGTTGTGGCTGTCCCATCACTGGAAACATTCAAGACCTGTTTGAATGGGGGGTCTCAGCAACCCAGTCTAGTGGAAGGGACCAACCCTAACCCTTCAAACCAAAACCTTCCAATGATTCTTCAACTTCAAACACACACAAGTAGTACCATCATCCTATATCCTATACTATTTATATTGTAGTACTGGTCTGGAGCCAGTTTTCAGGAAATCCCTGCTTCAGAGGAAGGAAAAATGAATTAATGAAATAGGATTTCAACAGGCAACAGAGAATCAGGACTATCAGACAACAGGAGAATCAGGAATTCAGAATGTGAATGTCCCCTTTTAAATACTCATTTAAGGAACTAATGTCAGATAGCTCTGCAGCTGTAAATACAATCTCAGCCATTAGGGAAAAAAAGGATATAGTATACAGAGAACACATATGTATCGTACTTGGCCTCTCTTCCAACCCCATTTCACATATTTCTGTGACAGCCATTGAAACACCTTAAGTATCAAAGATGCTACTCATATGATAAAATATGTAAGTTCTGGCAGTAACACATTTGTATCTACTCAGGATTTAATAGGTGCTCAAATTTACTCAGTTGCAACTGAATTCTACTAATAACTGTGTGAGCCACTAGGACACATATTAACAGATGCACATTCTTGTTCAGAGTTAAGAATAGAAGCTTAGAGGGAAACCATCCATGTGTAAAAGTATTGCTGGAGAGGGAAGGAAAACTTAAGGAGGAAAACTACAGGATTAAAAGTAAAAGCATGTCGGAATAACAGAGGTATGTCATCTGCAAGTTTCTGTTAGTAAAAGAGTTAAGAAGAATTTGCTTATATAGCTAACATTATAATACAAAACCAAAAAGCCAAGGTGCAAGTAGTCATGTGGCAGTCAGACTTCAAACTGCAGCGTGCAAGTAGATGCTGTGCAAGGTGATGGCATTGAGTGGGCACTGTGTTTACAGGTGCACAACCACCAAGACCAGCATCTGGCTGCTTTCCAAACACAAGGCTAAAGTTCCAGGTTTTCATAGGCAGTGTCCTGGCTCCATCAAGAACACATTTACACTGCAGGTCTTTCAAACACAGAAGTGGGGCTTTTTGAAGCCAGAAAATTTGTGTTCTGACACCCATAACATTAGTGACAATATTTGAAAGTAATAGTTTCTATGAGTGTTTATAATATTTTCATAATTACTATGAATGCCTGTGAACTCCAGACTATGAATGACTCAAAAGCCAATTTTCTTCTATTTTAATCTAGGCAATATTCTATGCAAAAAAGTTACTTTTAATTTAAATTTTTTTTTTAATCAAGTGTTATATGACAGAACTTTTCAACTAATACCATACTTTCTTGCAACATTTAGAGACTCATCTTTAACTACTTCCAGTAGCTTCTTAATTTCGGTATTTTTTATCATAACACATAATTATCTTCCTATTGAAAAGACCATACATTGCACACATATCCCCCCCCACCCCACCTCTGCATGGTTAGGCTTCTGTTTGAATACATAATCTCAGCAAAAATATAACAGCCTGAGCATCCCAGTAAGAAATTTGCTTTTGTCTCCAAAAAAGACAGCAGAGAAGCACAACACTGCCATCTCCACCTTAAATGCTGAAGTACAAGTATCACACATATAATCTAGTGAAAAGATTATAAAATATAGCAAACAAGAACACATGTAAAGGATGCTAAAACTTTTGTGAGCAAATTAAGAGAACTACTGTCAGGCAGAAAAATTAATTTTGTCCAACCAATGTAGTATACCAGAAAACCATCAAACTCAACAGTCCCAAATCCAAAAGGAGGCAGAGTAAGCAAGCTCCCAGCCTGTCTAGTCTCACCCATGACATCAAGTGACTGGTATCAGAGAGAAGGCATATCTGAAAGTGTCTTCTGCCTTGTTTTATCTGTCAGTGTTCTGGATGTGCTGGCTCTTCTAGTGATGGACTTACACGCTGGGAAGCAGATGACAACTGACTTAACTGCCACAGATGCAACTTGCTGGGGTTCTCCACCTCATATACATTAAATGGGTTATACTTGGAGCAAAGTACAATATGAAGCCTGAAATACATCCCCCAGACCTTAACTCAGTTTAGTATATGTTCAGTGGCAAACCAGTATTACAAAGAAGAGTTTATTAAGGTTTCTTACAAAAAACCAAACAAACAAAAAAACCCCCAAAAAACAAAAAAAAAAAAAGCAAAAAAACCCAAACCAAACAAACCCAAACCAAACAAAACCAAACAAAAAGAAAGACCACTAAAAAGGAAAAAAAAAAGAGTAAAGCCTTTCTTCCCTCTTAATCCTCACACAAAGCTGAGCAAAGTCCCTTTTCCTGCTGTGGATTATTTGAATACGCATCTTCATTTAATGGTATTTGTTAAAGCTTCAGGTTACCTGAGAAGCAGGTCCTACAAGGGAAAATATGGAAGGTGACAAACAGCTTCATTAGGTACCACAACAGAGCAAGCAAATTAAATTGCTGATGTGTGTTAAGCTTTGGGTGAAGCTCAGAAGTGGAAGTGCTCCTGGCACCCACTGCAGCCTGATCAAACAGGTGAGCAATCACACGAGCCTGCTGCTATCAGAACTATTACCTACTCTTCTGCCACTGACTGGGAATCCCTGCCAGCTCCTGCAGCTCAGGCAAATAAACTGACAGAAAACCATCCTATCAAAAGCAGTTCAGTTTCTGCCACTTAAGCTCCTTGGATCAGTTTCCTAAAAGGTCAGCATCATTTCAAAGAGTTTGCTGACACAATACGAACAGGCATAGATAAATAGCACCACCTCTCTTCTTCATAGGTCAATGAGGAACATTGCAACAGAAGAATATACTGTCAATTAGAAATAAACCCAGAATTTGGGCACCAGATAGTGACACAAAAGCTACTGAGATGACAACTATGAGATGAGAACGCAACTGAGATAACAAGTAAGATTAGAAAAGCCTTCTTGTAGGTAGCTTTTGGCTAAGGAAAAAACAGGACTCATGAACTTTATCCCCACCAATAACACAAGTTAATTTTAAAAGCAAACAATAAATGGACAAACTACAAAATATCAGACAAGCACCCTATTTGGTGTTTTAGTTTTGGTATACAACCAGATAGCACACAGGACTAATCCAGCCAAGGAATGGTTTGGACAGGAAATTTCCAGAAAACAAGTTCAACATACAGAAAGTTCATGCTTAGTAAATAGTGAACTTTCTTCAAGAGATAGTCTAAAAAGCTTGGGATTTTATTGCTTTAGGCATTAGAGTGAGTGAATATATTTACTGGCTACAAAAGGCGTGGAAAAAGCTCAGGGCCTTCAACTATTTACCTAGTTTGTAGATGTGAAAAAAGGAATACTTTAACTACATACACAAGGAGATAATTTAGAGGAGGTCACTGATGACAAATATTTTCCCCATCATCAGGTTCGATACCATCAAGGTTCTGGCAGGAACATGGAAGAAAACAAAGCACACAATTGTATGGTCAGTGCATCCTGCCACTTAGATCCTGCTTGGCACAGATCATGTTTCAGAAAAATATCTCAATCACCTGATGTTCTACGTACAAAGTATGGCCATCAAACCTCTAGAAAAAGCCAGATTTGCTGAACAGAAGCGAAGCAAAGTAAACTTTACTTCCATTAATAGGAAACAGACCTGGAAGGATGTTAGGACTGTCAAACCACTGCCAGCCTATATCCTTCAAAAAAGAGTGAAAACCACCAAACATTTGCTGGACACTGAACAATGGAAGGAAAATTGTGCTCAATCCAGCCGCAGCAAACAGACTTCAGCCTCCAACTGGAAGCCAACTGGAGATGACCAGCATATAGGGGATGCAAATCTTAATAGAAAACAAAAGAAGTTGAACAAATCACAGGTATTATTGAAAGAGTAACTTCTAAGGCAACCACTGACAATTCCCTTACATCACAGTTTGAAAGTCTGAACTAGAAAGACAATACAGCAACACTGTTAGTGAAGTATAAATAGGCTCAGAAGGCTGAAGGACAGCCTATAAATAGGACAGAAGACTGCTCAGATTTTAGCTCACTTCGTACAATACAATCAGGAGAGGTGGAGTCCACGAACTTGATGTCAGTGGAGACTACCATTTGCACATCAATTAGAAATAAACTATTTCCAGATATGCACCCTAGATCCTTTAGTAAAGGCCACTGAAGCCTGGTCCAAAACACAATGGTGTCAATGTGACTTTCCATACCTAACTTGGGTCAAAGAAGTGAAACACTAAGAAGAATTTTGTTTAAGTTTGAGAATAGAAGTTCTAGAACAGGACAGGAAACATACATGGAGAACACTGCATTCATGAAAGGAGTGATGGATACAGTGGTGTATCAGAACAGCTTTCCTGCAGAAGTTTGAATTTGTTGGATGCAAAACTGTTGTACACAAGACTCAGGAATTATGAGTTTTCCAGATTTATGGAGGTCTTCTGTGCACCATACAGCTGTTATTACCAAACACATTACATCTGATCCAGGAGTACTTGACAACAGGTTGCACATTTTAGAAGTACAAATTCAGTTTGCTAGATTTTTCAGCTATGACCTCTACAGCCTGTTACAGAAATACTTTTTTCTCCCACAGATATAAAGAGAGAATGTAAACTATAATATAATTAATTAGCTATCACAAAAGCCATTTCCTCCAGAGATATTTCTTTTAAATGACAGCAAGTTTTCCAGCATTTAATCCAAATGTCCAAACACAGGTGGGGATATCAGTAGAAGTCTTGTGCAAGATTTAATAGAAACATAACCTAACAGATTTGCTCAGATTTACAAGCAACTTTAAAAAATAGCATTTTTAATAGAGTTAGATTCAACAACTTGGATGAGATGGGATCTTTGGTAGCCAGCTGGACATCAGCTCAGGCACTGCAATGCTTCGAAAGCTGCTGCCTGAATTCAACTGGACACTTCAGAGTCAGCCTGAAACCTACAGCCAGGAAAACAATTTGGCAACAAGTCCATTCCTTTATACATACAGGGAGTAGCCACCTGGCATTAGTAGTGAGCATGTTTACATGCTGGACTTCACAGGATATCTGATACAGATCAAGGACAGTTCAGAAGAGATTCAGGGAGTGAAAAACTTCCATTGATTTCAGTGGAATTGGGATACTGATAAATCTCATGGTACAGGTACCTACAGTTCCCCTAGAAATGAGGTATAACAATTCCTCTGAAAGTACACATGAAAAGTTAATGTATTACAGTCCAGAAAGCAAAACAGTTAAAACCATTATTTCACTTTTCAGAAGATTAAACTGACCACCAGAGACACTTCATATATGGTTACACTCTCTCATGTTTGATCTGTACCATTTTGCCATTTTGCAAAAAAAAATTATTTCAAGATTCAAAGACCTAGGAAGAGAGCAAGAATGAACACAACAATACCAAAAATCAACAAGAAAAAAAAAAACAAAAAACAAAAAACCACCCCAAAACAAACAAACAAAAATCAACAAAAACCAAACACAAAACCCCCCACCACCAACAAAAATTCAAACAAAATAGCAAAATACCACAAAGACACCAAATGAAAAAGAGGTGGAAGAGAGAACTCTTGGTTCCTTGGTTTCCTGGGCTAAGCCAAGGAAGCTCCAAATTCTTTCCCTGGACTCAAATCACCTGGGTCTGTTCTGAATTGTTTAGTGAGCAAGAGGCATGCAGGTTTTGCTTATACAGAATGTAAGCAGCCCAAATCTTGCTGATAGTCAAAACATTTTATACTACAAACTCGAATATTGAAATGTTTACAAAACAATTAGCAAACATATAAAGTATGTATGTTCAATTTTTACAAACAGTTCAATCATCATGCAAAATGTAATGCAGTGATTTATTTCTCTCTCTGAATTTAATCTCTTAACCAGAATAGAGTTTGTAGTCAAAACAAAGACAAAGCAAGCTATCCCTAATTACAGTTGCTGTAGATAAGGTTTCAGCCATATTGTTGAAAAGGAATTTGTAGAACACTGTCTCTCTCTAAGCTTTCTAATTCTTCACAGATTTTTCAATTAAGATTCTAGGTGCAATTATAGATTAATCAAAATGTAGGAAACAAAGATGTAGATGTAAGCAAGATTTAGACTGAACAGAAAAAGCCCAGTTTAGGACTGAGCTGGTAATGATTGTGATACCATCTCTACTTGACAGCAATGGTTTTCTCTCAAGGATGTTATCCTTATTCAGCACACAGAATGCCAATAACTAAGTCTGGGTAACAGACCAGCATTTAGTCTTTAGCGTCTTTGCTACTTCTACAAAGGACTAGAGGAAATGAAAAACTAAAAAATAATAATAAAAAGAGCACATTAAGGAAGTTAAAACCACCTCGTCCTCCTTGATCTCAGGGTTTTTTTCCCTGTTTCTCTACAAGTTGCATAAAACTTTCATAGCATACCAATAAAACTGTCTACTCTCCTTTCAGGTGTCTGTCTTGAGGCACCAGAGAGGACTAATCACTTCTGCAAATCTCAGCACACCAACTGAAGTCTTCAGGGAAAATACTCAAGTAATATACGGTGATTCATGCACAATCCAGGAAAAAAAAAAGTCAAATTTTGTACATGCAAGTGATAATATATTACATGAGAAGATCATAAGCCATTATTTTTTCCTTTCACTGAAAAACATACATTAAAAAAGGGAAAAGCCATTTTGTAACAAAAGGTAAGATTACACTACACAAGCATCAAACTTGTTGCCTAAGTTACTTCAGCCCAGTTACAAGTGTTCACTCTGCAAGACTAAGCAAGTGAAAAGTCCATTTAACAGTATTATGCATCAACTGATCAATATTCTTTTAATACTTTTAAAAGGCATTTCTGACCTTAAAAAATCTGTGTGTAGAAAAAATCTAATCACATCACCATAAAACTGCTTTATCTACAGTTTCTAGAATTTCATTCTGTACTGCTCCTTATCTTCACACCAACAACTGACAAGTGACATTTTCAGAAGTTGTTTAAAGGCTATCTCTTCCAATTTTATGACCACTCTTTGCTTCTTGGGAGTCTTAAGAAGATACTTTTCTATTTCTTTTCCAGAGTTATAATCTATATCCCAAATCTTAATTCAGGAAGAAAAGAAAAATAATTTCTGCTAACAATAAATGGAATCACATAGGTACTACACATTCATTCATTAGGTTTTGATTAGATCCATGCTGTACAAAACAGTTACTGCCCATGATTAATGTACATTCATCTACTAGCAAAAAGACAGAATGAAAGCTCCTTTTCCAGGAACAGGATGAGATCTCCTTTCATTCCCCTTGCAAAACATGATTTTTATAGCACTGTTGACCCAACATCCACTCTTACATGAAAGAAGAGGCTCCAAATATTGCAATTTCAATTTTTCCCAGAAGAGGGCTACTCCAGTTCTAATGCAGCAGACCTCAATGAGATAACAGAAAAATGCTGCATGTGATGCCTAAACTTAACAAGGTCTATTCTGTATAAAATACTTTTCAGCTCTGGTGCCCACATCAGCCGTCCTAATCAAATTACAGAAAATAATAAAAAATGCTGTCCCACAAAACGTTCTCAAGATCTGCCAGAGGTTATGTTGCAGGCTGAGTGCTAAGCATCTGAATAGTGTTTTTGTGCAACACTTGCATTACCCCACAAAGTATCCTGCCAGTGACAAGAATGCATCTCTTAGTACAATATTTCAGTTACAGTTAAAAATGGCAGAAGTTCAGCAACTCAGTAACTTGCCTATTTAACTAAACACAATAAAGGCCGGTATATATAAACTTTAAAAGACTGAAGATACTCATTTTTTCATCTGTAAATCAATACCTTCTTAATAGGTCAATATTGATAATTATGGTGATGAAATATTGAGACTTTTCAAAATGTTGTTTACTATCACATATATAGTCATTTTTGTCATCCACACTACTAGGTGCTATTTTACTTACACTATTTACTATTTACACTATTTTACTTGCTCAAAACCAGAAAGGAGTAAAAAGATTTGCAACTGTTATGGCCTATAATGCAGTCTTCAACTGATGCTACATTTTAAAGTCTACCGTAATCTTTACCAAGTTTTGAGGCAGCTATAAATGGCCTGGTAAATTTGGTTTTGAAATCAATGAACTTTTAAAGAAATCTGTTTCCCATTTAGCTCTGCAACAAGACACAATATTTTCATTTGTAAACATGCTGTTTTATAATCAAACATTTTCTGCTTTTGACAGTTGCCTGAAATAAAATCTACTGAACTCTAATAACTTACTTTAAAAATAAGGCAGTACCTTTTCAACATAAATCTTTCAATACTTTCTGCACTGCTCCACAATCTAACATATATGGAAAGATTTTAAGGAAAATTTAATCGAGTGTCCAAATATAACTTTACTTCAAACATTAGGTCATCTAAACATCTGTCTCCAATATATCCCTAGGGATTTAAATCAAAAGTCAGCTAAACATGTACTATCATTTTGAAAATAAATAACAGAACAAATTTAGTCTTGATTATGATTATCATGCTTTTTAAAAGGAAACATTTATTCTAATAGGAAAAGTCTGAACTAATTTAAACTTTATGGACATTAACTTAGAAGAGTTCCGTACTCTAAATAAGATATTTCTTTCCATTTAGTTTAGTCTCTAATAACATTCATGGGTTTATATCTGCAGAAATCCTACATGTTTTCTTCCTCCCTTTTGGAAATACCTTATCAATAAGCTTCATATCTCATCATATTAAAAAGTGAAATTTTATAGGAAGGAGAAAAGTTTGCTAAAAATCAACAGAAAAGATTGATTTGTTTGTTTTTTTTTTTTGTCATCTGGGTTGGCCATCATCATATTTGACAATAAGGAACAATATGCCAGTCAAAGTATATAGCATACTGATACTTATTTTCTTAACTGCTTGTGAAAAAAACACAATAAAGATTGTTTTAAGCAAGTAGTATAATAAATAAGTGGTAGCCACGTTCCCCTTGCTTAATGCAACAGCCCCAATCCCCTTCAGAATCCTAATCCCATTTAGGAGAGGAGAATTAAGCCCTTGTCTGCAAACACAGTACTTTCTTAAAAATCCTATTGCTTTGGCTCTGCAATAGCCAGAGACTTAGAGAAGAATGAAGGGCAGAACTGTGAAGACTCTCAAAGCTCTCGTATTCTTCCAGTAGTCTTGTACTCTCAGATTATTGCCCATTCCTCTACATAACTCCTCTTTTTGATGATGAACTGATCCCAGCATGAACTAGTATAGCAACCCAGAGCCAAAAGAGGCTACCAAGAATCTAATGGCAGAAGCACCTAAAATGGGCACCAGACACAATGTTTTGAATGTGCTGCATGAACAAAGCAAGCACTCTTGCTTTACACACTATTATGCAATTCTGACAAAATTAAGGTGTACACACAAGATTGTGCTGCCACTGGTCAGCATCAATAGTAAGGCAATGTCTTGGAAAATAAATTCTTCTAAAAACCTATAAGCACCCTGACACTTTGTTTTGTACTTCTTGGCATGGGGTTATGTTACACACACGTGTACACCATCAGCATTGCAAACCTGCCTCTAGAGAACATACACGTAACCAACCTAAAAAACCCCCAGTGTATCATCACAAATCTCAAGACTTCATAATTTCATGGCTCAGATCTAAAAATTCATCTAAAGATCAGGAGTGCTATCTTTATAAAACATCTACAGTTCATAATTTTAAGCTTTAATGCCAAAACACTGAGGATAAGATTTATTTTAAACTGAAATTATAATCCAACTTTCAAATTCAGAAATTAATCACATAGCTCCACAAGCTGGAAGAGACATCAAATACCACAGAATCCATAATGAAGAATTAAATTTTGTTTCTGTGTCTCTGATTATGGGAGTTAGAACCATTTTTTTTTTCACCATGCCCTTCATGTTTTACTGAGTTCAGTATGTTATCTGGAGCCAGCCAAGAAAACAAAGTTGAGTGATATTTACTACACATTCAAAATAGATATTAATTTTGAAAATCAACACTCTAACTAAATATTAAGAAGCAAGTGCTAGCAGTAGAAAAATTAGTAAACCTTAACCCTGCTGCAAAGCCACTCTAAGAGGAAGTGAAATAAATAGCACAAAGAATTTTCCAAAACTGAAAGGGCTACTAAGACTCTCATTTGCTTTCGGGAGTGTTGCTCTTTGGGGTCACCAGCCACACATCTGCATACTTCAGTATAATAAAAACAGTAAAATGTCCAGGAAACTAGTATAACATACCGATCTGGGAAATGATTCATTGACTAAAGACTAAAAGATGACCCATAAACTGTGTTTACTGACAAAAATTGATGGATTGAAAATGATCCAGAGGGAAAACAAAAGCAGCTGTTAACAGTGTAGCTCAGTGATTGAAAAGCAGACCTAAAGGCCAATTACTCCTGTGTTTCCTTCCCCACTGTATGGGTGGGACTTCTCAACAACATTCAGACTCTCGCAGTTATTTTCTCATCAGAAAATCACCAGTGTAGACAACTGAAACATGAATTACCTGTTTCAGATGTTGGTGCAATGGTATCTAATTGTAGTGATTCCTCAGGATAAGACACGCTGCAGAAAAAAATGGCAGACAATTATCCTGTAACTACTCTACTTTCAACACACCCAAAACAGTTGACCTGTAGTACAGATTTTCTGTAGAGAAAATACTATCTTAAGATGGCTGATATGTGCACTTTCTTGCACAAATAATAATTATTCATCAGAGAGTGAGAGTTTCATATTATAAAAACCAATATTAATTTACTTTACCCAACGACAGGACCAGTGTTAGTTTCCACAGGCAGCAAATATCAATTAATCTCCTCCAAGGGGAAAAAAATTAATTGTATGTTTTCAAATCCAGTTGAAGAGCCCATTTAATGCCTTTATAATCAAGGCTGAGATACTTGAAAATACTTAGAGGCATCCCTATTATCTATTCATTGCAATACTGATTTTCAAAACTTCCAGGTTCTAGAAGTCACATCACTATCTGAAAAGGGGTTTTTCCCCCTTGTCTTTAGCCCTTTTAATTCATACCAACCCTAATCACAATACTTCAAGCAGTCTGAAAAGGTCAATATAATCATTTTTCAGAGAGAATTTCAGTCTTGTAACAGACAAGTTCCTCCAGTCTTGGGGGTATGATTTTGAGTGTCTCCCACCCTGCTAGCTTGAAATGGAAAAGCAGCAAGCATAAAGAAAGAATTTTTATATTTGTAAGGACATCCAAGGTAATGTCACAGAAACTAAGCTACAGTAAAAGGAAGCTTTGTAATATCATCACTTAACAGGCAAAATTGACAGATTTTATGCACAGAAATAACCAGAATCAGTTTTCATTTTCTCTTCTAGAACACTGCCAAAGAAAACACATCTACTATTATCAAAAATCATGCTTTGCTGCTATATGTTAGAACTATATTCTTACTGCCTAACAAACTTTTGTGTTACAACAATTTAACATGAATTTGAACATATACATCAGTCACTAATCACAACTGATGAAAAAATAAACAGTAATGAAAAATTGTTCTTTATGCCAATATAATCTTGGCTCAGAGAAGCTGTAACAGCTTCAGAATTGCCTTTGCAGACAAAGCATTTTTTGCCTACAAATTTTACAACAGGCATGTTCCAGTATTAATTATTTTGACTACCTACATGCTGTTATATGTCTAACACACTGTTCCACAATATTATTTAACTTTAAAATCTGACAATGAAATTTTATAGCTTATTTTGAAGAAGTGTGTATGTTTAAGCTTTTATGCTTTGCTGTAGGTCTCATGCCTGCAAAACCTGAAGGAAGTTAACAGAGGCTTACAGCAGTATGTATGTAACACAGCAGTCTTTACTTTGGTTATAGATTGGCATTGAGAGCTTGATGACATTTCTGCAATACTGCATAAAATCTATGCTAAAATTAAAATAATCAAGACTCAAATTTCTCACTGTGGAAATCAGTAGCTATTTGCATATTGATTATACTGGGACACAAATATAGCCCAAGTTTTTTATTTATATATGGTATCATAGCATTACAAACATCTATTGACCTTTACCAGTCAATATATCATCACTTGACACATCATCACTTACAACTCTTGTGCTTAATTCAATGACAGTGAAATTCAGTGTCATTGGTTGTGCAGGACACATACGGAATCAGCATTTATTGATCAGTATTTATTTGACCTCTTTAAGCTTTTATTTTGCATATTATAATTCAAAATTACATATGCTTATCTTCTTATCAGCAACAGCTTCAACATACATTTTTATCGCTCTGCCACAGGTAGGGGGAAGAAAAAAAAAAGCAGCACATTAGCATCTCATGGTAGTATTGCACTGCCATCTTGTGGGCAGTAGATCGAATGAGTGCAAATAACTTCATTACTCTTTTCTGGGTGTGAAGTTGGTCCTTTTGACAGGTTTGGGTTTTCGTGGAGGGTGGGAGATAAGGGGTGAGGTTTTTGAGAAAAAACTTGTTACTCTAAAAATAATAGGAAATTTATAACCTTTCTTAACACCCTCAGGCCTAGCAATGGATAGGATAAGTGCCTTATTACACCCATAGAGGATTCTGTGCACAAAATGTTTTATCCCCATTGGCTAACAAGCCAGACTAAATAAAGCCAACTTCTCAGTTTTACCAGTGTATCCTATTTGGAACAAAGACACACTTGGAATTACGAGGTTGCTGCAGGATTCTCAAACCAAGTGAGTACCAGAGCAAGTCTGAAATTTAATCCCCAGGTTCAACAAGCAGTTTGGTATGAGCTGCATCTGAGTCCACCAACCAAAAAATTCTTCTTTTCAGAGTCCCAGCTTCTACAGAAGCATACTACAGGTGTCATAACATGTTAGAAATTACAAAAATTCTTAGTTTGTTTCTGTCACTGTTACATAAACATGTAAAATTTACTTCATATCCTAGCCCCTCATATAAAATATATTACATCAAAAAAAAAAAAATCCCCAAACATAGCTTGAAACACATTTAAGAGCTCCAAATAGCTGTTCATGAGTTGCTAGTACACTGCAATGACTCAATCAAACAAGATCAGTTCACCCTAAACACTCTCTGGACAGAGACAGAGTTGAGGTCAATGACTGTGTCTAAGTGGAGGCCAGTGATGTGTGGCATCCCTCAGGGCTCTGTCCTGGGACCAGTGCTCTTCAGTGTCTTCATCACTGACAGACAGTGACACATCCCCAATGTGCAGATGACATGAAGCTTAGTGGTGCAGTTCACACAACAGAGGGACATGAACCCATCCAGAATCCTAGACAAATTTGATAAGGGGGCCTACAAATACCTTATGAAGTTCAAGAAATCCAAGTTCAAAGTGCTGCACCTGGGTCAGGAAAGGAGCAACATGAGTAGATGCTGAGACAAGAAGTCATTGAGAGCATCCTTGCAGAGAAGGACTTGGTGATTCTTGTGGATGAAAAGCTGGACATGAATCAGCAATGTGCACTCACAATCCAGAAGGCCAACCTTAACCTGGGCTGCATCAAGAGCAGTGGGAGCAGGCCAGGGGAGCTGTTTCTGCACCTCTGCTCTTGTGAGACCTCACCTGCAATGCTGCATCCAGATCTGGAGTCTTCAGCACAAGAATGACATGGACTTGTAGGGCAGGCATAGAGGAGACCACGAAGATGATAGTGAGTGAAATATCTCTCCTACAAAGACAGGTTGAGAGAGCTGGAGTTGTTGAGCATGAAGAAGAGAAACTCCAGGGAGACCTTGCTGTGGCCTGCCAGTACCATATATGAGTGACTTATAAAAAGGAGGGAGAGGAACTTTTTATATGGACAGATAGTGACAAGACAAGGGGCGATGGCTTTAAACTGAAAGAGGGAAGCTTTTGATTAGATGTTATAAAGAAATTCTTTACTCAGAGAGTACTGAAGTGTTAGAGCAAGTTTTCTCAGAGAGGTTGTGGATGCCCCACTCCTGAACTGTTCAAGGCCAGTGGGATAGGGCTCTGAGAGACCTGATCTAGTGAGTGGCATCTCTCTCCATTGCAGGAGGATTGGAACTAAATGATCTATAAGGTCCTTTTCAATCCAAACCACTCTACAATTCCATGATTCTGCATTGCAATTTTCATTTGCTCCTTTTAAAATAAAGCTACATTGCAAGGGTATTGCTTCTTCAAATTACTTAACTGTCTGAAAATTTAGAGGAATTTTGCTAGCTGCCAGCTTCGCATATTTAGCAAAATGTATGAAAGCTCATGAGGATTTCATTAGTTTCCACTAAAATTAAACAAGTTTTTCCAATAACATTTAATTCAGTTAGAAGTATACAAAGCAAACAGTCCAATCTCTTTCAGATTCAGATATTTTTAGAATTATCAGCTGGTAGAACAGGGGAGACTCAGAGACTGAGAAATGCTACAGAACTAAAGTTTGAAATGATATAGTATGTGGGGAAAATACACTAAAAAATTCCACTGGGAATGGTTTACAAGGTAACTTCAGCTGGTTCACTCCATGGCATTCTGCATACCCTCAGCTGCTGGTCCCTGCTCTGGTCTGCAGCACGCAGCTGTATTCTACCATATTGAAAAATGTCACATTGCATGGTTTTGAATTGCGTAGGAGACCAAAGCCAACAATTCAACTATACTGGCTTCAAAATCAGCCTCCCTGGAGCTTCCCTGATGGCTCTTCCTTATTTCCAGCGACCCACTGAAGTCAAACTGTCCTGATTACTGTACTCCCTCTTTCAACTGTATAATGATGAAAGCAGTAGGGGCTACATAGACCTTGCACAGGTAATTCACGTTTTCTTTTCAGCAGGTTTCATAAAACACAGAGTGCATGGATGGTTGTCTGAGCAGAAATAGAAGTCCTAACTTCCCAACTGTTCCTATGTCCTCCCAATTTCTACAAGGATACTGGAGGAGGTTCAGGATATCTGGTATCTCAGCTTACATGCACTTAACCTTATTTTGGTCTTCTCTTACCCAAACTTCTCTTCACCATATTGCCAACCAAGCAACTCCCATCCAAATGTCCAAGTCCAACACCAAGTTGGCACGCTATAAATTTCTCAGACTAGCAGAGAAGATTGGCTTAATTGGTTGCTTCTAGTGCATTCCTTTGGAGCACTTTAACTTGTAGAATATTTCTTAAAATTATTACTTTTTGACAGCTTCCCATCCTTAGCTTTTTAATTTAAAGAGTTTGCAAACATCTGAAATACCAGATCAAGGCAGTGAAAGACACCAAGCATCAACTGTGGCCTCAGATAATATTTCAGCCTTAAGTGACTTCAGAGAAATGGAAAAAGGAAGGTTTAAGTACATTAAAATTTTATGGTTTCAAGTCAAGAAAGTTACAAGGTGTAGCTAAGTACTTAGCTAGATGAAATTACCTCTGAGCATTAACCAATTATTTTAGTAACATGTGAATGCCCATTGCATGGCTTAAAAGGAAGAAAAAAGCACCCAAGAAAACACAGAATACTCCTCCTAACTTTAACTCCCAGAAAACTGTCATAAAAATACAAACAAGTGAGAGGGAGGACAATAATTAGACAATTTTCCTGCTGTTTCAAGTACTTCCTGTACATCTATCACACTCCCTCTCCCATTCATAGGGACCAAGTAACCTAAGGTGCTTCACAGATTATGCTGGCTAGTGTTCCTTGTAATGATTTTTGTCTGCCTAATGCCTCTTGCAACAGGAAGACCAAACACTGGTTTTAATACTGTATCTGCATTTGACAGTCTTTGTTTGACGAGTGGCTTTCCTGCTTGGAGATCTGGTTCAAAGAAGTTGCTGCTATCCAGGTTAATCAACTTTGTCTACTCCTGAAATAAAACACCTCTCAAGAGAAAAGGTTGGGACTTTCAAAGGAGCTTAAGAAAATTAGACTCCCAAATCCTATTAGGTTTCAATGCAGCTGGAAACCTAACTCTTTAAAAAAGAATTTTAAAAAATATTAAAAAATTGAAGCTGAGAAGTACAGAGAGGCAGAAGCCCTGCTGTTTCATGAAAACATGAAGAATAGGGAGGAAAAAAGATCAGCCTGAATTATCCCTATGAAGTAATTGTTTTGTTGTAAAGCTCATTTTGTTCTGACTTTTCCATATTAATTTTACAGTAATTAATTTTGCAGTTCATGTTCATTTATTAAATGGAATTAGGCAAAGAGACATACCTAATTTTCAGCAGAAAAGTACTTAAAGGTTGGTTAAACATTACAGATCTGAAAAACAAGTCATCTAGTTATCACTTGCTAAATATATTAAATAAATTATTTAAATTTTTAACTTCAAAATTTAAAATGTGTATAGGTTATTTATACATGTATGGAAGAAAGAGAGGTTATCATACAACTAAATATAATTAAATTTTATTTATGTTACGTGTGGTTTTAGCTAATTGTTTCCATCTGTGATCTTTTGTTATTAAAAAAACAAAAACATGCCTATATCAAACAGAAGCATCCTAAAACCTTCAGGGTAACTATATGCAGCCACCAGCCTTCACTGTGCCATGGGTATCTGTGCAATTGTTTATGACATTTGCACTTCATCATTCAAACTGACTCAACACCCTGTCAGAAGTATGTCTTGACAAATTAATCTGGGTATCACATAACATACTTTGCACTATTCAGTTCCTCTCTATGAGGAAATATCCATTGACTTTATATGCAACACTATTGTTTTAATTTCTGCCTTTTCCATACAGGCAGGCAAAACAAGGATTTTTTTGATCTTTTTATTTTAGAGAAACAATTCTTCTTGTGACTTGAACCCTGTACTGACTGAGCTTCTCAAATAACATTTTGAAGAACTCCTATAAATCAAAGGAAATCAGAAGCTCCCAAGTTGCTCTTTTCACAATGATCCTTACAGTTTAGAGTTGATTTTCTGTTTAATTTTTTTGCTATAAATTCCACACATGCTTTAGCTTACTAATTAACCACTAGAGAAAAGGAACATGCCTGCACTTCCCTGTACTAGAATGGCCTGAACTCACTAATGAAGTGTCCCAATTAGGTTTCAATCAAAGTCCTTTTCCTCACTATTGTCATACACCCAGGCAAGCAACAAAACCAAGTATTTTGAATTATGCTATTAACCTTCATTGAGGAATCTGAAAGATGGGAGTAAACAATGCCAGCAGAAGTAACATAAGCCAAGACTGTGTAAGACTTTGTTCATATTTAAAATTTCATTCACTCTCAGGAAGCAGAGCTTTCCATTTCACATGAAGTCAGATTAAAGCCACATGAAAGCAGACACACCCCTTGACACAGACAAAGTATGCATGAGATCTGTCATGCCTGACTTTTACAGTTCAGCTACAGCAGAGAGCTGTTCAAGTTTAACTTAGCAATGCCTCTGACAGCCAACAGTATGCTGATATATTTTCTCTTAAAACACTGAACACTTTCCTTTCTCCTTCTTCCAGCATGCCAGTATCTTCCATTTTATCAGTCCTGTAGACTAGGGGTCATGCTTGATTTCTTTCTTTCTCTTCCCCTGTCTTAGTAAGTCCATGAACAAGTCCTGTCATCTCCCACAAAGCGTCAAAAAATCCCTTTCTTCCTGTTCTGCCAGCTTAGGTTTATCTCTAATAATTTTCCACTCAACCTAGCAGAATTACTTCTTATCAGATCCTTTTGCATCAGACATGTAGATACTAAATAACCTCTCATTTTACTTATGCAGGCAATATTTCTGACCTTTCAATTACACCTACTGGGCTGTGCCATTCATTCCCAACCACCTCAGCACTTTCCTACCATTGCTTTGACAGAGTCCAACTCATCTTTCCTAGAAACCAGCTTAACTAAGACTAATTTATGTCTGGTTTGGGGTGGGGTTTTTGAGGGGTTTTGTTTTGTTGGGGTTTTTTGTTTTGTTTGGGTTTTTGGTATGTTTTCTTGTTGGTTGGTTGGTTGGTTGGTTGGTTTTCTTTCTAAATACCAGGCTGTGGTACAGACAGCAAAGTCACTCTAGGATGTCTGTGGCATTCAGTTGAGGCCAGGAAACAGAACAAAACACCTAAAGAGTCCTATGTCCTCCTGCAGAGACAGTCAAAAGCAATATAGGATGGTCAAAGTAATATTGGGAAACTAAGGTCAGGAAACAAACTCAATCCTTTTCTCCTTGCTTTCACCTTTTCCATGTTGTATCCACACTTGCCTAAGAAATTTAACCTTTAGTCTGAAGACTTCAAAACTCCAGCCTTCACCTTTTACTTTCTCTATAAATTAGCAGGAAAAAAACACCACTGAGTTTTTAGCATCTGTCAAGCAAGTTTTCAAGTTTCAGCAATTTCCCTCTAACACACTTTATAGCTCCCATTTGAAGCACACATCTCAAAATCCCCTGGTACAATTTTAGCGTTGCTCAGACTTAGCTAATAAATTATTACTGGTTTATTTCAAAACCAATTAATAGAGATTTCTGTAAAAATTTAAGGCAAGTGATGCAGCTAAGGAACTTGCCTGCCTGACAGGAGATTAAGCAAAAGGTTGCAAGCATCCGTAACATTATGTCACTGGACTAGACACAACAGGCCTCTCACATTGTCCTTTTTTTTTAAGTGTTGCATGCAGATCAATAGTCTCCTTGAAAATTCTCTCACCCTAATACTGATGTTTACCAGATTACCAAATATTTTTCATTTATCTAAATGGGAATTTTCTTTCTGTGGTGTTAGGCAATCTCTTCTACAAAGAGAACCTGTAACAAAAAAAGGCTCCTACCAGAGGATGGTAACACAGTGCATTAGATCAATCTGAATCACTAAGGCACAAGCCAACTGCTAAGGGCAGATAAATCTGTCATCTTGCAAAACATCTGGTGGCAAAACACCTCAGTATCCCTTCAGGTATGAAGGGTTTTCAACAGTCTAGGACAGATTAAACCTTTCCATTCTCTCCTATAGGAAGATAGGGGTGGTACCAAGCAGAATCCAAAAAACCTTTAGAATTTCAGAGGCTGCAGAAAAGCTACATAAACAGTCATACAATACGCTGGAAGGGTGAGGACAGCAGTCATACAATACACTGGGACACCAGACTTCTCCACTTCTGCTATGACATCTCTCACTGTCAAAGAAGAAGGCTGAAAACAAAGGGCATACAGAGCCACTAGCATGAAATCAAACTGCTCAAATGTGTGTTGGTGGTAGGAATGCATAGAAGTGGATTTAGAGGTACAAGGGGAATTAGAGGGAATGGAAGACAAGCTCACATGTAATGTCATGGCTACACAGGTCTCAATCACAAGAGAATTTTTCTTGTGCACATTACACTGAAGCATAAGACACAGCACCACTACCATGTAGCTCTTCTCTTTCATGTAAAACATAATATGACAAACAGCATTTAGACCTCAGAAGAGACTCTAAGGAACACTTAAAAACACACTACATAGTTGAAATATTAACATATGCAGACTGAAAGAGCAGGATATTGTGTTAAAATCCCCTGCACTGCAGGCTGACTTAAATATTTCAGTTTCCCTGGGATTTAGGTAAGAAATCTGAAGAAATTTACCAGCAACGCTTTCATTACTAAACAGATGTTTACGATTTTGACATTTGTAGTTTGCAGTACAAACAGACTACAAATTAATGAGTAATGTCGACATTCCTAAAAGTATTTCAAGAACCCCACAGAAACGCATTTCCACTGTAGCCCTGCATTGGTTTCTCTGTAACTCAGCGACGAAGAGCGTCACGGGCAAGGACTCTGAGCAGGGCAACTACGTTTTCTGTCCCGTGTCCAGGCGCTGGAGGCGGATCCCGGCCATGGACTCCCCCGAGGCGCTCTAGCCCTTCGGGGGGGCTGTGCTGCAGGACACCGGCGGCTTCGGCCGTTGAAGGGGCCCGCCCGCCACTCTTATCGCCCGAGGGGCTGCAGGGCGTGTGTGGCGCAGATACACCGCGAAAACCGGGAGCGCCCCTGCACCCCCCTGCCCTGCCGGCGGGCCGAACACCGTTACAGGACTTGCTCCGGGACCCCCGTGCTTGGGTCTCCTCCGGAGCCCGCCCGCGCCGTTCGGCGGGGGAGGAGCCGCCGCTGAGCCGGTTCGTTCCCCGCTGCCCGAGCGGCGCGGAGAGGGGGAGGCGGCGCAGCCGCCTGCGCCTCAAGTTGGCGGAGCGCCGGCGGGGGACGGGCAGACCCTTCCCGCCCACGAGGAACGCGCGCACTCACCCGCCGAGCCTCCGGCGACGACTTGGTGAGAGGCCTCCTGCAGAAAGCCCCGGGGCTGCCGAGCCATCCTTGCCCGCGCCGCGGCGGCGACGAGAGGGAGCTGGCGCCTGGAGAGCGGCTGGGAGCCGGGGCCGAGTCCGCGCGGGGCGGGTGGGGAAGAGCCTGAGGGGCCGCGGTTATCTGCGGGCGGGAGGGGGAGCCGCGAACGCCGGGGGCGGGGGCGCCGGGCTGCGCGGCCCCGCGGCGGCCTTTGGCAGCCGGCCCCGGGCAGAGGGCGGCCCCGGGCACGGCACGGGCTCGCAGCTACCGGCGATCGCTTCTAGCCGGAAAGCGGCAGCCTCTCTCTGTTAGGACAGAGCCGGGACGGCCGGCGCTGCGATCGCCCAGGCCGGGGCGGGGAGCGAGGCTATGGCACTGTCAGCGGGTCGGCGGGGGACGGCAGCCGGTCGCCTGCTCGGGCTCGGGTCGTACACTCCCGCCTCGGGCTGGTGTATACAGCGCACATCCTGCTCCCCCACCGCTGCTGGGACCCAGCTAACACCGCACATCCTCTGCTCCTCAACGTCTAGGAAGGGTCGCTGGTGCCGCTGTGCTCACAGGCTGTCTTTTTGAAGCCTACTGTCCTTTAAAAACCTTTAGTCTAAAGCTTGGTTCCATCTCTTTGATGTTCAAAGGACACGGGTATGTTGTCACTTAGAGAGTAACTATTACATGTTACACGGACCTTTGGGCCCATCTTAGTAAACAAAACGGTGACAGGGCACGGGCTGGAAGTAGTGGGACATAGTCAATGCCATTGCGGACAGCCCCCAGCACTGCTTTCGGCAAGGCCAATTTCTGCTTTTCCAGAAGATGCCCGAGTAGAACGTGGGGGCAGCATGGGCTCGTCCCAGAGGCAGCACCATTGATGGGCAAGACAGTTCAGAGGGCTGTTCTGATACATTAGTTTGCTGAGTGCCTGCGCGTGTTTTGTGATAGTTTAGCCACAACTGTTGCTAACTGACTAGAGCTTCCAGCCTTGAAAGGAAATGTAGCTTTTTGTAATGTACAAAGATTAGAGGAAAACAACGGGTTTATTGCTACTGAAAAGGATGGGAACGTAGGAAATATACAGAGAAGTGTTAATAAAATGTTAAAAGACCATGACCCTAATTGCAAAAATGAATAATAGTCAGGTATAGTATTCAGCTATATCACTTGACTGCATCAGCAAATAAACAATAACATGAATTTTTGATCTATATAGGAGCTGAGTGCAGATTGCTGTGGGAATACAGAATAACTCCCTTAAATTAATAAAACTTGAATGTGCTGACCTTTAAGTAATTAAAATCTTAACTTCAATGTTTCATTAGCATTTGCGTTAGTGCCCTTGGTTTGGCTCCTTGATAATGCTGCTCAATAAATACTCCTGGATGATCAAGTCTCCAGTGTTCCCTATCATCAAAAAGCAGATGCTGAAGCATCACCACTTTTTTGTTCCAGAGATGTAGGTCTCCCTGTGCAATGTTCTCTTGGGTACAAATAGCAAATCTAGTATTAAGGTGGACTTTGCTGCACTATTTCGTCAGCAAAGAGAGTTTGGAGTTCATCAGAGTGCAGAAACTGGTCAGATAAATTTGTTTTCTGCATGTGTCCCTGCATCAAAGAGAATAACGGTCAGAGTGCATGTAAGTTACATAGATGTTCACACAGTAGCATAACACCTGCTCCTTAAAAAAACAAACAACCTCTGCTATTGTTAGGAAACTATTAAGGTTGTATCACAGTATTCAAACTCCAAATCTATGCCCCCTAATTCAATTCCGCAACTGGAAGTCTCTTTGGCATATCTCCCTTATTTTCCATCCACCCCTCCCTCCTCCCCCACAAAGGGCAACCTTCCCACTGTGCAGGTTTCCTAAAGCACTTCTAGGCTTAATCCTATTTCCATATGGCCTCTTCCGAAGCCATGAGCACCACTCCATTCTTTTCCTCAATATCCCTGGCAGGGTCTGTCACTCCATTTGTGGTTACTGCGTCCCTTAGTGGGAAAGTCCGTCCATCCTGGGCAGCCCGCCCGCGCTAACAGCCGAGAAGGAAACCACAGCTGGCTGTGCGAGGGCGGGACGGGCCGGAGAGACCCCCGAGCAGCGCCCCGCCCGCCGCCCCCGCCCGGCCCCGCCGCGCCGCCTCTCCCGCCCGCAGGGCGGCGCCACCGCCGCGCCCCGGCCCCGCCGCCTCGCCCCGCCCCTGGGCCGCGGCCCCGCCGCCGCGCGCTCCCGAGGGCGGCGGGCGCGCGCGCCCCTCCCCCCGCCCGCCCGCGGCTTTGTTGCGGAGGCGGCGGCGGGGCCGGAGCGCGCAGGTAACGGGGCGGCGGGGCCGGGTCGGGGCCGCCCCGCGGTGCTCGGGTTGGAACTCGGCCCATCCTCTGCGGCGGGGCTCGGCGGCGGCAGCGCGTCCCGCCGAGACGGCGTTAGGTCGGGCCGCTCTGACCCAGCGCCTCCCCGCGGGCAAGCGGCCCTGCCCGGCCTCCTCCTCCCCCGGGACCGAGCCGTCGCCGGGCCCTTGCGCCGCTGACGGGCTGCGTGTGCCGTGGCAGCCCCTTGGCTGCGTTAGTGTTACCTCCCCATGGCCGCCGGGCGACCCGGCTTGCCCGACTTAGCGCCCTCTCCGTAGCCGGAGACAGGGGGGAGCAAGTTTGCCGTGCGGGGATGCGCGGTTTGGAGTCCCAGAGGCTGCGGCTTTGCGGGAAGGGACGGACGGGCTGCCGCATCCCGGGAGGGGGGCAGCGCTCAGAACGGGGCCGGGACAGTCCGAGATGAAACCTGCCCCGAACAAATTCAGGACGTTGGTGCTGGATCTTTAGTGTCAGATAAGAACAAACTGTGGAAGATGCTCACCATTGTAGTAATGCATTAAAAAAAAAAAAAAAAAAAAAGAAAAGAAGAAACCGCACCAAAAGAATTTGTCAAAATAAAGTTTATGGTTTTGATTTTGGTTTTTTTTTTAATATTTATGACTTAAAGTTGCTTAGGAAATCCGAATGAGCTGTATACCTAAGCTCCTGTTGTAATTCCTGCTAATCAGAGTTCTTGATGATGATGTGAGGGTCTATTTCTTCTTAGGAAAAAGGCTATGGTTTCTCAGTGTGAAGAGTTGGGGAGAAAAACATTCAGTAAATGTACCCAAAGGACTGTTTTACCTGAGACAGCACACTCTCCGATGTTTGATGTTTGTCCGTGGAAAAACTGCAGCTGGGTCTAGGTACTACTTCAGGGGGCTGAAGTGATTGGAGCTGGGTTGCTGTAAGAGTTCGTTCGCCCCGAGTTTGGGAATTCAGAGTGTCCTGCAGTGCTGTAGTGGCTTTTAAGTATTCCAGCAAGTTCTAACTCCAGTTAGAACGGTCTTAAATTGCAGTGCTGACGCTGTGGAAGAAAAATCGGTTAACCACAGCAATGTGATTTCTAGCTCAAAAGATCTCAGAGCTGCAAATCTTGGAGGTTCCAGGATCTGTGGGATTTCAGGAAGGGCAGTGATGTGCTTGCCTTATTCTTGTACCTGTCCTTGACCATCCATACTTGACCATTTCTGCTCTGGGAATGTACAACTCTGGTTTAGCTTGAAGCCACTTGTTTTAGATTATTTGTTTATTTAAACATGTTATGGCACTAGCTTATAAATCCCATGAGGTTTAACAAGAGTTAAAACAGTCATGCCAGTTAAACATGCTGCTTATGTGATAGTTCTGTTTTGGTTTATTTTGCTGTTTAGTACCCAGAATGTTGTCATTCATGATGAGGTTCTTCAGCTGTGTGAGATAGAGCTATGTACACCAGTGAGGTGCCATCAGTTTGATGGCTATGAGCTCTTCTACCCTGTCACTGGTAAAGGGATTAGCACTGATTTCAGGATCTTGAAAGTGATAACCTTGTCTTGCCTGTCCAGCTAAGAAGTTACTGCAGTTCTGGTTGCAGTAAGAAAAGTGAAGAGAGGGACTGGGACATGAAATTACCTATAGGATTTAAGAAGGTAGGGACAGTTGCTGCTATTAGTTTCTGTAGGTATTTCAGGTTTTCGTGCAATGATGCTTCAAGTTCCTTACAGTTTGTAATGGGGACTACTGCCCAATAGTAGTGGGTAACAAATTAAATTTAAAAAATCTCTTTCCCCAGTTTTCACATTATAACTAATTATATTTCTTGCCTTTTTGCTTGTTTGCTTGCTTTGTTTCTGGATTTACCTTATTTCCATTTTAGTTATTAGTTTGCCTGTTTGAGATAAGGAAATGCTACTTTTCTTCACATTCTGTTAATCTGTCTCCCTGCTTGTTAGAGTCATTCTAGATGCTGCTAAATTAGGAATACATTATAATGGTGTTAAACTCATTCCGTGACAAGGTTTTGCTTCAGGCTTAGTATTTCTCTTGAAGTAAGACAAAACCAACATATTCATTGTTTTACTGGCAGAAATAGTATGGTGCTGATGGAACATGACCCACATGTTGCTTTTTACAGTTTGTGAGGGTTTTAGTTTCAGAGAGTGCCTACGTTAGTAAAAGAATAAGGGAGTTTTTGGATCATGCTAGAAGGCATTAGGGGAGAAGAGAAAATACATGTTTGATAGTTCTCTGGGGAAAGAATCAACTAATTATTCATTAGAATTTAAAGCAAGAAGATACACATGAGCTGAGGGTGAAGGGGAAGAGCATCCTGCTTACAGATCACAGATTTGTGTAAAATTAGTTGCAAACTTGAGAGATATCCTAATGGATCTTTATGCTACCTACTTTTTAGTCTGCCAGACATAGGGCAGAATAGATGCTGCGTGTTGATGGCAGTGAAATGCCATAGTGCGATGGTTTTAAGCTATGAATTGGTGATCTGACTTGATGCTCACTTCAATGTAGATCACCCAAATCAATGCAGAGGCTTCTCACTTTACGTCTATTATCCTATGTGGGCAATTGGTGTTTTGAAACTTACCTTTGAAACAAACAAACAACCATTCTGGGCTGAGGACTATTGGCAGATTTAACTACAAGCTAATGTTGCAACTGACAGATATTCCTGTTAGAATGACTGCTGCCTTTTTCCTTTTCCATTGAAAGGAAGATGGTTTTGAAGGAGTAAGGGAACGGAGTATTGAACCTTTATTTGCAGAACAGATACAGCTATGGAAAGAACCAGTGTGAATGCTCAGTTAAGATGATTCTCTGTTGCTTTCAGCCACCAATTTTTTAAATGACAGGATGCTTGGCATGCTCCCTGCTAGTTTTGTGAGGAAGCTCCCTGCTTGCTTCATAACAGCAGGCTTCTGTTTTTCATGATGATTCTTGATGTGGACCTTTGTCCTTTAGGGACAGGTTAAAATGCAAACTGACAGTTTCTGCAGAGTGGTGGCCTTTGGTATAGTAAAGAATTTTATATATTAGAATTTTGAAAATAGTTTATGTGTGTATTGGCTTTATATGGCAAGGTTCTTTAGCAGGGGAGCTACAGACGGTCTTCTGTGAGAAGCTGCTAGAAGCTTCCCTCATATCTGACAGAGCCGATGCCAGCCAGCTTCACGATGAATCCACTGCTGGCCAAGGCCAACCCTGTCAGCAGCAGTGGCAGCACCTCTGGAATAACGAAGTTAAGGAAGGGGGGAGGACTGGGAATTCTTCCTTGCAGCTGGAGAGGGGAGTTAGAAAGCATGAGAGAAGAAACTCTGCAGACACCAAGGTTGGTGATGAAGGAGAGGGAGGAGGTGCTCCAGCCACCAGAGAAGAGATTCCCCTGCAGCCTGTTGTGCACACCATGGTGAGGCAGCTGTGCCTCTGCAGTCCGGAGAAGATCCCCACTGGAGCAGGTGTCTGTGCCCAAAGCAGGCTGTGACCCCATGGGAAACCTGTGCTGTACCAGCTCCTGGCAGGCCGATGATAGAGCAGATTTGCTGGTGTGGTGGAGCCATGGGGGACCCATGCAGGAGGAGCTTGTTCATGAAAGATTGAACCATGTGCAAAGGACTCATGCTGGAGCAGTTTGGGGATAATTAGTCCATGGGAAGCAATCATGTTGAAGTTTATGGAGGACGTTCTCCTGTGGGAGGGACCACATGCTGAAGCACAGGAAATGTGTGAGGAATCCTCTCCCCATGGAGGAAGGAGCAGCAGAGACAATGTGTGATGAACTGACTGGAAACCCTGTTTCTGTCCCTCTGCTCTGTGATGGGGGGAAGGTAGAGAAAACTGGGAGTAAAGTTAAGCCAAAGAAGTGGGAGGAGGGTGTTTTAAAGTTTAGAATTTCCCTAACTCAAATCTGTTTTGCCCATGATGGTAACTGGTGACTGAGCTTTTTGTTATATTTTTCTTTTCCCTGTACAGCTGAATAGAGAGTGATAGAGCAGCTTTTGGTGGGCACATGGATTCCAGTCAGAGTCAGCCCACTGCAACACGAGATATTGCTGGGATTGATCTTTGGTTTTCATAGCATTAATAAATCAAATAATATTTTTTTAAATGTTCACATGTAGGTTACAGTTCTCTAAAATAAAATTTCTTGAAACTTTTTTGACATGAAACAGGCACTAAGTACAAGTAACAGACAAGACTGTGTAAATTGAATGCCAGTGGATTCCTGTCATAATGTAGTATGCGTTGCTTAAAGGTTTACTCTATTTTATTGAACATCTAAACATGAAAACAGCTTATTGTATTTACTGTGCACTGTTACACTTGGCTAAGTCTTGCCAAAGGCATTGCAATATTTATTTCCTGCTTTTCAGAGAAATTAAAACTCAGTGGTTTAGTTAATTATTCTGAGAGCATTTTTTATTTTGAAACTTAGAGTTGTGGTGCCTGTGGCCTAAGACCAACTTCATTTTGGCCACCAGAGTGGCTTATTTTCTTCCCTTTTTTGTTTGTTAGTTTTTGTTATGTTTACCTGTGCTTTTCTCTAGTAGGCATGTAGAAGGAGTTTATTGGGTCAGGTGGGTGATGGAAGACTGTTTGTACCTGTATTGTGACTTGGGTGTGCTACATGAGCACCAGATGACTTGCAGGAATGCTCCTGTGGGTTCTAGAGTAGGGAAGGGGTTGAAGGGCTTGGTAGGGTCCATGAGTGAAAATGGCTGCTTGCCATTATAGTTGCTGAAATATATTCTGGAAAATCACATTGAGAAAAGGCATATAATCGTTATTGGGTAGTTAAAATTATCATCAATATGTTTGGTTTATTTTTAGCATGGACTAAAATACATGAGACTCATGTTCATAGTGTCTGTTATGTAACAGAAAAAAAGTCAAGACAGTGGCTGTGGTATCATTTTGTTCAGTATCTCTTGCTAGAGTAGCAAACCCAGGAGCAGATCCAACTTCCTTTTAAGTGAATGGCTAAACTCCCATTGGTCACAAAAGCATGGGATTACACCATGGGTTTGGAAGAAATAATTGGTAATGAGTTCAGCTCCTGGAGGGCATTAATTTTTGCACCATGAAATCCGTAACAAATTGAGTTAAGGAGATCCACGTAACATGCTGGTAGACAAATGCTATCCTTTCTGTCCTTTTGTGTAAATCTGTTGAAGACAGAATTTGATCTTTAAGTTATATGTTCATTTAAATAGTCATATTCTGACTATCTATGCACTAATTTAAATGTGAAGTGTGAAATAAATTAGAAAAATCCAACCTGGTGCAGTAATGTAGTATTAGGACTAAGAAGGATTAAAAGGCTTGGTTGTTGATTAGGTCTTTGAAGGGAGGGAGAAGGTTGCAGCTGCCATCAGGGTTTGTGGAATGAGAGCAAGGTTGTACCTGAATCAAAACTGTTCTGAAAATGCTGTATGATGCTGCAGTGTAAGAGAATTTATCATGGGATCAAAAACTGCTGCACTTGAAGCAAACAGACTTCATTTTGATTTATGGTAGTAATTTATTTAAGCCAATTTACAAGTTCACTTGTACTTTAGCTTATAAATAAAAATGTCCAATTGTACAAGGAGTATTTAGTGCTGAAGAATTGCTTCATGGGTGGGCATGTGTATAAATTGCCCTGGGTGGGACTAGAATTGGAAAATGTTCTTAGTTACCAATTTAACAAAAGAATGATCCTAAGCTTAGATTGGCTTGGTGAAAATATCATAGGGCTTTCTGAGGCATGGCAGTTGAGGTGTATGGAAATGAAAAGTATTAAAATATTTATTTTATGTAGAATATTTGCACAATTTAAAATACAATTTTTAGTTGTTTCAGTTTTTAGTGCATAAAGTTAAATATGTTTAAAACTTTGTATTACTTTTTTTTTTTTAAGATGTTCTTGACTTGTTTCCTTTGGGGTTAATCAACTCTGCTTTAGCTTTCTTTCATTGCATTGTTTCCAAATGTATGTTTGACCCCCTTTCCTTGTTAATTCTGATATTTCAACAGGTGAGAAAGTGGAACCATTCTTCTTGCTTGCCTATTGTATTTGATAGGAAAGAAAACATAAGCGAATATAATACATTGAAACATAGCAAACATAATACAAACTGGTATTATACATTTCACTTCATTTTAGGAATTGACTACCAAAAAGATAAACCTAGTTACCAAGAAAAATAGTATTTCAGCTTGCAGCTGAGTGCAGTTAAGAGATCTGAAAACACTGACTGAGCATAATTAGAAAAGCTAAGACATTCCAGT
Organism: Agelaius tricolor; assembly: GCF_023055355.1. Lineage (NCBI taxonomy): Eukaryota > Metazoa > Chordata > Aves > Passeriformes > Icteridae > Agelaius > Agelaius tricolor. The sequence continues at coordinate 24,638,503 of NW_027269265.1, read as the reverse complement.
GGTACCTTCGAAGCTATTGAAAGAAGTTATGCAAAAATGAGTGTATTCTTTTTTTTTAAGCATTTATTTCTCTCAGTAATGGTATGATATATATTTATATACTTCTTTTTGAAAGTTAATGCTGTTTGAGAGAGATTATATGGCAAAATGTGAAGATACATATCAAATGCACTGTTGTGTCAGATACTATTATTTATGCTTGTTGTAGTTGCCTAAATTATCCCATCCCATCATTAATGGTATTGATATAATAAAATCATTAGTATCCATAGAATAGTTCAATAAAGTTATTAATATTACTTTTAGAAAGTCACAACTTACTTTGGTTAAATAGTGTTCTTAACTTAAAATTTTTATGATCTGCAGTTGGACTTGCTTTAAGATGCTGCTTCTCAATGTGTTCTTGTGATTCACAGTAAATAAAATTTCAGGTTCTATAGGAATTTTAGACATTAAGTGGTTAGGGGGTGGCAATGTGTTAAATTGGCTATGTAAATTTTTAGATACAAGCATGAGAAACAAAGCAGTGTTGTTCATCATGTCTTTCTGTAGTGTGCCTCTTATGTGTGCACAGACACAGGCAGGTTTTCCATTTGCTCTTATGGCAGAGCATTAGGATGTGGTTTTCCTTGTCTGAGATTTGACATAAGCACTGTGTGATCAGTTTGCTCCTTGATACCTTCTTTGTAATGAGGAAATTGGCACTGTGAAACACCCACTACAATTTTAAGATTTATTGAATTTTTTGTAGCTTTTCTTGTAGAGCTACAGAAATGTGTTCTTATTTTTATTTTCTTTTTTACAAATATTACTAGATGAGTGATACAGAAACTATGATAGACATTCAGTTGCTTAGTGCAATAGAAGCAAGCTAATCAAATACTTAGATAATGATTTAGACCTGTTTTCACAGGCACTTCTTCACTTTTTTCCACTTTTTTCTTTTTTTTTTTTTTTGCTTCTGCTAGTTGTCATGATACCAGGAGATGGCTGACTGTAACTAGATTAAAATGAAATAAAAATTAGTCTTGAAGTAGTTAAATAACTCCATTCCATGATCTATATCTGAAGAAAAACAAACAGTATTTAATGCGTCTAAGTTCCTGGATCTGTTTGTAATGGTATTTATTTTTATTAAACCACAGGAATCTTGAAGTTTAACTTTTCCCTTTGCACCTGACTGTATGATGAAAAAGGATGTAGTTCCACACCTATATCCTTCTCAAGTGTAGCCTGCATTGATGTCATTGTTCCTTAAAGAGACATCAGCAAACCCATAGTTCTGCTCAGTTTTATTTTAAAGTGCATTTTGATTAAAATTTAAATTTAGCTAGTGGAAAAGCCACTTTCAAGCTTTAAAATTTGCTTTCCCTTCAAGTTAAAATTTAAAACAAAGAAAAAAGACAGCATTCTGTTCTCATTTTGTGGTGCTATGTAAAGTTCATTGCAGGAGATTTTCTTTTCCATTAGTCTCTTCAACTGTCATTTATGGGGAACAAGCTACATTGGAAAAGCTGAGCCACAGGAGGAGCTGTGTGAATTCCCTGATGCCCTTGTTCACCAATTCTCCTTGTCTTATAGGATAATACACAGAGCCTCAGTTATACTGCTCTGTGCTCCATTCCTGCCTTCTTGCTGTGACCACCTGTTGGTTGTTTTCAGGTGTTCCTGACTAAATTAGTCCCATCTTTTCCTGTGTTTGGGTACTGTGTAAGGGATGTGGGTATTTCAAGGATTCCCTTACCCTGCTTAGCTGCCTTTAACATGGTGTTGAATGTGAGGCAGGATGTTTTAAAGAAAAGAAGTGGGGTGGAGTGGTGGAACTCACTGTCCATTTCCTGCACTGTCTCTTTGCTTGCACCAGGTTCTAAATTAGCTGCTGATCTTGCTAGACATGCCTTGGAGACCAGAATTGGGCTGGCTGCTCAGCCAGCTCTTGGCCCTTGGCGAGCTCAGGCACCTGCTGAGGTGCTGCACAGAAGGCGTAGCACTGCTTCTCCTTCTTTCTGCTCTTCTGCAGCCAGAGCTCAATAACCTTGGCTGATGGGCACAAAGGGTCCTGGGGAGGGAAGGAGACTGCTCTTTTTCACTCCCAGACATGAATTGAAGGCATGATGGGGTTTTTAAGGCAAGGTTTAAACGGCTCCATTTCAGAAATGCTGTGTGTGACAGCAGTAGTCAAATTAATCTTTAAAGTTAGGCATAATATAGCTTCAGCTCCCACTGTGCAGAAGTATCCTTGAATAGGGACAGCAGTAGCCTCCTGAAACTTTGTTTTTGCATGTTTGAGGAGTTTTCTTTTTTAATGAAAAAGACCACAACTAATACCTTAAATTGTGTTACAGTTTTCTGTAGTTATTGAGAGTTACCTGTGTTTGCTTATTTCCTTGCATTAAGAAGGAACAATAAAGCTTCACATCTGGATTGGGAGTATGTAGTCATATGCTGCATCTTGTAGAAAAATGGTGCTTCTTTATAACAGTTTTTGAGACATATTTTACAAATATTAAAGGATAACAAAAGATTTCACTCATGTACAACAGTTTCAGCCTAGCGTGGGAGTGAATGTAGTTTGTTGGTTGTTTTCTTCTGAAACAGTATTGTTTTCTGAATAGTCTCACATTATGTCTTCTGAATATCTCTTTAGCAAACAGAGATGTGAAGTAGCTGTTGAGTTTTTGATTCATTTTACCCCCAGCAGCTCTTGCCATAGGTATGCAGGGTCGCACACCGGTAGATGGAGCCCTGTGCCAGCAGCCAGCTTTGAGCAGGCTGGTGAGCGAACCTGCAGCCTCTGACCTTAGCGCCGGGCGGGAGCGCCTTCTGACGCATGTATCTGTGATATGTTTTATTCATAGAAATGGATATGGGTTTAAAATTAAATGTCTGCCGTTAGCTGTGCAAGTCAAGGCACTGACTGTGTGCTCAGATGCTTAGGGACAGCTTTGTGGCGTTCATGACGGGCAGGCGGTCGGGTGAAATGCCCTGATTTGTTCCAGAGTGCTGCAAGGATGAGAGCCCATGTGGCTTGCCACGTTTTTCTGTTAACTTCTGAGCCAACTGCATGCCCTTAGGTATATCTTTGTTGAAACCATCAAAAACAGGACCTATGGGAAGCTCTTAAGAAACTTACAAAGCAGATTAAAACACAAGTTTTGTGACTTAGTTTTGTAATTTTGTTATTCATATATGCTAACTGCTGATTTTTTAAAAATATGTTTTTGAGTATAGAAAATTGTTGAATAGAGCAGTTCAGAAATTCAAAATCAGCAGTAGCTAATCTTGTGTATTGCCTCTTTTGCACTCTGTGTGTCCACACCCACAGCCCAGAGCTGTGTTACATGGCTCAACTACACGATACCATGGACTGGGTTTGTTGACATTTCTTTCAGCCACTTGTAGAACTGTAAAAAATGTCCAAGTTTTTTGTAACTTTATTTAGAAATCAATTTACCTGATGCAGTTTTGTATATAGCCAAGTTACTCTAGTGTTAGAACAGTTCTTAAACAGCAAGATGCTAATTTTATTTGAAAGTTTGAAATGTAGTTCTTAATTTTAAAGGGAGAGAGGAGGAAAATTTTTGAGGGATAATAATAACATAAATTGTTCTTGTGGGGGGTTTTACTGGGTTTGTTCCAATAAGTCTATGCTTGAAATATCTGAGAGGTTGGTAGTATTCTGTGATTGTAACAGGTATGCCATTTCTATAACATATGCCCTGCATTTTTTATTTGAAATTCCAAGTGTCTTAATGTTTACATTTCAAAACAATGGGGAGGGTGTGGGTCCCTGCTGTTTTTTCTCTGACTAATATTTCTGCACAGTAACACTCCTGTACTGTACCTTAAATCTCAAAAGAAAAATTAAGTCATTCTTAAAGCCTGAAGATTTGTCTGATGACTATATGAATACTGGGCTAAGTTGCAATCTGAAATAATCTTTGGAAATGTGTTTCTACCTGCAGTTCATTATGTGTGTTAAACTGGAATTCAGATGTTAGGGAATGGACATAGAAGTGATATTGTGAAAGGATTTTTCAAAACTAAATTGTTCAGTTAGAATTCTGCTGGAATTGTATAATTTTGTTTGCTTTATTTGTTTTAATGGTTAGTAGTTGCTTTTGCTTATAATTTGCAAAAATGAAGTTACGGATTTTCTTTCACATGGCACATAGTTGGATGGGGCTTTGAGCAACCTGATCTAGTGGTAGGTTTCCCTGGCCATGGCAGGGGGTTGGAATAGGTGATCTTCAAGATCCCTTCCAATCCACACTACGCTAGGTTCATGGTAGCAAAGTATTACAGCACTCCTGTCATTCAAACCCAATTATTTGTTGCCGTCCGGAGAGGAAGCTATAGACGGTATTGCAATTTGTTATTGATTCAGTGCATTTTTAAAAAAATCAGACACGAATCACAGCTATAAACATCCTTCTGCTTTGATAGGAAAAAATAGTCATGTGTGGGTTTGACCCCAGCCAGCAGCTAAACACCAGCACAGCTGCTCACTTGCTGCTCTTCCCAGCAGGCTGAGGAGGAAAATAAGGAGAGTGGAAGAAAATTCATGTTTAAGTGACAGTTTATTAAGCAAAGGAAAAAGAAGAAAGAACAAACCAACCAACCAAAACTAAAACCAACAAAAATTTATGCAAATGGAGTCACTCGCCGCCTCTCATCTGCAGCGCACCATGGCCCAGCCAGTCTCAGAGAGCTGCTGCTGCTTTGGAGGAAAAGCTGCATAGCCCCTTTCTTTGCTTTTCCCAGTTTCCAATGCTAAGCATGACATTATATGGTGTGGAATATCTTTTTGGCTGGTTTGGGTCAGCTCTGGCCCCTCACAACTTCTTGCCCATGCCCAAGCTACTCTCTGGAGGCACAGAGTTGGCAGGAAACAAAAGCCTTGATGCTGTGGAAGCAGCGTAGGCAATATTCAGATTACTGGTATGTTATCAGCACTGTGTTAGCCATAACACCAAAACACCAAAATACCGTGTGTGCAGTTACAAAGGAAGTTAATGACATCCAAACCAGAGTCAGTACAAGTAGAAACATATCTTTTCAATAGTAAAAATACTCTTTTCTAAAATGTGTTATGAAAGGCAAATTTGTAGCAGCATTGATGATAGACAGATGGATATGCAGCTTAAATTTGTAAGGGAGGAATTTCTAAATTTATATAGATACAATCTACTTAAGCAAGTCTCAATTTTTAAAATTCTAGTAATAATTTAGAAGAAATTTTACTTCTATGCAGCAGTGACTTCTCACATATGAATGAAGTTGCAACATATGTATTTGGCATTAGTGATGTCTTAAGCCACCATTATTTTGTTCAAGAATGATCATGCCCTTTTGTTTTGACCCATCATGTTTTTGTATTCTTTGATTTTTGATTTAGTTAGTACCAGAGGCAGTGATATTAGCACAAATAGGAAGCTGTAGCAGAATATAAGTATTTTACTTGAGTGTTTATGAAAATAAGCTATCTCTGCCTCTCAAGGGCATGATTACAAAGTTCAGCTCATGTTCTTGTTAAAAGGATGTTTTCTTTGCAGAGGAGGGAGTTTTTTTCAGAAGAAGTTTGACAGTAAAGCTTTCAGTGAAATACAGGGTAGAGCTGAAAAGACAAAATGTTTTGGAAAATTACATTCCAATGAATGTTTGCCCTTAGAAGCAAAACAAGAGCTTAATAATCTTGTATCATGCATAAAATGAGTGGTAAAATCAACAGAGTAGATATACTGGTCATTGAAAGGTGAGGGAAATAAGACAAGCCTTCATTAAACTTGGCCTTTAAATGTTTTTAAAAAACAAAATACAGAAACACCAAGTCTTGCACCTGCCAGTGCATGGAGAGCATCATGAAAAGATGACTGATAACCAATGTTTTTCTGTGCTTGATGCATCAGTTGAATTTGGCAGTTGCTCTGAGGAAAGTGGAGACCACCTCTGTGTGTTCAGCATTCCTTATGTATCAGCACCTGAGTCCTTTGAGAGACTTTGTATACTGCCTGAAGCATTCAGCAGGGAAGTACAGCACATGTTGAATAGCAAAGGCTCTAGTGAGGACTGATGTTTTGACCCAGGGAAGATGATAGAAATGTAGAGCTAGCAATTGTGAAAAGCTTTGCGAGGAATCAGAGCTTCTAGGCTCTGGTTCTCCATCAATCCAAAAGATCACAGGTGGTAACTGAAACAGATTAATTTGTAATTCTGATATAAGCATAATACATTTTTCTGCTGACTGTATGGAGTCATAGACCTCAAAGACCTACTGGTAGTTGCCTCTAGCATGACATTTTATCCCTGTCACAGTGGTTTTTGTTAACAGGTTACATTATGTGGGGAAGGAGATTGTGGTAACTGAGACATGTAAAGGACTCCTGCCAAACACAGAACAAAACATTAGCTTGTGCAGAGGCTTGTGATCTTCTGTATTGATGTAAAACAGCTGTTTGGAAAACATCTCTTGGTCTTCTGAGGTCTGAGTGGTTTCTGTGTGCAAATGGGGGACAAAGGGAGATGTAGCTGCAGTCTTATAAGCAAAACTGTTTTGACTGAGGTCCTTGACCTTTTTTTGACCTAAATTTGTATCTTGGCAGGCGGAGTGGGCAAAGCTTTAGTATTCTGAGTTTAGCTATTTATTCATTTGTTTATTTACAAGCTCATAAGCTGTAATGGCAAAGCATCTTTCAAAATCTTTATTCTGTCAGTAAAATACGTGTGGCATTATACTTGCAATCTGGCTCATGCTCAGAAACAATTTTTCTGCTGGGCCAATTACCAGTATTTGTGATGCTCTGGTATAGCAGTAAAGAGAACTAGCAAGGTAAATCTGTCTAATACTTGCATTTATGAGCTAAGCAATATGGACTATTCGTTCTTAGAAATGTGTTATATGAAATTATAATTGAAAACCAATTAACCAAGAGGGAAATTACCCTGATAGCTAATGTATTTTAAATTATATACACTTCTGACACTTAGCCTTTTCTGAAGGTTGAATGACAATGGGAGTGGTTTCATTCTTATTCCCCTTTGCAGGTGGATTGTATTCCCCTTTGGAGCTGAGGAGTTGTGCTGGCTTCCCTGCTCAGCTTTGCAAATACATTGTTTGAAACATCAGTTCAAACTGATGTTACTGTGCTTTATCCACCAGTGAGCAGTTTTGCCCATTCCCTGTATCTAAGGTACAGATTCCAGGTGGATGGCACAAAATCCTTTTTTCCATATTTTGTGTTTGTCGGACAGATTTGAGTCATTATCTCTCGGATAAGGAGATGGTAAAACACCTCAGTAATTCCTACAGGGACTATTTATGTAGAGGAAGGATATTCTTGTTTCAGCCTAGATCTTGCCAAAGTTTTTTTTTTGCTTATATGGTTTTTAAAATAGCATAAATTGCATTCCAAGGATTTTTATGTGGTTTTACATTGTTTATATGTGTGTCTCTGTATATCATTAAATTAATGGTTTAAAATTTTTTAGGATTTTAGGCCAAACTAAAACTAAAGTTGGTTGTTTGTTTTTTTTAATATATCACTAACTATGTGTTGTAATACCATTTGACTGTAGGTCTTTTGATAATTTTTTCTTGATTTTCAAAAGCTATTAAGCTGTACCTATTTTTGTATGAAATCCACTTTGATAACAGATAAACAATTTGATATTTCTACATGTGAAAGTCTGTCTACAAATAGTGTTTAGATAGGCTGCTTTAATTTTTTATTGTGCATATTTTATACTTTTATAGTTAATTCAGGAATTTAGAATAATTTTTTTAATTGTATACATTTGTGACTGGTTGTGAATTAATAACAGAAGTACAGTGTCAGCATGAATTAATTATGCAAGTAAACCAAATGGCTATTTCATTATTTTACTGAAATGCCAAGAGTTTGAGGAGATCTTTTGTCTTAATAGATTAGCCAGAATTCATTGGGAAAAGTCTTAGTATGTTTAAGGTAATGGGAAAATTTTGCTTTCAGTACATCCTACAGAGATCCTGTTTAAAACAGATGACAGTCTGTCACGTTCAGTAGCACATCAGTCATCAGATTTATTCTAATTCCTTAAGCTGAACATTTCATTCAAGCTTGTAGATTGTCTTGTCAAGCTACCAAAAGCCTCATAGCTTTTCTGTCAAGCATAGAGTTGCACCAGCAGTTCACAAATAAATGCTAAGCTGCAAAAATACTGTTTATTTTCTTTAACCTTTTATTCAGTTAACCACACTGTTCTTTCGTGTTATTTTCTCCACATGTGTTTATCACAAGTATTCGAGGGACTGCCTCCTAAACATGCCTCATCCTGACCACAGCCACTTCAGACCAAGGACCACTCATTTTGGGGCAGGTTGTTTTTACTTGTAGCAGTCTAGACCACCGTGGTTATCACATTCCTCCTCTAATCACAAAGGCCCAGTGAGCACCTTCCTTTGCTGCAGACGTGAAGGAATCCCACTGCTGCAGCACTGACAGCTGTGGTGTGGCCAGGCTGGCTTTGTGCAGAGTGGCTGTGGACTTCTTGCCCTGCATGGAAAGTGACACTTCTGCTGTCAGCCCATATAGTCGTGACATTCTGTGTATTTACTCATTACAATCCTTCTAAGATATTCTCTAATGCTGTATTGTGTATGTCTGTGTCTTTTTTTTTTTTTTTCATTTCCTGTCTGACCATCTCTAATTCTGAGCTTTTTGATTTAAATGAAGTCTTCTGTGTAAACTGTAGCACTTCCTTATGAAGTCTACGTAAGCCTTACATGGTGGTGAGAGCTTGACTTGAGACATACTTTCTTGAAGTCAACTTGTGTATATCTGAGGTAGTAAAACATTGAGGATGGTTAGTTGAAGTTAATTAATTGAATTAAGAAAAGAAAGTAAACTATTAGATTGGTGAATAGGTATAAATTACATTTAAGGCCAAAAAATTACTTGTAAAGTACTGAAAGCCTCATGTCCTGATAAGACTAATCTCTATATTAAATTGTTAATGCTATGGCATTCAATATAAAGTGACTGCCCTTTAATAGGAAGATTTCCTTGGTTGTCTCTCTTAGCTATTAAAAAATTATATCTAAGCTGTCTGTTACTAATTTTCCAGAACCACCAATTTCAGAACTCTAGTTTTTACTTCTAATTCTTCACTGTAACTTGTGATTTCTTCTAATACGTTTTTTTCCTGTCATTGACATGCAGTGCTAAATTTTCTCTCTTAATCTGGTGTTTTTCTTTGTTATAAAGCCCTGCTCTTTTTAATTTTTCTTGGTCTGTTAAATGGCCAGTGTGTTCTTTTAGCAGGAATAAGCAAGGCTTATTCCTTGAATGGATATTCTGAAAGACACATTGTACATGTCTAAAAAGGAACTGTGGGGTTGAAGCCCTAGATAAAACTAAAGCCTGAGTATATAAAAAAAAGATTGTTAAAATGTCAAGATAATGAAAAGTCAGAAAATAAATTATACCCATTATTAATTTTGAATTGTATTCAAACATAGAAATATGTATCATAGACAAAAGCTGATTACAGAGAGATAAAATTCAATTTTACATTAGGATAATTGTTTTATGTATTTTACATTTATTTATAAGATCAGATAAAGGCCTGGAATTCTCTATATAAATCACAGTATGGTCCTGATGAATGCCAAGGTCAGTAAAAGGAAACCCCTTCACTTGCAAAACACATTGCTACTGCAGAAATACGAAGTGAATAAAATGAAACTGATAGGCAGTGTCTTTCCTACTACACATTCTTTACTTGCATTATTATGTTGGCTTTGGGTGTTCAAAGGAGTGAATAGGTATCAATGCTCTCAGCATCCTCCCATATATTATCTGTAGCCAAATTCATATACCTTTGCTAAGTAGAGATTAATGCAAAACTTACTTGAGGATTGTGAGTGAGGCTGGATCTGTTGTCACTGTAACACTGTGAAATTAGATTGGCCCTGTTCAAAGGGTCTTGCACATGCTAGAGATGTAGTTGATGGATCCAAATGTCATGTAGATGGTGGAGCCCATGATTTAAGAGTACATTTCTGTAATAAGTTACTTCCTATCAGGAAGGCTTATTTTTTCCAGAATCAAATCTCTGGTATATCTTCAAGAGAAGGAAATGTAACTATTTTTCAGACTGGAAAGGACAATAACATAACATTCTAGGTTCTCACAGAAGCAACTCTGTGTCAGGTACCTGAGCTGGATCAGCTTGAACTGAAGAAGAGGACACCCTCTCAGTAACTGAACTTCAAGTCAGAATTTGGAATATGTGAACTGAAATGGCTGCCATTCACCTTACCACACACATCTAATAAATAAGTTGTAGTGCTCAGTGATGAGTTTTTCATGTGTAGTGTATTGGAGCTTTTGAGTCCTAGGACAATAAAAAACAGAGTCCTTGACATCGCATCCACTTCACAGAAAAGTGTTACTAGACCTGACGAGTATTTCATCAAGCTGGGCATTTTTCACAAGTGGTAGCTTCCAAAACATGACTTTATCAACTGACTTTACTTACAGCACGGTGTTCTGCACTTGTTGCTTTTTACTAAGTCCAGCTTTTTGGGCTTCTGTCAAAGCACCAGTGTCGCTGAGGTCAGGAATTTGCACTGTTACTCAGTCTGTTACACACTGTTACACAGTTAGATTACATCAGAGAGTTGTGGCAATGAGTAGTGACTCTACATAGGGTGAGGAACTGGTGTCACTGAGCAGCTCATACAGGGTAAAGAACTGGTGTCACTGAGCCGCTCTTCCAGGTAAGTGCTGGCATTACAAATGGTCTTTTGTTTTCTTCCAGAATTGTAAGTTTTTTATAAGTTTGTAGCTCGTTCTGCTTCAGCCAAGGAAGGGCCCGTGCTGCAGGGTCAGAATCTGATCTTTGATTTCTCAGGTAGGATTCAGGGTAAATGGTTTTGCATGCTGAGTTGTTCAACAACTATGGAGTTCTGGTATAGTGCTTAGTAAGCTTCTGCACAGGCAGATTTTATCTGCTGGGCTGGTGATGAGATCACTGAGGTCTTCTTCCATGTAATCAGGCTGTCTTTACAAATGCTGAAAATTGATTAGTCTGCAGAAGTACAGATACAGAAATAGCTGTACAGAAGTACAGCTACCTGTGAGAGTAGATTCACCTTCCTTTTTTGATACAATTGGATTTCTTTCAGGATCATAGTGAGAAAATTCCTGATTCAATGCACTTATGAAAGGGCAGTAATGGACCCTGTCCACCTGTTGGTTCATGTATCCTGAAATATAAAAGAATGAAGCATCCATGAAGGATTCCATTGTCATAAAGGTTATGGATTGGGGTGCCCTGGGTGTTTCCAGAGACTGTTATTGTGGCATGTACAGTCAACCAGTAAAGGGTGTTTAAGTTAGTTTTCTGCACTACAGCAGCATAAATGGAGGGTGATATAAATATGCCTGGGTGCAATCTTGAGTTTCTTGCTTTATGGACTCAGAATTTGATGGTAGCAAGAATAAACACAGTTGTGGGGTGTAACCCTTTGCACAATGTACTGAAGGTGACTGCTGTGCAGGTGTACAAGGTAACTCTAATTAAAACAGTTTCCCCTTGAAATGTAATTTTGTTCCTCCTCTTCACTATCCAGTGGTAGACTAATATTTGTCTCCGGAATGTTTTTCCAGGATCTGAAGTGGAATTACAGTATCTGAAGGTTACTAAATATTAGGCAAAAATTATAATTCTCTTCATAGTTTAAAAGTATCTTTCATATTTCAAAAACCCTCCTGGATGTACAATTCTTTTGGCAAACATTCACTGTCTTGCACTAGAGAGAAAACTTACTATAAATATCATAGGCTGCTTTCATAGTGAGGTTCCCCTCCAGTTGTATCCAAATTTACCTTAAAAGTTAGCAACAACCAAAAATAAAATCAAAGTAGGTACTTTATTGAGAATCCCTTTAGTGTAACATATGACACTTTCTTTCCAGTAATACAGGCATTCAGATCATAAGGGAGGTTGGGGAAATAAAGAATTATCTGTACATCTTCAGCTCTTAAAAATCCCACATGTAATAAAACCAGTGATGGATTTTTTTAAACTGTAATCCTGTAGAATATAATTACGTGTGAAAGTGTCACTGTTTAGTAATGCAGAAATTATACTGTAAATAAAAGAAAAATTTTGTTCCACATGCTATAGAAATTCATTCAGATTAATGTTAAACTCCAGTTATAAAGAAGTTCATAAAAAATATCAGATGTTATCAAAAATGTTTTGAAAAAAACCTTTAGCTCATCTGATTAAAGAAAAATGTGATCAGAGCATGACCCCAGAGCATGGAGTCTCTGGACTTTTCGAATGTCTTTAGGAACAGGATTTTATGAAGGTGACTATTAATGGATGTCTGAGTATAGGTGTGTTTTTTCAATCTGTCCTGAAACCACTGTGGAAAACCTTATAAATACTGAACTACCTTTTCCTTAGGTTTAGTTTATATATAGTATCCTTGATAAAAAACCAAAAATAATCTTACACCTCCATAAAGTTCAGTGTGGTGAGTAAATTAAATTGAATTCACTTAACTCTTTTCAGGCAGACAGCAAGTTATTGCAAAAACAGCAACCTCTTCACAACACCTCCTTTCCCAAACCTGACTGCTCAGCACATGCACAGTCCAGCTGAAAAACTGAGTTCAGTGGAATACCTTCTTTGGATAAGCAGAGATATGAACAGATATAATTGATTAGATATTGTGGCTTTAAACTCTGGAAGGGATTAAAAGAAGTTGAAGATGAAGACCACTAAAAGCAGTGTCAAAGGGTCATAACTTGTACCAGAAAAATTATGCTTTTCCTTTTTTTCTTTCCATTTAAGTCTGGACATGTTAAGATTTGCCTTTGACAGTAAGGAGTTACGAAAGCACAACACTAAAAAAAGCTGCTTTCATTTATAATGAGTTTCAGAAAATATTTCAGAAAACTTTATTCCTCTCAGTTGGACTGTGAAATAGGAAGTTATTTAGGAGTTTTCTTAATGTTATAATTAAGCATAGATGCCCCAGTAGTGCACATTCCTAACTTTGTAAGGTGTTCCTTCAGCATGAAAGGGGAGATAAAACTGTGTAGCCTGCAAGTCTTGCAACTTCACAATGTCCAGGAATACCTTCAGAATTATTCTGAGCATTTGAACTGTTGGCCAGATGTTCCCTTTTTTAAAATATTGTATTTTACCTACACTTCTACAGCTATGAAGTCTTGATTTCTTTTTATCTTTTAGTGATGCCAAACAGCGAACTACATAATAACTACAACATCTGACAAAGAAGCCTCAAAATATTCAGCGCAATTATGTGTGAGAGAAAGTAGCCATCAAAATGAGCCTGGATTTCAGAAGTATGAAGGAAGGCTTTTTCTTCCTTCATGTAGTAAATGGATTTAGAACTTCTTTGCTCCACCCAGGAATAACTGGTCTGGGGCCAATATTCAGCTGCTGTCTCAGCTCTAGTGTTTTGGCAATGAAAGCATGAATGTATCTTGATGAATCAAGGAATAATTAATGCAAGGTATTGGAATATAGGATAAACTTGTAAGAAAGAATAAAACATCCATCTGTTTTCTCTTACCAAAAAAAAAAAATTCCAAAGAGAATAATTTTGCTGAAAACTGCAAGATACTCCTAGGTCCTGAATTTTTCTAGGATTTCTTCTCCATTTGTCTGTGTAGAGAGAATCTGATGTTAACACTCAGAACCCCTAAGAAGTTTTTCTCTCAGATGTGTGACCCACAACTTATATGAAACTCTTTGTAGTTTATATTCTCAGAAGAATTCTTTAGGGCTTCTCCACTGTAAATTACTTTCATGGTTTTGGCTGAATAATGTGCTTACTAAGGGTTTAGAAGGAACTTTCTTCAAAATCCAGTGAACAAATTTGAGTTTTTTAAAAAACATATTTGTCCAGCTTCTTCATTCCGTGTGTTGCATATCATTATAAATAATCAAAAGATTGAAGAATGTGAATGATCCATATATTCAAATATTAAATTAAAAAAAAAAAAACTAGACTATTTCATTGGCTGAAATGACAGAGTTTTCATGTGTGTGTTCTGACATTTCTGCTTGTGTTTAAAATTGTTCTGCACCTTACTTTGGAAGACCTTTTGTAACTAAGTTTTCCATTGTTTGTAACTTTTAACATTTTAGACAGATTTTTTTTTTTTTTACAGCAGGAATTTCCTGCCTACTGGGTAAAGTTGACATTTTTTGTACATATCAGCTGAGAGAAGGTTTTGGATCTTTTCAAAACAAGAGTTAAAGGATAAATATGATGTTAAATAAAAGCAGAAGTTTGATTGGTATCCTCATATGTGATTATGTTTTGCATTGCTTTCTTTAAGTTTGGCAGGGAAGTTGATCCAGTGTCAGAAATATCTGGTTTGTGACTGATGATCTAACTTCAGCTAATGCCTCTTTTTTTTCCTTTTATTTTTTTCTTTTTGTTGTTGTTTGCTTGTTTCTCTGTGATTTTCAACTGCCTGGCACTGATTTGCAGTCTATGGTGACTCCTTTTAATCTTGTAACTTTCATTGTTGGTGCAACATCAAGAAACAGTGGAGCAATTGCCATGGTGCTGAATGTTTGCAGGTTTAGCCTCTTCTGTCTTTAGCTTACATTTAAATTCTGGACATTCTCAACAGGTTGAGAATCTCGGAGGTTCTCATTGAGTTTTGGCCCACCTCAGAATATCTTGTTCTTCTCTGGTAGTCCAAGATCATTTCTGAATGCATAGCTTGTTATTTTGAATTGTGCTAATTTTCAGATTTCTTTGATATTGCAATAAATTTCAGGGAAGCATATGGATTATTTTCCAAAATCACTGACATAGTAATCATACCTAAATAAGCAACTGCACATAAGGCATGCTATATATCATGCATGTTAAGCATGTTGTAAAGCACACAGTCAATGCCTAAGGGCTGAAAATGCTCAGAAATGTTGTTGTTGGAGTGTAGCAAATGTAAAATCATAGGATAATTTAAGTTGGAAAAGACATTTAAGATCGTCAAGTCCAACCATTAATGCAGAACTGCCAAGACCACCACTAGACCATATTCCCTAGAACCACATCTACACATCTTTTAAATACATCCAGGGATGGTGACTCCACCACTTCCTTGAGCAGCCTGTTCCAAATCTTGCCAAACCTTTCTGTGAGGAAATTTTCCCTAATATCTAATCTACACCTTCTCTCATGTAACCTGAGACCATTTCTTCTTGACCTATTGTTACTTGGAAGAAGAGACAGACCCCTGCCTCACTACAGCCTCCTTTTAGGCAGTTGGAGAAAGCAGTAAGGTCTTCTCTCAGCCTCCCCTCCTCCAGGCTAAGCATCACGGCTCCCTCAGCAGTTCCTCATAAGACATGTGCTCTAGACTTTTCCCCCTTTGTTGCTCTTCTTTGGACACATCCTGAAGTGTGCCATTTTTCTGTAACTTCCACTTCTTGCTTACAAAGGGTGAAGTTGCCTATTCATAGTCAATGAAGGCACTGTGTACTGGATCTAGTTGCTAAATCTTACCAAAAATAAATGTGAAGTTCGGGCAAGACTGGTTATTGAGTCAAAATGTATGTGTTCACACCTGAGCAACACTCTATGTTCCTATGCTTTTACTGCTGAGCAAGCATGGTTAAGGGAGCAATTATGCTTATAGTGAAAGATAGCTTTCTTTTCAGGTAGTTGTCTAAGAAAAGGGTAGTTATTTGCTTGTAAAGAGCAAATAGGGCTAATGTGGAGTCAATGTTATTTTATTTCTCTGAGTTTTTCAGCTTGTGAAATTTCAGGTGATGTGATTCCTTTCCTCAGCTGCAGCACACAGTATAGAATTGGAGCAGTTGCATTATTTGGGTAGAAAGAGTGCACTGGATGTGCTGCTTTATGACAGCCGTGGAGGCACATCTGTGTTTTCGTGCTGTTTAAAACAGCCTGACAGATACATAACTGGTGGTCTGTATTCCCCTGCAGGAAACCAACAGGCCCCTCTCAGTCCCCACGTACAGGACTGAATCTTGAAAGGTTGGCACGTTTCTGACAGGCCTCTGCATGTTCAGTGTTCATGATAGTTCTTGGTCAGGCTCCAATATCCACACTGTTGCCTTTATGCTTTTTATTTTTACTGTCAGGAAAAATGGTGCTATTTGAAGGTACCTTGAGAAATGAGAGTTGGCTGGATAAATCAAGTTTCTCTGCTTCTCTGCTGCTTTTCTTCATTGAGTCTCCGTTCAGTCTTACTTCTTTCTGTGAAGGCAGCCAAACAATTGGAATGTTTTTGGCAAAGACATAATTTCTGCTTAATGCAGAAATAACTTGTTCTAGTTTTTTAATTTGGCACTGAGTTACTACTTCACATTTTCATGTGCATATAATGTTTTGTGATTTTATTCTTGCTTTTATGGTAAAATCTGGGCTAGCAACTTTGTTCTGTGACAAAAGAAATTATGATTTGGGGATTTGGGAATTTCAGTATACTGAATATACTACACAATTAATTTTGCAAACATAAGCACTGTAGACTCGTGTTTCTTGAATAATTTCCATCATTAGCTTTGGAGCTCTGTAGCCACAGTGACATTTTTACAAGTTTGGGGGAAGAATGGATTTTGTGGGGCTTGCGGCCAGGGCTTTCAGAAAGACAGGTAAAATAACTGTATCAGTGGTCCATTTTTGGTTTACTGAAGGATGATGTGCAAACCAATATTTGACATTTAGCCTAATGCCAAATCATCCAGTCATGTAGTAAACTGAAGAAAATTGGGTGCTCAAGACTAGTAGGGCTCAAAATGCTGTACACATGCTGCTATTGCACTGTTTCCTCCCTGTTGGCATTTAGCCTGTCTGCCACATGGGTGGTCCTTGGTTGTGTCTCACTGGTGTTTGGTTGGTGGTTGGTCAGGGCCTCTACTGACCTACTCTGTAAAGCAGAAAGCAACCTAGTATATTTTCTGTTACAGGAATTCTAGTTCTGGTGGGTTTGTTTTGTTGCAATCTTTAGAATAACAAAATAGGTAGGCAGGAATTGCATATCATCCAGTTCAGAATGGGGCAATCTCCAAAGTTAGATTGGGTTGATATATCCAGATGAGTTTTGCTCATATCCAGCTATAGAGATTCTGTAACCTTTCTAAGCAGCTAGTTCCAGTGACCTTCCTGTCTGTGAAAAATTTTCTCTTACCCATAACTCTAAGTTTTCTGTGTTAGAGCTTGTCTCTCTTTGGAATCTGCGTCTTCTCTTTATTTGCTCACAAGGCAGCTAAAACCCAATAAAATCCCTGTTTAGCCTTTTCTCCTTAAAACTGACTAATCAAACTCTTGCAAACTCCTCATAACTCATGTCCTGCAGACCCCTAATCATCTTGAATCACCTGCTGGACTTAGTTCAGGATATCCATGAACAGGTCAAACTGTATGCAGCACTTCAGATGAGCCGAATGGGGGGGGGGTTAATGACTTCCCTTTGTCTGCTGACTAGGACCCTGTCAACAGAGCGTACTATGCAGGTAGCCCTTAGCACTATGTTGTGCTGATTCTACTAAAATATTATTTTGGCTCCAGATAAGACAATCTCTAGTTTAAAATGCACATATTTGTTCCTATCTGTAAAGGCTATGGAAATTACAATCTGGTTGTAAAATGTTTAGAAATTGATATCTGGCTGTCCATAACAATATATAATATGATACATAATACTGAGTTTTAAGGCCAGTGAAGAGTTTACTACAAAACTGAAGGATGGCTAAATGATTTGGCTGTTCAAACCTGATCAAAGCATGTCATAGTTTCATTATCAGAATGAAAATAGAGTGTCACATGAGAAAAGCTGGAAAATAAAGGGAGACAGTCTTTTGACAAGATTCTCTACAGGTTTTTTTGCATTTCAAAGAGGTAGTGGGCAGGGGGAAAGTAAAAGGCATGTATTGTCAAAGAGAAGACAAAACTAAGGAAAAAGAAAGTAATTAGAGGACACAGGACAGCTACAAACTGGGGAAGAAGACAACAGACCATGCTGAGGATTGTTTAGTAAATAAAATACAAATGAAGCTTGTTAATGTAAAAATGAGAATATATCAGAGGGCAGAAGAGATAGGGCGCTGTTGGTGAGCTAATATGCACATAAGCATTTCTTGATGCACAGAGAGAGAATTGACCCTTGAAGACACTTAGTTCAAGTTAGGGAGAAAAAATAAAGAGGAAAGTACCTGTCCTTTATCCAACTAAGTTTAATTTAGGAATAGGTGAAACCTATTATAAACCAGTTGGTTTTATGCATTTTTGTGTCTCCTCTTGTGCTTTTGTCAAAAGCATGACAAAGACAATAAGTACTCTTTGCCCTACAGTAAATGCCATTATTACAAGCACCAGGTGGAAATTTTGTGGTGATGATATGAAGAAACTGCTGCAGCAACAAAGGAAAATTATCCCGTTTCTTCATATCTTTTTTTATTTATATAGGTTAGTTGAAACCAACTGCATATGTCTTATTTCCTTTTGGGTCAAGAATCAGCAGGGAAGAAAAGTCAGGGACAACTGCTTCACTCTGCCCTCTGGGGAAATGTTTTTATCAAGTTTCCATATAATTAAGTTACTTTTATTAACCAAAATCTTGAATTCTTTTTAGCGATGTGAGAGTTTATAAATTGGAAATAATACTTATGCTGCATTCATCAATTTCTAAGGTTAATCCACTTGTCTATCTTTTATATTCTTTTTAAAAGAGACATAATATTTTGCATGAACTATTTGTATTTAAAAGCAAATAAAAGTAATAGAATACAATACAATAAAATAAGTATCTCTGTAATCAAAGTGTGTTTCATTTCACAGCTTTTAAGTATCTAACAGATGAGTATTATTCCATTTGTAAAAAATACTGTTATCCTTTGACTAGGGTTTTTATAACTGTCCAAAACTAGTTCTAACTTACTTTGAGTTGCCTTAGATTTCTAATATGCCATAAAGTTTCCTAAGATAGGGTGGAAATGGGACTCTTTTTAGAGGAGTGTGTCATTTAATCAAGACTTGACATCCACCTGAGCTAAGAAAACTGACTGTTTGTTCCCTGGGGAAATGCTTTGAGAAGGTAACTGGTTTTTATGTAGAGTAGCCTCCTAAGTTAGTTTTTTTTAGTTTAGTGTGCCCCGAGGCAAAACGTTTCAGGATATTTTAGAAGATTCTGCCAATCTAATTAATCTTATGGGAAAAATGCTAAAATTCATTCTCTGTTTCCCTCCTCATAAACTATATGGTACATCATGCCTGCACTGTCAGTGGCAACTGTTAACTGCACCTCTAAGGGGGGACAAAAACAGGCTTAGTGCTGTTCCAAGGAGTAGAGGGGTCTCTTGTTCCACCAGAGGTGGGGCAGGTGGGATAGCCCTCTGTGTGGAAAAACTCTTCCAGAATTGGAGGATTTTTTGTGAAGAATGGGTGAATTCGGTCAAGAGCGGCAAACGTCTGCACCATGTCAGAGCAGCTAAGGCCATGATTCAGTGATTGACTTCAAATTCTCTCAAGGCAAGACCAAGGAATGGGGGTTTGCAGTCATTGGGTCTCCACATAGAGTGGTCTCAGCAGTCTTTCTGTTCCTGAGGAGGGGACTCAGTAACTGAAGTCTAGCTTAGAAGATGGACTTCTCAGTCCTGCCCAGGGAGAGAAAGCATTGGCATTAGTGTTGCTGTGGTGCTTTGTGGGGTTGGAGTTACCTTGGGGTGCTCCTGTGTAGAGTGTCTATTATTCTGCAGACATTCAAGAGGTTGGGGATTTTGCCTCAGAGAGAGGAAATTCTGCTACAGCTGTAATAAAAGCCATTTGGAACTGCTCAAGTAAAGCACTGTATGCTTTCTATCTCACAGATATATGTTACTTTTATATACCTCTTGTTTTTATTTAATTCATCTGAAGTGCTTGTGCTGAGGAATAATTAGAACAAGGATTGGTATGACATCCTTTTGAATAAGCTGTTACTTTGTTTAGATTTTTTTTCTCCTAAAATCCATTCATATTCCAAGGAACTGAAAGGCAAAGTATTTTAATGGTGTTTTTGCAGAATATTTTCCTGAATGACTGAGGAAACAGTCATTCCAGTCAGCACTATATAAAAAAGTGAAGGCAATGCAGTAAGCTTAATTTTCCATTTTTATCTGTCATAGATGTAAATAATTCAAACATATAAGCATGGAAAGAAGTTAACGGTTTGAAACTGGGACTGCATGAGTCTCCTAGGATAATATTAGTATTTCCTGTGTGTTTCAATTTGATATTCTTAAGAAAAAGGTTGGTTTTCCTGAAGTATGAACCATTTAATAGTTAATGCTGTTTTTCACTGGGCTCCTGTGGTAAACTAGAATGTTCATGTATTTCATGTGTATGCTTATGTAATTAAACATATAGTAATTTCTTTCTCTTTGGAAAATACTTCTCCAAATCAGCACTCCATGTATGAAGATTCAAGATTATATCATCTGTTTGTTTAAGGTAAGCATTAGGACAGGTATTATTATTTTATAATAGATTCTTAATCCCTTGTCTGTGAAGTGTTGATGTTTTCATTAGAGTTAAAATATGTTGCATGTGTACAGAAAGCCTGAAATCTCAATATGTGGTTCTATCAATTTTAATTATTTGAATCATTAGAACAGCTAATTTTTTGCTTAAGGGTACACCACTGTACCATTGAATCTGTTTTTTTAGGTTTTTTCCAGTTTAATGTCTGAATCCAAATTCATAAAGAGTTGGAAAAATGAGATGTCTGAGCTATAGGATTCACAGGGATTTTATATGAAGCCTATTTAATCAGGATAACACTGTTATTAATATTCATAAAGTCAGCTGGAACACAAATGACAGACTATGGAGCCTAAAATTTTTTACTTGTGAATTTATTAAAAGCAGCTTAAAAAATTAATGGAATTTAAGTAAAGTTGACGAAAATGAAAATCTTATGTTAGCAGAAAAAATCTATATTAGAACTTTATCTAAGACCATCTTGCATTGATATCTTTGACAGATTTCATTGGTACTTAAAGAAGAAAGATGCATGAATGGTCATTTAAAAGGATTTAAACACATTGGCACATTAATTTTTACATGAATAATAAGTAGTTTCCAAAAGCAATTAACTTACAGTGTACAAGATTTGAATAGAAAAATAGGACTGTGACATCAAAGGGCAAAGCAAATGTGCAGTACATTTTAAACTTTTAATAATATGACTTCTTAAAATAATTTTTTTCTTTTCCATGGTAGGTAAAGTAACACCGAATATATTTGTGTCCAGCTTGGGTTTGTTTTGAAATATACCAAGATCTGGAAAAAATAAATATTTTTATGCCAAAGTGCTGTTGGTAAAGAACAATTTTAAGGCTTTTACATTGATCAAATGCTTCCGAATCAGCTTTCCTACACTTTCTCTGTGTGGAAAACAGATATATACTGACCACAGTGTGTGATTTTATCGCCCTTGCTGCTATATGCAGCATTTGGAAGCATTCCTTTTTCCTGTAGACAGTTAGGTCTGAGAGTTCTTTCATTATTCTACTTAACTATTAATTTATGTGACTGTTGCATTTTATATTCAACCGATAGGGACATTTTCTTTTTTATTTTCACTTTCTTTCATGGTGTCCTAGTAGTTTTACACTAGCACAAGGTGGATAAATGAATAGTGAATAAGGAAATTAGATTTCACATTACCTCTAGCATTTGGGTTATGGTCTCATTTTGTATTTTCAGTTTTGTCTCGGTCTGCCAATACACTTTATTTTAATCTCTAGCTTTTAATTTCCTCTCATTATTACACAGATTGATTATTAGCAGATTGTCTTCAAATGAAAGTAAGGATTTATAGGATTCAATTTTTCTGATGATTCCTTGTGTGAAAACCTTAATGGCCACTTCTGATCATTTTTGAAATGCTGACTTTTTAACACTCACTGGAAAATGATGGTTCAATAAGTTTTGGTTCTAAAAATACTTTATGTTCAAGATACCTTCTGTAAAGGTACATCTTGAAGGACAAGGAAGTGTTGTGCACAAGTCAGCTACCTATTGCAGTATTTGTGTTCAGAGCAACCAGTTTAAATACTTAGTGTCTGGAATATTTTCTTGTTCTGTATCCTAACTTTTTTTTTTAATTATGAGGAAGTTAATTGGCACATCGTAGGAAGCCCTAAAAATCTTTCCATTTTAATTTGATCCATAGGTGACCTTAATCTGATATCAACCACTTTTATTTTCTCTATGTTTAAACCAGAAAATTCCTATTAGTTAGCAGAACCTATTTCACCTATGAAGACAGTGTCTGTAAAATGAGCCTCTTGACTTCAGTCATAAATTTTTCTGTGCCATTGTCTATTATTTCCGGGAGAGGGCAGCATTTTCCTATATCAGGTACAGAAAGGCACATGCCCTGCTTAGACTGTCAATGTTTCTTGTAATTACTCCCAGTATATTTGTTGCTTGCTTATGAATTAACTTGCATTTATGGAACTAAATCATTCCAATCATTTAATTACACCTGAGGAGCTGAACTATAATTGCTTGCTTCCAGCTAGGATCTGATATGGCTTGAGCAGTATTAATTTGGTGTTTACTTTTCTGAGTGCTAAAAGCATTAAAATGATTGTGCAATGGGATTACATTTTACTAATTGCTGGCATTCATTAGCTGGGTAAATGGCGAGGAAGAATGACTGTATATTGTGGAGGGATAAAATTATGGTTTTAAATAGTATATTACTAGACACATTAAGGCCCTAAGACATGTTTTAAAATACTCCAGAGGTTATTAAATACCATATTTTCTTCATGTCTTGCTATATGAATACCTTATTAAAATACTGCAATTATTATGAACCTTTTTGTGCAATATGTAGGGAAATGGCTTCATTGACAGAAACCTATTTCTTGATATTAATAACCCTCTATATTTTCAGCTAATCCAAAAGTAAATGAGGAACTTAGGAAAAGATTGCCAACTTCAAATCAACACAGTTACACAGAATTGAAGAAGAAGCGTACAGCTTCATTTGAGGGATTCTTTTAAGGGACTCAGTGTTCTGCGATATGAGGTGAACTTTTTATTTTTTGATAAGACCTAAGCACATCAAATCCTATGCATTTTTTTATCATGCAGATTTATAGTCAACAACAAATATGAGCTAAATATGTATTTCTTGAATGTTTGGTGTTCGTGTTGGTGTTGAATCTAAAGTGTTTGTACAATTAATTTTTGTTTTGCAATTTTAAATATAAAAATGAAATAATCTGCTTTTTTGGTGATGTATGGCAAAATAATTTCTCCTGCTGCTTTATTATTTAGAATATGTGTCTTGGTGTAATTTGCTTGAATTGTAAAATAGGTACTTAATTTTTTTATTTAATGTCTTACATTTTTCAGCACAGTGACAACTGTCTGAGTGTTTTCATAATCTAGTCACTGTATCTTCAAGGCACATGTATCTTTTCAATAAATATTAAAAAATGCAGCAGGGAAAACATACAAAATAAGCACAATGCAGAGTTAAGGATAAAAATTTTCCTATATACAATATTTTTTAAAGAGGTGCATGAGTAAGTAATACAATAAGTTTACTATGTTACCAAGATTACAAATGTATTTAGATTTCCTTGCGATAACGAGTATAACGAAATTTTTAACACATAAGAGAGCGTATCTTTTAACACTCAAAATTATGCCTGGTAGACATAACATTTTACTGTAAGTCTTATTGGAGGTTACTTCTTGAAGATCTTTAATTATATGAAATATTGCAACTGTGGAATTAACTATAATCTGAAGCAATATGCATGCAAATATTGGGATGCATTATTTAGCTGTTCAGAAAGAACTTCAGAGTTGGAGTGGTCATGGACCACTTTATTTTATCTAGGAAATTAAAAGTAGAGAAAGAATGCTGTGAAGTGAAGCACATGCCACTGTCTGTAATAACTGCCAAAGGGAGCAGTCTTGTCTGCAGCAGGACTGCTTGGTGTGATTTGGGCTGTGCTCAGTAATGTGTACTTCCAAGACCAGACTCTAGAAGAAAAAACCAAACTAATAAATATTTCAACAAAGACATCACATGCAACAGAGAGCTGAACCAAACAATTATAAAAATTAGATGAGTGAAGAAAAAATATTTTACTGAGAAATATAATTTTTCCCTGGCTGTTAAAGTATGCAGACTTCATTGTGCTGCTATAAATATTTAAAATAATTTGTTTTGTAAATTTTCTGTCAAATGAAGGCAAAGTATAGGTGTATTATATTGTTTCAAGTTTGTTTTATTTTAGCTCTGAAACCTTCAAGCAAAAACTGGATTCAGTGCCAGATCAAACAAGTTCAGAGGAACAAATGGAGAACTGGTCAAAAGGTAGGGACTTTAAAGATATTAATAAGGAACCTTAGGTGTTACACCAGTGCTAGGCAGTGACTGGAGTGTGTTTGTTCTTGCTGATATATGACTGACTTTGGAAGAAAAGAAAAAAAACCAGTAACCACATACTGCTCCTTAAAAGAACTTTGAGTAACTGGAGAGCAGCTACATGAATATAAAGCTTCACCTTTATTTTCTGGATTATTGAAAATGTTTTTGTACAACTTTCAGAAGACTTGTTTAAATTCTTAGTCTGTACATTGCACTTTACTTTCCAACTTTTTTTTTTTTTTTTTTTTTTTTGTTAGCAATAAATCTGAAAATCTGTCTTAAAGTAATTTTCTTAGCTATTCACACCTGGCTTGGGTATGATTAAGCCATCTACTAATATTAATGAGTTTCTCATTAGTAGCTCAACTGAATTTAGACAGTAAGGTAAGGCTTGGAGATAAAGGTGACTTTGGTTAACTGGAGCTTCTCCAGTTGATGGAGTTTTCATCTTCATCAGGATGCAAGTATCTTTTTTTATTTTTAGTTGATTGACCAGACATAATTGTTCTCAGATACATTCATCTATGTTTCATGACAGAAACCTAAGGGGAAAAAAACCCCACTGAATTTGAGAGTACATTCATGACTGACTGACTTTGTAGAAGAGAATTTTCAGAAGTAGCTTGTGACTAAATTGTTACAGGTAGAAGGAAGGGAAAGACATAAAAAAGAGATCCTCACTTTAGAGTGGATTTTTGCTAGTAAGTGACTCTGTGTAGGTTAAAAAATCCAAAATGGATTAGGTTAGTCAACATCAAAATTTCCCTCTATATCAGAGCCTCATAGCTTATTGTACATTTCCTTTTTTGAGTTTTATACTATATATTCTCTCTCAAAAGATAATAAATGTCAAATTTCTCATGGAGAGTCTGTTTAGAAGAAAGAAGAAATGCTTCATTTTTGATCCTTTTCTTTCATATGTAAAGGAATTTCTACCTATATTATTCTGTAAAATAAACTACTTATAAACCCCTTTTAATTTATGGCATTTTGAGCTGTTACTGAGTGAAGTTTAAAAGTTTTTTGAATCATATACTCTGTAAACAAAAACATTCATGGTGGTGTAAGTTAGTGGAGCATTGTATTCTGACAATTTAAATGTGTAATGGCTTAATCAGGTTTAGTATTTTTAGACCTTTAGGGGTCAGCATACCCTAAGAATGGTTCAAAAGGTTAAGTTTTCCAAAGTAGGCAAATGAAACTGATTCTCTGTGAAATATATTCTGTCTAATTGCAAGAAATTATGTTCTGCTACTGCTCAGAAATATTTTTGAAACTGAGTAGCTACTGAGTTTCATGTGTATTATTTTTCTGATGCATTAAGTCAATATTTTGTGCTGTTTAGACAGCTGCTTCTTCCAAGCTAACACTTCATGTATCCAACAGAAGTTGTCATATAAATAAAAGTAAAATTTATACACTTTTATTTAGCATAATCATTAATAAGTCATGTAATTCTTTGTGCTTTTGCTCCTGGCAAAGTTAGAAAAAGGGATTATGGGTAAATTTGTTATCATACTGGTGTGGATGAGAAAGTTTTTTTTCTTAGAATTTAATTTGGGTACTAACAGTTAAATTACATTCACTTATCATAAAGATAATAGGTCAATTTCAGCAACATAATATTCAATATGTGAGCTTGGTAGATATTCTAGTGCATTTTCTCATTGTATTACTTAAGCACAGCAACTTTGCCTTTTCTGTGTAAGTGTGTGTGCTGATGAGTGTACTATTTTGTGTCCTGCTTGCTCTGTCATCTTCACATATTTCCTTTGTGCAGTTGGTACTGTACTGTATTTAGATTTTCCTTTCTTGTAACTTGGAAGTTTAAAAGCTGGGTTTAGAATAACCCTATAATGTTTAATAATTTAAAAATTTTAATGGCATACTGAAATATTGGAGATTACATTATTTGTCAACAAATAAGGATGGTAAAGCAAATACGACATTAAATTTATCTGACTAGATGAAAATTCAGTCAAGCAATGAGAATTTTAAGAAATAGAAAAATCAGATACAAAGTGGTAGGTTTATGGCGATTATGTGGGATAATGTGTAACCTGTTAATCAATGTTATAAAATAAAATACTTGAAAGGAATGTAGTGTTTAAGAGGAGTGTATCTGAAGTGTTTGAAAGGTGAGATTTTCTTTTTAACTTTCCGAGTTGTTTAGAGTATGGTATTTCTGTGTGGATTGAAGACTTTGTCACTGTTCTGTTCTATTAGGAAGAATTAAAGAACAGTTTGTGTGCAAGTTTCGTTATTTTGTGTTTGTATCTAGTTTAAATGTACTCTTTCTCTTGTTTTTAATAGAAGGTTAATGTCTTTTTTCATTTCCCTCTAATGATACTTGAGAGAATGTACCAGGAACATTGGCAGCAGACCAGTGTGGACTGTGCTACTTAGAAATGAAAAATATTCAGGATCCAAGCTAGACAGCCTAGAATAGTATTCAATTATGAAAATAAACTTGTATTGGCAAATAGGTGCATATCTTTGCATTGCAGTGATGGTGGGTGTGGGGAAGCACATTGCATTGGGGCAAGACTTGTTACTTCAGTAGGATTTCCATGCATGATGGGAACTATACAAACATTAATTCTGTGAAAACACAAGAGGGAACCTGAAACTGGGTGGTTTCTCTTCTTACATATATGTTTAGGACTTGATATGGCACTTTTTCAGAAGCATTACCAGGATTGGAAAGTGGTGAGTGTTCAAATGCTGGAGTTAAATTTGTGTCTTATTTGACTCATGTACCATGTTTAATTAGGTGCAGCTATACTTCTGTATTATACGGTCTTTAACTATTGTAATGTTTTGGCTTATGTCATATTTATGAGCATCCATGCTTTAAGGAGAGGGCAGAAATTAGGAGAAGGCTTAGAATTTTAAGTGTTGTTTGGTCTGTTTTGACAACAAAATTAGAGTTTTGCTGACTCCAGAATTAAAATCATTGTATAATTTTTATTTGTGAATTCCTAAGACAAATTAATAGATTGATTTTTTTAATGACAAAGTTGTTTGCTTTCTTAAAAGGTGGTTATTATGTTTTTCAAGCATAGAAATAAATATGTACATATTGCTAAGCCATTACTTGAAGCATATATTGTAAGTCAGTGAACCAATTTCACTTCTCAGAATTTGATGGCAACTTTAGTTATGATCCATACAGGCACTTTCCATGTATCTTCAAAAGAATGATTGCAGCTTGTAAATATACTTCAAAATTGCATGTTTGGAAACTAGTTCAGAGGAGACTAGCTTTAAAGAGCTGTGTTAATGTAGATTGGAACAGAACTGCAAAATCAGCTTGTGCAGGGAAATTTGGGATGGAGGTGTTCTATCTGGTGGTGAGCTGTAGGTTTTTGGGGTGTTTTACATTCATGGTAATGGAGGAAATGTAGTCACGTGCAAAGGTTAAGTAAAATAAATCATCTTTTTGTGTAACTTTGACTGTCTTATTACAAGTAGAAAACTCTTCTAGTTGTGTAATGGTTTTAATGTGCTTTTTTGTAGATTTGTTTTTGCAGTATTAATTACAAGGACTTTTTTGTCTGGAATTCCTATTGTGTGAGTTTGACACACACAAAGATGAATTGGGTAAAGAAAGCCTCCAGGGTAATATGGTGCTGTAAATGCTCTAGTTGGTAAAAAAGCAGCTAATGGTAAAGGTGCTGCTGCCCATTTCTCCAGAATGTACCCACTACAGCTGTAAACCCTCTTAAGCAAATCTAAAGCCCCTCTTTCAAGTCTGTAACAGAAGCAAAATTAAGCATACTTGTCATAGTGAAGTCTCTTTCTTCTTCTACATGCCTCAACAGGAGATACTGTGAGCCTGTTCTCCCTCTCCTACCAATTTTAGCAACAAAGTGCTGTTTGCTTGGAAAAGAAAGAAGGCCTGAATATTGCAAGTGTGGTTTGTATGCAGAAAAATCTACACAATATGCAGAGAGGCAGCATCCTCTACACCCACATGGCTCAGCTGATCAGTGTCTTCAATGTGTGCTGTGCTTTCAGCATCAAACTCACTGTGTGCTGTCAGATCCCCTTGCAAAGTGCCAAGAGTAGTTGCAAGGTTCTCCGAATGATGTAGAAGGCTGAAAAGAGGCTGAGAGGATGAACTTTCATGAGTAAAACCTAGTAACTGTTGAACAACATTAAGCATGGAAGATGAAGAAAACCTCTGCCATGGAAGAAGAAGGAATAGTGTGACATAACTTAGAAGATAAGAATGAGTTAATGATAACTGAAAAATCATCCAATACTGCTTGGTCTTTCCTATAAATATAATCATGCCTCATGCATATAAATTCTCATCTATTCTTTTTCCATTCCATTTCTTTCCTTGTACATTTTGAGTGGTAGAATACAGCACATTTTTAGCCAGACTGCATGCAGAAAGACTCCTCATCAGAAGTACAACTAGATAACCAGTACTTGCCTGACTCACTGCAGTGTTGTGAATATGATTTTGTTGAACCCTTTATGGTACGCTCAAAACATGTAGGGCCTTATCTGCACTGAGGGCTGCAAGCACTAAGGATGGGGAGAATGCACACCTTGAAGTATTGCACTTTGAATCTTAAGTGTGTAAAGTATGAGTGCAGCTAACTTCAGAATGTCTTGAAATGTACTTCAG
Organism: Agelaius tricolor; assembly: GCF_023055355.1. Classification (NCBI taxonomy): domain Eukaryota; kingdom Metazoa; phylum Chordata; class Aves; order Passeriformes; family Icteridae; genus Agelaius; species Agelaius tricolor. Next base: position 24,609,412 of record NW_027269265.1, on the reverse strand, counting down.
AGAGAACAGCACTTACTACCACAGTAATTTTTAAGTAGTGCTTCAGAAGGAACTTTAGAAGACCTTGCACAAGTGCAAGAAGTATTTGGTTATTTTCTTCTTTAGAAACCTTCATTACTTCTATTTTTATAACAGGTAGAATGAGGCTTAAGTTCAGAGCAAAAATATTTTTAAATTATTATGGAAAGGTTCTTCAGGGAGTGCGTTGCCGACTCTTATTTGTGAGTTCACCTGCATCTTTAGTAGCGCACTACTGGAGTAAAGGGTGTGGGGGCAAGGCATCTTACAGCTACTTTATGCAGAGTGATCTTTCTTTTATGTCAGATACTTAAAATTGCAATATTTTTCTTTACTTCTAAAGCTGTAGTTTCCTGGCATTTTGTTTAGAACTCTTAATTCAGCAAAGCTTTAATCGTTTGTGTGTGGTAGGGGAGGTTGAGTACATTTGGATAAGAGAATTTTCACTATAATTAATGGGCACAGGGAAACATGACCCTGCCTAGATAAAAGGGAGTTCTGGATCATTAAGATTTAGATAATGGAAGGGGGTTATATGTGAAAAGCAATTGTCTGATATGACAATAGCAAAAGACAAATGGGGTGGGAGGGTTTACTTTGTTTTTAGTTGGTTTAGAAAACATAAACACAGCATGCTTAGTAAAACTCCAGCAGACACTATGTTTGGAAATTATGTAATGACTCCATATAGGCTGTAATGATATCCTGAAACCCTGTATTTAAACTAACCTGAATTACAATGAGAGATAAACAGAATATTTACCCATCCCTTATGAGCTGCTGCTGATATGTAAATTTATTCTTCTACTTTGCACAAATATACTTTTGAGCTACTGCTTAAACACTTCAAGGTCCTTAGCCAAACAGTTTTAATGATGCCTCCAGTATTATGAAAGTGTGACATTTGATGAATGCCTTGTATAGTTGTGATATCAGGGAAAGTGTAAACAAAAAACGCACATCAAGTCATCGTGCAACACCTAGATAATTTATAATTTTACTGTTTATATCCATCTTGACATTTTTTATCTGCCAAAGGCAGGTTTCATTTGGAATCTTAATCTGAGATTTATTTGGTGGATCTGGAAATCATAGCTGGAGTTCCCACAGGAAATGGTCCATCTACCAACAGATTAAATGGCAGTCCTGCAGTTGTTAAGGGAGCTCTGCATTTAACACACATGCATACTCATTCAGTCAGCACTGTGGAGAAAAATTAAAGTAGTAACCCAGGTTTAGGAACAATGTAGCTAAAAAGTCCCATATTTGCTGAATGACAAAGGGTTATATAGCAGCATTTCATTTTATTATTCGTGCTTGAATTTCTTGTTTGCTTTGTTGAGTCTGCTGACGAATACTAATAAATGCCTGCAACAATCCAGACGAGAGATGCCTGGCAACAAAGCTATGCGGTGGACCTCCCTGATCTTCTCCAGTTCACAACCTGACCTTTTGAAAAATTGGCTGGGCTAAGCTGCAGAATTTGGGTGTAATGGTTATTGTTAACTCCAGCTTTAGGATTTATTAATTTGTGTGATCAAGACTTACCTATACTTCAAAGTTTCTGAAGACCAAACACAATCATCCATCCATTAGAACTAACATTGTGTTTCAGTGAATCCCACTTACTGTCTGCCTAGTGATTCTGCTGTTTTGATGCATTCAGAATATAAAAATGCTTTTTCAACTGTGAGACCAGTCCAATGAAAATCTGGTGTCTTCTTAGAGACTAATATTTTAAAATAACAGTATGTTAATGAATTGCAAATGGAGAGTGGAATGCCAAAGGAAATGCCTGATATTTACACATTAATAAATGCATCACGATTAACTGCAGTGAATACCAATATAATGATTTGCCACATATATTAAAGACTGAGTAGCATTTTTCCATTTTAAATATTCAACAGTTTGTACACAATTGCTGTTTAGATGCAGAAGAGGAGGACAAAAGACTTAGTGAGGGAGTCAGGCGAAGAAACATTGTTACTAAAATAATCAGAATCCTTGGAGAATTGTAAAAAAATGCCTTTGCCAGAATAACTGCCAACTGTTCTTAATCTCTTTCTCAATTTATTTCTTTATGAAGGGTGTTGCCAGGGTTCTACACAAGTACAGGTGAATACAGAAGCATTCAAAATAACACAGATGTCCCCCAACTTATGTTGCTAAAACTGTTCTCTTTAAGGAATTAAAAAATGCACAAACCATTAAACTTCTGAGGGTTTTTTTTGGACAACTTAAATGCTTAGCTATAGCCAGAGATCAATTTTTGAATTGCATATTTGATCAATATTTGAATGGCATTGTTGTGTTCACCTGACTGGCTTCTAAAGCAGTTTGAATTGTTTGGAAGTTCTTTGCATTAGAATGATACTTAATATAATTTTTAAAAGGCCATTTCCTTTATTCTGCCTAATATTGAAATTACAGGAAGTTTTATTATATTGTACATTGCACAACTGTCTTCCAGTATACAAATACTGTAACCTAACCTGTCATGTGAATTAAAATTATCATCATAAAGAAGTGTCAAAGGATACTATGGGGTATCCTTTGACAACAAAAATTTAGTTATTTACAATTAATACTAATTTTTTTTTATTCTGTAAATGTGAGTTAGCCATTCATAAGTAAAAGTGGTATTTTTTTCTTGAAGTACAGTAGATATTAGTTTCTAAAACATCTCTGACAGAAAAGAGTAGAATTTGACATCTCTGAGCAGGAGAAAAGAGCAGGGAGGGCCATCACTGAGGTAGCACAGGCTCCAAGATGCAGTGTGGATCCAGCGCCTTCGACTTCTGCAGTTTTTTCTTCTGTTATGGTGTCATGGTTTAGGAATGGTATTCTCCAGTTCAGCACTCTACTAAAACTTCATGCAGCTCCCCCCCACTCCTCCAACTGGAGCCACAAAAGGTAAAGATCACAGGTTGAGAGAAAAGCAAATTAATGGGAGCAGCAATGAGATAAGAAAATTAACAATAACAGCAAAAATACTAATGACAGAGGGTATAGGAAAAGAAACAATTCAGGAGGAAAACACACACCGCAGCACACTCAATAATAGACCACCCTTTTCCCCCAGTAATGGTCAGTACTGGATGGCTCCCTCCAACACATTTTGTGGACCAGAAGGCACCAGAAAACAGTCCTCATGAGGTGAGGTGGTATAGAATAATGTCCGTGTCCTGGCTATGTCCCTTCCTGGCTACTACAAAAATTAACCCTGTCATTGCTGGGATCCGGACATTTTCCACCTGATAATCCAAAATTTTTGCCTTCAGGCCTGTTAGTGATGATTTCCAAAATCCCTGGGCAATTGGGGTTTCCTATTCAAGCCCACTTAGGCTTGCTGACACTCAAAGAACAGAGTCTTCTGAGACACCAGGAAAGGTATTCAGCTGTCTAATTTCTTCTGTCTCCACAGCAGCTGTCCCAAAAACTCAATGATGCTCTTTTGGGTCCTCAAAATACCCTCTCCTGAGGTAATAGGGATCAAGTGATTATCTCTGGCCCTGCCTCTTTCTTCTGTTCTGTGGGCCCTGTTTCCTCTTTATTCCTCGCTAAGAAAACTGATTTGGTCTTGGATTTCTTCTTCTGTGTAGGGGCAACTGCTACTGGCACGGTTGTTCCCCTGGTTCAGCTGCAATGAGGCCATGGTGCCTGTAGGTCTGCTTTTCTACTCCTCCCCTGGAGGGTGTTCTCTAGTTGTGTCCAGTAAAGAGTAGCCAGGGCCCAGCACACTGCAATAAATTGCTCCTCTCTGAAGTTGCCACAGCATTTTCCTCGCAGTGCAGCATTCTGTCACTTTAAACAGGGTCTTGTATTGGTTCAGGGGTGAACTGCCAAACCATTGGAGCAGAGAATTTTCCCAAAAACTGGCCCATTCTCTCCCATATTCTATGCCACTCGTGACCATCCACCCTCAGGGCAGATCTCTGAATGACCTCCCTAGAAATCTCTGTCCTGACTCTAAATATGGTGTAGACTGCACTGAGGAGAAGGTGTCAGACTTAGCAACAAGAATATACTTTCCTTAACATCCAGTAGGAATTAAAAGTTGTCAAAAGCTGTTTTAACAGGTCTGAAGGAGAAAAAGGGGGTGAAAAGCTAGGGAAAGTCATCCCCCCTGTTCTTCCCACAGACTGGGTATAATTGTTAATGGACCCCCAGAGGCAGTACCTGAGTAAGGATAGGAGAGAAACACTGAGTACACATCCCAAATTACTTTCATTGTCCTTGATGTTATCATGTCATTAGCTGATATCCCACAGTACAGCAACAAAGGGACCCTGATCCCTCTCCCTGCTCTGAAAAATATCATAGTGACAAGTATATGTGGGATTATATACATGATTATATATAATAATACCCATTTGAACAGCCCAAGCAACATTGTGAGCATTGCCTCTGGACCTAATACAACAAATACTTAGATCAAATTTGTTTCTAACCTGCTCTGGGCAGATCTGTTGAATCTCAACCCTTCATGCCTCACACTGGGCTCCAATTACGGTTGTCTTGGCTTAGGAATGGTATTCTCCAATTAATTCTTCCATTAAAACCATGTGCCACTCCCTCTCCACCCTCCAATTTGAGGCCGGAAAAGCAAAGATCATGGGTTGAGATAAGAGCAATTTACTGGGTACAGCAATGAGATAAGAAACTGAGCAGTAACAGCAACAATACTAATGACAGAGGGAATAAGAAAAGAAACGATTCACACAGAAACCACACCCCCAGTCCCCCAACCATCCCTTCCCCCTTAAGTAGGCAATACCGGACAGCTCCCTCTGCCACGTTTTCATGCCCAGAAGGAACCTCTTCTCCCTGGAAGAGTTCCTTTCCCCTGCCCCTGGCAATGGTGTGAGTTGGTATAGAGTAACTTCTGTGTGCTGGCCATGCACCCTCCTGTCTACTGCAAAAATAAAGCCTGTCCCGGCTGGAACCAGGACACATAGCTTGCTCAATGACCTCAATGCAGTTACTTCATCACTCTGTGCCTTAGTCTCAATGGCTTTAAAGTTACTATCACAGCACTTATGCACCTCCTAAAAAATATCTCTAAGAGTTTCTATAAAAATGTTCTTTTCAAGTCTTATTTCAATGACTATCTGTCTTGTGTATCTTAAAGTGAGAGGAGATATACTATCTCAGAGATAAATCCAGGACCTTTATGAGTAAGAGTTACTTAAATGTTACTCGATAGTCCCCATCCTTTTGAGCTGACCCATGATGCTCTCTGCAGAGCCCATGGTCATGTATAGTTGGGGCACTGAATGGACAATGCATCTATGTTGTGATTTCCTCTTTGCTACTGCCAAGGATTTGGCAGGTACTTTGGCTTTTTACATAGTACTTTGGCTGGGCAGAACACAGAGAAATAAAAGGAATTAGCTTTGTTTTACGAATCTACTCTGAGATTCAGTCTTTGCCTGTTATCAGGTTCCTATGACTGCCATTCTTCCATGCTACAGAAGTGATTTAGTGAGATCTTAGAGTCCTACTGAATAATCTTGAATACTATATAACTTGAAGCTTGCTGTTTTCTTTAAGCATCAGGAAACTGCATTATGAAGGGACAGCCATTTGCTCTTAGTTGCAGATTACTTGGTCTCAGTATACTACACTGCACTGAAGAAGAATTGCTAAGATAAGTAAATCTGTAGTAAGTCCAAAGACAATAAAGCTTCACTTTTTCATGTTGCTTGTTTTGGAGAAAGCATGTATTATGGACCTTTTATTACCGACCTTTTGTAATTGTTTCCTGAAATAGGAATTACTTTCTTGAAAATTAGGTACAGCACTTTTTTTAGGATTAACTCTGAATTTTTTTGTAGGTCATGGGAAAGATAAACCAGTAAGGAAATGAGTCAAAAGTGATGAGCACCTTTGACATATGCATGTATATTGCATCTGTATTAGCTCAAATATGAATGAAAAAGGAAAGTGCAGGCATTCTGAAAATGCATAAGACCTAAACCAACTCGTATCATTAATGTCAGACAATAGGATCAGATTTCTTCCACCAGACTCATTTTCTTTCTTTGCATATTTATGCCTACAAAAGCCTTGAATTTCAGTTCCTACTCATTTTCAGGATTTATGCCTTTTAATCATTCAGTAAAGGGCAAACTCTGGAACAGTCTAAGTCTTTCACAGTCATTCTGTTTGGTCGAAGTTCCAGTAGTTAAATAGCTTAGTGAATGAATATTTGTCTTTTGACAAAATGGTTGAGTCATCATTTTCAGCTCAAAAAGGAATATTTGGCCGTAGTACTAATTTCATTTGCATGGCTTGAAAATTTAGTGGCCATCAGGCTACGTTTTTAGTCTTATTATTGTAGGAAAAACATTAGATAATTTGAAAGCCAATGATAAAGAATAGCAGTTAGTCAAGTGGAAATGAAGGTGAAGTTCTAAAGTAATGCTTTTACATGCATAGTTATTGCAGCAAGTGTTGTAGAGGTGTGATTTGCAGTGGGGCAAAATCAAGTTCTTTTAAACCATAGGAAGTGTGTCCTATTATTCCAGTGTGGAAACAGGTTAGTTTTGTATAGGGCCAGGGTGGCTCTTTGCATAGATAGTTTTGTTGGATAGTGAATATTCCCTCTTCTTTGAAATTCAAAATGTTTGATATTATACAAACAAAAACCCCTCACAGACATTGAAGTTGTGTTTTTGTTTAGACTGAGAAGAAAAAAATATGTGATTGCAGCCCAGACAGTCAACAGCATCCTGGACTGCATCAAAAGAAGTCTGGCCAGCAAGTTGAGGAAAATTATTGCACCTTTCCACTCTGCCCCTGTGAGACCCCATGTGAAGTACTGCATCCAGTCTGGGAACCTCAGGACAAAAGTGTGGGCCTGTTGCAGCAAATCCAGACTTGGCCAGGAAGATGATCAGAAGGCTGGAGAACAAGTCCTGTGAGGACAGACAGGCTGAGAGAGCTGGGGTTTTTCAGCCTTGAGAAGAGAAGTCTCTGGGAAGATGTCACTGGGACCTTCCAGTATTTGAAGGGGACTTATAAAAAAAGAGGGAGAGCAGTTTTTTACACAGGTAGATGATAGGACAAGGGGAAACAGTGTCAAATTAAAAGAGGAGAGATTTAGGTAAGATACTTGGAGACATTCTTTACCCACAGAGTGATGAGGTACTGAAACAGGTTGTCTAGAGAATTTATGAATGCCCTGTCCTGGGAAGTTTTCAAGGCCAGGCTGCATGGGGCCCTGGGCAACCTGATCTCATGGGTGGCCTCCCTGCTTAGGGCAGCGAAATTGCAACTATATAATCTTTAGGGTCTCTTCCAACCCAAAACATTCTATGACTCTATGATTAACAGGAGGAATTCTGGAGGCTTTTATTAATTGAGGTTGACTACCTCAAATACAGCACAATGTTTTGTTCTACATATTTTCAAATGTAGTTAATCTGAAAGTGTCACAGTGTCATAGCTACTGAATTTGCAGTCATCTTTGCTCCTGCTACCGGGGTGTCTATGGCTCATTCTCTTCCTTTCTGCTTTTGCTTTTTCTTATTATGCCTCTTACTGCCATCCTGCTAGGGGTTGGTTCCCTCATGCAGTCTTTTGCAGACAGATGAGAACATACTATGTACATGCCACAGACCAGCTTAAAACAAATACTAGTAAGCTATAGGTAGCAAGCCATAAGTACTATTACACTTGAAGCTGATTGGTGCACCTGGAGCTTCTAGTGTCCCCATATTATCTGCAACCAAATCCGTAGCCTGTGTGCATGTTCCATTGGGTTTTGGTTTTTTTCCCTTACTCTTATTCTGTGGAGATTTCCCTGCAAACCTCTGAGGTGATCAGTGCATTTTAGAAGGGTGCTGAAAGACAGAGGGAAGGGGGTGTCCACTCAGTTTCTGCTGGATGATGGGACAGCTGAATGTGCTAAGTGGCGCAACAAGGGATGCTATTGCTCTTCAGTCTTCCAGTTGAATCTGCACCTTCTGTGCATTTATCACTGTTGGTGTGGGATTCTCTAATGCTGTGCCTTCCCTGATCTCGGTGCTTATCCCCCACTTCTCAGAAGAAGCTGTGAGGAATAGTGGGTGTCTGCACAGTATGATGTGTTTAATGTTTTTACTTGACTTTTTAACCACTCCCAGCTTAACAACATTGAATTCTGTTCTGCCTTTACTGTTTCCAGCCATGACAGCATTATCTTCCCCTAACGTCCCTCACAATCAATTCCCAGATTTAATTCTAGTGTCTTCATATTCCTTCTTCTTAACATTTGCTTTTCTTTCCCACAATGTGAACAAGCTATTCATTCAAGATAAATACATACAGAAGATCAGCTGTTCAGCTTCTCCCTATAGTGAAATATTAATCTGGGCTACTGAACTTGTACCATTTTATATGGAAAAAAATTTGTTTAGTATACTCAAGAACCAGAATCAGCAGTGGTGGTTCCACTTAATGAAATCTACATAATTTTTTCCAAAGCTTGCAGGGCTGTTTTACCCTTTCTCTGATGTTCCCTGTGCAGCCTGATTATTGCAAATGCTACTTACTCCCCAGTGTGTGTCTGCAGCATTGGTAATTAGTGCACGATACGATTTGCAGGAGGCATGAGCAAAAAAGCACTGAAGGGCATGTATTAAAATTGCTACTTAGTTTAGCAACAAGACAGGCTACCATGTATCAAAGCATAAATTATTTGATGTGGGGGTCATGGGCTGTATGAAGAACAAAGTGGTTTTAAAAATAAATTGAGTCCTATGTCCATTGATCTGACAGTGTTCAAAATGTCTTCCCCAAAGCATTCTACTGACAAATTTTGCATGCTGATTAAAAAAAAACATTACAGCTTTATTAAATGAGTAAAAACCTCTCACCTTAATGCCCGTGGGCAGAGTGCTTTCAGGTTTGGGTGGAAGAGGCTGCCATCATCTTCTCTCTTAAAAGCCAGTGGAGAAAAGACAGATCCTCTGTGTTTCACCTAATATTTCCAAGAATGCCACTTACAGCCTTCCTGTGATGCTACTTAGTCTTACCCATGTGCTTGAGGGATTTGAATCTGGATGAAAAGGTGTGCTGCAAATGAATGTTGTCTAAAGAGGCAGCATTAGCATTAATAAATACTAACACAGTTCTAGTACTATTCTAAATTCTCTTTTTTTTTTTCTTTAGCTGCAGTAATTTACAGTTAAAAACACTTATCTTGACATGGCCCAAGGATTTATCAGAAGTGTAACTGCTAATGCAGATATTTACCTCATCATGCAGTCATGTTCACTTCTGGTCTTAAAAATAAAAATCTGCCTTCTGAACTGACCTGTCATCTAGAGACCTTTTCTTCTTGTTTACAGCTCATATTCAGAATGTTACAGAAAGCCTGCTGATGCTCATCTGGCCCTCTTACTCCATGCTGCTCTTCTCTGTAGGCATTAGTGATACTGCAGGGGTGGCCTGGGAAGTGTTGCATGCGACTGTATGGCTCCAGGCATGATGATCGGGGTGTGGGAGCCCAGGTGGTGTTTGCCTTGATCCTTCTCTTAAGAGGGAGGGGCATGGAGGGGGGTTGAGTAAGTAGGTGAGGCCTTCTTCAGAGAATTGGAAGAACTCTCATGTTCAAAGGTCCAGGTTCTCATGGGATACTACAGTGATGTTAATGATCTGCTGAAAGGACAACAGCAGGGCTTGGGTGATCTGGAAGTGGCTGGGGACAACTTCCAGTTAAAAATTATTGAGGTGCCAGAAAGGTGATTTCCAGTGGTCTCTGCCAACTTCAGTGACTCTTCTGTGGTCACTTCTTAAATCCTGGAATGAAAGGAGCAAATTAATAAAACAGGAACTGTGAAAAGAATAAAAACTCGCTCTCATGCTAAGGGAGGAGAAGCGGCCTAAAACATCATCTAAAGTTCTTAGCTCTCTGAAGTGAGATTTTTCTTCTCCAACTTTCATAGGGCCAAAGTAGAGTACCTACTACTTTGGTAGGTACTCTACTCTTTGTTTAGCTAAACAAAGAACAAAGCTTCCTGGCAATACTGTCACTGGTTATTTCAACAGATATACATTGTGCTTGAATTCTTCCATAGAGTGTGACACACTTTGCTTGAGGCACTTCAAATATATATATAGCTTATAGAATAAGTGGATGCCCAAAGAGGAGGAGGAGGAAAAGTTGTCATGGCAAGTGAAGCATTGCACCTCCCCTGGAGCATAATTTGCAACTGCGTTTATACAGACACTGCGTCTGAAACAGAAGAAGTGAACAGGATATTTCATAGGAAGTTCTTTGTAATATAAATCAAATGGGAAACACAACTCCCTATAAAATGCTTTGTAAGTATGGAAACTTAGACTAGGTTAGTTTTCAGGTAGTACTTACTGGAAAGGATTCAAAGTTTTGCCCTTACGTATTGTCACTCCCAAACTGAGTCAGGTTCTTGGAGTATATTTGGTGGGGTTTTTTTAACATACATTTCTTTAGAGATCCTTGCTCCCTACTATAAGGAGGAGTAAGAGATCAAATCTAGTTTTTAGATGTAGCAGCACTTCAGAGGAAATCTGCTCAAAAACCTGCAGGATTTCAATCCAGTGGAAACAGCATATACTTGTTTTGAAGAATCCAGGTGTCTGTGCCTTGTGTTCTTTCTGCACTAGGTGTGAAATGTTATGAGGAACATATTTCAGTCACAGTACTGAAAGTAGTATTGTACTTATCAAAAGACAAAGATGCTGATACTCTGTTGATTGTTGTTTAATCTAGTGTAAAGATCAGCGGTTGCAGTTTACAGAAATGGTTAGAGTGGATTCAAATAAGTTTGTGCTGAAGTGGATGCAGAGAATACAGATGAGCAGTGAGTCCCATAACTTTTTCCTGGAGGTGGTAACACATAGCTTCATATTGGAAGTTGTTAAACTGACTCCAGCCAATTCCCAAGTCATCTCTTGGGGCCCTTGGGCTGTTGCCTGAGATCTTGTGTCTTTCCTCATTTAAGGAAAGAGGAATCTGTTGCAATACACTTGATAAACAGTTTTCAGTATTTTTTACTTGGAAACTGTGCTTACAGCTGTGTTTACCTGCAGGATGGCCACATGATAGTCATTGATTTGTGATTTTGGTCTATTTCTTCTTGATTTCAACTGTATAGACAGTTTCTTACTATTTTTGAGGAGGATGTTATAAGGTGGATCAAATAATATATGCCCGATATTTTATCCAAAACGTTTGGAAACACTAACTTTATTAAATAAGCAAAAGCTCCAATGTTTGTTCTCTACTAATCTAAATGAAAGAATGAAAAATATATGCACCTTTTTTCCATTTCCAGTGGTTTTAGGCTGCTTCCTTCTCATTTTTTAATATAATTCTATAATTAAAAGGTACTTGTTCTTACTTTATGAAAGAGCATTCGTGGTATGTGGATCTTTCTTTCATTTAAATGCCTTGATATCAGAAGTATGTCCTAAAAATATCTAGTAGCCAAGCTAAGAGAACTAGCTATCACACTCAACATTTTAATCAGATAATTTTTCCCTTTGGCACAATTTCTGCTTTGCATTCTTCAAGTTCTTTAGTTGTATGAGCCTGTACCTCACACTCTCCAGGAGTGAATAATGGTGCTTTAAATTTGTTGTTACTAATTACAGCTTGATGATACTCCTTTTGTAGCCAAAATGGATTTGAAAGGAACCTCACTATAAGAGTCTAGTTATAACCTAAAATTTTCCCTCTCTATAGCAGAAATTCATCATATCTCACTATAGTAGAGCTGAATTTTGTAAGAGATAGGTAAATAATTTTCTACAGTCAGCATTATTTTAAGAAGTCATTTAAGAGGGAGGAGGGCGTAGGAAATGATGATGAGTTTTTCATGTTTCCATGAGAAAAATCCAGTAAATGGGTTGTAATTCCTACCTACATCCATCCATGCTGTAGGTAACAGGTCTCATTCCTTAGTGAAGGGACAAAGAAGTTGGGAATCTGAAACTAAATCACTTTTTCCTTTCTACTACTGTATTATATTCTTATAACAAGCCATTTTCAAATAAAAAAATCTCAATTTGTGCTTCGTTATCCAAATGAGAAAATGTGTTTGCTTCTCTTCCCGATTAGAAACATACATGTTGGATCAGAAAAAAGAAGACTTTTGTGCTGAACTTCAGTTTTATAAGAATTCTCAAAAACACACAGGGTTTTTTATCCAGGCAGAAACTGAAGCACCGAAACTTTCAGATTTGCAAGTAACCAGTCAAAGAGGAGGAGTCCTACCTAACTGTAATTCTGGTTCTGAAGAATCAAGGTAAACCCAGAAAATATCCCTCTATATAATTTTTCTAGATTCAAATTATTGACAATATACACATGTTTTTTGAATAAATATAGGGAAATTTGCTTCCCACATGACAATCAGTAAGTCAGCTTTTTACTTAGAATCACCCTATCTGCCCTTCTTCCCTTGTGGAATGTAGCATTTCACCTCTGTATTCTTTAGCACTCATAGAATACATGATCACTGGAATGGTTTATATCACACATTGTGGGTATTTCAATGATTGTGGTCTCTACAGAGAATTTTGAAGGTGCATGTTGAACAGAATAAAAAACAGATCTTGAAAACCTAGTAGTATCTGTGGCTTTATACAACAAGCACCTGAAATGTGATGAGTGAGTAGGAAGCAGGAATAAAGCAGGGTGAAGTCCAGATGAAGCTGGAAGAGTGAAGATGAAAAGCTGTAGTATTTTGTAGCAGTCTGTGACAGGAATCTGAGCACTGGCTAATATGATTGAGAAGTTTAATACAGACTCTGAAGATTTTATTGTGTCAATAATTTTGGTCATTTCTTATCACTAGTGTTTTAACTGAGCAGTGGCCCTTTATAGCAGTCTTAAGAAATATGTACACTCATTCTATATGTGACACAATGTACAAAGGTATAAGTAGCTGGTTAGTTGTACCTTTGACTAGCTTACTGGTTAGGGAACATGCTAACAGTTTTGAGTGACTTAGGCAGTCTGAATACTAATTTTCAACTGAGAGTGTGAGAGTTGTTTTTGAAAATGGGACCAAGGTTGCAAAGCCCTATTACATACTTTTGAAAAATACACTGATTCCTCACCCGTCTAGCAGATTCTACACCCAGTTTTGCTATCTTCATTATGATCTAATGGTGACTGTTTGGGCCAAACCAAATTTTTAAGACTTTTTCCTTTTCCTTTTTGCCTTTTTGCATTAGCAGCTGAGATTTGCTGTAAGGGCAATGCATCCTGCACTAAATGCCAAGTATAATCCAGACTGCTTAGGTACAGCCCAGCATGGAGTCACCCAAAAATTGTTCATTTTACCTTTCACCAGCACCAGTCCCACTGACAATCAGGCTTGTCTGGAACACCAAGATTAACCTCCCACAGCAGTCATCATGTTGAACCATCAGTAGCTCCATGCATGTTATATGTAGGATCCTAAAGCTATATGCCAAAACCTGTCTTTGCCTAAATAGATTTTAATTAGAATATATGTTAATATTTCTTGATACAGAAAAATCCAGGAAATGTTAAGTTAGTGTTGATTTCTGTTTTAGATGGTGGTCCTGGTACTGTCAATGTGATTTATCATTTTTAGTTTTAAGGAGAAGGGAGGAGAAAATAAATACAATGGAAGCAGGTGAAAAAAGGGTGGCTGAGTACAGAAAACTGTCTGCCTAAGATAATGACTCTTTGGAGCAATAGATAGCTTTCTTTATATTTCTAGGATGTGAATTACAAATAAAGTAATGTCTACAGTGGAAGCAGGAGTTCAGAGGGTATAGCTTTTCTGTGGCTACTTCTTATTGGTTATTAGCTATGAAATGTATAACCAGAAAATGCTTAAAGAAAGCAAATGTTATAAATATTTGCTAGTTCCTTTCTAATCATTCATGTACTGATTTTGCTGCCATGTTACAAATGAGATCTGAATAATCTGTGAGTATCAATGGATACTCAAGAAGTTTTATGAGAGTCTTACTTTGAGAGAATTTTTCTGGCCGTTGAATCTTGTCTTGTTTTAAGTTGTCTATGGCTAGTAAGTTATTTTAAAACTCCAGGTGACATACAGTATGGAAATCCTGTTGTCAGTTATAATATTTAGAATCATACCATCATTTTACAGATTTCTTCAAGATGAATTCCTAGATTTTTAATGGATATTTTCATATCACTTCCTGTGGAATCATTCTACAAAAAAATTTGGTTTGCTTAGACCTGAGCATCACTTTGACCCCAAATGTTTTATTGCTGTTTTCTCTGTGTTAAGCAATGGTTTTTAGTATTTGCTTTCCTTAAGCATTTGCTGTTTATAGGCTTCATAGCCCATTTATATTCATCTGGTTTTTGCCTTAGTACTGTAGGATATTTATTTACTATTCCAGATTTGCAGATTCTTTTCAGAATTACAGCTTTAAGAAGTGGCAGAAGGGCATCCATTTTTTCTATTTAATACATTTGCAGTGGTTAACAAGTTTGTTAACAAGTTTTGATAATTTATTTCTCTGCATTTTGTTTCAGAGGGGTGGAACAGCAACTGTTTTTTTAATTATTTTTCATTTATTTTTTTTTCTCTTCAAAAATGCAGCAGTGTAGAAAGAAAGGATAGCAGGATGCTCCCTGAATTTATATCCTCATGGAATGATGCTGAAGATTTAGGTGGAAGAACAGAAACTGCATTCCTTTTAAAAGAATTGGACACTCTGAGGGCCAAAAATAAAAAGGTACAATTAAGATATTCAAGATACCAATATCTGCTTTTTTATAATTGCCTTGCAAAACATACATTTTAAACTGTGTCTGATTTAGTTTTGTTATTTATTTTAGTGCACCAATCACTAGTTTCCTGTAATTTTGGATTTTTAGTATTTGCTTAACAACTATTTCTCTGGAATTAAAAAAAAACCCTCCAACCTACTCTCTGACTTTTTTGATCAGTGAAATAGATTCTTGCATCCTGGATGGAAACCAATGAAAACCAAAGACTAGACCAGGATTTCATGGGTGGAATCCAATTAATGTGCCCTGATAACTCAGCTTTATTGAAGGGGAGAAAATTCCATCTTCCTTGAACACTGCATTGCTTTTAGTGTTAGCTGTGGTTGCATGTGCCTAAAAAAATCTAACAGTCTCTAGTCTTTCCATGAAGTGTAATTGAATATTCAAGTTCAGATATCTGTCCAAAAACAGATTTAGTAAATACCCTTTAAAAGAAAGGCCTTGATATGTGAAAGAATACCAATCTTCCATCTGATGAAGAATATGAAAAATATGCATTTACACCAGTCTTTTCAGACTGTGATGTCTGTATCTTGGTAGGAAACAGGCTATTAATGCAACAAGCTACATTATATTCCATGCGATTCTGAACTTCCTCAGCAAGAAGGACTACAGCTGGTGAAACCCAAGGAAGAGAATCACAAATAAAAACAATGGCATGTGCATTGCTACTTGTCTCAGGGAGCAAGATAGGCCAGATGTTAAAAATCATATTCTTAACATTTGTTCTTTAAACAAATAAATATAATAAATTGAACTTCTGGTTTAATGCTTAGTATTTGTATTTTGGGGGTGAGAAATCGTTGTTTGCAATTTTATTGTGGTTGAATTACTTGTTGACAGTTTCAACCAGATAAGAATTTTACTGTCCACTTGCTCAATTCCAGCTTCAAGATAAGCTGGCTGAAAAGGACAAGGAGCTGAAGACAATGAAACTGGACTTAGAATTGCAAGACAGAGCTACAGAAGCTAAGATTGCAGAAAGGATTGCAGGTACAGTAGGCAAGCGTTTAACAGATGGCTGTATGGCTCATACAGTACCCGTGGTTGCTATATGACGTGTCCTAGTGAATGTTAGCTTTATTTGCTAAAGGAGGGAAGATTTGACTTTTTTTTTTATGTGTGGCTGTTTAGAGTTGCTTAGAAAATAGATGGCTTTAACATCCTGGTACTGGTATTAGTAGGAGCTTTACCTGTATTCAAACTGATTTGGGCATTAAATGCATTGTTAACACCATGTCAATCCAATCACAAAAAGGTTGTTTGTTTTGTTGGAAGGTCCTGAACAAACAAGGGGAAATAATGATTACCAGTGCCTCTACCTTTCAACCAGCAGTTCAAATACCACTTATTGTTTTAGCTGGTTCAGAGCAATACTACCCCCTCTCCGTGTTTGGAGATAGTCTCACATTCACCTCAACCAGGGACCTGTGCTGTTCTTGAAAAATCTGCTCTTTTGGTAGTTAAAATGAATTTTTGTCAGATGATGCCATATATCCAGTGAATTAAGTTTATATGAATTCTCAGAAGGAAAGGTTTTTCAGTTTATATCTGAAAGTGAACATGTGCTTATATTTGTTGTTAATTGTTCTTTGGATAGACATACAAGCATGGAGACAGTTTGTATTCTGTGCTTGTGGAAACTGCTAATGTAATAAAGCTGGGCATTCTTATTATTGAAAAGTGACTGTGTATACAGTGTACCCCGTAGATGAAAAATAATCTCAGGTTTTCATGAAGGTGTTTAAAAAACATTAATGGGAGTGCTTTTATAAATTCATTGAATCATTTGTTCAGAAAGAAAGAGTTAGCTTGGTAAAATTGTTGCCTCATAGGTCACACACACTTCATAGAGTATTAATAGTACTAATAGCTGTCCCCAAAATATTTGTACTAAAGGGAGGAGTAACTGTCTTCAGGAAAATGGAGCAGATAATAAACTCTCTAGCTGAAAAACAGATGGCTGACATTCCACTTAATAACAAACTCCTGAGAATATGGTATAGTGTGAATATTATAGATGGAAAAGAGAGTTCCTAGATTTTCTTGATGGGGGAAGGGAAAGTCAAATCTAATCAACATCTTAGGAAAAAAATTAAATACAGGCATAATTTTTACTCTTATTTAATTTCACATAACTGCTTGCTTTATTTTCACCCAAAAGAAGAATCTGCACTATGTGTGTGTCATTGTTATATCCACCAGCCGAAAGCTAACGCAGATTGTTTGGCTTGAATATGAAGTTTCGAGTTTGTTCCTGGATATTTGCCCAGTGTTTTTACCTCTGTACATGGTTCTCTTTGGTAGAGGTGTTCATTGCTCATTAAAACCTGGAAAGAAAGATGTGTCAAAAACACAGATAGTTTTGTTTTTATGGATATGGTTGAAATACTTGTTAGGAAATTGTTGTTTTCCTACACTACTGCTTAAACTTTCTATTGATGTCCTAAGCATATTTTTTCTTCAAAACAGAGTGGCATGAATATAATTGGCATGGAAATAATAATTTAACATGCTTATTCTGTTTTTAAAGGAAGAAGAAACCAAATTTTAAAGACAGCTACATAGTGAAATAACAATGACCTTTAAAAAATAATCTTTTTTTCTCCTTTTATGAGTACAGGAAGTATAAAATCCTTTAAATGCTGAAGAGAGAGGGCAAGAGGCTACTTTACTACTTAAACTGTTTCCCAAAAGGAAGCATTGTTAATACTTCACACTTTTTTTGCTTCCTGTCTTACAGTTCTAAGAATGTTACCAAATTTGGATAAATGGTTTAAAATCTGGAATTATGTGAGCCAGACTGGATTTGTGGAAGCCTGTGTGTGTCTCTCTCATAAAAGCCTTGGGGAGAGTTCTAATGGACAAGCAGAACCTAATAAAGAACAGACGGTGTGTTCAAGGAAAAACTTATCCCCCTGCATTAAGTTCTTTGAGGAAGGGAGAACACATGCTGCTGCAATTTCAGGTTACTAGTTAATGTTTAATTACTGCAGTGTGTATAACACATGGTATAGTGAAGCTTGTAAATATGGGTGTTTGCATTTTTATTATTACTTAGTACTGACTTTATGATAAGTAAGTGACTCCACAAAATTATATTGTAAAGAACATAAGAAAGGTACACCATAAAAGTGTTATCTACTTTGAGGAATATTAGAATTCTGTTTTGAAAGGTAACCCTCTAATTGATAGGTTTTACCTCATGGAAAGAATTGAAAAGTGAAGACAAAGGGCATTTTGAAATGAAGCTACAACAGTCTACAGAAACAAATAATCCAAAGACTGTCATTTTGTGATTTTTAAATTGTTCAAAGAAAAAGTAAAGAAAAAAAGGGTAAATTTGTGCAATACTTCATGAGAAAAGAAGAAAAAGTAGAATTAAAGCAGAAGATAAACATGATGGAAGAAAAGTATTATACTGTATGAAGTAAATAACTTATTTTCAGAATGTTTTAATTTTTAAATTTTGTTAGCTAGCCTTGAAAACATATTTTAAAACTTCCTTGGATCCCTATCTCTATGTCAGCTAGTTATGGCTAAAGAAAATTAGAGAATTTAAAGTTTTGATTTCAGACTTTTAGGCATTAGAGACTATTGTTTCTGGTGGACATAGTAACCACAGGTTCCTGTAGCTTATTCATTATTCTTCTGTTGGATTTTGTGTCATTCTGACCCGATGTCAGAAGCTACTGTTAGTTTCACTCCCTCTCATGAAGAAGAACAGAGGTGGAGGCAACATCTGGAAAAGCCAGGGAAGCAGACATCATAAAAGAACAGACACCAGGATAGTGTAAGCAAAAAAGAGAACACCACGTAGGAAGCGGGTATGAAGAATAGCCAGATCTGAAATTTGGGTGTGCAGAACTTTCATATGTTGAGCAGAAAAGAGAATGGGTGTCTCCTGTGGGAGTGAAAAGGGGAAGGAGCATACATCTTCCGAGGACAGACTGAAAAATCAAGATGGAGGCATTGCAAAGGAGTGAGTCTTCAAAAAACCGAGCTGAAAGATCAGATCTCACTTTGGATGGATGTAGTAAGTGACTTCATTTTTTCCTAATGGAAGAATTAAGCAGGGGATATATATATATATGAACTTATAGAGGAAGGAGCTGGTGGAGTGTAAGGGAGAGTTATAGAGCATAGTGGTAATAGACTGGAAAAAATATCAAAGCCCTGTTCTCACAGTGCCATTACTGCAGCAAGATAAGATAGTTGGCATCAGAAACAGAGCTCTTGGAATATTTTTGTTGCTATCAGAGTATATATTGAGACTAAGAATAATTCTGAACAAAATAAAATAAAAATACTTATGCTTAAATCTTTCTGTAGCAACAGCTATTCCATGAGTTGGGGTTTTTTTATGCCAGTATCTTAATAATAATGTCACCAAAATTTAATACTTTCTTAAATCAACATCAGCTCAGCAAGGTTGAGTCCAGCCCTGTTAGGGATTTCACACCATTTTTATTGCCTGAGTACTGTAGATGCTCTCTGAAAGACCAAGGTAATGATAGGAAATACAGTGTGGAAAAAGAGGAAAGCAATGCTTCTAACATGGTGGTATATATCATACAACTTTCAGTCTCTTGGAAACTAGGGCAATATACCTACAATGAAGTCCCTATTTCGGATCTGTTTTTATGAAAATGTTGTGAATATACATTCATGGTATTTTGGAATTCTTGAATATGGTGTGGAAATATTCATGAACATTATTTGAAGTTTTCTAAATTAACTTGAAAAATAATTACTGAATATGCATATGCAATAGATTTAATAGCAAAAGTAAAAACAAATATCCAAGTGGCTGTTAGCTTAGAGTTAATTTGATTTAATATCCATAAAGTGAGAGGAAGTAAGTAATCTTGCCAGTAATAAACTTTGGGTGGCAATAACTTTCGGCACAGAAGAAAAGTATTTTCCATTTCTTCAAAGCTCACTTTAGAGTCCCTTTTTAGATGTTATTTTTCTTTCCTGCATGTCATCCATTAAAGATTAGCTGTGGAAGGTTGGAGCATGGAGAGATTATGAATGACAGAACAACTCCTGCAGAATAATAATCAGTTTTTGGTATTTAATGCTGTTTGACTTTTGCAGACACATTTCTTATTAACCTTTGGTACAAACAGAAATCCTGGTTCCTGATATCTCATGGAGAAGATGAATTCAAGATCCTCTTCCAATTAAACTGAAATAAGGCCAATATTGGGCTTTAGCCAAGAGAACTCAGTAGTTCCCAACTCTCATGTTTATAAACCTAAATATGGATGATATTTTACAGTTTAAGAAGGTAATGCATATACTTCCCTAAACCAGTTTTCTGTGCATAATTTATTTACATAATTAGTCTGTATAATCTTAGGGGGTTTGTCCTATTAAATGCTTCATTATGAATACTATTTCCTGAATATATTTTCAAAATATTTCCTGATAAATAACACAATTTTGAAAAGAGCTGCATGATCTGAATCTTCTGTACGGGAAGGTAGACAATCCATCTAAAGAACAGAAAAAAACCACAAGGTGGGGGCATCATGACTGGGAAATTCTTGGCTTAATTTTTAACAGCTTAATTTGAAATAATATGATTTTTCCTTCAGATTGTCAGAATTATTGATTGTGAAAAAGTTGCATACAGCTCTTTGAAGTACAATATATGATGAGCTGGCATAGATTAAAATGTCAATTACTAAGCTATTTATCTGTGGAAATTGTATGTAAAAAGCAAGCCAGTTTCTTCTGCATTTTTTTGTGACTAGTCTGTCCTTTCTTCCACATAAGTGCTAGGTGAGCATAAAGAATTGGGTTTTATTCAGGAATAAAAAGGTCTGCAAATTATCTACTTCTTGGGGCGTTACAAAACTTTCCTTTAATGTGACAAATTATAACTTGCAAACTTTAATGCAATGTTTATATTTTCCCCCTAAAAGTAAATATTCAGGCATCAGCAATTACTGAAGAAAAAAGTTTAACAGCATTATGGTTTGAATTTTGAAGTCAGCTGTGTTTAGTGTGTTAGAGGCAGAGGCTTAAGTATTGTACAGGGATTGGCTTTCACAAGAACTGCCTTGGGGTCTGTGTATAATACTCTCTCCTATTCTTTTCCACTTTATTTTTTTTTTAATTGAATTGTGATCTGAGTACATAAAGAAAACCCTATGCAGAGCTGCCACTAAACAACTTTAGCCTTTTATTAAGAACACTCTTTTTATACCATTGGAAATGTAGGAGCAGATGAATGCAATGCACTAAATACATACAACAAACACAAAGCAATAAAGAAGTCAGTGTGTTCTATCAGTGTTTGTTCAGATTGCTTTATCTATAAAGTCACATTTAGGTGTAAATTACTTTTAGTCTATAACTCCTGGTACGGACTGGTGAAAACCCTTAAGTATTTTTCCTATGATCTTCTTATTACTATTTTACTTCTAGTTTTTCAGTTGTACATCATAACTGAAAGTAAATGAATGGTAGCTTTCAAAAAGAGCTAGAAACTTAAGTTGTCTGTTTCGTAATAGAACATGTCAACACTATTTTTAAGTTGACAGTGAGCCCTGGAGTTCCTGATAGTTTGCCATTAACCTGAATAAGAACCCTGTAAGTGCTTTAGAATTTGAACATTTCTGGGGATTATCTGCATTTTGTAACATGTATAAGCAGAGACCAATTAATGAGACATTTTAAAGGCTTTCATGGCAATACAGGGTTTTTTTTCTTTATTTGGCTATGATAAGATTGACTTATTTAGAAGTTGTGAGCACAGTCATTAAATTTAATAGAAGGAAATCTCAGAGGATTTTGATTTCTAATTTGAGTGGATGAAAAATACATACAGGTTTGTATTTCTGCAAGGAGAACAAGCATATATCCATACAGTCAAATAAAATTTAATATATATGTAAAACTTACTTATATTGAAAACCAGTTATTGTAGTGTAATAATATTTACTGTATCTTCTGAAATACAGTAGCACTGTGTATAGTGATCTCATATTTTCTTTAGAAGATTGGCCTGTATTCTAATTTTACTTTTTTTAATGAGTAATTTTAAAAAGTGATTTCTGCTGCCATAAATAAGTGATTTCTGTTTTTAGTCCCAAAATTTTCCTCTTTTGCCTCTCTTACTCAGTTTATTTTATTTACACTGATGACCTCTAGGAAATAAGCAAACAGACTTTTATCCTGGGACTTGTGCTTTCCTTGCTTCCCCCAAAGTTCCATGTTTGGGAAATCATGAAACACTGTTTAAACTAGAATGATTTCCAGCACACCTTCTCAGTAGTGCTGTTTTAAAGGTGGTTTAAAAAGTATAGGAGATAAGTTTGCCAAAAGAATCAGGTTCAACTAAGAAAATATGTACACTGCTTTGACTCAGTAAACTCATACTTGGTATGGTTCATCTTCTTCATATTTACTTTTGCCCATATTAGAAAACAATTAGCTTACTAAACAAATTTGAGTATTTGGGATAAAAAAATCTACTTTGAGTCTCTCTCATTTGACTAAGAATTACATGAGATTTGATAAGCTTGTTTAAAAATGGACATATCCAAATATTATTGTAAACACCCATTGATTTGTTTTACCTGCAATATAAGTATTTTACTTAGTTGGCTTACATAGTAGCTAATAATATTTGTTAATGTAATTTAACTGCTGTGAACCTTTACTGAACAAATATTGAAATTTATACAAGTCAAAGAAAGAGAATCTCTAATGACTTTTGTAAAAGCTTCCATTTAATAGTTAAGGAGAAAAGTTTATATGACATACCAGATGCAATTAACAGTAGATTTTACATTTAATAAAAAGAAAGAAGCATATGTATTTGCTTTATTCATTCCATCATAATTTGCATTAGAGCTGTGGGTGTTTAATGAGCAAATTCCAGCTAAAATGCTATATTGATTTTCTAAGTGAACTTTGTAATAGCTATCTACCTTACAAAAGCTCTCTGTTTACAATTGTTTTCTTTACTAAAAACTAAAAATGTTTTAGAATTGATGAGTTTAGCATAATGATTCTTTTAAAATAAAGAGCTCTTTTAGAGTGTGCAGGGGTTTTAGTTACAAGGAGAAAGATGTTATTAAAATATTAAAAAAATAAAGTTTATACAACTAAACTAAAAGTGCTGTACTTTTATAAACTACAATATTTGCAAGCATGGGAAAATAATCCTTTTTTCTTAATTCAGTTCTCTGGGATTTAAATATTTTAACTCTTGAATGCCATTATATATTTATATATGAATTAGTAAATGACACAATTAATTTTAGCTTAATACTAGACTATTCATACTGCATTTAGGTGTGTCATTTTCTTACCTGAAATATGAATTCTGTACAAATTTGTGTTTCTTCTTGGTCAGGCCTCAAGACGGAAAGGATAGGGGTGGTTGGTATGCCAATAGAAGGTCTCCAAGGAAAACCTTGTAATGGTGACCAGAGCAGTTGGTGAAAAAGTAGCTGGACCTGTTTTTCCTTTGGGTCAGGCACCTAGTCAGTGTAGCAGTATGGAGTTAGTATTTTGCTGGATATGTCATATCTTGAATGGAATTTAGAAGCATGACTTGGTAATAATAATTTTTCACCTCACATTTTAAAGAAGCATGGGATGATAATCTGGATAATTTTTACTCTTTCTAGCATGAAGGAATGTCATGTCACTCTTTCATAGACTCTAACTGGACAGCTTATACATCACTTGTTTTCCTAGATATGGCACAAAATGTTTTGCTTTGCTGCTGCATTGAGGCCTAAATGTGTATGCATTTCACTTATTTCAAGCATGCTGTGGTCCTTACGGTCCTGAACTTCTACTTGGTGACTCATCCATAGCTCAGTGTGAATGGGGAATGTTCAGACTACCTGCAATCATGTGACTGTGATAATATTCCCTAGAGTAGGAAAAAAGGAATTAAAAAAATGTTAGGAGTCAGAAATGTATAGCCACTGGGTAAAAAAAAATCAAACCTAAATTCAGCTTTGGCTGGTGAAGAGATCAGGTGACTTAGTCATCCATAGACCATTAAAATGAGCTAGGTGAGGTCTTTAAGTATTTTTCAAATAATTAACTTCTTTTGGAAGTGTCAGTATTGCTATGTTGTATTAATATGCCATGTATCTAAGTATCTTTTTTTTTAAACTTAGATTACTATGCAAGCATCTTACATGGTTTTCTGCATTTTCCCTAATCTGTTTTAGTATTAAACTTGCAATATTACTTTTAAGAAACAGAACTAAAAACCAGACACTTTTAATTGATATAGAATGACATAGAAGTGACATGAATTTTATATATATATATATGTGTATATATATATATATATAAAATATATAATTTACATGAATGATATAGAATTTTTTGATGCAATTTGGCGATCTGGTCTGTGGGATATTTACACCAATGCTTTACTTTAGTGGAAGGATAAGAAAACAACAAGAAAGAATTGCTCAATAAAGTTACTTTTCATAGCTGCTGGTTAAAAGACAGTGGTTTGTAATAGACTTTTGGGTGGGAGAAGGGTTCACTGTTCAAAGGCAATTAGCATCTGAGCTGCTGTCAGGAGTGGTAAGATTTCAGATAAGCAGCATGCTTAAATAACTTGAAAAATATCTTTTTCTGAATGCTTTCATACTGTTACATGTACATTACTTTGGTTTAATGACAAAGAAGAAAAAAAGATGTTTTTTAAAAGCCTGTATAGTCATTATTACCACTGGCCATATTTATGCAGAGAGGGACTGAGATATGCCAAAAGACAGTCGCTCTATGTGTACATGTACATTCAAGATCCATTGCAGGAGTCAACGAACTGTGGGGTTTCATGCTGAGGTGAGGGTGTTCTAAGGTCTGACAGAAGTGGTGCACTTGAACAGGCCAGAAAGAAGTTAGCTAAACTAGAAAATAATTAACCTCATAATAGTAGTAAGTGCCAAATCTTCAGTTATTTTAGACAACTTTCAATTCATTGCAGCAGTTGTTTTCAAGGTGAAAATTGCATAGTGTTTCCACTTGCAGCTTTATGGAAAGGGTTCTCTGTGAAGTGTCTCTGTTATGGTGCTAGATAAACGGACATAATTTTCTGGAGAAGCCATAGCAAACAAATATATTTAGGTACTGATAGGTAATAATTACCATACAGAATCAAGCTGCCTGTGTATTCCAGATCCAGTCAGGACATAGCAGTTGCACTGTAGTTTACCCAGGCAGTCATTGCTCTGGCACTAGTTTCCCTGCCATCACAGATCTCAGCAACTGAAGTGGAAGTCTGGTGAGCTGAAATGCACAGTCTAGGTTACCTCCTATGGTTTTTTCTTGTCCTTGCTGAGCCACCTACCTTTGCAGATATCAGATGCATTCTCTGCAAGTGCTGCAAACTTATTGCTGGATACCAGCCAGTGCAAACGCAGTGTTACAGCTGCCTTAGTCCTTAGTTTTTCCATTCCACATCAAGCAACGTTTTCTTGTTGCAAACAGGGGAAATAGATCTTCAAGGAAAAAAAAACACTATTCTTCTGGATTAAAGAGAATTTAATCAGTGTTTGTTAATTTTTGCATGCATTTCAAAATCTGTGCTTCCAGTGCTGAATTTCTTTTGGTGGTGTTGTTGGGACACAACTGTTATAGCTCTGACCTGATGACTAGGCTTGTGGCTCCTCTGCAAACTTTTTGTGAGGGGAAGGACTGGACTTTCACAATTAACATTTAGCCTTTCCCTGTCTGATTTTGTGTATTGGGCTGTTAGCCTGCAACATTTTGCTAGGCCTGCAAAAAATGCTTCCTTACTCCTCAGTGACAGTCTTCTCCCCAGCTTGAGGACAAGAAGATTCCTTGATAAGATAAAATGTATTTTGTGCCGGTAATATAGTTGCTACAAAAATGTGCCACTGTGTTTCTGTTGTTTCATTCTGTGAAGACAAATATCATGTTTCATTATGTATTCCACTATGAAGTTTTTTTGTGCAATATGTACAGAGGTGAAGTAAGAGTAAAATAACAAATAAAGGCAAAAAAGTTGATCTCAATTTAGGTAAGAATGGAGGGACAAAAGCTCTAGACTTTTAGTAAAAAGGAGGAAGTAAAGAGGGAGGAAGACTTTCTTTGAGATCGTAATGACTTAAGCAGTGGTTGAGGGAGGAGCAGATAGTTCTGAAGGGAGTAAGGAAGCCCAGCAGCAATGCTTTAATAGAGAAAATTCTTGAGAAAGAAACATCAAAATTTGAAAAAACTATGTTAGGAGACTATGGCTATGCCCCAGTTTGACAGACTAGAAGGGCCAAGGAGAATGGAGAATTCAGGAACCCACAGATCTCAGTTGAGATTTTGAGGTTCTAGTGAGAGAGAATATAGAACTCTGTCTTGGACTGACAGCAGTCATACAGCATCCTGAAAGTCCCTAGACATTTTGAATGCATGGTTTTATGATGACTGTGAGGAGAGATTTGCAGTATTGCAGAGGGAAATGATGAAAGTATGAATAAAGATTTTAGTGGAGGCAGGGTCGGGGTAAGGATTCTGGCAGTGTGCCAGAGATGGTGTTAGACATATTGACAGGGGAGAGGCAGGGAGAAAATGTAAGCTCAGGATGAGGAATGACTTGAAGGTGTTAGTTTGCTCCTAAGGATAGACAGTAAATCTTAGTTTATTGGTACCTAATGCTCCAAGGTCCATGTATGCTGTAACAGATAATATAACAGTATATTACACAATAAAGTAAAGGCTTGGCAGAGAAGGAGAGATGCCAGCTGTGCCACTCTTGTGATACCAGAGACAGACTATAAAAATATTAGAATTTTTAATATCACTGTGCCACCCTGATAGGAAGCGGTCTGATGGTAATAGTTTTAATGTATGATTACTTTTAACTCTGTGTCCTAGAAGAAACTTGCTAGTGTCTTATATGATTCTGAGCTTTAAAATTATTTTTCCATTAAGGAAGTATTCAGAATGCCCAGCAAATCACTTTCTTTCCCTGTTAGATTTTATAGGGGTGAATTTGAAAACACATAGCTTTATTTAATACCTTAAAGTATTGAGTGTAACAATTAGCAGCAATTTAGTGTGGTGTCTAAGAAGCAATATAGACTTTATGCAGAATAATCCAAGGTCATTGGAGAAGTGTTGATTTTAGGAGGGGGTGGCAAAGGCCAACATAAGTGCATCTAATAGTGCTTTTCCCTGTCAAACTTGTTTGTTGAACACACTTTTGCAGCTCTGGTGGAAGAAGTTTATTCTGCTCAACGGGAACGTGATGAGGCTGTCATGGCAAGGCTTAGGTTAGCCAATGAAGAGAGAGATGAAGCATTTCTGCGAGTCCAGCATTTAGAAGAGTCTCTCAAAGAGTAAGTATACATTTCCTGCACCATGTAAAAAGGCTGTTGTGTCACTCTGTGACAGTCATAAGCTGCTCAACAGTGGTTATAGGAAAACTTAGCACATTATTATCCGTGCAATAAAATAAACTAGGGCTAGTCTTACTGTGTTATTGGTTCATTTGTTTGCTGTTTTATAAAACCCTGTTTTTCTCTGGAGACTGAGAGAAGGTGAATAATTTTGATCACAAAAATTAAAAATATAATCAAAAGCTTCAGTATTGATTTATTGAGGGAGAAATAAGATGAATGTGACATTTTATAGGGATCTTTTGACACAGAGTACCAGAATGTCAGTCAAAAGATGCAACATATAGGAAATCAATCAAGCCTTTAAGCCCACCAGGCATTTCCTTCAGCAAAATTTCTACTAATTATATGGGTGACACAGTAAAAATATATGGGTTTTTTCCCTATCTTTAGTGTAGGAGCAGTTTGTAAGGTAGTAAGGGTACAATTAATAGTTCATAGATTTTTATGTATGCCATTTTAACTCAACAGAAATAGGCAATCGTATGTTAAACAGAACTAAGTCAGGGGAAAATTATAAAGAGTGGTTTCTTTCTCCCTTGGGATGTAGGCAGCTTTGAAGCTACAGTTTGCTTCTCCATACAATCCTTGGCCATCTGATTTGTGATGATCTTGGTGATCATATTTGTTAGTCCCACAAAGACTAGAGTGGCTGAGAAATTTCTCTTACTTTTCTGCCAGGAGAAATACAAAGAAACAAGCTTTTCATGGCAGGAGACTGAAAAGGTGCAGTTATTAGTTTACTAAATGACAGGCAATGATGTTTTAATTAATTGATTCTACTAAGAACACTCCTCTTTCAGGCAGAGAACCAGTCATCTTCTTTTGGGTATTGTTATAGTTCAGGCCAGACAATATTATCTAAATTAATTTCAATAATCTGAACATAGTTTGTCCACCATTACTCTGTAGAATTTACAAGTTAATAGAGTAGTCTTGTATGTTCCAAGAGTAAAGAAAGTTTTGTATGGCTTCAAACATCACATAATCCTGTATATAAACAGTTAGCATAAACTCAAGATCTTTGATCTTAAAGCTCTCAAGTAATGCAGAAAATTAATTATTCTGGTCAACAAACTTGGTCAATGGCTCGGGTTTCTGGCATATTGCTGCTTTCTCTGCAGTGGAATCCATAGACACATGAGTGGCTGTTCTTGCCATACATGAATCCCTCAAAACACCTTCACTTGTCTTGAAAACTGACTTAGTTCTAAGCAAAAGTATGAGAAAAGAGAGGAAACTACATTTCTCAGAGAACATGCACAGTACCTTCCTCAAAAAGGTGTCATTGCAGAAGGCGCTGGAAACACTGGTAATGCCAAAGAAGTACTTGTTTCCAGGAGAATCAGTGACTCCCTTGACTGATAGTTTGAAGCCAAGCTATTACATTTTATTGCTATCATTTAGAGAACAGCAGTTGTACTAGCTGTCATCCACTTGGGTGTTCTTTCCCATGCTCTATAGAGAGGTCTGATACCCTGATGCCATTCACAGTCTCAGAACTGGTTTAAGAGATTTCCCTGTGGAGAATATCAGCTTTCTTTTCTAACTACCACCCTTAATAGTTTCTTCCTTCCTTATGGTGGTTGTTCAAAAGGTCAAGTTCCCTGTCTGAGATGTGGAGCACATAGAGATTTGGGGTTTTTATAAAGAACATTGGCTACTTGTGCCACACTCATCAAGTTTTAGAGCACAAGTCACTCTTCCCATCTGCTTTGGACTTACTCCAATCAGAGAACTTTACAAGAGTACAATATTGAACAGCCTGCCAACCTTTATCAGGTGCTTTAATTCTTTCTTTAAATTAGCAGCTGGAGCAGTTCTATTGTCATTATTTAACTGTAACAACTAAAATTCTTTCAGCCCTGTTGGCTCTAGGGGTTATGTTATCAGAATATGTTTAGAAGTGGGAGAGGAGGAATCCTTGATTACTGCTGTTTAAAATCATAATGTTTTCATTCATTGTCTATGCACAGCACAGGGAGACTTAGCAGGGCAAATACACAGCTCTGGATGCTACTTTTTAAAACATATTGCCACCTAAGGAGATGTTTGTATACCTACAGATAGATCCCTTGTGGCAGTTATATGCTGAAGGTATGCTTATGGAAGAAGTTCATGTTCTTTTTTCCACTCCCATTTCTCCCTAAGGTATCTTGCTTACCCAGCCTGTTGGTTGGCTGGGTGGTTTTGTTGACCCACACTTTTAGCAGTGTAGAAGTCCTCTGGAGAAGCTGGGTCAGTCCTGCCAATTTACTTTGACAAATACTGTTCTTTTCATTGTGAATACAAACTAGCTGGAGATCCATTTTTAAGTCCCACATGAAGTGGTACTTAGAGCAATGTAAAAACCTAAAGCAGGATCTTAAACAGGATCTTAAAGTAGGACCTTAAAGCTGGACCAAGGATCGAGCTCTGAGAATTTATTATAATAATATAATAATTAATACTATTATGTTTGTTATTTTATTGTTTGTGTTACTTTATTAATAAAGTCAAACACAGCAAAGCTTAGCTTTTACTTTATTTTGTTTAGTTCTGATGCTGACTGAATATCTTGGAGTAGTTCCTGCTTGTGAATGCCATATAAATATAACAGTGATAGTATATTCTGAAATATACACTGATAGTATATTCTGAAATATTTCTTTTTAATTTAAAAATTTTTATACTGGTTGATTTACTATGCCTTACGTACTGTTATCTGCAAAAACTAATGGAAAAAGTGGTAGCATGCTGTCAAGTGTTCTATAATGTGTTTTAGCTAAAATCATGGCTTTGGAGCAGTGCCTGTCACAGCACTGCTGAAATGTTGCTGTGTAGAAGATGTTTAATGGTACTATATCTGTCTGAAAATATCATAGGCTACTTTTAGTAGAAGTCGCTATTAAGTAAGTAGCAGTGGAGTGGTAAGGTAACTTTAATATGCTCATTTTTCCGGAAGAGAGATCTTTGTCCATTTAACTAACCTTAGATAAAATAAAATGTGTACTATCCCATTTATTAGATTTTTGTACTATCACTTACTACTTTTACACAGCCAGTATTCAATGCTGTATGACTAAATTCCTCGTATCATCTTTGTATTTGACAGGTCAATATATGTTCTGTTGAAATAGAAAGGGAGGAAAGTGCAGGCAGGTTTGTTCCAGAATTAAATAGGGGCCTTGCAGAGAATTGGCTTAGCTTCCTATTTTATGCAAGATATAAAATCAAAATATTTTTAAAGTTACTTCAACTGGTTTGGGATTTTTCCCTCATTTTGAAAGAAAGAGGTGGAAAAAGAATTCCTTAAAAATGAAAAAAAAAAACCTATCAACAAAGCCATGTTCTGTTTCATTTGGGGTGCAATAAAAACAAAAAAAAAAAACGCCAGCATGTAAAAGTTGTAAGCCCAGAAATAAATAAAATAAAAGCATCAGTCATTTCTATCACTGGGGAACTTTTTTCATCTAAGCACATATGAACAATTGATCCTTGTAGTCATATATAGCAGTAAACATTAATAACTTAACAGTCTGAAGTCAGTGCTGAAGATATGGAGCATTATTGAAAGATGGAGTCGAGCAGGTGGCACTTTAATATGTTCAGTGTCATGGTTGACTCTAAAGACTAGTAGAATGAAATTACTTGAGGTTCTAAAGATTTAAAAAGCGAACTCATTTTGCTGCACTAAGGAAATGCTACTGATCAGGCTTTCTGTGTCCCTTTTTTCTAGGCTAGAA
This sequence comes from Agelaius tricolor, assembly GCF_023055355.1. Taxonomy (NCBI): domain Eukaryota; kingdom Metazoa; phylum Chordata; class Aves; order Passeriformes; family Icteridae; genus Agelaius; species Agelaius tricolor. The sequence continues at coordinate 24,578,480 of NW_027269265.1, read as the reverse complement.
AATATTAACCCTGAAGAAAATGACATGGTAAGCCATTCTCTGAGGAGATTTCTTGATGTCAGTCTTATATCTTAGAGGCTTAAGTTCAATTGAGTGGGTTTCAAGAACTAAGATGTGGGAAAAAGAAGAATTGACACACTAATAATGTACATCTTTGCTGCAATATGAAAATTCAATAACTTCACTCAGTCAATTTACAATTCACATGTGCCTATTAATTAAAACCCTATATTAAATAAAATATATTAAAACTTCATGTCTGACTAACATATAATGCTGTTGGTAGACATTACAGGAATTACTGAACAGAATAAACAATGCAGACACAGGGATAGATATACTGAAGAATGGAGCTATAATTCTGAACCGAATACACAGGACCAAAGAACGTAAAAAGAAAATAATAGCTGAGGAAATGAATGCAGTAATAGAGCAACGGGATGCTGCTTTATCTCAAGTAAGTCTCTACAAGTATATTATCACTCAGTAGAAAATTTCTTTATTTGTTTTTTTTTTCTTGGATGGGGGCAGGGGTTGGTTTACTTTTGGGGAAGAAAACTATTTTGTTTACTTTTCTCTCTTGAAAATCTCAAAGGAGAGCCCTTGTAGTAAATGTCTGATTACTAATCAACTTTTTCTTCATGGTAGTAGTGTCCATTAAAATGGCATCACTGTGTTTCCTGAGAAAAGTTACGTTTGCATTTTTTGGACTTCATTACTCTCTGTCTTCTTTCTAAAACAAAATGGTTTTCAGTGAGTTGACCAATCTAAGCTATTTAGGGCTTAGTTTTGAAGTGTGCTGTATTGGTAAAATGCATTGGATGACAGTTAACTGGGACAGAAGAATTTATAAAGGTTTGTAAGTAGCAAAAATATACATTAAAGGAAGGTAACAGTATCACATGCAACAATGCCAGCAATTCCTCCCTTTGTTGCTTCGAATGCAGGAGATAAAAATCAGCATGTGGTCCTTGACTCTCAGAGTCTTACCCATCTACTACATGACTTGAAAGAACTTGGGTTCTTTTTTCTGCTCAGATCACTCATTGCCTGCAATTTCCTATTTTGACACAACAGTAATTGTCTTCATTCTCTTAATCATAAAGAGAGTTTCCTTGCATTTTTCATCTCATGGAAGACTTTTTCTGTCATTTCTTTGGTTTGAGTTTAGTTTTTTTACCGACCATTTTTTAATGGATTTTTAACTCAATAGGAAAGAGTTGTAAGGAGGAGCAGACCAAGTAGGGAATATATCTCCTGAGAAAAGATCTTAGACTGGATGAAGCCCTTATGCCAGGCAACAAATTTAATCTGACTCTTCCAATATTGGAAATTTTGATTTTTAATGTAAGTAACCAAAGTTGGCCCACATGTAACTAATTTAAAGTCAGGTTTGTGATCTTTAATTATATCAATAATGTTAATTGAATTTATGTTCTATTGAGAAGTCCTCTGATAAAAGTTCCCCCTTTACAAACACTGTAATTTTCATGCTTTTTCACTCATTTTTTACATTCTCTCCTACTTTAACCTTGAAAGCCCTATCTGCCTGGTGCTTAGAATATTTTTTGTGTCTGTCAAGAGTATGTATTGCAAAAAATCTTACTGTATTATTGGTGTTATTTTACTTTCTGAGTCTATTTTTTTCTTTTTATAATAATATTGCTGGGATGTTTCCCAGCACAGCTACTGGGAATCATCCAAAAACCCTTCCAAAAGTTTATGTTCTTTCTTCTTGCACGGGGTATTCAAAAAGTGAACATCTTGTAACAGGAAGGAAGAGAAGGATCTCTTTTGCTGATCTTGATATTTTTGTTTTCATTATTTCAGTTTTGGTTCTTTGGTTCTTTCAGGCATACTTGGACCATGAAACTTCTATCAATGTCAGAAGAATTTCATTGTCAGGCATTTTAATACACATTTTAATTTAATTGATTTTAAGCTGCCAGTTTAAGGAGTAAAATTTTCCAAGTAATCAGCTTGAAAATTAATAAAGATAATAATTTTGGATTGTAATGGCTCAGGTGTCAGCACTAGCAAAGCCATCTTTAGCCATATCAGCAAAAAGCACAGGTAATGTTAACTAGATACTGCAGCTGAAAAAACAAATTAATAGATTAATAAATCCTCACAAAATGAAGATGTAAATATTTGGTATTAAGCTGTAGTACTATGTTACCACTGGCCATTTATAGCACCATTGTTGTTTTAAATGAATTGTTAATAAAACTGTTCATCATGTGTTTTCAAATATGTGATGCTTTTACAGCTGTTACTGTTGAATCTAGAAAATAGGTCCTTGGAATTGAAGCTACCTTTTCAACCTGTGTTTCTCACTTGATGATTCCTTGGGAATTCATACCATACTTGAATTATTAGTAGTCTTTTGTTAACATTGCAATAGCAGTAGTTATTACAGTGCTAACAGCAAGAACAATAGGAGAGGGATTCTACATTAGACCACAAAGGGACTAGATATAATTCAGGGGATGTATATGCTTAGCATAACAAATGCAAATTATTGGAAGTTAGATCTGGGGTTGCCCCAGGCATTCATAACACTGCAAGTTAAAATCTGTTTCTTTTTGTGGAAATGATATCAAATATGAAGGGGGGAATTGAGAGCAGATTGAGAAGAAGCAGAAATAGAGTAAACCATTGGCATGCTATGCCTGTCCTCTGGAAAATGCATTTGTAAAGTTCAGGGTTCACTGGGCAATGGAGGTGGAATGTTTCATGAGACATGGTGTTGCTTTGTTCCTGGTTGCTGTTGTATGGTGCTGGAGACAGCAATGTCATTTGAGTGACCACCAGAGCTGGTTCCATATGATAGACAGCTGCCTACACAATAACAAGAGTCTGGGCTGACTGTGTTTAGTGAAGCTGCATCTATTGCTTTTTGCTGTAATTTCCTTCATGATAGCCTGGCATTTGGCAATTGAGCACAGCAAGCCTATGTAGTGTCTAGCTTTGGGGGTTAACTCATGGGATTTCTGATTTTTCTGAGTAAGAAACAATTATGTGCAAACTTTCACAGCTTAAACACATTGCTTTGATTTCAAGTGGGGAATAAAGTACATTTATAGAGAATGGACATTCTTTAAACTATGCATTTCCTATGACCAGGTAAATACAGATTACTTCCACCTAGTCATCTAAATTCAGTTTCATCATGCTTTTTTTGGTAGCTATACTACTGAGCTGCATTTAGTTGGACTGCAATTGCAGCATACTCAATGATTAGCTTGTTGTGATTCTTCTGTTTAGATTTTACATGATTTTTATTCTTCAAAAAATGAAGAGCACTATCCATGTCTTAGAAAGGCCATAAAAATGTTTTTTCTAGCTGTAACATCCAAGAACCTCTGTGTATTTTTTGAGTTTTCCAGCGTGAGCATTGCTTCTTACTAGGAAGCAGATTGAGGCACTTCTCTCTCTGTATTGAGCTGTGCAAGTGTATGTAATCTCAGATCTTTCACTAGATTGCTGAGCAAATATGCAAACTACTTTTTGTATGTGTGAAAACAAATGAAATGGTATAAACTCAAATATTTGATACTACTTTTAGTATGTATTTTCAAGTGAATAATAAACAAACAACTAAAGCATGGCTAAACATTGACATCCATCTTCTGTATCAACCCCCTTAAAAAAACAAACTCAACAGTTTGGTTGTATTTGCTAAGATATGTTTGTTAGTGAACAGATATTGTGTGATACTGAGGATCTACAGTGTGTTTTATGACTGATCCTCTGAAAGAAATAAAACATCATTTTCTTGTCTGTAACATTCAGTTTTGTCGTAACTCATTCAAGGAAAAAAGTTGTTTGTCCAGTTGATCATAATGCAGTTTTACCTTTCTTGAGAAATCTCTCTTGCTTGAGTAATCCAGTGAGTGACAGACACTTAGTAGAGATTCCATATGGCATAGTCACATTGTGTGATCCTCATAAAATACTCTAAAGAAGTGGTTTCCAGCAGGAGGCAATGCAGTACAGTGTCTCAGCAATCTATCAGCCACATCACACCTTGTGGACAGGAATGTTAATATCATTACAGGGTTGGCAGCCGAAGACTCGAGTAAGCCATTACAATTACTTTTCTTCTGGTTTAGACAAGAAAGGGGACCTTTTAATTGGTACAGCTTGAAGGAAGTGATTTTTTAAAGCTCATTAAGAGATTAGGAAATTGTGTGTTTGATATGTTTCCAGTCCTAACTAATTCTGTAAATGTGGGAGGTTTTTAATTGGTAACAGTCATTTCTATACAGAGTTTTAAATATTAAAGATATATATAATTTGCTGTTAAGGAATAGCAGTGGTTTCATGGCTGGCAAAGTATTACCTCTAGTACACTGATCTTGAAGCAATAGTGTAACTGGCAAGCAAACCTGGTTTTACAGCTTTGAATAGTTTGACCACATCCTGCTGTGCAGGAACATGCTTATGACTGTTCATGTAAAAAATTGGCAGGCACCCAGTTGCTCATCTGAAGCAAGTTAAAGAATCCTTCTCCATTTTGAGGCGCTGCTTGGCAGCAGGCAGCACTTTATCATCATTGAAAACAATGACGAGATGCACTGTGCTTAACTTCCCATCACTATCAGTTTCGACTAATGACTAATAACTGATAAATGTCTTAGAGCTAGTCAGCTTCTTGCTAGCTTTTCTTTTTTTGTTTTTGTTCTGCTAAAGTAATTTTCTTCCTTTTACACCAAGTAGTGTAAAAGGAAGAACTCTGTGTTGCCTGTGATTTACAGAGCATTAAGGCATTCTCAGCACTGGAGTGAACAGATCTTACTGAGGTAGTAAATCCAAGAGCTGTACAAAATGTAAAAACAAGAAATATAAATGAAAAAAAAAATTTACAAATTTTGGACCCTTAATAGGGGAATACTCAGGTGACAGGTAACAGTGCCTCATGACTCTTGGGAGAGAGGTGATCCCTTTGCAAACCAAACCATGGTGTGGGGATGGGTTTTTTGTACTTTTAATTAGAGGTCTGGTTTTATACTCTGTGTTTTGGTTACCTTTGGCACTTCTTGATTAAGAATGCTAATCAAGTTCTTGGCTGGCAGGAGCATATCTGACAGTATCCCCCTACCTACTCTCTCAAGGTGCTTACCCTACTTTTCCATTTGCGACATGTATTTGGGAACAGGAAAAAAAGAGGTAGGATGCAGTATCCATAGTTGTTTATGAACCAGGCAGCTGCTGTTGGATACTGATGATTTTGGTCATAAACTTATTTCAGGAGGAAAGTGAAAGTAAAGGGAATGTTTATTGTACTTTGAGGATCCAAGAACCATGCTTGTTCACTAATGGCTAGTTTCCTTTGGGAAGGCAACAGCAAGTTGATGTTGTTCTCATTTGCATCCTTTTCTCTGAGAGGTAGCTGATGAATGGGCATGGGGAAAATTCCTTGCCAGCAGGATGGCTGAACAGAGAGAGGACACCTGTCTGCAAAATACCCCTTTTTGCCCTGTGAATTTAGTCCAATTCTTGAGAGAAAGTGAAAGGGATATGGAGTAAGATATGGAGTAGATTAAAAAAGAAAAATAATTTGAGATTTAACATTAACAATTGCACAGTGACTGGGAGAGTAAAGAAAGAGGGGTTGATTAAATAGTTGTCAGTTTGATTGGGATTCACATCAGTGGCCTCAGGTAAAGCTCACAGATGTCTCTTCTTTGGGGGTAATGCTGAGTAAAAGGGATCCTGAAGGGAAATCACAAAAAGGAAAAGTTATATGAGCGGTGGTTTTGATAAGCAATATTAGTTTTAGTCTGATTGCATTTCACTGCAACAGTGCTTTAAAATGTCGCATTTCATTTCCTCTGTACCTAAATAAAAGTTTGACTAAATTCATGTTTTAGGAAGTCCATGTTATACTGAACATGGTTAAATCCATGTTTTCTTTGCTCCCTCTCAGAATAAACCAAGTGAATCTCCCCAAACGACAAATCAAGCCATGATTGCTGTATCTGGGACACGTGGAGTAAAACTATCATGAATGATGCTGAAGAGCATCAGGAATCTTTTGCATCTCAGAAAAGGGCAGGTTCTTCACTGCTTGGCAACTTAGTTTTTCAAAAAACAAATCTGGTTTGAAAAATATATAATAATTCTTTACTTTCCAAGATGATTAGGTGTGCTCTGACTCTCTACCTTGGGTATATTTGTGCTGGCTTTAGCATGAATATTTTCCAGGAGAAAATGCCATTAAATATTTGGCTACATTTAGGAGATCATGAAGTATTTTTTGCCTCTGAGGTAGGAACTTTAGTTCACTGGAGACCTAACTAGAGAAGAAACTGGCCAAACTTGATTTCTTGCATGGGTTCTCTGATTTGTGTAGAATGTCCACCCAAAAATAACGCCTATTTAATCTTTTGCCATAGTGCTCTGTTTAATTTGATCAGGGTATGTAATTCACAGTTTTCAAGGCATTAAGAAATCTGCTGAGCGGTGAGATGTTCAAACAGGATAGTAGGAGAAGGTTTAAGGACACTTCAAATCTGTGTTTGTAGTGTCCCTAAACTGTCTTGTGTCAGTTTGTCTCTCATGCTGAAGTAGCAGAGGTTGTGATTTCTCTGTAGGCAGGTATCTGTTAATAGAGCATGAAACTCTTTGGTTTCACTGGAGTTGGAATTTCATTAGTGAAAACAAGTATTTTGCAATTTATTCCTTAGTTTAGACTTCAGTCTTTGGTTGCATGAGGTCCTGTATTTTTTGAGTTAATACTTCTTGCAGCTTGAAGTGCAGGTCAGATGGTAGGTCATTAATGGAGGGAGAGGAGAATCTGAAGGAAATTACCCTGAGGAGCTGTTTTACTGAACTTTTGTATTTAGTCCATGAATGCTAAGTGTGAGTAAATATGTAAATGCTAATGAAGTGTTTCCTTGAAGAGAGGGATTATGGTTTTTCTTTTTGAGCTTTAGAAGCAAAATTTTAATTGATACTGCATTTCTTCTTTTTGCTGCCATAAGGTTTTGACTGAATGATGCCTGGAGACACATCATTGTTTGCATTGTTAAATCACCTGTTGTTCCTCTGCAAACAGTGTGTTGTGCAGAATTCAGAAAATACATTTGAGGGCATGATCAAGCTTGATATCTTTAATTGTAAACTTTAATGAATTTCCAGTTGAACATTCGTCCTCTCTTCAGTACCTAGAAACTCCTCACCCCTTTGAAAATGGCAGTAAATTTGCATGCAAGCGTGTTCTATTAATTGCTGTTTGACTCATCTATCATGGGCTAAGCTTTATATTCATACAGCTTAGACTTTCAAACCAATTTCTGGAATTAATTTAAATATTTAATGTCAAAACCCTAGGACAAAAGAAAGGAAAAATGTTTTGTATGCTTATTGATCACCTGTTTCAGTAGCAGTAACACACAGAGGAAACTTCCAATGTTATAAAAGCAGAATTCAAACAATTTTCCCTCTGAAGAGTATCATTGTGCATGCAATAACGTTTATAGGTACCAAAACTCTGCATGCAATAAGGTCTGTAGGTACCAGAACTCTGGTAGTGGTACCTTAAGTAGGTTTTCCATGATACTTAACACTTCACAGTTTCAAGTTAGGTACTGAATGTTGAATCTGGTTTTGCTTAGGTTACTTGTCAGATAAAATGTTGGATTTTCTTAAAAATTGGAAAGAAAGTCACCCAGAACTGTGTGCTTTGTATGAAAAGCTGGTTTCCTTAGTCAACCTTCTAAGGAAACTTCATGCAAAATTACTTTGTTATTTTGAATAGGCAGATGAGTTTGCATAAGAATTCTTTTGATAATCAACAAAGAAGATTTTGTGTTTCATTTTTATCATTAATCTGGAGTCTGAAATGGCTAATATGCCTGGCCTACATGTTCACTTGCTCCTTCTACCTTGACCCTTCTTCAGTGTTCATAAGTGGCAATTTTGTGTTTTATTATGTCTGTATTAGCAAGTAGTGTGAATTAGAAAGTGGTGGATCTGGAGTAAAAAGTAGTTCTCAGCATCTTACATCCACATTAACCCCTTTCCAGAGTGGGGAGGGGTTTGGTTTGGTTTGGTTTGGTTATGGGTGTTTTGTTTGTCTGGGTTTTTTGTCAGATTAGCTGTAGTCAAGACCTATGGACTGAATACCATTTGTGTCAGAATGCACTAGATGAATTCCTGGTTTGAGGCATCTTTGAGTTTGCTTAAATCAAAAAAGTAATCCAATTTGTTTTCTCCAATAGCACTCCATGGTGCAGAGAAAGTGCTAAGTAGCATGTAAATTGTGCATTACATGAAATTAAGGATAAAAATGAGATAATTTTAAGAAAGAGAATGAGATTTATTAAAATAAATAGGGAAGTAAAAGCTATCAATGTTCTTGGAGAAAGTATTCTAGTATGGTTGTATTCAGACTTTTTCCTTTGAAAATTATTAGACTACTTTATATGCACACTTTTCAGGTGCCAATTTTTGTCCTGTCATCAAGATGTAAATGAACGTGGTTCCTTCAAGGAGAAATAGGTTTCAAACTAGTAGCATAAATTGAAAATAAAGTAATACACAGAATGAAAAGTTTCGATTTAATTTGTGCAGTGGAGAAATCTTCAAAGAATAGCAAGCAAACTATATTGCTGATTGTGCCAGTTGTACAAAGTCAGTAATTGACTAAGAGTGTTGTGGGACATGGAGCTAAGAAGAATGAATAGAGCTACTTTTTGTTGACTTAATTTATTTTTATTTCCAGAGTCCCTGAGGTGAAATATTGACCTCTCTTCCAGCAGTGCAGTACCCTCCACAGTCATCCTTATGATTCAGCATGTGTGCTAAGCTGTAAAGAGAGGAGATGAGTAAGGCAGCTAAAGTCTAGCAGTAACAGAGGATATAAGGAAAAATTACTATGATGATGACAAGCTGATTATTCATTTTCAACAGAATTGTAGATGATTGGGACTGTAATTTGGGACTTAAAGATCTTTTTGTTAGTTCCATTTCTTCCTCTTTTTTTGTCCTTTATCAGGACACACAGGCAGTATGTACTAAAAGGTACACCTGTAATACCGTGATTACAATATCAGAATAAAAAGAAATTTGGGACTTAAAAATGTTTTTGTTAGTTCCATTTTTTCTAGATTTTTAACTATTTTTAAATAATCAGGTAACAATTACCAAAATGGCAGTTTTCTCTCTTGGCTTGGTCTGAATATCATGACCTTTTTTTTGATTGTGAAGCTGTTAGTTAATTTTTCCAAGTCCTTAGGCTTGATGAAATTATTCTACATATTCTGCCTTAAAGTGTATAGTGATCCTGACAAGAAAAAAAGGCACAAGAAAATCTATCAATATTCTCTTTATGAAAGAGAGATTTCACAGTAGCATTAACTTATCTTTGTCTGGTTCACCAAGTATGTCTACATTTGTTTGTTGTATGGCTTTACTATTTCGTGCTTCAGATTGTGAGTATCTAGGATTTAGCCTCTTTTCCATGTTCTGTTTATTCACTGTTAATTATTTTTCAAGCTGAGTTGCTTGAGAACAAGAAAAATTTAGCTTCCATTACCCTCTATTCAAATGAAGGACAGGCTTTCCTACTGCATGTAGTCTGCTTGTGATTGTAAGATGCTCTAGTAAGGGAACTTTTTAATGTGTTCTGATGTTAATGCTTTGTTGTCATTCTTTACAGTCATGTTTTTGATTTGCTGTTAAATATGAAGCACAAAACATAATTTTCGTTTATAGTTTACTTTTGTATTAAAAATGCTTCTTTAAATTACACAATACAAATACGTAGAAATACTTAAAGGCCCTTAAGAAGCTGTGACTATGTAAAAAGTATACTTGTAGCTATAACAAAAGAAAAATTATCGCAGATGAAGAAAATATTAAATCATGCAAGTATGACAACTTTTTGCAGTTCTGGAGTTGTTATCAGAAATACAGAATGCAAGTGTCTAACTACAAAGTATTTAATTGGTCTAAAATATTGATGCAGTAATGCTTATGAATGTGCATGTTATATTGTTAATAACAGAATTGATAACTATCTTTTGAGAGAGAGCAATTTTAACATTACCTATTATTTATTAATTACTACCTATAAATATGTACATATAAGTTTTTATATATATATAATGACATTTGTGCATCAGTAATTGGTCATCTTTCAGTTATGCTGTTGCTTATTTCTTAATTAACTGTAACATCTTTCTCTGCTATCTGCAGAAGTATTATCAAAGATTAGAGAAACCCCAAAATACAGTGTAAAGCTCTCTGTCAAAAGAATGGCTATGAACACTTTACTCCTCATTGTCTCTTGAGATGACTTTTCACCAATAGATAAAATCTCTTTCAAGTCTTGTAAGAATCATGGTGAGGATTTTCTTATTTCAGAGATGTTATTACAGATCCAAGCAATGTTAGGAAACAATAGTTTTCACTATTTTTTTCCTGAAAGTGATCTGCTGTCTTGTATTCAGTATGGGAGTGAACACCAGGCCTCTCTGTGAGTTTAATTCCTTCATCTTTAAGACAAAGTTTTTCTTTCTTAATCTAGAGGCATTCTTTCAGCCTCATTGCTTGGGCTTCTATTCACAATCAAAGTGTTAGGACTTCAACTGAATCTTAGTCTGAAAAACAAGTCTTGAAAGACTCACTGTGAAAAGGAGAGCATCCAGTGCCGGCCTTTAGGAAGAAACACCAAAATTATGGTTAATACTTTATGCTAAATCATTCCATCAGCTGGCCTTCTACTGTTTTGCCAGCCAGCAGCTGTGTCTCTCCTTACATGTTCTCCTTATGTCTTGTATGGTGTCTTCTATGGTATCTCTACTCTTCTCAGCAGTAGTCATGCATTTTACCCGTTTTGTTTGTTTTGGCAAGCAGACCTATCACTTTGCTTTTAGATGTTCTCATAACATTCTTCTGTCTTTGTGTTTTTCTTAATTTTTTTCTCCCCTCAGGGTGTCCTATCCCCTATACATGAAGAATGGAATTGCGGGATGAGAGCAGTGTTGGTAATTGCACAGGTCAAAGCCAGCTGATTTTAGGTTTAAGCATTTCTTGCTTTTCAGTAACATATCTGAAAGCTTTTAGGTGACTGTTATTCAAAGCTGCAGAATCAGCCCACTTGAGAAGGTGCATCTATTTGGGTATCTAGTTATATTGATATCTATAAAACACCTTGATGAAGCTAAAGCTAAATTTTGTTACAAAGATAGTATCTTCAGATTTAACTGCTATTTCATGTTTGCAAAGTCTTATTCATTTACCAAAATCATACAGGCATTTCTCTGTATTACCAAAGCTCAGAAATATATCATTTCTAAATGTGTGGTTTTGTTTCAGTTTTGCAGAGCTTTGGTTTACTTTCTTGAATCTTTCTTTGTGGGATGCCTTTGTATTCTATGTATGATTTATTTAAAGTTCATGCAAGGCTGATTAATTTCTTTATTTTTTAAAATTATTTTCATTCCACTTTTTAGTGCATATAAAAAACCTATAAAAGCTATCTAGAATACAATTTATGCATTTTCTGTTACCTAGCTCTATTTGCTATTACTTTGTATTAATGAGACAGAAAGTATTTTCACAATGACATTTGAAGATTTGTAATTAGTTTCTTCATTTTTCACCCTTATACTTAGTTAAAACACTGCCATTAATATTGCTTTCTCATAGTTACGTCCTTCAGTATTCAAGTTTCCTAAAAATCCCTGGAAAAAGAACAAATACTACAGATTGGGATGATTTATTTGAAAAGTGCCTGTTGTCTCTGACTTACCTACAGAAGTTTGTGTTTTCACCTACCTACTTGTTGTTTTATTTTGTAATAACCTCTAGTTTAAAGTAGCTATTATTACATGTCAAACAAGTTTTGTGTGGACATATTAGGCATCAGAAAATATTAAAGAATTGCTACTTAAGCAACTGATGGCTCAATTGAGAGTATGAAATTTACCAGAATAAACAGACAGTATCTACTGCAAGATACACCTGCAATAACAGAATAAATAGCAGAATAAAAAGATTTTAAAACTCTGCCATCTATACAGTGATCCATGATACTATTTTCTTGAAAAATGTGATGATATTTAAAGATGGACCAGAAGTATTCCTGTCCTTTTGTGCAGTAAATGCCAACTTAATGTTTCAGCAATAGCTTTGTTTGCATATGGATTTTACAAAAATCCATTGAAGATTATTTGAAAACCAGCTCATTAGAATGACAGATTGCTTACCAAATTTTGTTTTCTTGTCAACTAATATTGGTTACATTCAATTAAACAAGGTTGTATTTCTAAAAAACATAATCTCAGTCTGCAGCTGAGTGCCTTGCCTATATCGGCCAATCAGATTCATAATTTCTAGATCTAGTTGGAAAAGTTGGAAAATGTTTCTAAAATTTCTCCTTTTCATGCAGCTTTCACATTTTCACTAGCTCTGTTCTACTATATACATTGTTTGAGTGCCAGCACTGCAGATTATTAAGTGAGGGTGAGGGAAAGGCTTTAAACAAAAGCAATTGTCAGCTTTCTGTCATGGTGTGTTTGACAAGCTGTCTCTTGGCCACAGGCTCTTTGGTTGTAATGGTGCTGACTGTTCTGAGGAACCAGCACAACATGTGGCCACATGAAGCAATAGCTCCATGTCATTTGGTCAGCTCAATAAAGCAAAGGTTTGGGGTGTAGTAATCCCAGTTCTGACATGATCTTGCTAGTTGATTAAGATTCTTAAACTTTGTATGCTAATTTGTCATCCCACAAAACAAGAAAATGCTATGTACTAATTTGATTTGAGTGTTGGAAAAAGTGAGTAGTCGGTGTTTACGAAAAGTTACAACATAATTATTTATGAGTATAATTAAGGACAAATCGTGTAATAAAGAGCATATGTATGGTAAAAAGGTGAAGTAAAAATGTAGACAAAAAATGAAGTGGTGTAGTGAAGTGAACCTTATTCAGGCCAAGACAAGAACTGAGAATTAGAATGTACATTGGATGTACATTCTGCCATGCAAAAAAAAGGAACAAAGATGTTGCATTTGAAAGAGGGAAAAGCTAAGGAACTTGGAGAGGGAAGACTTATGCTTCCTCCTTTCAGCAAAAAAGGAGGAGAAGTAAATTTCTTTTTTAAAGTTATTTAAAAATATAGTTTATGTCTTTCTGAAATTTGTGTTCCATCCATTAGTAACACATAATCCTTGACCAAAACTGCCTGGCAAATGAGTATGTGGGATTTGCATTGATTTGGAAAATGCATGCTAAGACCATAAATAAAATAAGATCAGAATAATACTTTAATATTCGCATGCTTTGACTTGCTTCTTGGTGACCTTTCTTGCAGTACTCCTTAGTCCTTAACCATGGTAGAAATTATTTCAGGTAGTCAGCAGGGTATTTAGGTCTTGGTTTTCATGTAAGAGGTATATTAATGCATTTTCTGCTTAAATGGCAGATTTATTCCAAAACCTCTTGGGTGTTGTGTAATTTTATTCTTTAAATGTCTTTAAAGATGTTGAAGTTAATTACTCTGAATTATTTTCTATGCAGAAGTTTCTTCTCTGAAATCTCTTGTATCAGTATGCTGGGCTTACTAAATGTCCATTGAAAGCAAAACTGATCCTAGTCTAACTGTTACTATACTTGCAGACCTTTATTCAGTGATTTAGAATTTAGCTAGTTGAGATTCTTTAATTTTTTGACATTACTTTTAAAAGATAATCTTGGCTAGTGAGTGCTCTTTTGCTCTTGCGATAAAATTTAAATTAGTGTTTTCCCTTTCCTGAATTATTTGGGAGTATTGGTAGTTTCCTTTGCTTTTAAATATAACAGTGACATGTGAATTATAATGTCATTGTACTGTGACAGTGTCTAGTCTTTCTAAAACTCTGCAGTGGGGCGTGAGCAGGCGTCCTACTTGTGTACTACTCATCTGCTTACATGCTTAGTTTATACATTATTTATTAGACTTATAGGCATGAAATTAAAAAATTGAATTAGTAATGTGACTTTGATGTAAAGCAGAAGTTGCTTATTTATATATGACAGGCAATTAGGAAAAAAACACTCTTAGTTTAGTTGAATGCATTTTTGCTTGCTTTCAGACCCAGTACAACCTCATGAATAAATGTTTGACACCAGGTTACTAGGTTTGTGTTTTGATTAGAAACAACTCAGAGATGAGGTAAGTTTGTTAACTTATATGCAGTGGACACAGGAAAATGTGAAGGTGACCCAGTTATGTGGCTTCAGCAGCTCCTGCTTCTGTTTCCTCCTGCAGATCAGGTGTTTGTCAGCAGCCCCTGTTAGCACAGGCGTGGTCATCCAGTGCACAGCCAGCACAGGAACCGTGCTTGAATGACCTGTGAGTCACACACAGCTCAGGAACGTCACCTTTTCCTTTCTCTATTTCTTTCACATTTTTATGATGAGTTTCATTGATCAGGAAAGTCTTTGTGTGCTGAATTCACTGAAAAGTAGGTCAGGGTTGTTTTGATCTTTGAAATATCATCATTGCAGGGAAGTAAGACTATGTAGAGAATGCAGTTGGGTGGGTATCAGTGCTGCTCAGTGCTGTGGAATCACTGCACGTGTAAGAATGGTTCACATGAAGGGTGTCAGCAGTTAAATTTCATGGTCTAAATTTTCTGAATTTCTTACTGTACACTTACAGTTCCTTTAACCATTAAAACGAAAATAAATGAAAACTTGTTTTGCTGCATTTGAAGTGTTCAGAAATAGACAGGGAGAGGAATGGTAGGAGGAAACCTAGTCATGCTTAAAGCACATTATCTGCCTTAATGCTGCAGGTTGCAACTGGCTCATAGTGACAAAGAAAACAAAAATGTTTTATTTGTACTTTGATGCATTTCTTTTTGTAGCTTTTTGAAACAAGACACCATTGCATTGCTACCAAAAAAAACCAAAAAAAAATAAAGGCAGCATTTAGATCTAAGTGTTTCTCTTGCTAATAGAATATAACTTTTTAAAGATGCGTGTGTTTCTGAGGCCTAAACTCTACAAAAACACTTTTTTGTCTTGAAATTCCAGTAGTTCTAAGCTGCTGGGCATTGTATAAATAATCATTCAAACACATTTGTTGATGGTTTGCCAAAACTTTGAAGTGAAGTAATTTTTCTCAGAAGTTAGAAAACTTTAATACAAAATCATAATTTAAAGGAAAATTTTTCTAGTGATTATTATGTAGAAACTATTTTATTTCTTTATTTCTTTTAAAATTATTACTTTAGAAAAAAAGGATAAATTCTATTTATATAAGTGCTTCCAAACATCTGCAGTTCAAAGTACATAATTCACAGTGACACCAAAGGTTGGTTTGTGTTTTGACTGGATGACTTTGGTATTATTTTTGTCTGCAAAGGAAAGAGTGTATAGCATCCAAGTGGTGCAAGATGTTTGCCTCTCCAGAAATTGTGATGAATTTGGGACAAGGGGCAGACTGTTAAAAAAAATACTGAGGGGAGGGGGAAGAAGGGCAGTCAGAGTGAGAACGCTTTCGTTCCATTTGGCATATTTGAGCTGGGAGCCAGTCTGAAGTACAGATCATTATACACAAAGTAAGAAAAGGTGAAACAAAACAACTGACTAAGAGAAGAATCAGTTGAATTGGTTTTGTTTGCTTCACATGCTTATTTATTGCATGTAGGTTTCCACAGGTGAAGACTTCAAAATATAACAGGTGAAAAAGTAGCTTTGTTTCTTCATCTTTTTCATATTTTGTGTCTGGAATAATTATTTGTACTTCACTTGTTCACTGCAATGAATATGTGTTAACTAATTTCAAAACATAGATGCACTTTATCACTTCAGGAAGTATTGTGCTGTGTAGTAGTAGGATCTCAGTACCCCATAAACTTATCTTTCAGTGGTATTGATGCATTTTCCATCAATGTATGGTGTGTCACTTACTTTGCTCATTGAACATTTTATTTAAAATGCGTAAAGGAAAAAAATGCATGTGGGAAAATAGTTCTGCTGTTCAGATGGACTCTGACTTTCCCAGAATTTGGAGAACCTAAGCCATTTTCCCAAGTTATTCAGTAGGAGCTAGGTTATTTTTATTTCACACTACTTCAGTAATTGAGAATTGCAGTTGAGCAGGGTCTTCGTGCATAGAAGTCCACAGAATGTGGCAGAGTACTCAGTGTTTGAAGTGAAGGCACTGATATGCAATCAAGTCATTATGCACTGGCTGACCCAGAGTGAGTGACTTAGCACTCACTTTTGATTTTTGCATGACTTGAATAAAAATATGTTACCTTAAGTTTAATGACAGAATTAAGCTATTGGTGGGAGAGTGAGGTTATGTATTTTTAAACTAGGGAGGCCTCCTGCGACTGACTAGTGCCATCAAATTGGACCAAAGATCCACCTGCCTCACCAGCCTGACCTCACTCAGGTCAGCAGAGGAACAAGCACGTTACAGTGCCTCTGTCTGGGCACTGTGGCTTTTTTCAGCTCCTCAAGTGTACTCTTCTGTGTTTTATGCCAGTGATGATTTTCAAGTTTGTAAGCACTGCAAGTTTTGATAAGGATTTTAGATAAGCAAATGTATTCTAATGAAATATTATCTTTCCTCTGTACTAATTGAATAAGATAATCAAATAACATTCAGAACTGAGGAAAGAACTTAGTGTAGAATTTTGCCTCATATTGGTACATTTGTTTCATTAGACTTTGACCCCCGTACCTTTAATAACAGAGACAAATCAATTCCTTTCCTTTTTCCCTAGCATATAAATGGCATAATGTGTTGACTTTTTTCCCCTAGCATATTGCCATAAGTTCAGGAGAGGTTAGTTTGGATTCCTTTTAATGAAAGGCAATGAAAAATATTATATGCCATACAGTAATATTAAAATCAAATATAGATGTAATGGGATTAAATAGCCACCAGGACTGCATTTATAGTAAGGAAGTGTTATGGTTTTCTGTTATATTCAGTTTTGGCTGTTGCTTCCTGAGCCAGGTAGTGTCACAGTACCCTTTCCTGGGTCAAATCTGTGCTGAAATACAAAATGAGAAATTCATCTGACATTACCATCATAGTTCAATGAGATGAAAGCAAGGGACCCTGGTGTAGCAAAATTTGAACATTTTGAAAGCAGCCTGATTGACCTAAGATGTGCAGAGTTAAACAGGCTTCTGCATGAAGCCTCTGGGGATAGGTGTCTTCATACAAACTACACAAGGGACCACATGGGTGGGGACAGGAGGCCCCTCTGCTCGATGTTTTGCTTTGCTGTATTCCATCTTTGTCCTTACTAACGTTATTTCTCCAATGGCTTGCAGGTTTTTCTTTACTTTTGTGTAATGTCTGAACCTTTTACTTTGAGAATACCTCACTGAAGGATCATGTTAAATAACAATCAAAAAATAACTCATCAATCTGTGTAGATGTGGCAGGCACTGTAACACTATGTTAACATGTTACAGGTACAAGTTGAAGAAGAAAATGCTGAAAAGCTGACAGCATGTTAAAGATGATTTGTTTATACAAGTGCTAAAGTTATGTTTGATATGTTAATGCAACCTCATTTTCTAGTAAAGGCCAAACACTATTAAGTGGTTATTTGCATTGATTTTTCTATCTTCTGAAATACTTGATTCAAGGTAAACCATCTTTACTCCTTTTGTATAACTGGAGCTGAGGCTGTCTTTTAACAGTCGCTTTCTGGGTGGGCCTCATGGATTTTACTCAGTGATATTCTCCTGGTCCATTTCTTGACCTCTCTATCAGTGTCCCTTTTAGCAGATGCTCCTTTTTCAATTTGTCTGGATTTTCCCTTTGGTGTTCCAACACTCCCACCTGGGGAGTCGCTGAAAGGGGTCAGCACCCACTGCAGCTTGAACCAGTGCCTCTCACAAACATCCTCATTCTGCTGAATCATGTTACCTGATGCTCATTAAAAAAGACTCAACAGTAGCCTAATCATTTACATTTTAAGATGGGAGGGAAGGATGTGTTTACTTGCTTTCTATCCTTGCTTTCCTGGCTGAATCTCTTCTTATCCTTTTGGTATGTTACCTGCTTTGCTTTTCATTTTGTCTATTTGCTGCTTGTGATATATCCTATGGTGAGTACAGAGGTATTTGTTTCAAGAGACTGCATGCATTTAGAAGAGTTGCATGGTGGAAATACAGTTAAAGAGAAGATTGAGGTCCTGTTGCTGGGAATGGATGATGTTGTACTGACAACTGTCAGCTGGGCAGTGATGGTTGCTCAAGGAACACTTGGAGTAGGTTTAATGAGGTTCACTGTCTGTCAAGTACATTATCACCTGATTCAGGCTAGCTAAGGAGACTTTTTGGGAGAAATACTTTCAGAGAGGAGAACAGATATGTGGGTTTGAAAGAAGAGAGGAAATTTTTGTCAGGATTGATTTTGTGGGTGGGTTTTTTGTACCTTCAATTGTCTACATTGCCTCTTCAGCTACAGAACTGTGAATGCACACAGTAGACCACACAGTAAAGTTAATTCTTAGTGAATTGTTTGTGTGATACTTTTATAAAATTATGTTCCCATTTCTGAGGCTTTAATATCCTTTACTTGGCAAGGTCATCAGTGTTCTGGTCAAGACATTTTCTCATTGAGATGTGTCCACACTGCTCCTGTATTCCTTGATGTACTCAAAGTATCTGAGGTAGAGAAGCAGTTTTCTCAATTGACAGCCCATGTTTCATAACACATTGAACTCATGGGAATTTGCATTTAGGGGCACAATGAAACCTCAGATCTGATGTTTAGGTAACCTGTGTTGCACAAAATATATTCTCTGTTTGAAGTTTTCCCAAGTGTGAGTTTTTGCAAGTTTGAGATAACAGAATTTAGACATAGTATCTCAAATTAAACACTTCCTTTAGCTTTCAGCTTTCTTAAAAGGATGCATCCAACATTTGCTTTTTGTCAGTACCAAGTTGGATGAGGTCTTCTCTTCACTGTGCTCCAAAAAGTATTTTTATATATGTTTTTAGAAGGAAATTCAGTTTCTTACTTGCAGCTGTTGGCATTTTAGAGGCCTAGAGTGAACCAATAAAAACACATGTTCTTTTAAAGAACATCTATTTTTACTGGACCTTGCTAACAACTAGTGACACAGAATTCAAAAAATGTTGGCTCAAATGAATAGAAGGGCTGCATTGTTTTAAATTCTATTTTTAAAACTTTTCTTTACAGCAAGGTTATACTAAAATTTCACATGCTTCTGCTCTTATGAAAAGGAGTGCTTGCCTTTAGAATGCTGATTTAATATTTCCAAAGTAGCTCAAGTATCAAAGTTGTAAAGTATAAAATTTTATTGAGACATACATAGTGTTGCTGTTTAAGACTATTATTATAATGCATTCACAAAGAGGTTAATTGAAGGTTTTTCTTCCTAGACAGCCAAGAATAAAGCAGAATATCTTCTGTTAATGCATTGTTTCCAACATAGTAAAACGCTTAGGTGCAAAGGTCAAACTAGATCACCATTTCTTTCAATGATGTACCAAATGGAATTCAAGCAGTATACTAGTTGAAAATGCCCTGGGGTTTTTTTTCAGATATCAACACTCTCAGTAGAAATGAAATGAAGGAGAAATTACAAAATGTTCCCAAGTTTGATGTAAATGTAATCATATCAAGGTTGACTTGATGGGAAGGTTTATCCATTTAAGTTACCTGTGTTGCATCTTTACTGTATCTTTACTGTGTCTTTACTGTATCTTTACGTGTTCTGTGCTCTGCAAGATCCTTGAGTCCCCCCTGCTGCTCTTTATTTCAGTGCCCTGTCTTCACAGGAGTGGAGAGCAGAATTAAGATTGCACCCATGCTCTCAGTGGTACAATCTGCTCCGTACACCAAGATCTTTTCTCATGAATTCATGTTGTTAGGTTTTGCTTTTAGCATATTTTCACATGCCTTTTGGAATCAAGACAATAACATGATTATAAATTCAGGTTTTAAAGGTGATTTGAGATTTTAGTCTTTTAAATAATATTTACTCTACATAAACTTGCATTGTTGTCAAATTGTGGATTTCAAAACACTGTTTTGAAGAAGAATGTTGGCAAAGCAGAGGGGTGTCCTGGTGATCAAACATGATGTAATGTATAGTGCCTGCAGTGGTTGATTGATTTATTTTAATGGTGTTTAGATCACATATGCCAAGGGAAAAAATGTTGCTAGAGAAAAAAACCCCATAGTCTGTGTTTAGTTCTTCAATAGTTTTAGCAGCACCTTCATGTCTGCAAACACATAGTTTTCGTGCTGGACATGGAAAAAGAGTTACATCTGGGATTCTGTGATTTGTGATTTTGTGTGTGTGTGTGTGTGTGTGTGTGTGTGTGTATGTGTGATAACACAGACATTAAATATCTTGAGTATATGAAAATACTTACAATCAAATGTATCTTAATATTTTTTCTGTATTACCCTATCTGTGGAAAAATGTATTTTTTCTTGCAATAAAAGTGAAACTTAAGAACATTAAGTGCATTAAGAATGTTAAGAAAGTTTACAACAGACATTGAGAGAATTTACTAGGCCAGAAAAATTCACTGCCTTTAAAATAGGCAATCCTATTAGAAATAAGCTGAGATTTCTAACAGAAGTAATGAAATATAACAGATATGTTAATGGATTTTTTAATAGTACTTTTGGGCTCCTACAAATGTTTAAAATTTATTCAAATAGAGGATTGGATCATTCTGGTTTATATACTATACTGAATACCTGATGAGCAGTATATTTTTAGGCCTTATTTTGTGTTTAAGAATTGTATGTGTTGGCATGTCTTTAAATTTCTGTCTCAGGATCCTGTAGCATTCATTATTTTATTTAGACCTCATTTGTAATTTTTTCACTTCTGATGCTTTCTGTTTCACAGTTTGGTTTTTTTAGAGTTTACACGAGCCAGGCTTCATTGTCCAATATACTGAATTGCTCAGGAATAGGGTGCATATATATGATGGGAAGTTCAGTTCTATGTTGTCCACAGTCACCAAGACACCATGAGAGACTGACATTTCCAGGTCTTTTGAGACAGCAATGCTTACATGGGCATTATAGCACAATTCTTATTCTTTTTATTTGCTAGTGTTTTCAGAAAGTATGTATTAAAATATTTTTATCAATTAATTATCTTTCATCCCTACAGTCTACTAGCTGTGGGCTTGGGTGATCACATTCAAACTACTGGCTTGTAATACATTTTTGTAAAATGCTTCTCCTGGTACTCTGCTTTTCCCTAGTTCTAACAGTTATTCCCATATGTCTTCTTGGTACTTTGTCTGCTTTTTTTTTTTTTTTTTTTTAGAACAGGGGGGGTTTTGTAAGGTAAAGAACTGTCTGCAGACAACTAATTGCTCTTTCAAACCAAGGAACTAGGCAAGACCTTTTATAGTTAACATAAAAAAAGAGCAAAATATAATTTGGTTTTACTTGCTGATTTTTAATCATTAAAATAAATGCTCAGCAGACAGCACTAAGTCTACATGTGTAGGCACACAGTAGCAAGTGCTAATTTTCTCATTTTTTGTCATTAAGTTAAATATTTAAAGAAAACAATCTTGGAGAATTAGTGTAACGTCTTAGTATGAAAAATACAAATCTAAAAATTTCATCTATATTTTCTAATAAAAGGCTGGATCCTTGATTTGGGAGGAGGGTCTTTCATTTGCTTGCATTTCAAAAAGGATCAATTCTTTCCTTTACATCTACTTACTTAATACATAAATGCCAAAATCTAGCCATATATTGGCATAACTAGGAGCAGAAATTCAACCCAACATTCTGATAAATATCTTATCTGATACATAGCGTTTTTGGCATACTTTTGGACCAGGAAAAAACTGAATAATGATACACATTTTAAAAATGTAGCTTTAGTACTGTCTGGGATTGTAACTTGCTTTTGTCTGATGCTTTCACTACTGCAGAAATGGTGATGGGGTTATTTACGGTAAATCTTTTGGCTTGTTGAAAAAAAATATGCCCACACTCCTCTCCTTAATGGGATTCTTTCCTCGTTGCAGTGCAAACGGCTGGAGCAGGAGCTTCATCATCTGAAAGAGCAGAACCAGACTTCAGCAAACAACACGAGACATATGACTGCTGAAAACAATCAAGAACGTGCTCTGAAGGTAAATCTCCATTTCTTCTTGCAGGCAAATTAAGGTTGTAAGCCCCTGGTGCCAGCTTTCTGGGCTGCATATATCAGTTGTGTACATTTCGGCAGAAGTGAGCTATGGTGTTTGCCAACAACTGCTTCTTTAAACACAGATACAGCACCCTTCTGTTATGGTTTTATTTTATTTTGCGTTTGAAAGCAACAAGAAAAACATAACATATCCTCCAAATTATTGGGCTGGTAATTAACACTAAATTCTTGAGATCTGTCTTTGCAATATTACATTGTATAAGGTGAAGAAAACTGCAATTATTTGCTTCGTGGTACCTTTGCAAAACTAATATTTTAAAGCATGGCTGTTTGATCTGCTCCCAGCAGTGTGTGCTATATTAATAACATTGTTGACCGATACTACTAGTGACCACACAGTTGATACTACTATTTGCAAAAGGGTAGCTACTTGGAATTGGGAGGAGGAATAATAAGTCTTGTCAATAAGAATAAAAATGAGCAGAGAGGCGGGAGAGGGTCAGAGAAAGGACAGTGTAAAGTGACAGGTTATTGCTGCTTTGAGAAAGGGAAATTGTAATGTCAGTGGAATTGATAACTACATAGCCTGCAATCTCACTGCTAGCCAGGATGAGAGACTATGCCAGGTAAGATGTGCAAGCATTGTGCACACCTCTTCAGCCACTTTATTCTTAAAAATCTCTTTTATCGGTAGTGGAGATACAATACAAATACAGAAGCTATTCTGTTTATACTGTGTTGTCATTTTAAAACTGTTTCACTTAGACAGTAAGATCCAAAGGTATCTCACTTACAGATAGATTTTCCTCTGCCTCCTTTTTTCTAATTTTTTTAAATTTATTTGGGAAACATCATTATACATACAACAACATGACTGAAGCAAAGTATAAGAATAAGTTAAATCCTTGTGTAGTTTGACATTTCTCACTAAGAAAAACAATAAATATAATAATAATAAATTGAGAAAGGCTGTTTGCCTCACAAATGCTATATATTCCATGGGTTTATAATTGCCATCAAAATCTACAGTGAATATTACAAAATGAGGTGTGCAATCAGATGACTAGAAATGGAGATCATAAACATTCAGGGGCTGTTTCTGACTGCAATAACAGCATTGTTTTAAATCTGGTGTCACCAAAAGTGCCTGCCAAGCATGCTACTTATTGAACATGGTATTGTTTTTCATTAATTGCAAGCTGACTTGTTTTTACTGTGTCATTGAAAATATTGTGCAGAGAGCCTTTCTGCTAGAAAAAAGTTTTATTTAAGCTATCCTTTTTGCATTTAATATTGTCTGACATAACGCTTACAGAATAATTATATTTTCAGAGCAAGAAGTGATTTGATAGTTCAGAGTGTTACTAGGATTTCATTCTAAGCCTGATATTGCTCTCCCAGCACCTATTCTTTAAAGAATTTCATTTCTGACTGTCACAGGAATTTTTTTATTTTTCAAAGTTAAAGGTTAATTGATCATAGTCTCTTAGAGATGAGAGTCTGGGGAGGAAAAAAGACCGCTTTTCAATTTTTTTAAAGTTGAACTTTTTGAATATTGTAGCTCTGTAGAGTTAGTCTCAGTTCAAATTACTGTTGCCTACAGTGAGGGCAGGTCCTTTGGAATATTTTTTAAAGGCCAGGTTGTATTCTTGACCTCGAAAACTTTAAAATGCCGCAATGAAATATTGCCAATGGTAGTTAGCTTTGATGAGCACAATCCTGACCTCATGTAAATGAAAAGCTTATCACCAACTTTTAGTGTAGCCACAGCCTGGAAGACTGATGTCCAGTAAGGAGGGAAGTCAGGTCAGTGACTTGCTTAGGAGCGGGTTTGGTCAGGGTTCTGGGGCTGGCTGCAAATGGCTGGGGTGCTCCTGCTGCTGTCAGCAGCACAGCTCCCACAGAACAAAACAGCCAGCCAGAGCCCTGTGACAGGCCACACACTGCCCCTGTGAAACCCTCGTGTTCTTGGCTGTCACCTCCTGCCTCTTGAATCCACTCAGTAGCTTTTGCACGGCTGCACACAGAGTGCAGGTACAGACCCAAGCATCCCGTCCTGTCCCCTCTCCACTGCAGAGCATCTTCTGGACATTTGTCCATTTTTAGGGAAATGGGACACATCATTTGTTTCTGTGGTACAGGGTAAATATCAACTCAGCTTTTATTGTCATCATAATGCAAGGAATTACTTTTATTTTAACCACCTCCACATGCTTACTAGGGAACTGTGCTATGTATTTTTAACCTGTCCAGCAGAAGGAATCCAGGTATTTCTTCTGAGTCTGTCCAGGAAAGTTTGTATCAAGGAATTTTTTTAAAAAAACTGTCATTTTCCTTATTCTCTTATACTTAATTAACATTGAGGCAATCTGTTGATTCAGTTTGGCAAAAGATGTATCCTCTGGACGAGGAGTTTGATCTGCTTTGGATTTTCTTAAGGGAGTAACAGAAGTGTAAAGCTCAGTTGTGGTGCAGGGATATTTGCAATCTTAACTGGATAAAAATAAAGTAATCACGATCAGCTAGATTAGGGATGGTGCGAAAGTTTGTGATAAAAGATGAGATCATTACCTCTGTGGGACCCTGAAATACACTTAAGAACAAAACCCAATTGCTATTATTTCTTTTTTACTTTTTAAAATCATTTCACAGTAGTGAGTTGCTTGGAAGGAAAACAGTGTAAGAGCAATCCACAAGCAACCAATTTCAATCCACTGATATTAGGTCTATTAGGTAAAATAATCTGCAAGCTTTCAGATTTATTTTTCAGTATATCAGTTCACAGGGCTATGCCACCCTTCTTTGAGACAGTAGCCCTCCATTGTCAGGAGTGAGGCAAAGAGGCAGGGAGACATTATAACTGTGGGAGATGTGCGGTGGCAGGAATTTGGCTGGGTTTGAGATCTGGAAATAACAAGGATGATGAAATCACTCTTTTGCAGATTTTTGTTTTTTACACATTTAGATTCCATGTCACACCTGAGGATAATGTGACAAATAAAACATATGGCACAGGTGGCATGCAGTGCACATTGTAACATGCTATTTCATCTTGCTGTGCCATATAACATCTGCACATCTTGCTAAGATATCTCTTCTTAACTAACCTCTGAGTACATGTTAGTAATATGTGATTTAAAGTTTCCATATTTAAGGTATTTATTGCATAGAAAATTCCTTATAGTATTGTGGGCCATGCAGCCCCACAATACCAAACTGGCACCCCTACTTTTTGTAATATTCTTGTTGGTCATAGGGCATTGTATTAATTGACTGAAAAAGCCAATTTCAAATCTTCCCTCCAGACAATGCCCACAGCTGCACAGAGGTCATGCAGAGAAGCATGTGGGCCCCTATTTCCATAGTTAAAGTAAAATAATCCTCTTCTTTGTGAAACCATTTTTTAAAATCTCTTATTATATTTCACATTGAATTATAGCTAAATCTTTTTGGGATAATTGCTTCCTAAGGGTCTATACATTTGCGCTCTTAGTACATTTTCATAAAATAAGATCTGAGAGTGCTTTGCAGTTCTAATGTGTTAAGGTCTATATGTGAGATTATTCATTTTTGCTTGGCCTTCATAATTAACATTTGGTCTCTACTGATTCTGGTAGATGTATTCCCATAATACACAGACACAACTGATTCAATTAAACATAGGAAAGTGGAAGAATTGCTGCTTCTTCATTGTTTTTCAAATATTCATTCATTTTACTATTGTTAGCTTTGTAGTGTGTAGTTTTCAAATTCAGAGTTTTCACTAATACATTTTTTCTAAAGAAAAATAAAAATTTTGCCAGTGTACATGTCTTCTTTACTGAGTTGAAGGAGAATAGGAAATAAGTCTTGTGAAACCAGTAACTTAATGTGAAATTTCATGAAAAATGTTTAACTGGATTTGACTGAAATAGAGAGAAGAAACTTTATTTTTTTCCACAGCCCTTCTCTATTTTGTAATTTCTAATTAGATACTATACTCTTCTCAAACCAGCTATTAAGCTACTTTAAAGATCAGAAAGACATACTAGTTTTATCTTTAAGGCAAACTTTCGAAAAGAAGAGGACTATTTCATGGTGATATACAAATCAGGTGACCTTTACTGACTAAATGAGGTTGCTCCATTGAATTATGATGTCATTAGAACTTGTAAGGGTTATTAATCTCCTTCAGGCTGATTTAGATGTTACATCTTGTGTTATGATTGGGTTTTATTTTTGTAATATCTGCCTTTCTTTTTAGTCGTTATTTTTTGTAGAATTTAACCTACATGGTTTCATAGTTTTATTAAGAATATAAAAGAGTTAGAGCCCAGAAAGTGACCTGAAGGAGCCATCAGAAGTTTGTCTACAGTAGTGTTGTAAAGCAACTGTGCCTGATGTCATCTACTTGCTGCTGACACGTAAGAATCAGGTCAAGGGCAGGAAATCTCAATGCATAGCAGTTTGGTAGTTGTTCCAGTGATGATGACTGTGAAGAAGCCACTTTAGAATAGTTAATTTAAGTATTCCTTGATGCCTTTCATAATTTTTATTAAGTTCTTTTTGATTCCCAGAATTTCCCATATTCTTCAAGTAGAAACCATTTTTCCATACCTATTTGACAGCATCAACCACAGAAACAAGTTGAGCTGACTGGTCAACCTGTCATCCATGAAGGGCATCATCACAAGAGATTCTGATGTTATAAGAGCTTAAAAAAATTTTCAAAACCCTTAACATGAAGTATAAAAGTTTGCTATGACATGAAGTATAAAATTTTGCATATAACATGAAGTATAAAAGTATATATGTTTGCTACTGTTGAAAAGCACATGCCATTCGTGCTATTGAGGCATACAATATGGAAAAAAGTCCTTCCAGGTGATGTGGTCTTTATTTGCAAAAACTAATTCTAACTGGTTTTAGGTTGGTGCTTCAGAGCTGAAGTTTCATAAGTTTAGTAAGTTTAGAGCTGGTTTATATATAGAGCCTCTGATTTCAACAGAGACACATGCTTTTGAAATGTAATCCAGGGAAATTTGTCTGAATCAGTGATGGCAAACCAAGAGATTTCAATCTCTTGTATTCAAATTCCAGTTCAGCATACAATTTTTATATTTTAATAGTTATTAATTTCTTCCTTTCATAATAGTTTTACGTGGGGCAGAGGAGATGACATTAATTCACTGGACCACTGGAATGTGAGTTTGGGATGCGTCAAAGCTCAGCCACATGCAGAACACCCCTCTGCCACCCTCAGCTCTTGTGGCTGTTGTGCTGTAGTTACTGCAGTGCTGTGGGACTGATGGAGAAGAGCTGCTGGTTTGCCTGTATTTTGTAGCTAGCAGATGAATGGCTGTGTTGCCCACTGGTGAGATGGGTGTTACACCTTTTTTCAGCTCCTAGCTACAAAGTAACTAGACACTGCAAAGAGGTTAAAACTTGCTACTGATCCAGCTGTCACTATGGTGTTGTTGTTTGGTACAGGTTGCTTTTTATTTAGGGTGGTTGGTTTTCAGGTTTTTTTTCAATTAATCACCACAGCAATATTCATACATTGGGCAATCCACCCTTTTCTCAGACATTTTGTTATGAATTCCTCTGACCAATGTTCATTGTTGCCTCTGTATCTAACAAAATACCAACCTGTGAAAGCTCAGCTCAAGAGCTCACTCTGTGGAGTTAACCCAAAAGCAATCATGCTTTTCATCCTGATGTAATGTGCTGCTATCTAGAAAAAAAGACTGCTGTCACATTTGCAAATGATTTTGTAGGTGTGTTTGAAGACAGAATACCAGCTTCATATTGGAAATGGAAGGGGTGAAGTAGATTGCAGATATGTCTCTTAGTGGAGGAGATACACTGTGCCCTTGGATTTACTTATGGCCTGTATCTGTTTTTCTGAAACCAAAGGAACATTTCAGGACCAATGGGAGTAGTTAACAGGCTTCTAGGAGGTTATCTCCAGCAAATAATATGTTGTTACAGCTAATCCTGAAAGGTTCTTCATGCTATTCTTCCAATAACTTCCATGGGGATAAAATACTACAGGATTTGTCAAAGTAAGCAGCAATTTCTAACTTTGTGCAAGAGCTGTTTCAGTACTTCGGTTTCTTCTTCTAAGAATGATTCCTCTTACTCACCTTTCAGAAGAGTTGTTCAGGTTTTAGAAAGCCATAATGAATTCTTTTTTCTCATCAGTACCTACCCTAACACAGGATGTGCCCTCATTTAAATGCCTGGGCAGTGTGAGAGAAAATTTTGCTACCCTGTCAATAAAACTTGTTATAAAGCACATGAGATCACTATTAATTTTTAGAGTGGATGTTTGATGAAGTTTTCATTATTAAATTGCTTTTAATTGCATAGTGGAGGTGAAAATAAAAGACTAGTAGAACTTGGAGCATGCTGCTGACAACCTGGACATGAATAAGAATGCACAAACATTTTTCTTCCGTTGCTGCTTCCTAGACTCTTTATCAGACAGGGTAGACACAGTTGCAATCTTAATTGCACTGAACACAGCCTTTGCTTTTGCTGCACCCAGAAACACTTAATCACAAGGTCTTAAAGTATGTCACTGAGGTTAGACACAAGTCGGTTCAGCTCTTATCCATGCTAGAAGAATGATTAGTCACTTTATGACTTGTTGTTATTAAATAACACCATACACCTCAGAGGATATCAGTGTGAGCTGTTGCATTGTACCATAAATGAACGCTAAAATGAGGCCACAGAAACTCCTGCAGAAGTCATTCTGTCCATGTTTCACTTCCATAATAATCTTCTCTGTTCATTTATCTTTAAGTTACAGTGTCTCCAAAAGCTGTTGCTACAGACTCGGACAGTTAGCCCACCAAGTTAACTGAATTTCTGGAGAGGGAGAAAGTAACTCATATAATCCTGCAGTGACCAACATGCCCCCTCAAGCCCAGTGGAAAAAATGTGAGCGCCTGTTGACTGGTCTTTAAAGCAGTCATTAGAAGTTTCCTTGGACCCAGTTGTTCTTTGGAGCCAATTTCATAATTTGCGGCTGGAGATCCTCAAGGGATGCCTCAAAGGGTTTCTCCTTCATCTACTGTCCATTCCATTTTAGGAGTGTAGAAGTTTGCTTATGTGTATCCTTTATAGGCAGGAGGTAATTTATTTAGTGTATGTATTTGACCATGAATCAGAAATCTGATCTACTAGTATCACAGTCAGTGACCAGCTTTATTAATTGGATTTTTTTAGCCATCAAGACTAGCTAGTAGGCTTTATTTAGTTATGTAGGTTTTGACAGAAAGTTGCTCACAAATGCAGTAACATTGTTAGTCTCCTCCCATCTGGTAGCTAATTTTTTAACACTGATAGACGTTTTTATTCATTGACCAAAAATATCTGGTGTAGGAAGCTTAAAGTTAGAATAATTGCTTAAGTGTACCATAAGCAAATAGTACAATATTTTTCCCTGATGGAAAACATGAGAATAAAATTATGAGATGTTTGCCCTTCGCTGGAAGGGAAGTTGCCCAGAACACAGGCTTCCAGAGTTTGATAAATCTGGTTTATATGTCTACCTGGGAGTTGAAAAGAAATTATGTTTGGTAACATTGGTACTTGCATGATTTTCAGCTTTTGATGACATTAAGTGGTTGTGTGGATAGATGGCAGGGACATTTGTACAGCTCTTGGTTCACTAAAACATTGCTGCAGGCGAGAATTTTGAAAGCATTCAAGCCTTGGGTTGTTTTCAAATAGAAGGAAACAAATAGACATACCCAAGTTCATGTCTTCACTTCCTTGGTTGCACTGGCCATACCACCTTCCTGTGCCTTTGAGGCTGTCCTTTCACTGACTGCACATCTGGCATGTCAGCCCTGTGTGTACGGTGTTCTCTGCACATCTGAACATCTTTTAACCACAGCAGGTATGTTTACTGAACTTTGATTCAGTTCTAACCATTAAGGAATTCATTACTCATCCACACTTGGTGTTTGATGCCAGCTTTCATGTGTTCCACTAACAATTCCATGCAGATCTGTTGCTTTTTATTTGACAGCTTTCAAATCTCTCTTGGCACCAGATTGTTCCTGACAATCTCAAACATCAGCTGTTTGTATATACCACATACAGCCCTCTTTCTTGTTGGTGATGATGTGGTCATTCAAACCTTTTGGCTGAGTCTTCTATTTTTTGGCTTCCATTTGATAGGGAGAAGTTGTCCTCCCATAAGGTCAGTCAGTGGTACAGCTTCTGATTACCAGAAGTGTCATTTCTGATTAATGCAGCAGGTTCTTGGAATGCATATTGTGGTTTCAGGTGATCAAATCTGGAGTATCATTCTCGCAGTCATTTAGGCTGCTTTCACTTCATCATTTGTGGTATGCAAGAAATCATCCCTTTCGTGGTGGTAGGCTTCTATGACCATGTCAACAAGAACCTCTCATCCATGTTTTTTAATTAACCATTCTGTAGTTGTACATATTAATTTAGCATTTTAGAAATACTTAACGTTTTCACCCATCTGTTTTTCCTTATAGCAGAACAGATCCCATTTTGTATGATTGATACATTTGACTTCCTGGTAGCTTTTTCCTTACTGAGTTACACTGCCACATAGTCTTACAGTTTGAAGGGTGCCACATTTCAGTGTTCTGCAGGGTTTTGTCTAAACTCTGTTACAGGACCTCAAAACTTGAACAGTTTATGGGCCTGGGTCAGATCTTAGATATATGTATTCCAGAAATTTGTATTCTTAAATAGAGATCTTCTGAACTTGGAGAAGATGAAACAAACTATACAGGCATCCTATAGCCAATAATGAAGCTGTCTGCTACCTGGTCTTTTACTCCTTATCTCCATAGAGGTGACAGCCATGCCTTAAACCTGTGATAAAAGAATGGTGTGTTCTAAAATACACTGAAATTCATCAGTATCTTGCAAATTAGAATCACAGACTCTGATACATAAGCAAAACATACTGTAGAAACCACAGTCATGTTAGGAAAGCTGCTTATTCAAAACTGTGCAGATGTGGTCCTTAGAGTCATGGTTTAGTGGTGGACTCAGCAGTGCTGAGTTAATTGTTGCACTTGACCACAGATATCTCTTCCAACCTTTATGATTCTATGATGATTCTCTGATTATAGGGAAAGCAGAGTTCTGATAAAACCAGAAACTCTAACTGTAGTTATAATCTTTGTTACCATCTCAAATGGTATAATTTGTCACCCCAGTCCTGGGTTCATTTTTCCCTTCCTTCTGCCCAGTAGAATGTCAACAGTAATGCCACTATGAACCTTTCTAAGTTCTGAGGAGGTGTCATATTGCTGCACTTCAAACAGTTATTTAAAAAATTCTTTTACTTTCCTTCATTTCAGAATTACATGGATCAGGAATTAAGGCCATATGTTCATCTAATTCTAAAGCAGTCATGAAGCCTAATGTATCAGACTTACTATAAGAAAACTAGTATTCCTTCCTTTATTTGCCACTTTCAGATGCTATAAAACACATTTCCAAACTAAATTCAGAGGTTCTGAATCTGAATATACTTTTTACATAAAAAGGTAACTGCTTTCTGCGATGTTTAAAGGTAGCCTTAGCATCACTTTCTATTAACATTATGCCTAATCTGCATTGGCACAGCTTTCAAAATATCTATCAGCATTGTACTATAATAAAATTTTAAAATACCAAAAATATTTAGCCAAGTTAAGTATTTTTCATTATTGAAGGTATTAAAGGATATTAAATGTATTAAATTATGCTGGAGATGAGATATCAAATTTCATTAATGAAGAGGAGGAGTATCATGGTTATGTATTATATTTTATTTTGTAAATTTTATTGTTTCTCCATATGAGTTCTGTTCTCCATGCATGCAGAAAGAAGTGTGGTAAATCTTAACTTTCAGTATTTTTTTCAGTGTCATACCATACACTGTTGATTTTTTATGCTGCACAGGAAAATGATCCTGTTTTGTTTGAACAGCAGCTGTAAACAAAATCTTGAGCCTGGATGCATGATGACATGCGAGTTATTTGTCCTTCAATAAAACATATAAAAGGTAGTAACCTAAGCTCTTGTGCAAAAGACAAGCTACAGGGTCATTAAATACCAAAGGTCTTGCTCTGACCCATCCATGACCTCCTTATCTGAAGCACCTCTCAGAATTGATAGAATCTACTTTAGATCTTGGGTACAGGAAACCAAGGATAGGATAAAGGATCAATATAAACATTTCAGAATTTTTCGTATTTACTAAAAAGGAATATTTGGCCTTTGTACATTTAAGTGTATCCAAATATCTGTTTAGAATTGGAGGAGGACCTTTTCCTAGCATTTTGTATACAAGAAATTGTATGAAGCGTGCTTCAGAGTAGAAAGGGGGACAGATGCTGAAAGAAGACACTGAAACATTAGGTCTTGGTATGATTGTAAAGCTGCAGACTGGGCTTGATTCAGAAGCCTCAAGGTCCAACATGTTTGTTGTTATTTCTAGTTTTACTGCAGTCTGGATGTCTCTCCTGTTCCCAGGTGAGCAACTTCAGGTTTTAGAGTGACATGAATTCAAAGGTGTCTGTGTCTGACAAGTGCAGCCTGGTGCTTAACCATCACTTACTCAGAGTCAGGAATTATTTTGCCTATCATGTTTAATTCCCATCTGTTAATTTGGTCTGGTGCAAAGGCACATTTTTGATGTTAGTGCACTTGTGTTCCTAGATCACTGAGAAACTTTTGAAAATCCCTTTTGCCCATAAATAAGAGGAAAGTTCTGATTTGACTTCCATGACTGTGGCCACACAGAGGTGTAATGGAAAAGTGAAATTTGCTGTTCACACACTCAGGTTGCCAGAGGGAGAGATGTGCTCCTCCTGTGCAGCAGGTGTGCAGCTCTACCCGAGCAATATGCAGGTCAGCAGGAAAATGCGTGAGGACCAGAAGTAAAGGATAGATGAGGATTTATTTTGAACTTCTTTTTCCTTCCATGAAACTGGGCTTAATGCAGTAGAATCTTTCTAATCTGCCTTCCAGTAGATCTCCACAGCTTTCCTCATGGGATTTTGGAGTGGTATCTGGACTTGGACTTTTCTCTAGGAGTCAGCTGTAGCAGAGCAAGCTCTGTGTTAGGGGTCAAGTAGTAAATTTGATAATTTGCTAATTCTGAGTTTCCAGACCTTAACCTCAAAAAGCCCTGTGCAGGTAGTACACCCTGGTGTACTACCTATTTAGGATTAACACAAGCACAGATAGAACTGGACATATGATTTGACATGCCTTTTTATTATTTGAAGTCTTGCAATGTGTAAAATAAAGTTTTTATCAGCAGAAGTATATCAATGTATTAGGATTTCAACTCAGCATATATTAGGTTTATCTTAATATTTAGAAACACTACATGACTAGCTCTGTCATGTAGCTGAATCAAAATTGTTCATTACCATTGCAGGAAAAAGGAATTGTTCACTGAAAAAGCTCAAAGAAGGTCTGATTTCTCCTTCAAAATGTGTTTGCAATTAAAACTTAGATCTTTTTGTGCCCCCAAAATTCAGTCATCTATGTTGTTATTTCCAAAATTCAGCCTCTCTTAATGGTAAGGTAAATATATCTTACAAAGAAAAAGGAATGGAGGGTAAAATGAGAAAAGAGCTTTAAAGTCTCTAAACTTTGGGTAGGAAGCTGAAGTAACCAATGCAATTGTGTAAGTAAGTGTATATCACATTGCTTGAACATGGTATTAATGTCTATTAGTGATAGTATTAAGCTGCTGAGCAGCCAAATTTTCAATTTAAAATTAAACACAAAGAGCAAAATGTCATTTTTAGTTAGATTCAATATGTAAAGAAATCTTCAGGGGCTTCATTTTCTGAACTGTGTTGATTGATACTGGATTTTTCATCTCCAGAATTGGTTCTCCACTGAAGAACAGATGTCATCTTTCACAGTTTTACTAGACGCATTTAGATTCCATACAGTGTCACAAATTCCCCATTTCCTTGTGGATCACAGTCAAGATGATTATTTCAATGCTAGTTTGTTTATTAAAGAAATACCTGCTGTGCTGGAGGGGTTATTAAGCTGGTCGTCATGGTATGAGTAGCACCTAGAGTTCATTGTTTACAAATACTTTGACACATATTTTGAAAATTGGGAGGTTTGTTTTTTTTAAAAAATCAATACAATTTCAACTATTTTTTGTATTAGAAGTAGAATTTGGACCAGGTTTCCAAACACTGAAGCTGATCTTGTGTATATCTGTATATGGGCCAGATTCTGTGCACGTGCACATGTCACAGTGACTGCTGCAGTGTACTTCTGCTGACAGTAATAGTCATTGTTATAGCATCTAAATTTTGAGAGAAAAATGAAGCTTTTCTTGCATTGACCTTGAAGCTTGTGAATTCCACATGTACTTAAATGGGACTATGTCCCAAATCTCTAAAGCCCTAAGTTGTTATACACACATATGGACTAGTAAGAAATAGAGATCAGAGGAAATTCTGTTAAAATTTGTTTTCATAAACTAGCTGTCTTATATGATACAACAAGATCTGGTGAGAGTACCTTGGTGCTTTGCTAGTTCTTTCACAAGAGCTGAGGCCAGGAGACATTTTAACAGGAAAAAATCCTTGATGGTAAACATTAAAAGAATCTATTATCCTTTCTCAGGATAATAGATAAACATATCCCTTCAAAACCTTTCCCTACAAAAGCTCATTAAGATCATCTCTACCTTAACTATGTTTCTTAATGAATTCTTTGGATCTGTAATCCTTCACCCCATCTTCTGAAAAGATGAAACTATTTAGCACAGTTTCTAGTTTTAAAATGGAACTCTATTTGCCCCACTTTTCAGTGGTGCTTACTCTCAGTAAATTATTTGAATACGTTACTTGTTGTTAGCTAGATGCATTTCAAAGACCTGAAGATTTCAAACCTTTTTCTTGCACATAGTCTGGAGGACAGACTTAGCATACCAAGCATCTTTTTTTTCTTCTTCTTTTTTTTTTTTTGTAAGATTTTAAACATTTAAGAGTATAACATAAAATTGACTGGTTTTAGTTGGTTATCTGTTCCTGGTTTTGACAATTGAGCAGCAGTTGTTGGAGGACAGTGGCTGAATGACTGGGAAGCAAGTGACTGAAATCTGAGAAATGCTGTTGATAACTCCTTCCCTTTGGAATTGCTATGTAACAGTAACAACAAAACCACTCATTTTCCAAACTAGATAAAATAAAATCTGTTTATCTAGCCTGTTAAATCTGGGTGCCAGCTTTCAAGCAGATGACGTTTTAAGCTCTGTAGATGCTAAATCCTGAAACATTTGGTCTATAAACAAAAAGCTGACATCAAATATAGCATCACTGCTACACATAGTAATGGTGTATGTATGCTGCATTCACACAAAATAGGGAGATGATTGCTTTTTTGTGTGTTGCTTAGGGTTTTTTCTTATGTTAGAGTATTAAAAGAGATATTAAATTTTATCATTAATGCAGTGCGTGGTCTCTCTTCAAATCCCCTTAATTACAGATTGACTCCAAGGATTACACAGCATGGATTTTAATTTTAACTGAAACAAAAAGAAAAGCTGCTTAAAAATTATTCTTGCTGAGTGACTTGTTGGACCACAAAACAATTTTAACATCTTTTGACAAGTGTTGTCAAATTTTAAATATTAGAAGTGAGTTCACCTTCAAACTCCAGTTGTATCATGTCTGCTTCCTAAATAAAATGTTTTATTAACTTTGTCCTCACAAAGGAATGTCTGCTTCTGATATTTTTGTTTTTCCAGTTATTTTTTAGGAGAAAAAGACTCACAGTCTTGCTGAGATATGTTTATGTTTGAAGAAAGTTACATCAGACATCATATTTCTTTTCTTTGGTAATTAGAGAAAAATTACCGGGCAGAGTTGATGTAGCAGCAACAAATTTATTTCACACTCTTACATTGTTTCCTTTCAGACCCCTATCTTTAGAACTTAAAGCTCTAAAAGCTTCATTCTGTCCTGAAGCATAGAACAGCAGGTCTGAGTCCAGAAACAACATTTTTATAAATTGGGGCCTAATCCAGTAAGCCTCACTCAGGAAGGTACCTATTGTTCCTCTGAGTAAAATCAGATGATCAGGAATCAGTTTTTTATCAGTTTCTTATGGGATTTCTTTCCCCCATTTCTTAAAGGACAAAATCAGCTTCCCAGTTTGTTTCGTAAAGTAGAACTCACTTGTCACAGTTACAGCTTACTAGTATTTTTTGTAGTTTTACAGTATATTTACTCCTGTTTTTTTAAGACACACACACACACACACAAAAAAAAAAAGTTGCTCTCCAGAGCTGCATCAAATAACTGCCCAAAGCTAAGTGTAGACAGCTTCTTGTGAAGTAGACATAGATGAAAACACTGTCCTGTCTCAAAATGGGGATACAAGTTTCTTGCTTTAAAAATCAGCTTGTTTTGTGACTGAGTAATAACTTTGAATACAAAAGACCGGAGGAATGAGAAATTAGCTTTTGGCCAGGGGGTCACCATAGTGCTGAGGGATAAATCTGTCATTGTTGTTTAATGGTAGTTCGTTAGTGGTTTGATAAAGTTCCCCCAACTCAGTTCGTTTGCTTAAAGCATATTTCTAAGACTTCACAGACCTGCAGGTAAACAACACCATTATTGCTGCATCTTTTTACGGGGTGAAATTTTTGCACTTAAAAAGGGTTATTTCAACAAGCTTTCTTCTCCTTTTTTAGCTGTCTCTGTATTGTTGCTATGAGAATGTTCAATGGTTTTCTCCATTATTGTACCTAGTGCACTTTTTTTTTTTTAATGGTTCAGATTAAACTATGTTGTTTTGCCAAGCATAAATCCCTCCTGTTTTAGCAGGAAGGTATTCCTAAAGCAAGCCAATGAACAAGGTAATTTATACACATTATTGTTTGGTTTAATTTGTCTATTATGTGTAATAGTCTCAATGGTGTATGATTTTCATGTCATGTGTGCTTAATGCAGATAGCAGAAATAGCAACAAATGAGGCGAAATAGTGTAGTTTAATAAGTGTGTTTGTGTGTGTGATTTCTTCTAAGTATTTGTTAGGTAATGCACAGCACTGTGAGTGATGCTGGCAGCTGGCAGAAGTTTGATGCTTTATATTTGCTATGGTTGCATTTTCTTGGCCGAGCTTTAAATGTACTATTGCTTAGATTTAATA
Organism: Agelaius tricolor; assembly: GCF_023055355.1. NCBI lineage: Eukaryota > Metazoa > Chordata > Aves > Passeriformes > Icteridae > Agelaius > Agelaius tricolor. Next base: position 24,541,170 of record NW_027269265.1, on the reverse strand, counting down.
AAAAACTACGCAAAGTAGTTCATAATTTTGGTCAAAAATTAGATAAAATGGCTTAAAAGAAATAATGATAACTGATTTTTAGTACAAACTTCAATTTTGCAAGTCACCTTTTGTGGCCTGTTTAATAAGATTGTGAACTCTTTTGAATGCCTGGTGAAGTTAACAGGGGATGAGGCAAGCTGTTCAGACAGATCCTTTAATAAATAACACCATCTCTTTACTACAGTGGACAAAATCTGGAAAAAAGAAAAATCTCACTTGTGTCCTAACATAAATAAATGTATGCGTGAGCGCTGTCTGTCTTATGAAGTCGTTTGTGTTTGTTTAAGTTGGAGCACAGAACACACAGTAAGTCTGGTGTCTGGTTTTTGAAACCGGGGTGTGTGTAAGCGTCTACATCAAAAAGAAAATCATTCTGGAATCTGAAGGCTGAGGCTGGAAAGAAAAATCATCCTTTACAATAAGTAAGACCTGCTTTTGGCATATGTTAACTTTTCAGCAATGTTATACCTTTGCAATACATTCGCCGTTGGTATAGCTCTGAAGGTTGCGCTGCTTTGAGTAGAAGATTTCAGGATTTTTGCTGGAGCTGGATTTTGATATTTAGATTATGAACCAGTTCTGTATTTTGGGGCTAGGAGTGTTGATAGGGTTATTAGTTTCAGCCCAAGTGTAACCATCTCTGTGTTGTTTACCAGTTTTTCAGAATTAAATTGTAACTGATGGTGTTTGCTTCATTTTTTTTTAATATATTACTTTTTTCTCCCCACACTCCCCAACTGCATAAGTGAGTAGGAGCTGCATAATTTCTGGGGACTTGTTCTGCTTTTGCTTTCCATACTTTAGCTAGTCAGTACTTCATGGCAGTTAACAGGATGGGCTCTTTTCTGGAACAGCTAATTTACAAGCAAGTACTTTTCCAGTTCTGTATATATTCTTGCACAATAATCAAAAAACCCAAGGTTTTTTCTTTTGGTTTGGGGGATTTATGGCACTGTATTGTTGTTGTTAATTTTTTTATTTATTCTTTTATCCACTGGGTTAAATCTTGTTTTGTTATTGCAAAATCCCCTCACTGTCTTTTTAGTTGAACCTCAATCATAAAAACAAGGAAACCGAATTACATTTGAGGAAGGATATGTTCAACTTGAAACATAGTGCTTGCAGGTAATTCGATGGACACTGAAAATAAACTAATTAGAAATAGAATGGCTCTTTATTTTATGTGACTGATTTGGAGTTGGCTATAACTGAAAAGGAATGAAAAAATGATCTCTTTGCTTGAGACTTGCCAAACAATGCTATAAGCTCCAAGTTATTTTGAGGTGGTGAAAGGTGAAACATTTGACATGTTCTTTTTGGGTAATGCTTTAAAAAAGAGAGGGCGGGAAAGAGGCGTTGCCACATCAGAGTTAAGGGTGTTTGTGGTTGTCCATGACAGCGCTCCAGTTTTAAAACACCTGTGTTTACTTTCCAGCTTTTCTCAATCGGCCTGAAAGTGGCCTAAGAATGGCACAGACAGACCTGCAGTGTGTCTGTGTTGCCTTTGCAACACACACACACACACAAAAGAAAGGAAAAAAAGACAGAGATAAATCTCTTGTTATGCAGCTAATCATTAACAGCATTTTTGTGCCTAGCTGAAAACATTTTGAACTTTTCTAGATTTTTTTAGTCTATCAGATAGTGCCTGTATTTTTCCCTAATCTATTAAGCTACATTTTTATCTTTGCTGTCTTATTTTCTAGCAAGAATAAAATAAGCTTAATGTTGGTTAGTGGTAAATAATAATACTGGTAAATAATAACAAAAATCAGTGGTTTTGTTGCAAAGTGATATTTCATTCCAGTATTTGAAATATGTTTACCAGTACTCTACTTTGAAAGCAAACAATGAAAAAAGAATAAAAAACTATGCACAGCCCTCCCTTTACTACCCTCCCTGAAAAAAAGAAGGTTGTCTTACAATTTTTTCCTGTGTAGAGTTTTTCATAAAATCCTAGTGTTTGATGTGTGTTGACCTTCTGCAATGTTAATTTAAGACATAAATACAAACTAAGATATCACATTATTTCAGTGCTTGTTTTGAAATTTGAAAATCATTTGTGGATCAGTATTTAAGATATTCATCTGATGAGAAGCATATTTTATACTAGTGTTCCAAATTTATTTATTATTACCTTTTTAAATTGTTCATGTTTTACAAACTTTCTTGGTTTTTTAAAGAAACCCTCATTCGCTTTTTCTAGCATTTTTTAAATTGATGCAATATTTCTTCTGCCTTCTACTTCAGATGATGTGTATTCCATTCTTGTTTATAAAAATACATCTGTTTCATAATTGCATTTGTTTTTCTGGGTAGATCACTCCATATAGGTCAGGTTTTGTTTCCTGAAAGTGGGGAAAAAGGCAAAAGAAAATCAAAGGAAATATAGTGCTGATACAGGAGCACAGGTGATTTCTCCCTTAGACTGGTTTCTCTTTCAAATTGTGAATTGAATAGATTCAAAGTCAGTGTATGGGGATCAGCAATATGAAGCCCCTTCAGCAAGATGTATAGCCTAACTAGAGCACAGTTCATTTAATACTGGTTGGTCTAACACAATGACTCAACAAAACAAACTGGGAATGTGCCAAATCCTCTTCAGATCAGGAACCTCTAATAATCTGAGAAATTATACCAGACTGATCTCTCTTGGCAAAACACAGCAGGGCACCCACCTTGCCATGGCTTTCCCAAGGGGCAGGAGCAGCAGTACAGGTGCCTGCTCTGACAAAGCTGGCTCCTGCAAAACACACAGTGCACTCTCAACTGACTGCAAGGGAAGGTGTTCAAAACATAAGGGCATTAACATTCCCTTTTTTTCAGTGATTCTACAAGGAGATCTGGAGGATATTCACCTGAATCTGCTCTGAGCACAGGGAAGAGCTTGTGAGGTAAATCCTCACCCAAGTATCTGCACAGTTGTATCACTGAAATTCTCACAGGAGCAGCATTCTTTCATATCAGTAAAGGACGTAAACCAGTACCTTGGCAAAAAAAATGGGGGGCATAGGAGATATAAAGAGTTCACATAATTTAATCCAGACTGCCCCAAGTTATATTTCTAAAAGATAAGAAAGTTGTCACATTTATTAAATTACCAGGTGTAGCTGTGTGTGGATGTGTTTTAAAATCAAGCTGGATAATGTCAATATGTGAAAGGGGAAGAAAAGGCTTTCTGCATATAACATTTTCTGGAGGCAATACTGCAGTATTGGTAAGAGGGAGACAAATATGGTGTTCAAAATATGTCTAAGTGGTTCAGATACCTACCTCTCAAGACTTTCAATGATTTTTAGGTATCCAACCCACTTATGGTTGTTGAAATCCCATTAAGTACCTATCTTGATCTGCTTCAGGACCTCTATAAATCTAATGGTCTCTTTTTACTTTTTTACATGTCTTAAAATTACTCCCTGCTCCTTCTAAAGGCTGATGGTTAAATAAAAGCAAAATTAAAGACAGCCAGTTTCTGGCAGTTAAAATTTGAATGTTCTTAAAAAATGGAATTGCCCTAATAAAATATATTTATTCAGTATATCCTTGTGACCATCTAGTTTTAGTATTACTGGACCAGTGAAATGCCACTTTCATTACAAATGTAAGACAAAATCAGGCAACTATCCAAGAAGTCATAATTATGTGAGCTGTAGACCAATTGTCCTGCAAGGGATTTGTACACAAATGGGTACACTTGTGGTTGTTCAGACCAGCCGTAGATTACTTGTCTCTGTTTAGCAGTGTCAGGGTGTTTGAGTTATAAATACATTATACCTAGCATGTCTCCTGGGAATACTTACATATAGATGCTTGAAAAGGGCTTGTGTGGTCATTTGTAGTGAGTCTGCAAAAAGGGTTTTGGGATCCCTCCTAAATTTGCCAGACTTTGCACATGTTCTGTACCTGTACTGTAATAGAATCAATAATGAGAGAAATCTTCTATCTTAAGACAATACAGCCAAAAAGGGACAAATTCAGAAGTTACAGTCTCTTCATCTTTGAGGTTTTTCATCCTACTCAAGAGTGTATTTGATACCATAGGTCTTGTATATCTTGCTACCACTGAAATATCACTGGTCACACACTTCTGTTTTGTCAAGGCCTGTGTGCTGACAAGACTGCTTGTACCATCTTGCTTTTAGTCACTTTACACCTGTCTGATCCGGGGATAAGGAAACATCTTAAAAGGTCGGATGTACTATTATCAGCTTCAGCACCACATTTTACCATTTTCCAGGGATATCACATCCTCAGAGGAGGAATGTCTGTTTCTACATGGACCACATGGTGTTGTCTTACCTGGCCTTAATCAAGGTGCAGTTGGAGGGAAGCCAGACAGTTTATTTGGCTTGTTTTTAAAATATGTCATTATGTGAGATTTACAACTCAGATCTTATTTGTAAACATCATCCAGTGGATTTGGTTTCTCTGTTCAGCACTTGATTTTGGGAAGTTGCTTTCTTAACCACCTGACACATCAGCTGCTACCTCTGATACTGTCCAGGAAGTTGCCACTTGCAAAGTCTTTAGTGATATGTATACTTAATTTATAGAAACTGTGGGTCTTCCACTCACTGTAAAAACTCAAAAATTCATCTACCTTTTTCACTTTTCAATCAGAGACTCTCAACATGAATGAGAAGAGATGGAGATGTTCATGTATGCTCATTAGGCCTGTGTTTGCAGTAATCGTATATATAATCCATGGGAAACAACTGTTTAAAAATGTCCTGGTTTGTAAATATGAGGCTCATCTTCATCTTCTTGATGACCTTTCACTGTTCTGTTCTTTTTCTGTGTACCTATGTGACTAGAAGCCTTCTGTGGTCTTTAGATCTCAGTCTTCTGGAGAGAAATTATTTCTCGAGAGAACAGTGCATGAGACGTGCTTTAATTTTAATGTACTTTTAATATGGAAAAATAAAGAGAACTTTAAAAAAAAAATATTGAGGAAACAGGGTTTTAGCCACATTTCCCTAAGAAAATAAGGAATATATGATTATGCAGTCCTTTTTTTTCCTCCTTCTGATTTTTGGCTACTTTCAGCAAAATGTGACAGAAGAATAATGACTGGACCCAGAAGTGGGTTTCTCTCTTCTACTCAATTGCCAGTTTTTGTGTAACTCCTAATGTCCCACTCAAGGGGAAGTTCAGGCAAACTTTATCAGTAGGCATTACTGTTTGGTAGAAGGCAGCAGTGCAACAGGTTATCACTACTGTCCAAATGATGGACCAAAAAAGTTACACAGCGTGAGCTGGAGGTATTGAGCTGGAGGTATAGCAGTAGAACATTGTGAAGTGTATGGGTAGAATCCATTAATTTTATGTGGACATTGGAAGGAATATGAGGTTGGGAGAGAGAGGCTGGTACAGGATAACTTACTTGATTTTTACCCTGTTTTTAGAGAGATCCTTTTGCCTATGGAATTAGAAAAATTTTAATGTCATTATAAACTTTTTGGTTGATTGGTTGGTTGGTTTTGGTTTGCTTGTTCTATATAGGGAAATACTGCCTCCAGTAGCGGAACTGCAAATTTTAAATCTATCAAGGCTAGTACAGCCACGAAGAGCTTCAATCATTTCTTTCCATTACTCTTTTTATGCTACATTTAAAGTGATGACATTAGGCCTTGAAGGAGTTTTAACTTATCAAATTAAAGTCTGTACCTTTCATTAGTTTCTAATGACATGAACACTAACTGATCCCTGGCAGTTTTGGGGGGAGTAGTGAAGATTAAAAGAGGTAGCACTTGAATTAAGTTGATGTTGAAAAGATACTGGCACCAAAACCACCTTTAAAAGTTTTAGGCTCATTCACCTTTGTGGTCAAACATTCATTCAGCGGCATTTCTGACTTTGGAAAAACATTTTAAAAATAATTTAAAAGATGTTAAAGTCAAAGAAGTGAGTATGATTTTCAAATCTCAGAATAATATCACTTATTTGTCTTTAGAAGAATATCCCATTTAATATGGGGATACATGCTGTTTAAGACACACATTGTTTAAGTAAGTACTTTTAAACAGAAAGGTTCATAAAAGTGAAATATAAAAATAAATCACAGAAATTCTGTCACACAAAAGAAAATGGGATATGAATAAATATTTATCTTTATTTTTATTCTTGCATTATGTTCTGCACTTTCCATCTTTTGACCTACCTCTGAGAAGTACATTGAGCTGCATTCTTCTCTTCCATGTTTCCATACAAATTATTACTTCTGTCTTCTCACTTTTTATACCATACCTTCAACATCTTGTAGGTTTCTTCTATTCCCCATTCTCAAATTCTTTTTCTTTTGTCTTTCTTCATTGTTTTCTTAACTTTATCCTTCCTTTTTTAGTCTGGATGTTTGTTTCTTCCTCATCTGTCTCAGCCGCTTCACTAAGACACCAAGACCCCGACCATCCCCAAATACCTTTGTCCCTAAGAACTGTACCTAGATACTGCTTTTTTCCTGTGTGTTGGCTTTAGTTGTTCTGTGAAGCAGAAAGATTACTTCAGGTCTCCACTAATCAAATGGAAAAGGGATGACATGAGCAAAATGTGAAAAGCTCATTGGTAGCCTCTGGAGAAATATTGTATTCAAAGTTGACAAATTGCAGGGGATTTAAGGAGTGCATGATAGGGCAAGCAAATGGCCTTGCTTTCAGCAAAGTTAGTCATCAGAACATTTTCCTTCCTTTCAGGAAGACAATAATTATGAGTATTGTGTATTTGCGCAATTGTACAGGGTTATTTGATATACATGCAAAATGCTACACTGAGGTAGCCAGTTAATCAAGAGTTAACCTCAGTTCTGGCATTTCTGAAGCAAGCATCTTCATTTACTCCCCTTTCCCCTGAAACAGTATGTTAACATTTTTCATTACAGGATCATGTGTGCTTTATTTCACAGCATTCCTGCTCCACACAGTACCCAGAGAACAGCCAATCAATATATTTTTTTTATCTTCTTTGTTCATTATGTGTGCCAATCCCTTGTTTACTGGATACTGTTCAAACCTTTCCCTGAAAACAGAATTTTGAGCAACCATCATGGGGATTTTCTCTAGTATTCAATGTTACAGAAACCAAAGGCTTAATAAACAATGATTTAATGTATTATTGCAGAAATGCTTTCTTCGTGCTGTGTGAGAAAATCAAGGCATGAAAAATCCAGAGTCAAAATTACCCACAAATTTTGCATGCCTGTTTAAGATGTATAAGATTTACATTTTAGAATATTTATCATTTGTAAATTCCTAACACTTAAGGCCAAGACCAAAAGATATTTTTATGTCATTTAGTTGGCCTTCTGAATATCATAAGTCATTGATTTCACCTGTTGTCACTGTATTGAGCCTAGGAATTTATGGGGGTTTAAAACCTGCTTTCCAGAAAGTTATCTAGGTCTGGTGTAAAAATTTAAAGAAGTGGAGACACCACCATTTCCTATTGATCATTTGTTCCAGTGATTCAAGTTGCCCCTACTCAACCTGATGAAAAATTCCTTTACACACTGTATTTTCTGTCCATTTATCAAGGGAAAATGAGAATCGGTAGCAACATAAAACTATTCCATTCCTGATACTTGTTCAAAATTAGCACATGTCCTCAGGGGTTTTTATAATCTGAACAGACAAAGTTCCCTCACTGCATGCCTTTTTCTCTAGTGCTTGCATTACTGGTGTGGCTCTTTTCCACATCTTCTCTAGGTTTTTATCATCCTTTTTGTTTTCAAATTTGGACACAAATGCATTTTTATGTCTTTGTTTCTCAGTGTCATACATAAAATCAAGTCACCTTAATTGCTTCATTGTGATACGATTTTATTGTGTATACATCAAAAAGAGATGCTTTTTCCCAGTTTTTCCACAGCATTATACCGTCATCTTGTATTGAAGTCTCATATCTATATCAGAGTCAGCATTTTAAGAATATAGTTGCTCTTACTTTTAAGTGTAGCCTGTGTTCACTGTTCTCAGACTGGGAGTTTTGCATTTGATTTTATTAAAATGCCCTTGATTTGAATACCCCACCAAGTGACCCAAAACATTGTTTCATCATCATTATTTACTTATTTTATGTTCATGAACATTTCTAGCTTTGTCTACCTGTTTCCAGATTATAGAAGGATATGTTGAATAAGGGAATGGTAGTACTGATACCTGTGCAACCTTGCTAGTATTCTAGTAGTACTCAATGACAGTTGCCTCTTGGAACATGGGGGCTTATAGGATTTTTAACTTTCAGTCCATTCAGAACCCACTTAAGAAACTTTTCTTGATGCTGCGTAGTTATTTTTTTATCAATTTATTACATCTGACAAGTGAAAGCCTAAAACACCACTATGCAATATCCTCTTCTAATCTCATCCAAGGAGATCAGATTTGTGTGGCAAGACCTATTCTACCAAAAATATGTTGACCGGGAATAATTATAGTCTTTCATTAAAACCTGTATTAATTGAATCGAGTGTTTTCACTCATATGGCCCAGCTTTAATCCCACTAGTCTTTTTTTTTTTTTTCCCTATTGACATGTTATTAGTGCTCTTCCAGTGGGAATGTCCTAGTATTTTAACACTGCAACACTTAAAGTGAAAATTGTCTGAATCTCTAAATGTAAAACTTATCCATCCTTAGATTCTAATAAACTGAAAGTTCATATTCATTCTACATCAACTGTAATGATACCATCCTGATTTTTCCAAAGACAGACAACATATATACTGAACATTCCTGGGTTTTTTGGGTTTTTTAATCATAACTTTATTTACTTTCTACATGAAAAAGGAGCTGTACTTTTACTTGATTGTGAGATCACTTTTTTATAGCCACCCTTAAATGACTCCCCAGTTTTCTATGACATTCTTCTATCTTTTTTTCTCTCAAGTACTTGAAATACTTGTTTAAATATTTCTGAGCATGTAAAGATTCTGGTTGCTTTATCCCATGTGAAATTCAATCAGTTTATTATCACTTATCTCCAAGTAGATATCCATATCCATTTCAGTGATTGATATTTCTAGTTTTATAATGAGATTGTTTACCTCATGCTCATAAATAATATATGGTTTTTGAAATGTATAATATTAGTTTATAATTGTCCACTAAGGACTCACAGAATATGTGTCCTAAACTGGCCCTGTAGCATAACTCTTTTCCTTTCCAAAGATTATGAAAATGTGCTGAAGAAAAGCTTGTTTTGTGCCCTAGTTAGCTGACCAGTAAGTCTTTCTTAAGTTATTTTAGTTAGCATACTGACCTCTACGTGTTCAAGAGCTGTGGTCCTGTGTTACTGATCATTCTGAATGGAATAATGGCATGGTGGGGGAGGGCTGTGTTAAGGCATCCTGCTTCCATTCTGCCTCTCTTATTCTTCCTGTTAATCAGGGACTTCAACGTGCCAGTTGCCCACCAGATTTTAGTAATATTGCTTATATAAAATTTATTCCCATCAATTAGAGTTTCCTATTGCTGCTTACCCAGATTCCTGGGATCAAAGCATAAACAATTGAAGAGATTCTTTTCATTATATTCTTTGCCACATTGGTTCAACTTGCTCGTTAGATACTGAATTTGAGCATGTACCTCATTTGCCTTCCAAATAATCTCCCCTTGTGTTGCTGATTTAATATCCTGGCTGCTCCAGCTAGTTTCCAACTGAGAAGATTAGCCTCCTACTTGTGTGGTGTAGTCTGTCCTGTTCATACAGTCCCTTCTTTCACTGATGTGCTGTTTCATGGATTAAAATCTGCCTGGTTTTTCAGTTATGGATAACAGACAGAAAACACTGGAAATAAACTTTCTCACTTGTGATAACTGTGGGTACCAATTACATTTTAATTTTCCTCTAAATTGTTTTCAGTGCAGTTGAAGCTTTCAGAAATTTCATCTAAGTTCTGCTATGAAGGCCTTATATAGCATTTATGTTCCGTTTCTCATTCACTCCAGTTGCAGCTGTGAGTGCAGGGTATTTTGGCAGATTAGAGACAAGGGATTTATCTTGCATAGTCAGAAAATGGGTAACATACTATCAATCCCTCTGAAAACTTTCAGGAAGTTCATGCTAAAGTGCTGTCACCAAAGGACAGATACATTCAACTACATTAAATATGAAATGTGATATTTTCTTACTGCAGTCCCATCCCATTGGCTAGAAGAAAAGATACAGGAATGAACAGGTTACAGGCTCTTTCACTGGTCAGTAGCCATTCATGCAAAAAAATGACCATGTAGTTAGAAGTAGCATGATGATGTGTATGTCCTGGTAACCTTACCTCTGGTATTTTCTAATGTCTCTGTACTTGACTTCCTGAGCTTACTAATGTTCTGCCAAGTAAGGAGTTAGCTCACCCACCTTTAGCTGTCACTTGTCAGGGATCCATTTGTAGCCAGTGAAGAGGGGGATATATCAGCAGAAGGCAGTCTGTCCTTAAGATAAAGGCAGATGATACGTGAAATGATCTTTGCAAGTACCACCTCACTTCAGGTGGCTGAAGGAAGGGGAGATAAAGTGCATACTTTCTATGTGTGTACTATTTGTGTATAAATTATATACATAGGTCTCTGTTGAGAGGTACACTCACAGTTGTGTTCAGATGTGGGTGGCTGTATATACCTCACTATTAAGATCTAGCTGTACATAATACTTTGTATGTCTTCTACTTAAAATAGTTCTAAATGACTCTTAAATCAATCCTTAAGTGTGTTAACATTGCATTTGAATTGAGCTACTGAATTTGGATCATGTATAATTTCCTCTGTCACCGAAGAGAGGTTGTGTGTTCTAGATGCAGCAGCGATATGGAGGTGACTCTGGCTGGTGAACAATAGCTCCTTCCACTTCAAACGAGCCGAGAACTGCTTAAGGTGGGGGTATTCAATGGGCTCCTGTTAGAAGTTTGGTAAGGCATTGACAGTGAGAGATTGCATGGCTTCGTCCTTTATTCTTTATAATGAAACAAAATAAAGATGTGTTCCATGGAAATGTTTCTTGTCCTTCTTTTTGTTCCATCAGTTGCTAATGATACCTACTTTTTTAGATTCATGCTTAGGAGATGAGGCTGGCCTTGAGACAGATTGCCTGATGTTGTCCTTCCATTTCTGGTTTGTAAAAAACAGAAATTGTAAAAAAATTTGTAAAAATTTAAAAAATTAAGCCATTACTTACCTTCTTAACAAAGTATTCTTCATAAAATTGAATTCCTAAAATTCATGTCACTGTAGGAAAATTTTCTAATCAATATTCTTGATTTAATCTTTGTTCCTTAGAAGTGTTTCTTCCTGTGCTCTAACAACTGCAAAATGTGTCAGTTACAATTATACTGAAGGAAAGATTAAGAATGGTTAGTTTAAATTATTGTAACTTTGGTGAACTTGAGGAAAGTTCCATTCTGTTACAACAATGATTTAGTTCCATGCAGTAATAGTGATATAGCAAGATACTCATGTCATCAAATATACTTTGAATTTGTCAATCAATATTTACTTACTGTGGGCTTTTTACTGAGTTGTGAAGTTTATTGTGGATACCAGCAGTTAGTTTCAATGTTTGTAGCACAAATATTTCAACCTAAAGGCTATAATTACAATAACAATGAAATTTATAGCTACTAGGAAGCAATTATCCCTGATCATAATTCTGCAAATTATAATATAAGGAGGGTTACAAAAGATTCTTAAAAATAATATGCCTATAAAATAAAAATTTTCTAAGAGGGTAGGACAAGCAAAGAGTTAAGCTAGTAACCCTGTCAGTGAAGTAGTTGCCTAGGATTGAAAAGCCATTGTTGATTACAGATTCTGACCTAGCAGTTTATCTAAGATACAAATTTTGTTTTATATAAAACAGCTTGCTTCCAGAGAAACTGGCAATCAAACTGCCATTTGGTTGATGTTAAAGTAAGACTTTTTGTGGAAGGTTATATACCACCTAGATGCTGGATAAAGTTCTCAGAATTTTTCAGAATACCACAGTGCAGTAAATTAAAAAGAAAGCTAAGTTTTATAATATGTTGTATTTTAAATTTGTGTCACACTGTGAGGCCTCAGCAGACAGCCCAAGTATTAAATAGTGCTTTTTTGACTGTAGAAGTATCATTTTCTTGAAGCCTGAAATATTAATTAATCTTCATAGGAAAGATGAAGTTTATTAATTCATGCCAACAGTAACAACTTATTAGTGACTAGACCAGAAAGAAACCCCTTGCCCCTACTCTGACAACTTGTGTTGACGTCAATGGAAGCAGCTTTGGGGTCTAAGTAATTAAGTCCAGTGAACTGCAAAGACTCATGTGACATAATTTTGACAGTTGTCATTCGTCTTTAATTGTTTCCATTTCATAAGGTACCGCTAAAGCTTTGCTGGAAGATTTTATTTGATTTTTTTTAAATTAAAATAAAAGAAGTTATATTGATGGCATCTCCATTGAGCAGCTACTGATATGTTGCTAAGAGCTGGTATGCATTAGTGGTTTCTTTCCCCTCAAAAGGTGGAGCACATCTGGATTTCCATCTTTGAGTAATGGTAGAACTTCAGTGTATCTTCACAGATCATCACTGAAAAACAGTAGCTTCTAGGCCTGAACTTGCAAACTCCTTAATTTTGCGTGTCCGCTCTTTTGAACTATTTCATTTTACTGAATGAGTTCTTCATTTTGTTAACTCTGATACTTCAATAAAATTTAGGATATATCTTTTGTAGAAAACAGTTAAATTTTACCAGCTGCCAGGATTCTGAGCCAAAGGGTAAAGTAATATTGGTATGAATGAAACAAATGAAACAGTGATAATTTACAGGTTTTAATATAAAAATCCAAATTTGGTCATTATGGACTTAATTATGAAATACAGAAAAGATGTGTTTTGAGAAAACAAATCTTGATTTCTTTAACTTGTAGTCCCAGCACCTTTTCTTGCTGCTTTGACCTCTGGCAGTAGTAGTGGTGGATATTAAGACAGCAGTCCATTTCACCCAAGGCTATTGATAATTTAGTCATCAGAAGCTGTTTCTTCTAAACAGTGTCTCTAGGATGTAGTTCCTCCCTCCAAGGGGAGTGGTCTTTTGTTAGATTATGTAAATGGGGAAGCTCATTCATTACCACTGTGTTGCTAATTCGTGCCTTAACCTGCAGAACCAGGCATTGCATGACTCTTTTCCTGCATACAGCAAACATGAGAAGCCACTGTTCCTGCGTTTGCTTTAGTTTCTGGGGAGAATTGAATGAAAGTAGATTCAAATCAGCAGGGGATTTGTTTGTCAAATTTTGCAAATCAGGCTGCAGAAAATGGAGTTTTACAAGCCCCATTCAGCAGTCCAAGATATCAAGCTCGCTTCAGCTTTCAATATAACATTCATACCACTCTTTCAATCTTAATTTTGATTGATTACTTACCAGCAGAAGTTTATACTGAAATCTCTCCTTTGTCCTCTTTATCCCTTCCTCACCTTTTCATTCTTTCCATGTCAATTATTAACACTGTGACGTTACTTGTTGCTGCAGTAACTTTGTTTCAATGCAGCTGTTGCCAGGTGAATTTTCTTGAGGGCTTGATTGTCACATTTACAAAGACTTTATGAGATATCAGAAAAGTTTTTATTTGGCCAGCAGTCTTCAACTTTACATTCTCCGGGAACTGGCCTGTGCTGTCTCTAGATGTTTTATTTGAAAACAGAATACAAAGGGAACACAATATTGGCTCATGATTATGTATGGTAGGTTTTGTTAGCAAAACCTAGATAGATACCAAGAAATTGAAATATATTGGATTAAGTTCACTGGGACAGATTTGCTGTGGCCCTGGTTCAGGGGAGGTTCACAACGGCTCAGCAGACAGAATGTGTTCGATTCATGTGTTAATTCAGATCTTAGGTCTGTTTTTCAGCTGGGAAGTGTTGCTGTAATTAGGTGGTGAGTCAAAACTGTGTGTTTCCAGGCTGTGACTGTTGCAAGACGCGGGACCAAAGTCCAGGTGCTTTCAGCTCCCTGTCAGCATGCCAGTGGCCACACAGTACACACCCTCAAGTGCTTTTCTGCTCTCAGAGCAGGGGCTGGTGGTTAATTCTGCAGAGATACACTTCCAACTGACCAGTTCAGAGGCCTGAACTGGCCATCTCGACTGGAGGATTTAGGCAGCAGAGGCCCTTGCTGAGTACATGCAGTTTGAAAATTCCCTACAGTATGTCTTGGCTGAGGTGAATGAAACAATGCTCATCACCATTTTCATCTGTAAGGCTTCAACTTCCTGCTTGCTTTGTGGTAGTTTCTGCCATGGAAATCTGTGCAGAAACCAGCTCTGAAGAATTTCCCAATTCTATCCTGAATTATCTGTCCATGTTGGATAGAAACCTTTTTCAGATCTCTCCCTAAGGCAGAGGAGCTCTGTCATTGCTCAAATTATCCTCATTGGCACAGTCTAAAACTGCATTGGTAGACCAAAACAGAGAGAGACCAAAACTTTCCTCTGTCCCCAGTCCCCCCCGCCAACTCATTCATGGATGACAAAGAAAAGGCAAAGAGCCAAATTTTGCCTTCTTGGGGAAAACCCAGTGCAATGGCTTCAAAGCACTGCAGAAGTAGAGAGAAGCAGCTGGAGAACTAAGGGGAGAATGAGAAGCAAATTAAAAGCCATTGCTTAAAACAATTCCTTCTCCTTTTCTTTCCTCCTTATTTTTATCATTCTTCCAAAAGTAGAAAACTGACAACTCAACTCAGTTTTTCTGTTTATTTCATAGTGTGCTGTGGATTCCTGATAATAGATGAGAGTATGTGTGTTGAAGGAGCCATGTCGATTTTCTTGCTCTAATGACAGGGTTTTTGTTTCCTTTTGAATCTGAAGTGGGAACAGAGTTTGCTTTATCTCAAAATAACAGTGTACACCGCAGTGTATGTTTCTTAAAATGTAGCTACCATGAGAATATGTGTTTTTACTCATCCCTGTTACTGAAAAATCTGACTAGCTAATTTTTTCATGTGTCCCTTAAAATGTTGATAGTTCCGGTTAATTGCCCCAGTGCCTACTGATGAGCGCAGAACTGATTTTCAAGCTTCCTTACTTAAAGCTCAGAGAACAAGCTGCTTATGATGACCCAACAGAGACATAAGGGAGGTCTATGAAAGGCAGAGTATTCAATCAGCCTTAATCCCTGCTTTCAGTAAGGCAGTGTCTTTAAGTACAGACTAATTAGTGAATAGACATGGTTGTAGGTTCTTGTAGACATATCTTTTGTTGGCTCAAGATGAACTGAGAGGCTAATAGAAATGGTTTAAAATCTCTGCTTTGCTTTTCTTTCAATGCATTTAATAGGGTATCGAGATGAGAAAATATAAATCAAAGCAGGAGCAAAAGTAAATATAAGCTATCTGACTACGTATGTTAGTATATTCCATTTAGATATTATATCCATTTAGATATTGGGACTTACACTTGTGGCTCCCAGTCCTGGCCTTCTTAAAGAACTATTCATTTTATAACCTTTGACATATTGCACTATGAGAAAAGCATGTGGGTTTTTTACTGTTACAGTAATGTATTATGCAGGCATTACTTTGCACTTAAATAGTATGTTAAAGTCATCAATCATAAAGTGATCGATCAAGATAAACATACTTCCCCCATTTTAGTGCTAGGGAAACTTAATTCCAAGAAGTGAAGTGAATATCCTTAGGATTTGATTACGTGCCTGAGACTAGAATCTAACTCTCTAGAGAGATGGCCCCCATCTTTAATAATTTCTTTATTACATATTGTATAATAAAATTTCCCAACAGGTAGGAATAGCCGTCTGCACATTGCAGTCATTTATGGTAAAATTGAATGCAAAGAAAGGCATATGGGTGAAACTGAGTGAATGATGACTGACATCTAGTCATAGTCACCTGAAAGAGAAAGCATTTCTTAATCAGCAAGACATTAAAAATAAGTAAAAGGCTTAAAAAATTAGAAAAATTGTGGTGTTTTGGGGTTTTTTCCTGATTATATTTCCCCTACTGTTTGCATATTAAGTGACCTTGACACAATGCAGATAGGAAGCAGACATAGCAACTTACTGTTCTACTCATTTTCTAAAATTAACCATATATTCCAGTAATATTCAATAACAGTACCTTGGTTATTGAAACGCATAACCTTTTTGCTGCTTTTATCACCTGTATTATCCATAGGAGATAATTACTGCAAAGCAGCTGGCTGTTGATTTTAGAGAGCATCAATTGTTCTCCTGTCCCAGCTGTTGGCTAATAAGGACAGTCAACACATCTGTTTCAACAGCTGGTAATTAACAAAAGCCTAATTGCTGCAACTCTTTTAACAACAGATCTATGAAAGAGTAGGGATGTGGAGGAATATTATTTACTCTGTTCTCGGCACTTTCTGTGACCAGTTTCTTTTTCCTTTTTCTACTTTGAACACCACTGCCTTTGTCTGACACACTGAATGGCAGGACAGCACAATATGGTAATCCAGAGCTTAAGTTTTTCAGATCTCTGGTGCTGTTTCTTATTGCAACATTTCTTTGCTAAGTTGCAAGATGAAATGGATCAAAAGCATTTTGTGGAGTCTCATACAACGGAGATAATCTACTACAGTATGCTTATGCAATAGGGCTGCCAATCCAGCAGCTTCCAAAAGAAAGTAATGGGTTTCCCTGTTTGTGGATGAGTTTAATAGCTCTGCAGCCCTTCCCCAAAAAAGTGTCATCATTCTGAAATGATAGTTATTTAAGAATTCTTTTACTGCTTTTCAGATGCTTTGTAAAATTTGTTGTACAGTCTTTTTTCTTTCCTCTGATGAGACCCACATATGTTTTTTAGTTTGAAAGTAAATGGCAGGTGGCACCTTGCACTGCAGAAATATCTCATCATTTTATTGCTACAGAATTGGAGAGGGATCTGCACAATGGTTGTCTAAATATCTACATTTATAGTATCAGTCGTCAAACACTAATTCAAAGAAGTTTCTCTTAATTAGACTTATCCTTGGGTACAGCACACATGTAATTGGAATACTTGTCACTAAATAGAGAGAATGCATGTATACAAATACAGGGAAATGTTAATCCCATTGAAGTCAACAGTGAACTTCTGTTGGCTTCAATGGGTCAGGATTTTCCCTGAAAAAACCAAATTTTCTTAAAAGCCGGAGACAAATTTGGCATTCATTGTGCTCCCCATGAAAAGAAAGTATTCAAGCATTAATGGATCTATGGCTGAAGTATTATGCAAGTCAGGCATGTATTACAGATTGTGTGAAAGACTTGAGCAAATAAAAATTTCTAAGAAATAGCATTTAAAGTGGTATTTTGAAATGATAAACTGATGATGAAAATTGTGATTCTTTGGTAAAAGTTAGTCAAGATCACTTGATTAAACTTGTCTTACTAACATTTCAGTTGGCAAATATTTCTGTACACTGAGTTCTTAATTGTCTGCTGGGCATGTTGAAAGGTATAAAAGAAATTCTCCTCAAGTGCTTGCCATTGACAGAATACAGATTGCATAATTAAAAATATTCTGGCAAGACAAGTTTAGTTCAGCAGGTGTTCAAGTTGAGAAATGTCTAATAGAAGAAAAACTAGAATATATACTCTGAATGACTAAAAACAAAAGCATTGGTTAAAATTTTAAGAAATTAACACAGAGAAGTGTTTACTGTCTGGGTTTATCATGAAGATTTTTTGTACACAACAATCTTTGTTGATCAAAATTATGTTTTCAGTGTTGCACAAAATAAACATTCTCTAGTAGATTATACTGTTGAAAATTGCTGAAAGATTTGATAGTTGAGAAAAATGTTTATCTTTTCAGTGGATTATAGTATTTTATTTCACATATTAACAATTTTAAAGAAAATTATCATGGGTAATGTATCTCTTTTCTCATTCACTTCCCTTACTCCAAAGATTACAATATTACTTTTTTTCCCAGTTGAAATGTAGTTGAGTCTGAGTTGCAACAGAAATTCAAGCAACTAAGCACCAAAACATACATAGAAACAGAAAAAAATGTTTTTGCCCAATGCAAAGATCTACTAGAATGTAACTGAATGTAGAAGGTAATATGATTACCTTATAAAAAAATAGTAGATTTTTAACAGAAAGGAGCAAAACTCTGTAGTATCAGAACATACTTTTGAGTCCTAAGTGAAGGTAACTCACCTGTATCAACAGATCTCTCTAACAGTATAGCATCCATAAAAAACCATGGATGGATCCATTGCCTGCTGATTTGATAGGAAAGTGCCCTCTATGGAATTTTCTCCTGTACTATTTTCAAACAAATGTTTTCTATAAATACTTAAATGTATGTTCTCACAAACACATCCATTTTCTTTTCTTAGTTTAAGTCCTTTCTCTGAATTCTACTTGGGTAGAAAGCATTGCTGTAAGATTGTGGAGAAAGCAAGATTCAGGGAGTTGTTCTGTTCAGAATCAACTACTCAGACTCAACATGACTGATCCCTTTTACACCGGTAGCATTGCAACAATAGAGACTGAAACTGTTCTAAACTATCTGTTGAGAATGTTTGCATCACAGGAGACATGATGGTGGCTTGTTCACAGTGTCTCAGAAATCCATGGTCACTCCAGTTGCGCAAGTAGCTCAAGGTCATGGTGCCTACAGCCAGCCTCAAGTGCAGACATGGAGCTCCTGTCTTTTTCCCAAAACTGCTAGGCATGACATAATCCAGCTGGAGAAAGAACTCAAACTGTCTTGCTATATTGTTTGATAAGAACTTCAGAAATCAAATGAGAAGTACTAACAGACTTGCATTTGAGAATGTCTTAGTATTTATGCTCTGCACATGTCAGTGTGGGGCATACTCATGGATTCTTTCTTATTCCTAAATTTCCTGATAACAGATACTTTTATTCAATAACTGCGGTTTTTTTTCTTTTCCTAGATGTAGCAATTGCTTTTGAACTCAGCACTTTGATTCTGTGTTTCTTTGTATACAAAAATATCAGATTAATTTGAGTATGTATACCTGCTAGTCATATGGTGAAGACCACAAGGTGAAGTAATAAACACTAACTCTTAATCTCTTAGCTGCCTTTCCTTCCAAATCCTGGAAGAGTAATATGATGTAACTGGGCCAATTCATATTTATAGTCCTTTACAGACTCATGACTTTTATGAAAGAATTTTAGTTAAATTCTGATAATGTGATTAGACACTGCTGCCTTCTTGAAGGCATCCTTGCCTTCTTGAAATGGAGATGTGGATGACCCCTGTTTAACAGCTGTGTGCCTCACCAGCTTACTGGGAATGAGAGAAAGTCAGATTTATCAACCTTAATCAAGTTAATTAAGCCCTTATTAGTTGACAAGACTAGTTATCTGAACATAGACTAGTAACAAAAATAGGATCACAGCATGGACGTGCACAATGGCATGCAACCATTCATGCATTATTTTAGAGAAATCCCTGGCGTGGTTTTAACCCACTATCCCAGATGATGCTTTTGAACCATACTATGTGCTAGGGCCTATGGCCCTTTGACAGTCTGATGTCAGCAGCCCTTCCTTTTAGGAAGGTGAATGGGAGAGAACTCTTGACCATTTTTTAACATGAGTAAAGTCATGCCAGTAGATCTCAAGGTCGGAACATAATTTCTGGTCTGTTCTTTTTACAGCAATAGAGAGTTGGGTGCTGTGGTTAGTTCAGGGTCTGTTAGTGGACCCTCAAAAATGTTCCAGATGGAGAGTCCTGAGAGCACAGAGTTTCTGGCTGCTGCACAGATAAAACATGTCTGGTTGTAATATGAACTTTTTTCTGTTATTCTGCCAGTACAGTTCTGCCCCAAACTGGATAAGACACTTTTGGGGCTGAGGGTAAAGTTGTTTTATTGAATAGGTCTTTGTTACCACAAAGCTTCTGAGACAACATGACATTACGTTTTGGATCATGTGCTGACAATTTGCTGTTTGTGGCAGATACTGACATCAAATCATAGGTGGCCAAAGTAATTTTTGTGGACAAAGGGTTTATCATGGTTGCTGACATTTGAAGCTTTCCCAGAGTAACCTGCCAGTAGGACTCAGACACCACCTGGAAGGTTTCTTCAGCTCGCTCCACTTACACAGTTGTTTCCTTCTTGATTTTCCCTAAGAAGATTGCCAGTAAAATTTCATATATAGTGCAATCATCTTCATGGTATGAAGTCAGGCCTCTCAGAGTTGAAGGAAACATGCCTATCCTTAAAGTAAATCAGGAATGGTTTTTATCCTTTGTTTTAAACTTCTATTTGGTAACCTGATATGTCTTCAAGGGACTATCTGTTTTCCAGTCCAGTTACCAATAGAGCCATGAAGAGGTACATGGTTACACCATGCCCAAAGCAATATCCTTTATTTTACTTTCAAATAAGAGAAGTTTCTCTGTATTGCTGATGTTTTTCCATTGTTTATTTGAATTTGCTTTTTCCAAATAGATTTTTAGATGAGAAAAAAAGTTTGTGATGTCACCAAGGCCAAACCTGAATTACAGAAAATGAAGTAATGTTTCCTTTCCACAGGTCCACAGCTGTAAATGGTATTTAATCTGAGAAGTAAAGAAATTAATTGACGTGTGTTATTTTCATATAGATTGTAAATCCATGACTACTGTGCAGAAATTGCAGTCATGAATGGGTTTTTCTTTCTCTATTAAAACAAAGTATTCTTGATTGTTTTCTTTTTATGTTCTTTTTACAGTGTACATTGTGATTTAGTAGTGAGTCAAGCATCTACCTACCTGTATATAGAGTCCTATCTATTTGCTCTTTAAAGCACCCCCAGATTGTGTTCTTAATAAAATCCCTCCTACCAAAAGGTCAGTGTCTCTGCACATGGAGTTACCGATGTGCAAAGCCCAGTCCAGCTATGAATGTGTACTTTGGAGCTGTCATCCTTGGAATTTTTCAGGGGCCTTTTTGTCATCCACTATAGTTATATCTTAGCTAAAGTAAGACTTACAGTCTCATTAGGTAGTTATCCATATGCACAGTAGGCATGTATGATGGTATCTCTGGGGTTTTTAACCTATGTGTGCAAAAGAATAGAAACCATAAATGAAATCTTCACCCTGGGAAGTCAATTGCAGTTTTGTGTCAACCTCACAAGGGCAGAATTCCAAATGAATCGTCCTCATTCCCTAAATCATTCTTTAAAACGAAATGCTTCCATGTATTAGTCTCACAGTCTTATCAGGTGCCTTGGATTGTCCTTTGATTTTTCCTGCAATTTTCAGTATATCAGTATACTGCTTGGAAAAAGTATAGCTTATTACATAATAATACTGCAGATGATGAAGAAAATTTGTCTCATCATATCTAAGGTTAGATGAGCAAATCCTTAATTCTCACTGAAACTTATCATGAGCATTTCATATAGATACTTTCTTACATAATGTGGTAATTGATGAATTATAGAATCATAGGTTGGAAGGGACTTTGAAGTTCATCTAAGTCCAATCTATCTGCTATGAGCAGAGACACCTTTCACTAGGCCAGGTTGCTCAGAGCTCCATCCAACCTGGCCTTGAACACCTCCAGGGATAGGCCCACTTCTGTGGGCAAATCTGCATGTAATATGTGCTTGTAAAGGAGCAAACTGCTTCTTAAGTACTGCTGGCACAGTGAGCTTCTTCCCAATGTGGTGTGATCGCGTAGTACAAGAATAAGGCATCACATGTCAGGCATAATGATATTGTTTGCTTTTATTGTAATAAAATTAACCAGATACATATCTAGTCTCAGCAAAATTGCTATTGTATTCTTTCGTTTTCTTTCTCAGAGCAGTCAAAAGCTATTTGGTGATTTTTTTTTTCCTTCTAATTGCACAATCTGTGTAGAATTTGTTGTGACCCGTTGCTAATGTCCCAGTCACAACAGGATCTCTTAGAAATGAACAACCATGCAAGCAATGTTGATCTGGTATGATAATGTATTCTCACTGGGGAATTTGTTGTGATGGAGACAAGAGTGTAAATGTCAGATAGTGGCATCTCTTACAAGTCGTCCGAAAAACTCCTTAAAAATATTAAATTAGGGGTAGCATAAAGGCTGAGTTGAGGAAAGTTACATAAGATGGAGGTGAAGCACAACACTTCTGGAAAATGACAATTCCATTTTTTCTTTTAAAAAGAAGATTTCAGGGTTAAAACTTTTAATTACGATAAGAGAAAACATTAACATATTCTTTGCAAGGCAAATGAAAATCATACCGTTTTAAAAGCCACTGTTGATGTTCTCACATCATGTATGGGAAAGCCCTTATTTCAGCTCCCTGATCCAAGTTTGTCACCCTCAAACATTTTCATGGCTGAATTCTGGAGTTCATCTTCTTTTCCATGACGTATCCCTGTTTGGATCTGCTTTTCACATGTTTAGCCATTTTAAAAAAATATTTTTGTCAGCTGCGGAGAGAGAAGCGAGACAATGATAGTCACCAGAACCATGGATAATTCACATAACTTTGGAGCAGGGAAGCAGTATCACTGGGAAGAGTCCACCAGGACGCCCAGAGTGGGTTAATGCAAGAACCTGGGAGTCAGCTTAGGTTTCTGCATTCAAAACAAATAACCTAATCACAAGGCTGGGGAGGAGTTCTCTCTTCTCTCAGAAATCCTGTCTGACATTCCTCAGAAATACTTCCATCTAAACCAGTGTATCTTCACAATGCAGTGGGATAATGCTTTTGATTAAAAAAAAAAAAAAAGTTTCATTACAGCTATTTATTTGGACCAACAGTAGTATTAGATTGTAGCATAAAATATTATGATTAATTGTTTCATCCTGCTGCAAACTCATAAAGGTCATGTTTGCTGTTGAGATGCCTTTCCTTTGTGCCCAAAGGGAATGTCAACCCGGGTGTGGTTGTGGCAGAGGGTTGGTGAGGGCTGCAACTTAAAGGCTGTTAAGAGTTCCCACAATTGCCAGCCTTACCCTGAAATTCACATACACAGATAACCCTCAGCTGGTTCTTTATTGTGTTTTTTCTAGCTATAGTGATCCTCCACAGCAGCGCAGATCCAGCAGGGACTAGTAATACAGTTCTCCATTTACTCTTAATTTGAGACAGGTTTAGAAAAACTATTTCTGTTAGAAAAATTGTGTGTTGAGAAACAACTTTGCATGAATTTCTAATAATTTCAGTTACAATTCCAAACTTTTCCAGCTCAGTTTATCACCTAGAAGTTTTATTTGGTGAATATTGAAACCTACATTTCAAACTTCAGAAGTAAAACATTTAATTCTTATATTTTAAATTTGGACTTATTCTTGTTAACGGTGTATTTCATGATGTGTCAATATTTTCTAACAACTACTATAGTAAGTTCTAATTTTACCTTTTAATTTTTAAAGTCATCAAGGCCAGCTGATACTTAAATGCAAGTTGAAACATTTTATCTAATTTTCTAGGTCAATGTGTCCCCTTTGTATTGTAATGAAACAGTTTGACACTTCAGCAGGGTGATTAAAACAAAAAGGAGATTGCTTAGTGTGTTATTAGAGTGCTAGCCATTTTCAGTCCTCTCGTTAGCTGGAGTCTTTTCCTTGACCCTGAAAACCTCTGATCCCCTAATTAATGAGACAAGTGCTTATATTCCTTTCTAGATCAAAGCATTACCTGCTTGTATTGTTGGTGAAACAATTTGATGTGTTGACACTTTGATATAGAAAATAAGATGAGCTGTTGTAATCTGCACTAAGTAGCAGCTGCTAACGTAAAAATAACAGAACGGTTAGAAGTTGGATCTCATATGTGTCACAACATGACCTGCTCTATCAGGCAGTGTGTATCTCTATTACTGACATGATGTGTAAAATGTAGAAGCGTTAAAAATAGTGTAAGATTAAAATATTTCATCAGTTTATTTTTTTTTTACAGAGTTGAGGGGGTTTTTGCTCATTCTAATTCAGAATGAAAGAAATCTTTATTTGCCTTCCCAATCTCCTGTTGCCCTGAGTAGACACCTGAGCTCTTCCTATCCAGCTAGCCTGCTAATATCAGCAGAAACATACTTCTTCCTCACAAGAAATGGGAGCGATTCTCTGTTGTCTGTTTGAGGCTCCATTCCATTTCAGACCCCAGATGACAACATAGGACCTAGAGTGGAGAGACTGCCATTTTCCCCCTTTACTGCCATTTTTCCCCTTTCCCCCTTTGCAGCTCTACCAAATGTATATGACTGAGACCATAAATTGTAGAAATTAACTTGGAGATCCTCGGATTTCTCACGCAACCTTCTTCTAATCCATGGGAATAGCCTGTGTCAGTAGAAAGCAAAATGCTGGTAGTGACCATTACAGAGTGAAGGAATAGTGCATTAAACTCATGCATTTACATGTATCTCAGTCAAGCCAAGGGAAATCGTACTGGGTAGAAAGGGTGCCCATTCTAAATGAGTCAGTTATAATTTCCATGCAAATAAAGTACAAATAAGTTCTCCACAAGAAGGGTACTTATTAAGCAAGGAAGTTATGTCTTAGAAAACAGGAGATATAGAGACAAATGAAAATTGCCTGAGGTTAAGCTAAATTTGCCCTTGAAATGGAAATTGAAACAAACAATAGTGTAACAACTGAAATGAGAACAAGGAAAGAGGAAATATGCCACTGGTCTGAGAATGGCACGGAGATCCGGGGTAATTCTGGATTAGGTCTAAAAGTGTGTGATTTTAATTTTTGTTTCTCTCAGCATTGAGCAATGAAGATGCCAGCTGTGAGGACAAGGATTAAGAAAAGTGAATGTATGCAAATGGAGTACATGGCAGCTGTTCAATAGATTATTGTGCTTGCATTGGGTTAATGCATGGTTTCCATCCCCAGTTCTGAAAGAGCTGGTACCTGAAATTCCAGGAATGATAGTAAAGTTCTTTAATAAATCTTATGAGGTTGTGTGCAGTGTAATGACAGGGAATTAGCAGAGAGCATCTATATTTAGAAGGAGAAAAATGTAATTTTGACAACTGTAGACCAGTTAGTCTTTATTGTCCAGTCTTCAGAGTAAATTTAGGAGGAAAATATTTTTAAAGCATGGATCCATCAAGAGTGAATTGCTGTACAATTTTCACACAAGCATGATCATGCAAGAATTCTTTGATATGATAACTGATTATTTAGACAAGGAAACTTTTTTAATATAACCTGACACATAAGCTTATAGGTTGTGCCATATAGAAAATTATTAATTACAGTGGGGAATGCGTATATTGTTATTTTACAAGCAGGCACAAGCTTAATGTGGGAAATGCTGCTTGCTGCTCGCTGGGTTCACCCAGCATCTCCTCTTTGGAAGAATGGGCACATTTAGCTCATGTCTGTCTGCAAAATGTCATGTACCCATGAAGGAGATGAGGGATTAGTCAAAGGCAATAAGGAACTAGTTAGCAGGAAGGCAGCAGCAAACAGATTTGAAGGAAGAAATGTTAAGGTCCAAGGATTTCACTAGTGGAATTTCTCTCCAATTTCTTACCAGCTGGTGCTGAACCAGTTTTCTTTAATGCTGTCATTGAGAACCTTTGGCAGGAAGAGCAGCAATGCGCCAACAAAATTGCTTGATGATACAGAGCTGGGAATTGTTTTTAATAAGGCATGGAGATATTATTAATACAAAGTAGGTTCAAGCTGTCTTGCAGAAAGATTGGGATGGCCTCAAGTACTGGAAAAACAAAAGCAGTGGGGTGGAAATTCGGTGCCAAGTGTAAGGTATTATCTTTTCAGGATGAATAAGAGTTTCCATTGTCAACTGGGTAATACCAGTGTGCAGAACAGGCTGGAGGGTGACTGGGAACAAAAAGAGTACAAGAATGTGTCAGGTGAGAGGTTTCCACTGGCATGAGTACAGAGTACTGAGGAGACATGCATTTAAATTGATCAGGGTAATGAAGAGCTTGCTTAGTGAGAGGTAACAGAAAAGGTTGTTTGTTTAGCCTATCTCAGAAAGGAAAAATAAATGCTTATTATAAATATATATATATGTTGTCTATAAATGCATGAGGAAATAAATAAATTAAAATAAAGCTATGAAACTTTATTAGTGAAGTTAATTGGATTTTTTTTCTTTTGTATTGGATATTGAAGAGTCTTACAAAAGCCATCTCTCACACAAAGGTGAGGTTCCAGAGAGAACCTGACAGCATAGGAGGCTGTGTGTTCTTACCTCTTTCAATTTAGATTAGAGTTGAGGGGGCTCATGTTCGCTCTGGAGGAATTAGGAAAAGATAAATACTAGTTTTGTCCTATGTTTTCCTTTGCTTATGTCTTGTATTTTTCCAGATGTTGTGGTAAGAAAACGCATGACATTGTTCCTTTAAATGTCTTGAAGCAAAAGCAACAGCAAAAAGATCAGTACCAAGATTTTCTTTAGTTGAGATCAGCTATTTTAAGTTTGATAGGTAGCAATTAGATTTTATATTTAATTGGAAAATTTAAATTTTCACCAAAAAACTGCTAAAATGCAAAATGGGAAAATAAAGAAACAACAATTCTTATTTGCAGGAAGGTGGACAGAGAATGGGTAAGGATCTATCCACATTAAACCAAATATGAAAGTGTAGGAACTTCTGGACAAAACAAAATCTTCAGGAATATTTTTCACAGTATCCAAGTAATCAGAATACCCTTTCAGGGTTGAAAAGGAGCTTTGCTGAGAGTGACACCTATACCATAAGGTGACCAAGCTCACCTCTAAAGTGACCTTTTCATGGGAAACCACCACTAGAGGAACCTGTGTATAATTCTTCTTCTTTACCCTACCTTCCAAAACAATTTAATCAAAACAAATAAATTTCTGTGAAAAGTTCTGATTTCCACAGCTTGACATTTTCCAGAAGAACAATATTTTGTTAAAAAGTTCTCAAGCAGCTATTGTTATTATTAGAGGTGAGCTCATGCAGGATTTTTGCCATATGCAGTATGGATGGATTTCAATATACATTTAGGAGTCTTCCAAATTCTTTATTGTAGAGCAGATGCCATTATTTTAGTTAGCAATTTAACTTTGTGATGAGCACTGCTTTGCTTTCCTTCTTCTAGTGAAGGAAGACATCTCTGCCTTGTGAGGATATTTGACTCTTTTATTTGTGTTTACCACCCTTCAGGGCTGTGAACAATGGGTCATTTTGTCGCATGGCTGCATGCTGTGCACAGCGACTCTTGTGCTTGGATTTTTGTTGGTCTCATGAAGCTTCCTAGTATCAACTCCACTGGAAGTTACTGAGGAGGCTAACAAATGTCTGTTTTTCTTCCCTTCACTTTTTGTAGCTCTTGGGTTTGTTGATTTTTTTTAAATCCAAATAACCTGATTTTGTTGATATTTTTATTGGTACAAACCCAGATGCAAACCCAGTCAAATCAGTGCAGTTTTTTTCTGCTGAAAAACTGACATAAATGGTAGTCTTAAGGCTCTAATGCCTCTGACTCTTGTCCTGAATGGCAAGTGGAACATGAGGTGTATTTTTTATGATAGTTCTCCAAAGAGACTAGCCGTTAATCTCTCTGAGTAGGTGTGTCAGCTGCAAACATTTCCTTCCAGTCTACCATTTCAATCACACTTCACAGTACACTGAAAATTGGCAAGGATGTTAATTACTGGCCTCTAGAACAAACCACCTACTTTGATTCAAGTGTGTTTTCCAATTTTTAAGAATGTTGTTTCACCTACAGAACAGTATAATTACAGAAAATAGCTTGGTTTGGCTAACATCTTGTGTTCTGTGAGTTCTGCTTGCAAGGCAGCAAGCTGCACCAGGCAAGAGGCTCACCTGCAGAGGATTTTAACCTCCTTCTGACAGAAGTTAGGGCTTGCCAGCATGCAGTACATTGTTTTCAGTATCAGAAGCTCAAAACCACTGTCACTCAGATGTTAAACATTAACGCTTTCTGCTTTTAAAGCTGAAGGAACGCCCCCCATATAGTAAGAAAGTTTTTATTCACCAAGGAACTTCCTGTTAAAACTTTATGGAAGTCTCTCACAGGAGCAATTGCAGCCGTGGGTCCTGTACCTGGGCAGTGCAAAACCCTGGGTGCAACATGACCCACCGAGCAGCACGGTTCAGAGACTGCTTGTGTAGCTGCATTTGTGCAATGCAGTGTTCAATAAAATTTGTCAGGAATCAGCCAAGTATCCAGGACATGATTAATCAACCAGCAGAATGAATTGCCCATAGATGATTGGGAGTTGACAGTAAACAGTAAAACACCTGCCTTGAAGACTTACAGACAAACAGGAAACAGAAGCAAGCGGGAGCCCTGTTTTAGGAGAGAGATTTTGAAGCATACAGGCAGAGTTGTTCATGATTATACAGTGAGTTTGGCAGACTTAGAGGCTGAACTATGTGCATTCCCCTTCATGGGTTTGTAGCTCATATAACAGGTCTTTAATTTACCAAGAAACTTTTCCGCAAGACTGTCCTGAAGAGTTGGCAGAATCCACAGTTGACATTTCTCACACATGTGCCTCTTGGTTAAGGGCCCTACAATTTGTACAATTAATAACTTACACCATGAATTAAAAACATTGGAAAGCAGCCCAATGCTCAGGCTCATGAGTCAAGGAATTGCTGTGGAAGCCTGATCTTATTTGTTGTTACAATAATAAATCACCCACTGATTTATTTATATGGTACCTGGGCCCTCAAGGCAGTCCTGCAGTGCTATTGAAACTGGACTTTTAAAATTAATGGTGATTAAGCTA
Organism: Agelaius tricolor; assembly: GCF_023055355.1. Classification (NCBI taxonomy): domain Eukaryota; kingdom Metazoa; phylum Chordata; class Aves; order Passeriformes; family Icteridae; genus Agelaius; species Agelaius tricolor. The sequence goes on along the minus strand of NW_027269265.1, from coordinate 24,512,464 downwards.
TAGACCCATATTAAATATGCATGAATACTTATTTCTCCCTGCCTCCTCTTTAACTGTAAGGCCTGTTGGGGCTGGCTACCTTCCTGAATTACAAGCCACATGCTGCAATTTCTATTATGGTCATGAGTGAATGATTCACACTCCCTTCAGTGTGAATCAAGGATGGGAGGGGGAGTGTCCGGTGGGGCTCACAGATGGGAGATGAAGGTGATTGCTCAAGGATTCCCTCACCCCTCTATAAACCAGATCCTGGGTAAGAATGCACCCAGATCCCAGCGTGTACTGTCGGTGCCAGTCTCTGCAGTCCCTGCTGCTCATTGCCTGCCACTGCTCAGGGTCCTGGTTATCCAGCAGCTCTTCTGCTGCTAACATCAGCCAGGGGCTGTTACCATGGGAGCTGCCCTTAACAGCCAGGGAGCCACGTGCAGACCAGAGTCCTGTGTCAGTAGTTCATGGCCAAGGGCCTTGCTTCACTTTCTATATGTTGGTCAACAGTTTTGCAGTATAGCAACACATATGTATCATATGAAATGTGTTTGCTGATAACCACTTGGCTGAACTGAAGAGTTCTAACCTTAGATATTCAAAAAACTTACATGGGAGAAGCCATTCAAAACATGATCCTGCTAGTGCAGAAATCATGAAAAAAAAATAGAAAAATTTCAATGCTAGAAAAAGAAAGAATATTTCATAATAATTAAATAGGCTGGGGTAGTGCTAATTTGCTTCCTGGTAGCTGGTACAGTGCTGTGTTTTAGATTCAGTATGCAAATAATGTTGATAACTGATGTTTTAGATGTTGCTAAGTGGTGTTTGCCCCAAGTCAAGGACTTTCAGTGTGTCCTGCACTGCCAGTGAGGAGGTGCACAAGAAGCTGGGAGGGAGCATGGTCAGGAAAACTGACCAAAGTGACCAAAGGGACATTCTGTGTGATAAAATATCACACCCAGTATATAAAATGGGGGGTGTTACCAGGAAAGGGTGTGATCACAGCTCAGGGACAGGCTTGGCATTAGTCAGCAGGTGGTGGTATCAGTTGTATTGTGCATCACTTGCCTGTCTTGGGACTTATCTCCCTCTGTCCCTCTCCTTTTTATTACAATTACTCATATTATTATTATTATTATTATTATTATTATTATTATTATTATTATATTTTACTTTGTTTCAATTATTTAACTGTTCTTATCTCAATCAACAAGTTTGATTTTCTCTTCTTTCTTTTTCTGATTCTTCTCACCATGCCATCAGTTGGAGGAAGGAGAAGTGACCAAGCAGCTGCATGGTACTTAGTTCCTGGCTGGGGTTAAACCACAACACTATGTTACATACAGCAGTATAACTCTATGTGTGCAGTTATAATGGTTGAAATTATTGCAGAGATTGATGTGTTTTCAAAAAAGTATGGATGTTCTGAATAAATTGGTTATCAATGTTTATCATTTCACAGGCAGAATTGATAGCTTTGCAACAAGAAAAGGAAGCTGCTCTTCAACAGTGCAAAAAACTAGAAGAAGAAATCCAAACATTGCGTGTTTATTACAGGTAAAGTGATTGATTCTAATATGAATGAGTGACTCATAGGGGAAATTTTCTGTACGATGTCTGACTGAGTGAGGAAATGGCCTTATCAAGTAGGTATTTGTTGGAAAAATGTGAATACATCAATGAATCAAAGCCTGCATTTCTGCTTTACTGCTCACCAACCACCTCTTTGAAATAGGAGTCCCTTTCTTATAGCCTGAATTTTGTATTAGTTTCTTCTAAGGGAAGTGAAAAGTTGTTGGTGGTTGATTTTTGCATTAAAAAGCTGTGCTATGGCAATATGATCATTTAAAAACACATGGACAAAGGAACCAGATTACATAAATGCTTGTTTCTTCCCTGATTGTTTGCACATACCTAACTTACTCAATATAGATTTTAAAATAAAAAATCTGTAATTCTAAAATACTGGTTTCTTCTTCAACCCCAATATATGTGCCTTTTAATTCCTCATGTTCTGTAGCAGTATGGAGAATGAGAGAAATGCCCATTCTCATTAATTTAGGTGGGCTGCACTGAACATTTGCATGGATCAGTGGGTTTTAGTCCCTAAGGAAAAGCTCTGTGTGGTCTAGTGAAGGAGTTAGGTTGTTTTATGGAGTGATGTTGGGTTACAGCTCTCATTTCATCCTGACCTCCTGTGTGAGAGGGGATACAGAGCTGCCAGCAGGTTAAAGGCAGGAGAATTGGCATCAACACAGCTGAAAATTGTGAATCTGAAGGCTGAATGTCTGTGATGAGGGATGTGGGCTACAGAGGTAAATAATAAATACAGTGTGAATACTATACTCATTGGAAATAAAGAGGACTAGTTATTTATGTCTAAAAAGCATTTGAAATAGCAGAACTGTGTATGTTTTCAGTGTTTCAGCATTAAAAAGTAAAAAATACTCAGGTTTCTAGAGGTTTTTCAAGTTTCCCCTTCTCATTAAGTTTATTAAAACCTTGGAGGGAAGTTTCAAGAGCAACTTTTGTTCCTAAATCTCATAGGCATTTATTTAAAGCCTGTTAATAGTGAATAGAAACCCCAAGCAATTTGTGATTATTGCATTTAATGAATTTGGTCAGCATTTAGTGTGTGCACAAATTATGGTATGATTTACCAAGCTGGAAAGAATTTATTATGGTGCCCTTTTTAGTCGTTTAAATGGGGTGGTTTTTTTGAATAATTTAAAAACTGAAATGCAATTTTTTTAATTGATATTTTAGAAATTAGGAATTTGCTTGTGTTGGTCTATAGACATTTTAGGAGATTTTCACTGATTTTTGAGTCACATTTTTGGCCTATGCTATCAAGTTTGCACTAACATTTGATGGTTAACAAGTACAGTAGGCAGCAACAGCCATTTACTTGTTGAAATGCTTTAAATTCCAGAAATATCAACAATAATGACTTGCAGGAATCAGCATTAGAATGTATCATGTTATTAACTTATAGCTCTTAATTTGATCAGTCAAAATTTCACTGTAAGTTGGCTGACAGCATTTGCAAAATCTATCTAGAAGGTGTGGAAATGCTCACCTGATTATCCCCTGGAGCAAGAGCTATTGTAGCACTACTGATTTTTACAAGTTATAACATCCAAAGTAGAAGATTTTATCTCCTACCTACCTCACTGTTCTAGAGGCTAATGTGTTCCAGAGTGGACCCACGGGGTGGCTGATTGAGGTTGGCAGGGACCTCTGGAGGTGGTCTTGTCCAGCTCTGCTCAGGCAGGGCCACTGAGACCTGGTTACCCAGGTCCACATCCAGAGGGGTTTTAAATGTCTTTAAGTATGGAGATTCCACAACCTCTCTGTATGGAAACACTGTCTTAAGCATACAAAGACATGACTTGAAAAGCCAGAGGCCACCTGGAGCTGAACTTGCAAGGGTTGTAAAACAAGGATTCCTATAAGTGCATAAGCAGCAACATTTAATTTCTCAGGCCTGTCTTTTGATTTGGTTAGAAATTAATTGCACCATTGTGAGGCTTCTTATGAACTTGACATTTTGGTTACAGTTTCCTTTAAGTTACATGAACATCTGCAGCCCTTGTCATCCAATAGTGTGACAGTACTTTAAACACATGCCAAATGAAACAGAAAAGAATATATGTCACATGTGCATAAAGCTTTGGGAACTGTACCAGGCCAAGGGTGGGATGGCCACAGTAATTATGAATGACAAGGCAGACAGTGCATTTCCCAAGCCATCCCAAATGAATGAAAATTTGCACTCTGATTTGTATGTGAAAGGGACACATGTATAGATGTCTGCTGGGTCTTTTTATCTCCTCATAGTGCTTGCCATGCTATGGTAGTCTAGAACAAGCACTGGGAGTGTTTTTAGACAGTCTGTTTTGAACTGGGGTAGAAGTTTGCTGCTTTGATCCAAGTGAGTTAGCTGTATGATTTGCTGTTCAAGACTGTATTCCCTGAAGTTGCTTCTCTTTTTTGGATTTCATAATTCCCCAGTGACCAAAATATAGGCTTCCACACATGCTCCAATCTTCATGAGAGCTGTCAAACTGCAATGTGACAATGCCGGGTGCACATTCCCTTCACCTACTGTTCTCTCATGTCTTCACCAGATTCTTACACTTTCTGTCATAAGCCCCAGCATGACAGGAGCTTAACAATTGGCTCATTAGGTGACTTCTCCTTTTGCTACTAGGTCTTCCCTGGCCTTCCAAAAAGCATTTATCCTACTTTATTCTTTTTCTCCTTTTTTTAACTGAGATTTCTATGAGTCATGGTTTAGGAATGGTACTCCCCAGTTTAGTGGTCTTGCTGAGACTCTCCAAAACACATGCCACTCACTCATTCCCCCTTCTCCCTCCCACTTCTTCCCCTGCAACAGGATGGAAAAGAGAATTGGAGGCAAAGAAGGTGAATATCAGGAGTTAAGAATAATTTACTGCAAACAGCAATGAGACAAGAAAATGAACAGTAACAGCTACAATATTAATTTTAAAAGCATACAAAAGAGAGAGAGTGATTCACATGCACAGTTCTAACCCCAACCCAACCACAGCCACACTGTCCCAATGGGAAGGAACCCCTTCTCCCCAGAAAAGACTCCCTTCTCCCCCAGCTGGAAAATGTCATGAGATGGTACAGAATATCCTCTGGGTCATAGCCATGCTCCCTCCTGGCTACTGCAGAAACTTACCCTGTGCTGGCCAGAACCAGGACACTACATCATCCTTTAACTTAGAAGAAACAAATTTAAGAAAACAAAAACAAATAAGCAAACAAAACAGAACAAAACAAAACAACTCAACAACGACAAAGAAAGAAAACAAAACTAGAGGCTTCCATTAAAGCATACAAGTAATACCTACATCACTTGTACTTGTGCCTTAACACACAATAACATTTCAAGGATTTGGTCACAAAAGTAATGACTATGTGTGTATATTAACTATTTTGTATGCATACATGTGTAAACAATGACATTAAAATGTGCATTTTTATACCAACCTGACTTTCACTAACATTAGCATAATTCAGGAAAAGCAAAGTGCCATTTGATCATACAAAATCAGGGGAGAGATACTTAGGTCCAGACTATCTGTATGTTTAAGTAAGTACACACAGACATGCCTACAGGAGGGAAACAAGTGGAGACCTTCAAGGGAAAAATACAAAATCCCCTTCTATTATCTCCACAGGAAAGATTCTAGGTATCTAGGATACACTCTTCAGATTTGGGTCCCCAGTAAAAGTAAGACATCTATAAATTGGAGAAAGTTTGACAGAGGGCAACTGGTACAGTCAGGAAGCCATAGCATTTGCAATGTAAAGAGAGACCAAGGGTAGTGCTCTTGTACAGCCTGGGAAATAAAAAATATTCCTTTCTTTGTTGGCTCCAGGGGGACCTAATGGCAGCCTAACAGAGTCTGTGCAGAGGTTGTCAAGAAAGGCGACCTCTCACAGTGCTCCATGACAACAGGGTGAGGAACAACTGACTTGAATTGAAACAAGAGCATTTCAGACAGGTTACAAGGGAAAACTTGTTCCACAGGGGCTGTCCATCATTGGAATAAGTTGCCAGAGAGGTTTTACCATCTCCATCCTTGGAGATTTCCAATGTCTAACGTCAAAAAGTCATGAGCAACATGGAGGGATCTCATATTGATATCACTTTGAGAAGAAGTTAGATTCCACTGGAGACTGCCAGTGGTCACTTCCAACCTCATTATTCTACAATTCTCTGATCTGGTAGCTGCCTGTGTTTGAAGACATTCATTTTTTTTCCTCCAATTGTGAAAGAAGTAAACCGCACTTCTTTTCAGGTGAAGTGAAAAGCAAATCCTAACTGAAACTGGAGCTTCATGGAAATCCGTAATGGCCTAACCCAAAATTTAAATTAGCTTTTGCAGATATAATGAGGAAACATTTCTTTCCCTCTGACTTTTGACTTTTTGAAAAGAAAGTATATCCCAGAACAGTTTCAGTCTTTTTTAGAAGGGACAGAGAAGTGAAATGGAATTAAAAAGGGGGAAGAAGCTAATTCAGATACATAAGGGACAAGAAGCTGGCTACAAATTCAGTTTGGCAAGTTCTGTGCTTCTGTTTGTTCTTCTTGTGTTGTCTCTGTGTCAAGTTTCAAAAAGAAAATTGTGTTTTCTGGATGCTAACTCAAAAATACATACCAGGAATTATAATTTGCATAAGAGTTAGGAATAGCATAGAATTTCTCTCTTACTAATAGAATTGTTTCCACACAGTGCTCTTTAAGCTAGAGATTAATGCAAATCATGAGATCCTCAGGGACCAAAGAAGGCTATATCCAAATAACCAGTTTTGAAGTACGTGGCAGTGTTAATCCCACTACCTCTTTCCCATATACCTCTGTTGTTTGAACATCATCACAAGTTTTTTATTTGCATATTGTCAGTTATGTGATCTGGAAATTTTATAATCAGGTTCCTTCTTCCCCTAGATTTATATGCTGAGTGTGACACCATATTGGTGTGGGGTATGCCTTTGGTCAGTTGTAGTCAGCTGTTCCAGCTGTGTCTGTATCCAACTTCTTGTGCACCCCCCGCCTGCTCACTGCTGGAGTGGTGTGAAAAGCAAAAAGGCCTTGACTCTATGTGAGTAATACTCAGGAACAACTGAAACATCCATGTGTTAGCAACACTTTTTTTCAACACAAATCCAAAATGTACCCTATACCAGCTACTATGAAGAAAATTAACTCTATCCCAGTCAAAAGCAATATAATGTTGCAAAGTAATGGGAATATGTAAGTTATGGTGAGCATGGGAGCAAAAGATGCCTTATTTTACAGTTATGTGATGGTTCTCAGCAATGAAATAGAAGATTAACTTCAGTAAGGCTCCTTGTACTAATAAGTACAATTACCTGAAATAATTATTTTTAGATTCAAACTTTCAGTCAATAGGGGTAGTTTCTCTGCATGCAATGTCAGCAGTTTTCTGGCTCCCTAACCAGTTGTAGCACTTTATAAGTTAAAAACTATTGAAGACATCTAACAGAATTTAAGTCTACAAGTTTCAATGCTTACAATACTTCAATTGGAATACTTGGAAATCATGTTTAAGTGGCACAAGCAAATGGTCTAAATAGCAGTTAGTTTTATGGAGGTCCATATATTTTTCCCATGAAGTCTCTTGTAAAATGATATGGAAGTTCTTTTTTTTTTTTAAAGACTGAGATTGATAAATGTGAAAGTAGAAAATCAAGAAGGTTTTTTATTATTTCCCCAAATAAAGAACTTATAGGCTCAGGGGCAAACTCAATTTTCATCTTAATTACAGAACTGAATCACCCTGTAACAGGCAAAACAGATGAAGAAAGATATTTTGTAAGCCATTACTTCTAGTCCTGAATAAAAAGACTTTTCTATTCAAGCTTTGGATACAGTTGTGTGTGTTTAATTTACTTCCATTCTATAGTTTCATGACTGATGTTATGGAATATAATACTCAGATGGTGCCATTTCAACCATGCTCCATGGACTCTGTGTATGGATATAGAATGGTGTAATTCTTGCTGTTAGAATGTTGCTTTCATTCCAGTTTTAAGGGCTGTTAAAAACTATAAATATTTCTACCTAAAAGTCAATATTCATCTTCACAGCCACTGCAGTAGCAAGTCAGAATACAATAAATAGCCTAAATAGTCAGATTCCTGTACTCTGACTGACCCCTGCTCAAACATTTCAGCCTGTTTGTTCTGCCATCTCTCAGTTTTCTTCAGAGTTCTCTCAGTCTGATTTTCCTCAGGGAAACACAATGTGTAGCAGAAGGTTAGGCTGCTCTACCATCCAGTTTCCCAGCCCAAATGAACTGGAACCCATTTACAGTGGGATTAGTGAAGCTGCAACCACTAATGCAGAGTGGTGATCTCAGTTCTTCCTCTGACGTAATAGCAGGCTGCCTTAAGCACCTGTCCTAGCAGTTTACCTCAGAGAACTGGTCTTTTCATACCTGGGTTTTTTTTATCTCACTTTTTCAGTTATGGCCGTTGACTCATTTTCCTGCTCGTTTCATCCTGTCTGCTTGCTTCTGTTCTGGCAGTTGTTGTCATTGTGTCAGTACTAGTTGCTTAAGACATAACATGGTGTAATTACAGTCATTAAGAAGAATGACCACGCAATGGTATCACTGTAAACCACACAGTTCTTTTTGAAGAGCAGTTTTGGATCATGGAGAGGACATCAGTTGTGTTTTAAGTATTTCCTGTTCTTGCAGCAGAGACTTCTATTTTATTGAAGAGTTTCAGACACCTGACATTAAACATAAACCTTCAGCTAATTAAATTTCCCACTTACAAGCACAGAATAGGTTCTTTTTATATACCAAAGAGATGAGGGGCTTGGACATGCAGTGGGAGACCGTGTAATGCATGTTTTGGAGGAACCTAACCTGCTCCAGCTTGATCCAGCCAAGCATATAGAAAGCCATGAATCTGTAAGGGAACACTAGGGTTTTTATTTGTCTTCTGTTATAACAAAAGAAAGGCAGGGACTGTCTCTCTGTTTGTTTATTGAACTGAGTGTTAAAATTGGTAGAAAATTGGGGTGGAGAAATACTGCTGTCTTTAAATCAGATTGGTTAAAGACACATTTTCTCTCAGCAATCCAGGGAGGTTTCTGTGAATCTTTGGTCAAATTGTGGGGTTGAGGGGAGCCAACACCCTGATTATTTGGAATCTATGTGTTTAGTCTTCTCCTCCTCTGTTTTGTGCCACTTTGCAGTGAGGTGCTGCAGCCCCAAAAGAATCGGGATTTTAGGTGAGTTTTTCTCACTCTGCAGTCTCATAAGCATTTTCCCACTAGTAAGCCCCTATGTCCTCTGTGACTTCTTTCCTTTGTCACTTTATTGCTTGTGCAATCACAGCTCTTGCTGGTGTCACAGGAGATAAAAGTCCAAGGTTTGGGGGCTGTTTCATGAACTGGATCAGACAGCCGAAGGGGGGAAGACTGATCAGTGAGCTGCTCTCACTGGAAAGCAGCTGCATGAGGTTTTGCTGGTGCTACTGAGATGGCTGTATTTCTCAGTGGCTTGGTGCAGGTGAGCAGTAAAGGCAGAGCCCTCCCTTGCTATCCTTGTGTATTTCACACTTTATTGAATTTATTATCCTCCTGTCCCTGCCCCATTCCCAGACTTCTTGTTCTCCAGCTTGGAATTGATTATGGTCTCACTTGGTGCATTTGTTCAACTTTCTAACAGTAATATAGTCAGAGACACTGACTTTAGAAATAAATCTGTGGATAGAAAAATTTATTTGGAACATGGCAGACCAGACTCACATCCATTCTCCAGTTAGTATTTGACCATTTGCAAAGAAAAAGGATGGTGGAGAGAAACTCCAGTATGTACCATAGGCTTGATGCTTACAGTGGCAGTTTGGCAGGCAATGAAAAGGCGAAGCAGTATCTGAACCTGCTGTGGGCTTGTGGGTATCTAATTTTTTTGCCCTCCAATGAAATATTTTAGCCATCAGCATGTCTTTAATCTTTCTGTGTCTCTCATTCATTTAGAAACACACAAAAAAAATTTGAATGTTTTTCTTCTTGCCCTGACATGACTTTAAAAGTTTTCCTATCTCACTGGGAAAAAAAAAAATTTAGCATGGAGAAACACTTTCTAACTCAGCTTTAGTGATTTATGAACTTTGAGAGGGAGGAAGCACTGAACTGTCAAAGATCCAAGGCACCTGATGGAATAACAAACCACCTCACACCATCCCTGCAACCAGAATGTAATACACTCAAATTGCCTTGTGCTGCTGTTGGATTGGTCTGACTGACACTTCATGAAATCTTTGTGCCTAATGTTTCCAGGGGCTGGCTCTTGGCCCTCAGAGGTGCCTTGCCAATAGAAACACTAAGCAGCAGGACTGAGGAAGTGGCATGAATATGGACTGGAGTGCCTAACACGCTCTGTGATGCAGTTTTAATTTGCACCCTGTGCTGTGCTACGTCCACTACTGCTCCTGCTACTGGCTGTTATAGTGGCAAAGTTCCTTGCATTTTTCAAATTAGTTGAGGACCAACAGCTTTTTGTGCCAAGTACTTTAAGGCTAGAAGTGCTGCACAGGTCCTTACACTGTATTGCACAGGACTTGAGCTGACTTCTCTACTTATTTGCTGTCGTGGGGTAATGTGAACTAAAACAACATTTACTTTGTCGTTTTTGCTGGGATGGGCCTTTTCACATGAATTTCTGTTCTTCTCTAAGAGCAACGATTTGCTTGACAGAAAGGAATTCCTTGCCACTGGATGCTGATATGGTCTCACGACTCTGTATGCAGGGCCCTGCTGGCATTATGTTCACAGCTGTCCTTTGCCTGGCTGATTCCCTAACCTTCTTTTTTAACTCTGCTCTATGTGGTTTTCTGTTATGAAAACCTATTCCTTGGTTTCTCAGTGAGCTGAAAAGTCTGGGAGAGGTGTAACTTTGTTCCATGCTTTTGAAATAAGCACATAGTTAGAGATATCTAGGAACCATTTTTCAAAGTCAATTAAAGCGTAATAAAATTGAGTTCTTGGAAGGTTTAAAGTCTCTGGAAGAACTACCTGCAATCAACCCACTGACTGCTAATGGTAGTTTGGAGTAGATAGCAATACAAAGTATGAGACTCCTATAGAAATACTTGTGAAAATTAGGATAAGGAGATCACTAAAGTTGATATCTATTCTATACAATGTAAGAATGCACAAAATCAAAATTGGAGAATCTATACAGAGTATATGCAGGATGATGAAATCTGTTATCTGGTAGAAAGGGTGTGTAGACAAAGGCTACATATTCTAATTCTACCATCGAAATGTTGAAATGATGGATGAATATAGATTAATCACATCACTAAATTCTGCTTCAGCTGCTTTATTTGTATAAACTGAATAAGAAGTTTTACCCTTTTGGATAACACCTTTAGAGACTATGAAAATGCAGGTACTCTTGCTTTAAAATGAGAGAAGGAAAACAGATACAGAATAAGAAGCAGCCCTCTCTAGAGCAAGTTAAAGAAACACAGGAAAACCGTGTGTGTAATAAGAGCTATTTGGAAGACAGATTTTCCCATGAGAAGTTAGGAAGAAAATCTAAAAGTGTAAAAAAAATTGTCTTGCCCTATAAATATTGTATGAAAGGGAATTCTTTTGTTATTAATATGATATTTAGAAATATAGTAATAACATTGTCAGGAGGACTTAAAATGCCATTTCATTTTCTGTTGGTTTTTCCCAGGACATGTTTTTATGTTAAAATGTCAATTCAATTATTTTGAAAAATCATGACTTTGATGTGTTTCAGTTCAATTCTCTTCAGCTGAAGAGCTGAAATCAAATGGCATTACAGTTTGAAATACTAAGGTGAAAGAAAACTTTTCGCTTAAAAATGTGCCACAGGAGGACAGCATATTTTTTTTTTATGTTGGATTTTATATTTCCCAATTAAAAAAAATCTTTGGTGAGAAGACCTTCTACATGAGCAATTTCAGTCGGTGCTAAACATAACATTACTTTTCTTACTCTGCATTTAACACTGCTCACAGTGGAAAAATGTTAGGGAGTATCTAAGAATGCAGGTGGCAGAAGAAATACTCTGCCTGTCACAGAACACAAAACAAAAGGCTGCTCATCTGTTTTGTTTACAAAGAGAGAAGTCCGAGAGTAAGGTATTTTCTTTATTCAATTTCCATCTAAACTTAGAGCTTTTGTTAAACTGATAAATGCATGCCATGCCTTTTACTGGAAAAATTTCCATTTTAACTTCCCACTCACTAACTGCTTTTCTAACTAATGTGATAGAGGTCGTGTGTTTTGGAAGGTTTTTAACCTGTGTCCAGCATTCCATAATGATGTGTTACTCATCTGGTATGGGTAGTTCTTCCAGCATAGGTGTGAAAACTGTCATTTTCAGGAGAATAGAGACCAACTTGGAAGCTTCAGCCACAGTTTTCCAGTGAATAAGTGGGCCTGCTGGGATTTGCTCAGTTCTGAGTTGCTCAGATATTTGAGTAAAGTGTAACATAGTAGTAATAGTTTGCTCTTAGAAGCAGCCATTTACATGGTCATGACAGGAAGGAGAACTAGCACAGAGCCACTTGTCTTTTTTCCTGATGCCTCAAGACAGGCATGTAACCAGTGGTATGGGGTTGCTGTCTCACTAGCAGAGGAGCTTTTATGGCTCTGAGTTTGGAAGGAAAAGCCACAGAAGGAGAGGGAGGGAGTTACACTGAGTGAATCATCAGTGTTGTATTTTGCTTAATAGCAAAGAGTTTAGAGAAGCTCTTCCACTACCTGAGCCTTTCATGTTATGGTTTCATCTTTTTTTCTCTTAATCTGTACTGTATCAGCAGTACAGAATGGCCACCCGAAAATGTTTTCATGAATGACAAAGTGCAGGGTCTGTTTCTTATTTATTTATTTCACACTGCCAGCAAGTCACACTTGGTATGACAGTTAGTGAATTGGAAAGTATAGTATTATACTGTGCAACACTACAAGTTTCTCCTGGTTACTGGTGGCTAATGTCCTGAGGAAGAGAGCCAAGAACGAGATCTCAGAATGAAAAGAAACCTACAAGCACTGTAATCTCAGAGTTGAACTCGCTGAGGTTGCTGACATTTGGAGCAAATAAAGTCACGCTCTGTCACACAGGTTCCACCACTGTGTCTCTCCAGTCATCAAGAGAGATATTTTTATGCAGTTTTTACCACTTTCTTAGGGCTTCTGCTTTGATTTTTGAGAGCAATTTCTTGGCTGTGGTAATTAAAATAGATTTTCTTCATGCCTGACACTGTCATTGCTGCCAAGCTTTCATAGTTCATAGCATGTGTCTGTACCATTCACAAGACACCACAACAAAAAATACTGATCACCACAAAATAAGCTTGGAAATTGGCCAAATTGTTTCAAAAGTAGGAAATAATAATGGCAATTGTGTAAAATTTGTTAAGAAATGTTATAATGTTAAGAGCTGTAACTGTAATGGATATCTCTCTTTTCAATGTAAATTTGTATTCAGTGCTGGTCAAAATAGGCTGGTATATGTAAGTGGTATCTGCCCAACAGTCAATAGTCTAAACTGTAAATTACTTGGGATTTCTCTGCTTCTCTTTTGTGTTTTTTTGTTTATTTTTTTTTAACTAAGCAGGAATGTATTAAAAAAACAAACCCCTAATATTTTGGGGGCGTTTACTATTTCTGTTGTTTGCAGCAGGAAAAGAAATCCTTTTGTTTCGTTTAACTATTCTTTTGAAATAGCATAGTAAGTAACAAGTGTTGGGTAGAAACAAAGCAAAGTCACAGTTGGATGTTGCTGTTATAAGATAGGCGATGACAATGGTATCTTTTTAGTGCATCTCTTATCTGTGGTGTCATTAAATCTAATGATGTGCTAAATAATAAAAGCAGCCTTATCACACTGCAAGGCTTTGAATTGTCTCAAAGTTGCCATGCCTGCGGGTTCCCTTTGGCTTTTGGACAGGGTTTGGAGTCGGAAGGAGCTGCAGTTCAGAGTGCATTTATGTGATCAAAGCTCTTTAGACAGATGGCTGCTAGCACTCCAAAATGATTAAAATATGTTCCAAGCAACATCAGTCTGTGGGCTTGGGGACCCAACCTTTCATTAGTCAATAAAGGGTCTTGAGTTCTTGAAAATGAAATCTTTAAAGGCTAATAAGGCTGCTGGTTTGCTCTGAGCTGTTTCTTTGGATTTGCAGTTGTGGATTGGAATTGGGCCAGTATCTGTCCAATAAATATGAGGGTTTAAAAAAATCTGGTTACAAGAGACCTCCCAGCAGATCTGCCTGTTAAACAGTGTGGCCAAAATTTTCAGTCTCATATATGTAAATTTAGACACCTGAGTTTGCATGTAGGGAGCTGGGAAGGGACCCACAAGTGCCCCTTTGAAAAAACAGTAATTTTTTGGAGCAATGGTTTAACTGTAGGTGCCAAATCTGGATCATTTTGACCTGTATAATTTTATTTTTAAATGCTTATGTGTTGACTAAGGATAATTCTAGAATACTTTGAGGATACAATAATCAAGAGCATCAAGCAAGTTTTCAGAGCTTTAAGAAACCAGCAATATTACTTACAGCATTCCCAAGTGTTGTCAGTACTTGCCAAATCTAAATGTGTGATAGTATAGTTGGGTGCTACAGTGTGGCTGCGTTTATTCTCTTGTCTACACCTGGCTTGTGAAAGAGAGCAATGGGGGGCTTGTGCAAGTGTGAGGTGTCTGTAACCTCTGCAGATTTATGTGAGGGCAGCAGCATTAAATGCCTGTTTAATAAGATACATGTTTAAGCCTTCTGTTTCTTTTTTTTTTCCTTTGTCTGACAGAAGAGAATCTGCTCTTACAATTTGCAAATTTCTGAACTTGAAGTGTTCTTACCCAGTAGAGACTTTCTACACAAGGCTAAAAAACCTGAAGATATGTAAATTCTCTCCAAAATGCCTCAAGATTTAGCCTGCTGCTGTAGAATGTATTTTAAAACACATCAGAGTTTTGACATGCACCAACAGAAGTAAAACAAGTCGTGGTGATCCCATTAGCTCAATGTGATCCCATTAGCCACATTGTTCAGCCTGTCTTCTTTCACCTTGGGAACAGCTCTTGCATTCCTTTTGTCAGGACTTGATGGGGCCAGCAACTGAAGTTCTTCCCCACACACACCATATTTACCCCAGGAATGTCATACTCCATTTCTTTTCCTCAGAGTCTCTCTCTGAAGCATTGCCTGCTCCTGAACTGCCAGTGAATTTTATTCATCATAAACATAAGCAAGATGTAACTGTTTTTTGATAAAGGTACATCAGACTCCAGGTTCTGATTATTTTGGTGAGCTGATTTGGTTTTTATTTGTTGTAAAATATCTGGTTTTTATGTCCCAAACCTTTTTGTCCACCATCTAAAAATCCTGCCATGTACTCTGCTCTTACAAATGGCTTCTGAACTGTGTCACATTTTCCCTAGCTCTAGACATAAGTATTTTGTTTCTGTTCTTCAGATTCCTGCAAAGTATTTTTTTTCCTCAGAAAAAACCTAAGAGCTCATTTGCTACAAAGTAGGCAAAACAAGACAAAAGTCTACAGTAAAAGCCCAGGATGTTGTGCACATGCCTGTTTCTCTTAGTGTCTCCATTTCTGGAGTTCCTTATGAACAGATATATTTACCTTGGACTTGAGAGTTCTCACAGTGACTTAAGTGTGCTCTGAAGTGGTCCTGTTATTTTATCTCTGTTACTGTTCTGCCTCCTAATCACCTAAATGAGTCAGAACTTCAGAGTAAGGAAATGCACAAAGCTTTCATCAAAGTGATATGATTATAGGGCTCAATAGATCATGAACAACTAGGACTGGTAAAAAAAGACTATAAAGGGCAGATTCACAATGTCTTGAGAGCAAACAAAATTTCTGTCCTTACGAATTATCTCTTTCTTTGTATCTCCTAATGTATTAGACTTTACATTAATCACTTTTCCCTCCATTCCAGGACATCATATGAAACTTTTTACTAATCAAGCCAGCATCCTGTATAGTCTGTTTTTTGGGGGGTTTTTTTGGATCATTTTTTCAAGCTTTGCAGAAGCTCCATTTCTAACTATGCCATGTAACAAGCAACTGCTACCAAGTGCTTCACCCATATTTGCAGGTCTGAGATTTCCAGAGAACTGAGCAGGACTTCAAGAGCAACATGAGTCTGAGGAAGTGGATGATTTTATATGTGCTGCTTAAGTGTTTGAGGGATTCCTGCTTTGAGTGTTCTGATTTTTCATTGTTTTCATCTGGAGTTGCAAGTCCCTGTAAGTTGTAAACACCAAGTCCTAAGGGTCTCCATTTGGGGAATGGAAATTAAGGGCCTCCTTTGGAATGTTTTTTCTTTGCCTCTCTATTCCCCTGGCTGTAAGATGTAAATCATGTGCTACTCATGCATTTTTTGGAAAGTGCATTGATTTAAGTTTTCTTTATTAGATTCTGCTAAATATTAAGTGAGATAAACCTAAATTTATCACAGTAGCTATTGTATTGCAGCAATCCTTCTGAAATGCAAGTACAGAACTGCCTTTTCCAGATGAGTCATACACTGTGAGTACCCCATTAATACATTTAATGTTTAATGACCAACTGTTTCTCCTGCTTCCTCCAAATTACTGTAAAGTTACTATTCCAAGGAGAGAAAGTAGCTTTATATTCTGGAGAAGACTGTGGCATTCATTGCTTTCAGTGAGAATGTAATCTTAAACAGTTCATAGTATTTCCTCTGCTAAAAAGCAAGCACAAATTTGGAAATCTCTAAATAGGAATGAGGCTGCAAGAGAGAAAAAAAAATAGGTATCTGCTGTTGCATTAGTTCAGTTTGGGGCATGTATGTGTGTGTGTGATCAAATTAATGTGTATATATACAACTTTGTTGTAGAAATGTTGCAGCATTCCTTTTTTTCTGTTTGTAACAGTGCAGCTCTTTATGATTGAGGGGAGGGGAAAATCTGGTTTTCTGAAGGAGGTGTTGAGCCTGCCAAAGTTGATGGAGGTGAATTTGGACAGCCAATTAGTGTGGGACAGCTAGATGGGAACAGAGAAGAATGTAAAATTACTAGATTGCTACAGATTTATGCTTGCCAGAAACAAACAGGCAAATTGTTTGTGATTTTAAAGACCCTGAGTTTGCAGACTTAAATAAAGACATGCCTTAAAAAATCCAAGAATATGTTGGCATAATGATACTTCTTTTGAACATTACACTAGAGAAAGGGTAAAAGAATGTCAAACATTTAAAAATTATTTTTGCTCAGCTAATTCTTCCATAATGGACGTTAATACTGTTGACATTACTCATGGATTGAATGCAAGCAATTTAGACAATAGATAGTATCAGGTGCTAATAGATCAAATGTAATTATTCTTTGTGAAATAATTTTACACAGTTTAGCAAAATGGTTTCAATAATGCAGTGCAAAGGAAAACGCTGAGTAAAAGTGAAAATACTGAGCTTTCTCCTCTAGGGGCATTATATGCATTTCTAAGTCATATTTTGTCTTCATAGCAAACTTTCCTCTATAGCAGCTTCCAGTACAAGTTATTACAATTCTTTTTGCATAAGATAGGTCATGTGAAGTTCAGCTGTAGGTGGGGCCACTCTGGTTGATTGGGGGACAGTCTTAATAGATCCATTTCATTAATTAAGTCATGCATTTTTTTATTAACAAAACCTGTATGTCAGGTTTAGCCAGCTGGGAGCCATTCTTATGGTTGTTATCTTTGTCAGAAGGAATATTGTGAAAATAAGGAATTACTGTACACGCATTAACTCCTGATTAAACAGAGGAATGACATCCGCTCACTTGCTGTTCTCGAAAAAATATCTTTGGGGCATATAATGGTGTTGATTCATTGATCCTGATCTTACATATCTCATTAAGGTAACAACTATGTACATTGTATTGAAAATATACCGTGAAGGATTTGTGTTATACCCAATCTATGTCATTGAAACAAACAAGGTTGAGGCCAAGATTTCAAACATCTAGATTATTTATTGTTTCTTTTTATTCCTGAAGGAACGTTTTCGTCTTGCCCATATCTTTGGCTGCATTAAGTAATATTTTCTTGCCTTTTTTCTCTTCTGGTCTTCCATTCACAGAGATCAGGAGGAAGCAGCAAGGTTTCCAGGAAGTATTTAGTTGTACTAGGCAGCCAGAAGGTCGCCTGCTTATGGTCACAGCCTTTAGTTTCTTGATACAAAGAAATTCAAAGCAGTGGGAAATGCACTAATGGCTTCCACTATCATTAAAGAAGATTGAACTAGGAGGAGCTTTCACCAAAGAGGAAGAAATTCTGTTAATTTGTCCTTCACCAAAAAGACTGCAAAGGATGGATAACAAAGTTCATGTTATCTGATTTATCTTTCTTTTACTTCTGAGGTAGGCAGAATCTTAATGTTATCCAGGCTTATATAAGATAATCTTCTGTTTGTTTCAATCATATTCTGTAAATGGGACTTCCATCCTAAGGGTTTTGGTGGAGATAGAGAAATATATATTCTTCCATTTAGCTCTTCTTCTCTACTGTCTGTACCAAAGGAGTCATTTTACCATACTTTTGCAGTTGTGACAGTAGAATGAGGAATGTCATGATGTAGGAATTTAGTTTTCCATCTTGAGCAATGTTACTGCTCATATCAGAGGAGGATATAATATCTGTTGCATATGTATAAGCATAGTAGGCAGTATTCATACCAATAATTATCTTGTCCTATTCAAAAAATAAATAAGGAATTGAAGAGTGTTGAATTCCGTGTTGGCCAGATTTCACAAGAGCTTTCATATTCATTCAGTTTCCTTGTCAGGTCCTGAGAAAATAATTAATCCTTTGGTTCAGTGCAACTAATATATTTCCTGCTACAGTTTTTCACTTTACCTGCTGGTCATGGAGAAATGAAAGAAAAACTGCAGTTTTTCTTGTGAAATCCTGCTCATAAAGTGAAAAATGTTATTTTCCTCTTCAACCAAGCTAAATTAAAGTGCACAACTATATTAATTTTTTACACATTTTATTTCTATAACTCAATGGTCAAAACTCACGAGGGTAAAGGAAGAGAGAGGTGAGGGAAGCTGATTTTAAAAGTTTAGGATACAGAAATCCATTCAGCACTGTTTATAGCCTCTTTCCAACCCCTATGCTTGAGAGCTTCCCTTCACTGATTTTTCTCCAACAGCCACCAGTCTAATGTCTCACTTTTCAAGAGGTATGAAAGTTGTGTGTTTTGGCTTCCAGTCATGTGCCATATCCAGCTGATGGCCCTTTTCACTGGGAGGAAAGAAAGAACATCTCAGAAAACAAGGATGTTTGTGCTTGGGGCAGATCAACAAAGTACAGGAGGCTTCTGTCACTGCCTGTGCCCCGTGGTGACAGTGGCGGCTGAACTTGCAATGGGGAGGCAAAAACTTGTGAAAAACTGTTTTTTCCATTAAGTTCCCAAACCTGGATCCCAAACAGGTTCCCAAACCTGTCTGCTGAGGTTAACCCCATTGATGTGCATTGTTAATGCTTGCATACTGTTAATTAGCTCTTCAGTGTCTTTCCATGAACAATAATTGGCACTGAGACCTGAACCAATCTGGGCCTCAGGTTTCCAAGATGCGGCACATGTAGATAAGAAGAAGAAGAAATCCAGGACCCCAAAAGCTTTGATTTTAAAGAAAATTAACTAGGGAAAGTGTCACGGTTTGATGTCTCAAACCACGACAGAAAGGCACTTTATTCCCAGTTTCAGCATGGCAGGCTGAGTTCTGCATGTTGTGACTTGCTCAGTACCACACAGAAGACATGAAATAGAAGACGGAATTCAAGACAGGGCTCTTATCCCCAATCCACTAAATCATTCCCTTAGCATGTGCCCTTGTCTCACGTTAAGGAGAATGGCCCAGACAAGTCTGCCCAGTTGCTTCAGTAAGCTTTGGTACAATAGGGAAGCAGACTTCCCTTATATTAAATTTCCCAGGCGCTCCCTTTATCATTTAAGCCATCATTTTAACTGCCTTGTTTCATAGTGCTTAACTGTCCATGGAGCTGTATGATTTATATGAGCAAGGGTTTGGCAGCAGCAGCTAGGTAAGACAGGACTTACTGAGTAGTGATATGTTGCCATTGTGTCATTAACATGGCGTTCAAGAGGTAAGTTGCTAACTGTGTATCCACACAGCAATCCCCAAGCCAAGTGCATTTTTGTATTGGAGAAGCCATGATAGCATTAGTCGACATTTTGGGTGTCTTTACCCATGTGGAGGACAGATTTCAGACTGCAGCCCATGCAGTCCTCCTAGTGAGTCAGCAGCCATTGCAGAGTAGTTCATGTTGCTGGGTACAATACCAAGAAAGTGGGGAAAATGCGCTGGGCACACTCACCCAGAGTTCATCAGTACCTCACTTACTGGCAGTCTGGTGACCAAAGCTGGGCATGGGCTGGACACAGTACACCATGTTTGCTTTTCATCAGAGTTGCATAATATTTTTCAGTACCACCTTTGAGTAAGATCAGACAGAACTGTTCAAAAACTCTGTTTTATTTTCTTGGGACAGGAAAGGAGGTATCCTCAAAGTTTAAAAGTTACATTTTCCTTTTCTTTTAATCATGCAAAGATTTTTTTAACCCACTGAATCATTCATTCAGCAAGAAAGTAGGGACAAGGAGCAGAGCCTCATGTGATTCCCCTTCACAGGTTAGTCACATTGAAGGCTAGCTTTAGGGCTACTTTTTCTAGCTTTAGGGCTACTCAGCTCATCCATGAGATCATCCCTCTCTGAAATACCATATGTATTCAATTATTCCATCTTTGAAACACATTCTTCTAATTGCCTTCTCCTGGAGAGACTCTTCTCTTCCTCAGCTGGATGTTCCTGGCCATGCTGGAAAGCAGGGCTGGCTTCCAGCTTGGGGTCCAAGACAATTTTGTCTCTTGCTTTTCTGATTCAGTGGAGGAGTTAAGCCAAGCAATCACAATAGCAAATCAGGACAGCCATAAAATTCACGATCATGTCTGATTTATAAAGATAACATTGTATTAAGTACAAGAAATATTCTGAGGTTTTTAGTAACAGGCTTTCTTCAGCTGATCATTCCTAAATGGTGCCATGTACTTCACTGCTTGATTAATTTATATGCCTTTATGATTTTAAATAATAGTGTTTTCACCAGAGGCAATTACTAGTGATTAGAAAACCTCAGGATGTTCACTTTATCTATGGCAGTGTTTGGGAATTATTCCTGTGATCTTTATTTTTGAAGACTATTGAATGGCATCAAGAGCACAAAGGAGGCCATGTAAACACTGGGGAAAAAGTAATGCTTATTCTTCTGGGAAAACATTTATGGTGATTCACATTTTGGAAACTGAAACACTATCAATGTTTTATTCCCAGATTATTTTCCAAGAAAAATCTTGGATCCATTGCTGAATCAGTTTCTTCAAAATACTTAGGCTCATATTGAAGTTGGATCATACAGAAGAGGCTGGAAAACTGTGCTGTGGGAGAGAGTCAGAGGATTCCTCCATTCTCTGACATTAGCACAGAGGCATGGAATAAGCTCATCTAAGTGTCTAAGGTGGTATTTGGATCCTACCTGGCTCTAGCAGAGGGATACCTGCATGATGTGAAAAGATCAGGACAAAAGTTTCTTTGTTAGGGATCTAGACTGGCAACTTCGTACAGAAAAAATAGGAAATGGAATTATGCTTAATAAAACTTATCACATGAATATATCCACTTGGAGATGGGAATATTCAATGTATAGGTACAAAAAGTCTCTGGATCCTAGTATAACTATTTTAGAGTCCGGGGGTTTTTTTCCTGTGAAAAGAAGCTAAAAATCCTACATTGTCTTGATGTGAATAAGAGCTAAGAATTTTTCAGAAACTGAAGCTTTGTAAGAAAATCTCAAATACGCACTTGTATAACAGGTTTTGAACGAGTTTGGCACAGTATTACTAGTACAGTATAAAGGGCTAGGTTCCTTGATGTATATTTCTAGTTGGCATTTTATCAAGGAAATAAACTTTGGGTTTTCTTTATATTGTGACATGTGGATTGAAACTACATTTTCTGTGTCCAAAGCCTTGATTTAAAAGCATTAGATCATTAAATTCAGTGCTTTTGCATAAGACTAAAATTGTAACCGAACAAATTATTTATGCAGATAGAAGCAAGATAAAGTTTCTTTCAAGAGTTCTTTAACATATCAGATTGATAAGAGTCAAAACACCTTTACTGCCATTAAATATTTACCAAGACTTGGCTTTTGGAAGAGGGGCAGTTCAGTGCAGTGTGTTTGGCTCCATGCAATGCTATTGATTAGCTATCAGAAGGACATAGTTAATGGGTAACTGGAGGTATTACAGAGCTCTCCACATTCTTGTCAAGTCTTTTCTCTGAAGATGACCTAAAATAAAGTCAGTTACAACTGGCGTTCACCTGAGACAGATTGCACAAGTTCGCCTACGGTATGAACAAAAGGTTCACAAGGATCAGTTGACCAGGTCTTAGGCAATCCTTTCTAGTAGCTGTCATCACTGCTGGACTTTAGAACTGCACGTGTTTACATTTAATTAGAAAGAACACACAGTTTACATCGCACAGTAGCTATCGGCATCGAATCAGAATTGATTTCCGCTCTCTTTCTCAAATGGCTATTTCTTTCCGACTAATTAAAAAAAGGCACATAACAAAATGACTCATATAAATTTTAAAGCAAAGTAAACACTATTCCCTGGAGACAAAAATAAAAGTCAACAGCACATAGTCATTACATTGAGCTTGTTTTCAGGTGATTCTGATGCCTGCATTATGATACGCATCAGTGCCATCAGATTTCTTTTATATAGATTTATAAATGGCACGCCCCTTTGCGCTGAGTGGACACTTCATTGACTGTTTCAGTTTTCAGGGTCAGGATACTTATTTCAGCTGGATTGCTGCAATTTATCTAATATAAGTTGATTCACTAATATTCCTGCTTTTTGCCAAAAGATTTTATTAATTTGAAATAAAATTGTCTGTGTGTAGGTCACTCATGTAAAATAGAAGCCAGATGCCATTATCTTTACCAGTGAGAAGCTGCAAAGGAAACTAAAGGCCCAAGCCATATTAGCCTTAACTTCATACCTAATTTCTAACAAAGAAATCTCCATTAGATTTTATTAGCTCTGCAGGCAAATCTAAATTCAAACTATGATGACAGGCATCATCAATTAAGGCTTCTGGCAGAAATGTCTGGCTCTTGAGTGCCCCCATTCTTTGTCATCAGGGAAGATTCCCATGGTTGGCGTTTTGGAGAGTAAATGTTCACACCAGCAGTACTGTCAAGCCTGTGGGAACTGAAGGGGTTGCTGAACGTCTAGACTGGGTTGGTGGGTGTGTGGGGACAGTAGGAGCTGATCCTGAAATGTCTGGTCAGAGGACTTGATGTTCCTTTATGCCCTGGTTTTCTTATGAGTGACAGTGTTCAGGCTGAAGCTCTTGGCAAGGATGATCAGAAAAAGACAAAAAGTAATCCACAGTGTTTTAAATCACAAAGTAGTACATTGTTTTCTACCAGTTTTTGTTGGTATGCCAGTGGTTGTTATTTCAGTGCACCTCCAAGAGTTACTGCTTTCTTAATTCAGTTTAGATTTGAGGAGAATGGTGCACTGTTCTTTAAATGGTTGTCAGAAATGTTGTTGAAAACATAGTCTCAGTACAAAAAATAAATCGCTATGACCTTTAGGACAAGATCCTCTGTGTCTCTTCCACCAAGTTCGTGTTTCTGCAAATCCCTGACATCGGCAGTTTCCCTGCTGGCCCCAGGCCAGAGCTGCTGGCTCCACACCACCCACGTACACACCCCTTCAGTGATCCATGTCAACCCAGCAGCCAGCAGAGAGGCACAGGTGCTGCCAGCTCAGGCTGGGCAGGGGAAGGTGGCCGTGCCTCTTGTCTGTGAGCTGGCTGGGCCCCTCCTCTTTGCCTGTTGCCCACAGCTGAGCCAGGGGCTGCTCTGCCTCTGCTAAATGCTTGCACCTCCCAGGGAGAGCAGACAGGAGGTTGTGATACACATTAAAACATGGAGTCACTGGCACCATCTTAGATGTCCATTATATTCACATACTGAGGTCACTCTTGGTGCCAGCTCTGTCTTCGATTAATAGATAAGGTTCCCTCTCTATTTGCAGTGTTACCTAAATAATCCATTACTGTAGGGAATAACTACAGTATTACAAATACTAAGTTAAAGTTATTTTGTTAACTAAAGCCATTGGCAAATATTTAAGAATAGCCAAAGCATATGAATTGACAATAAAGAACAGATACAAGATAACAAAATTCTTACTTGTAGAATCTAGTGGAATAAAGTAAACACCTTACAATTTTTTTTATTTTTCTTTTTTTAATTTTGGGTTAATTTTACTTAGTTAGGAGCAAGCCTTCATGTGCACCCAGTAAATGCTTAGGCTAAAATATGCTAATACAGCCAATTCTTTGTCAAAACATGATAGGAACATTTTATGGAAAGCTTGGTTCTAGGAATAAAATAATTTGGGAAAACTGCAGAGTATTTGCAATAGTTTACTGTATTGCAGTCCTCTAATTCATGGAAAAATTTGAGAGCCTGTGAATACGTGTTTTGCAATTAGCACAGATACCTTGCAGAACCCTGAAGATGTGTAATTAATGCTAACATGTAGCAAGTAATATTTAGTATTAAAGCATAAAGTCTACAGTAGAGATTCAGTATAGACACAGTAGATATCTACAGTTCTCTTATGTGAACTCATGTGCACCATATCCCTGTGTGAGAAAAAAAGGTAAGTTGCCATCTTCCCATCTCTAATCAATTACAGATAGCAGAGACCCCAGCTCCAGGTGCATCAGGTACCCAGGGAATTCAGGTGGATTTCTTAGCTACAAGCTAGCGCCTTGGCTGTGGGTCTGTGTCACAGCATATACCACAGCTAAGACAGCTGCAATGCACAGGGCATCACCATACAATTTCAAAAGGCTTTAAGCATCCACCCATACAGAGCAACACCTTACCATATCAGAAGGCTCCAGGCATCTGCCCTTCTTAGTCTTTAGCCCAACCTTTTATACCCCTCATGTTGATGCATTGCACCTGTGTGCCCTCTGTTCCCTTTGGTGATTGGTTAGTGCACCTGGGCACTCCATGGCTCATTGCTGTCAATGCTGCTCACCTGCTTCTCACAGCTGTAGCTCACTGGGGATGGGGCTTGGCCGCAGCCCCATTCCCAATTACCACAGGCCTGTGCTCTAGCTGAAGGGAATGGCACTATGACTGCAAACACCTCAAAAAGTCTTCCTTCTAGTCATCAGTCCCATGCATGTTTTGCTCTGTTTCAACCAAACACTGTTAATCCACAAACTATTTTTGTGGAGGTCCTAGACTGTTTGATGGCATGGTGAAAGAGAGGAATGATAGGTGGTGCTGAATGTCGTGTGCGTATCACTCACATGAGGCTGTGCTATCTGAGCAATTTGCCCAGGGGCTGCATAAAGTGAACAGAAGAAATTTGATTACTGTTCAGCTCCCTAAATAAAGAGTTTGTAATGGAGGCATGATTTGCAATTATGTTTTGTTTGAGAGCATATCTTGGTAGTCCTTCAGCTTCAAGAAAGGCTCAGATTATTAATTCCGTGTCCTACTCCCTCTCCCAGGCTAATCACAGGGAAATGGAATGGGTACTTCAGTGGTCCTGGACAGTAAAAATGAAGCTGAAAGGAATATGTTTTCTGGTTGGCATCACCAGAAGACCATCTGGATTTAGTTTTGTCCTAAATTCTGATTGTGCTGCATCTAACTTAGCTCTTTCAGCAGTGTTGAGTCTCTTGACATTAGTGATGCTCAGAGCACTTTGCAAAGGTAGCATTGTGATTGCTCTTATTTAAAGATAAGAAGACTGAGGCTCAAGGAGGAGAAGTGTGTTTGCTAGTGGCCTTTAATTGCTATTTGTTGAAACATAGAAATTCTAAGATGGATAGTAGTCAATTCAAGCTTTCACTGTAGCTAATGAACCTATGTTTTAATCATCTAGTGTGCAGGCTTTTAGGACCCTGGTAGAGGTTGCAGATTTCTCTAGATCATTTCAGGACCAGAGGCTGAATCTCAAGGTGCCACTCACTGTTGTTCCATACTCACATGTAATTGAGTCTGGGCATGCATGATCAGCACCAATCTGTCAGCATAGTGTCCTGTGAAATCCTGAAGTTGTATGCCCAACCACCACAGAGAAGAAAATCAATGGTGGCCTCTGTTCAACTGTGGTTGAGGTTCCTGAGCTCTAGACTGTGAATGCATGGGTACATCACACAAGAGAGTGACACTCTGTGATGGACTGTGACAGTGCAAAGAACATACTCTGCATTGTGTGCAACGAGCATTCCCACTGTAACATGGTCCATGGCCTGCGTGCCAGAGTCTGCCCATGGCTGGTGCCTTCGGATAAATTAGTGAGCGATGGTTTGTTGTACTGGGAAGAAAACACAGTCCTCTTACCTTGTGTAAATGCAGGCAAAGGAAGACTAGTAAAATATTTGTCTATGGTAAGGCAGTGTCATCTAGTTACCAGCCTACCAGCTGTCAGGTTCCTGACTCACATGTAATGCAAACTTGACTATTTAATATCCTCCACTTCACAGCAAAATTTCAAAGTCCTTTTAGGGCTTATGGGCTTTTTTTGATACCATCTTATTGCAGTATTTCCTAAGAGCACCTTTGAGGTAGTATTTTCAAGGTATTGATGCTGCCTGGCCCTTGAGTGCACTCAGCGGCATGAGGGGACGCTCTTCAAAGCCATCCTGAGTGCAGGCTGAGGCCTGAGAGGTCTCCAGGACCTGTGAGAAACATTTGTGGTGAAAACCAAGGTCAGAGCTACATGCTTTTGGGAACATTGGATATGTTTATCACTGGGGTGGAGGCAGTGGGAGGGAACCGGTAGGGAATGTTTGGTTTTTTGCTGGATTTTATTTTTTTTTTTTTTTTTTGTTCCTTTAGGTGGAAGGTTTTGCTATGTTGTTCAGTTATTGCTTCAGGTGGAAAATCATTTCCCGCCTAGCAGCAAAAGTATGCCTGGCAAGCTGAGAAGTGTTTTAGAAGCAGCACTTCATAAAGTTGATTTTCAGCCAAAGTCAAGTCCTTCTGGGAGCTGTTACAACTGGGGATATTTCTTTGCAAGGTTGAAGCTACTCTGACTTTGGTGACTGAGAAAACCTCTTGCTCTCTACAGGAGCTGGACAAGTGATATCAATTCATATCACTTTTTCTTCTGCCTAGACCCAGTTAAGGCAGGTTCCTGAAGCTCTCAGACCCAAGCTGGAGCAGGAAAGAGGCATGTTGCCATAATAAAGCAAAAGGCTTACTAACAAGAATATGTGAATTACTGAAATTCAGGAACTATTTAAATACTTCTGTGACCCATTCTTCAGGCCTAGAGCTCCCATTTATTTTTTTATTATAGCATAGAGAAATAATCTTCAAGTGAATGAAGGAATTTCAAACTAGTAAGTTTCAGAAGGGATGAAATAAAAGTATTTTACCAAAACACATATTGATGAAAGTCTGGAAATGAAATGCTTTTGAAAAAAAAAATTGTTAAAAGATCTGTCAATCACAGTGCCTTTATCTGGAGGAATCACACTGGTTAAAAAGTGTATACATCAGAATCTATTGGTCACTCAGATGCAATCATTATGAGTCAAGACATGTAGTATTATATTGCAATTGTAGTAGTATATATGTGTTTTTCATGGCCAGTCTTTGAAAACGGGCCTGGTTGTCACCACAGAGAGCCAGTATTTTAGGATCTAAATAAATTATTTTATTCTTTGTATATTCTGGGAAAAAAACTCCGAGCTAGTGTGAACAAGGTAGAATATTTAGTCTATCCTCCAGTTTTTTGACCATATATTTCAGACCCATATATTCACTGAACAGTTTAGCTTCTCATCTGTCTTTTTTTTCTTCTAATCTTGTGCCAGGTGTTTAAGAAGCGGGCAGCAGTGGTATTTCAGTAACCTGCTTTCGACATTATTTGCATACCTTTGTGTTTTTCCATGGTGATCAATGCTCAACTGTAGTGGAACTTCAGTCAGTAAATTTTATGTGCAACTGCTAGAGTAATTTTTTTTTAATTAGTCCATTCTAGGAATTCTAATGTCCCTTTATGAATATTTATATTTTCAATATGTCTTCATTTAATTAAGAAGATTTTTCACATTGTTTTCAGATAATCACAGGTAGTATGCATGATGATAAGTCAACATCTGACTCTATTTCTCTTAGTTCATCCACATTTTGTTTTTCCATGTATATTATATTTTAGTTTATTCATAGTTTTCCTTCATGGGCTGTTGGAACAGTCAGTGTTTTCCATGCAAATACCTTAATAAACTGCAGAGAAAGAAAATATGCTATTGCATACTAGCAGGTGTCATATAGACTGTCTTGAACACTTTAAGCAGTGTGTATGGCTACTAGAAATCCACACTGAAATAATGTTTGATTTGTCCAGAACTTTCTGATACACAAATACAAAGCATTTAGTACTATATTCTGGTTTGTTCATTGAAAGAGTGTTGGGTCTGTGCTCTTGGATTTGGAATCTCTATGAACTTACCTCAAAATCCTGGATAAAACTGAATGGAGACATTTAGAATTGATTAGCATGTGCAAATCATATTACTAAGTAATCCTGCTGATTTACTGATTTTAATTTTTGAATTGTAGTGGTTTTATTCCTTTCATTTTATTGAAAAGTCTTCTTTTGCAAATAAATCCCCTGTAGCTGGTGGTTCTGCTTGCTAAAAGAGAGTCCTGTGTACCACAAGTTATTAACATATCAGTAACTTATACTGATTAATTCAACTTCATGTAAATCACAATAAAAACTTTTTGCAGCTCAGAGGTGATCAACAAGATGCTACAGCTGGAAAATACTTCCTCTTGAGTTTTTGCTGAATTTTTTTTTTCACTTTTTCAAGGTTGTTACATACTTCTAGAAGAGCATTGCAGAAAAGGTTTATTCTTTTTGTTCTCTGTCACTTCTGAAATATAATTTGTTTTGCTACTAGTGCATGTGAGTCCAAATATATGACATATTGAATGTATTAATTAATTCTTGCAGCTCAGCCTTAGACTGAAATTTAATAACATGTATAATTTGTTTTTCCCAGGTTATACAAGTCTTTGTCTGAAGGATTGAGTCTGAAGAACCAGCCTAGCTATGCTTTCAGTACTTCTGAAGGGGGACTGCAGGGAAGGGAGGATGTTGTGACTCTAACCTATGGCCAGATTGAGGAGCTGGCAGCTCAGCTGCAGCAGACTCGATCCGAGCAAAAGGACACCGAGCTGAAGCTCCAGAAGGCCCTGGAAGCTTCACAGGAGGCCAATGAAAAAGTTCAAAAGTGAGTCACTTGCCTTCCAACAAAAATTGCAGTTGTAATCCACAGGAAGCATTTTTTTTGGTATTTTGTCTATAAATGAAAGTGTGGCAGTACTCAGAAAAGGTCCTTTAAAATGATTCTTCCTTTGTCAGCTCATTTCCTACTCAGTGTGAAGCTGATCATTTTAACAGTTTTGTGCTATTAGGCAAGTCAGGGTACCTCTCATTACTGTTAAGGAAATTGCTTCCTACACGTGCAAGGCACAGAGAAAGTCTTTCCATCTCCTATGAATGGTTTTCACTGTTCTTTTACCCTGTGGCAATCCTATGGCTACAGAGTATTTCCCTTTTTAATTGCATGGTAGAATAGTACGGTTCTCATTTTTGGTCTGTTACACATCTGGCAGGTTTCATGCCACGGTAAATGCTTATGGGGTTGTTTAGGGATGGCTTCAAAATCTCACTGAGAGCCACAGGAAGTCTCTGAGTTGGTGAACAGAGATTGTATTCTCTTTGCCATCATGAGTTTCCCTGTTAAAAGGTTACTGAACTCCAAAACCTGAAGTTCATCTCTAGTGAAGTACTTATTGTCATGTTTGTTATTAGTTGTGCCTCTTGACAGTCCGACACTTCTCATCTCTGCATTACATTCATCAACTGCAAAATTCTCCTCTCTCATCCTTCTGAGGTGGTCGATGCTGAGCTGATGCAAATTGTCCTGTCTGTCCATATATGTCTTCAACTTAAATGTCTACAGCATATTTACAGAGTAGCCAGAAATTGGCTTATAATATATTGCAAGGACCTAACAAAAACTTTTCTTTAAAAAAAAATATGCTGAGTTCTTCTATTTAAAAATAGTTATATTCCTATATTTTTTAATTTATTCATAGCTACATGAAATATAATTAAGGTATTTATCTATGAAAATGCATCTTTTTAGTCATCTCTTTAAATCCTCCAGTGATTGTTTGATAATCACTCAAGTCTTTATTCTGAGCTCTTAGACATATTTGAAACTTTGAGAGATGTGTGCTTGATAAAAATACACCTATTTAAAAAATTAGGTAATGGTAAAGAGAATATTGGTAGAACCTTTTTAACTTTTTTTAGTTGTTACATCTAGTTTTATTTATAAATGTTTAATAATATAGCTATTTAAGCAGAGGTTGGGTTTTTACTGGTTTGGGTTTTTTTTTTCCTAAAGTGAAACAGTCTTGTTTAATCCCATGTACCCAGGGTGGCTAAAGTAGAAGTGCAGCCACAAACTGAATTAAAGTAGTGGTGGTGCACCACTATAGTGAAAAGAATTTATGTAATTTAACATGCTCAACTACTTGGGAAAATTTTGGTCAGGTTAGTTT
Organism: Agelaius tricolor; assembly: GCF_023055355.1. Classification (NCBI taxonomy): domain Eukaryota; kingdom Metazoa; phylum Chordata; class Aves; order Passeriformes; family Icteridae; genus Agelaius; species Agelaius tricolor. The sequence goes on along the minus strand of NW_027269265.1, from coordinate 24,482,153 downwards.
TCATTATTGTTAAGATCAGACGACTGAGCCTATAGCAAAATCAAACAATTGGTTGGAGTCTTTTGATGACAATAGCATGCCCTTTTTACCACGAAACTGTGGAAATGCTCTGCGCGTCTTCCCAGCACCCGGAGTCATCCACCCCCATCTTATAATTCAACCTGCAAACAGATTAAGCAGCTGAGTTTGTGGAAAGTGTGTTTACTTTGAGCTAAGAACCCTTGTGTGACACTATAGAGATTCCTCTGACACCTCTGGGAGAGCTACACAGACAGTTCGTACTCATCAGCAGGGAAACCGGGCTGAGAATTCCCAATTTCTTTGTAACCTCAACTGCTTCATACAAATCAGTGTTTGGCAATTAGGCAGGAACTCATTTGTTAGCTTAGCATTTTATTTAGAAGATGTAGGATGTTCTACATTTCAAAAAAGGACTGACAATTTATAAACCTGTCAACAGAAAGGCTTTTTGGTATTAATTACAGTAGTATTAATTATTAGCACTGCCTTAAGAGGATGCTTAATGTAGTTTAAAATGTGTCACTAAAATTCATAGACTAAAGACTGTTATAAAATAATCTGTTTTCTTGACTTTTTTAAATGCTCAGCTAAAATTGAATTCTGACATATGAAGGAAGTGGTTTTGTCAGTTGCATAAAGTAGTTTCTCAATATTATTCAGTAAAATAGCAACAGTTGAAAATCAGAATAGTGAAATAATTATGACCTTCATTAAGAAAGAACATTACTGTAATTAAGAATGTTGAGAAAAGATGTACTTTGTATCTTCATACAATGTAGTTTACTGGTTTTACACTGCCTTTGCTAATCTGTTCTCTGGCAACACTAAAGAATTTTTTAATATTCTTAAAAACTTCAGTGTTTGCATTCAGCATGATATACAGAGCTTAAAAGAGAGTTGTAATTCTCCACAACATTTGCATCATGTCAGCCATTTGTGTACCCACCAGTAGTTGCTGCTTTCTAGAGGTGAGACCTGAGTCAGAATAATGGTCCTGTGCTTTCCATCAGGACAAAAAGCATCTAAAAAATTTCTTGATCCTATCCCACACAAAACAGCAGGGGGATGTGAACCAGAAGTGAGATGTTTTGGTATCTACTTACAGTCAACTTGGGTGTAGTAAACATCTGTTTATACTGAAGTAGGGTGAGCATCTCACGTTGGCAAGCTGCAGCGTGAGATATAAATTGAGACTGTCTGCTCTTGCCTGTGAAGATGATTCACCATCCTAACAGGGGTGCTGGTGTAAAACAAGAAACATTGATGCTCAGAGGGTGGCCACATAGATTTAGCTGCATTTGCTTGAATCTCTTTTAATTTTGAGACACTATCAAGATACACTTAGACTTTTAAGAGAGCGCTATACTTTATAAAGCAAGTACGTATTCTAACTGGGGTCTATGTAAATAAATACATGTATGTACACACAAAACAATACATATTTATTCAATATACTATTATGATCTGCACAGTAATATTTTTAATCAATACTCTGGAATGGCTATGACTATAATTTTCTATATTTAATTAGTGTTTCTATTTTGTGGTCACAAAGAATTAGGACAGGAGCACAGAATTCACCAGGAATGTTGGTATAGTACCACAGGCCCCCTGCAAGTTTGTCCTGCTTGAGAAGCCAGGAGCCAGCTGGTGCACTCCCAGCAGGGAAATGGGGCTGACCTGGAGAAGGTGGCTGGGAGAGCCTGTGAATTAATTAATACCTCTGCCAACAGAGGAAGCGAGGCGTTTTAAAAATGTCCTTCCGGCTGGAACCTCTGGGATTGTGGAGTGGTTGCTGATGTCAGTGAGATCAGAGCAGGTTATAATGTAATACCAAATCAATATTAGCCAATTATCAGTAAAGGTTGAGGCCACTTTTGATGTTTTTCCAGGAAATGTTCTATTTTTCTGCAACAGCTTTGCAGCTGGAGTGAATTTTAATGCAATTTGTCTTTTGGGGGCTTCTATTTTCTTCTCATAATTTAATGATTCTAGCTCAGTAAAGCGCAGTTCTGCATGTGAGCACAGCTACACTTGCATAGTCATGTAGCTGTGTGAAGTGGCAGAGGAGAGTGAGTGGGTAGAATTTCTATGTAATCCTCTAAAAATAAACACAAATCCACCAAGTAGCAGTGCAGTACTAAAATATACAGGTATGAAAATAAGCATAAATGGTGAGTAGGATCCTGCTTGTGTACTTCGTCAAGGTAGTTCTGATTATGAATAAAGTTAGTATAAAAGTGATGTAAACCAGAAGTCATTGCTTCATTTGTCCTTAACTGTTTATTAGAGACCTTTTCAATTTTCTTTTTCTTTCTTTTAAAGAGGAATTCAGGAGAATTACAGCTTTGGTTAAAAATTTTTAGTTGATTTAATACATAAGAAAATTAAGTGGTCTTCTGTATTAAATTCTATCCTTAATAACATTGCTTCACCCCTAGGGTCTGATTTTCTTTTTTGACCACCTAAATTTCATTGTGACTGGAATACATCCTTTATTTGTTTAGTCCTGAATTCCCCTCCAGCCTTTTTGAAAATGCTTTCTCTGCTTTTGTACTTTTTCACTTATTTTCTTAGCTGATGCTGATATATAAGTTGATCTATGAAACAACAAAAACAAACAGTTGACATGGATGAAAACAATACAAAAAATGTAAAGAAATAAAGAAATAAGAAACAATTAAGTAGTTAGTGTCCCCCTCTTCTGCAAGTAAAACTAATCTGCCTTCTGAGTGCGGGAGCTGTGTGTATTTCACATCAATGTCCAACACGTTCTTCAGTGCTGGCTGGAGGGTCTAATCTTTCCCAGAATGATCAGAGCAGTGCAGTTGAAGAGCAAGGATGAATATTTGAATAATCACACCACAATGTGAGGTGACCCTCCGACAGGGGACTGACCACATACACATATGGATTTTGGGAAGAAGCTCTGATGCTCTTTTTTAACACAGCTGTGAGAAGAATGTGGCTAAGACCCAGTAGTCTTTCTTGAGTATAGCTGGCAAAGGAAGCCATGAGGAGAAGAGAATTTAACACATGGGTGTAAGGGAGTTCACTTCATTGATGCGATCTGAGGGGAATGTCTAATGACTGGAAGAATCAAACTTGGCAATGAAAACACAAAGCTCTTTTCATCAATTCAAATGCTGACTCTAAAGCTGCAGATGGTTACCTCCAGCCTTGCCTATTCAGTGTGGGGTTGTATAAAATGGCACTTTGGTGAATACTAATAGATCAAAACAAAGATTTAATAACATAAAGATGTGGTGTTCATTTTTAAATGAGGATACAGGTCAGTGTCTCAGAAAAGAGCGAAATGAGTATCTTTATGTATGGGTCTAAAGTCTCTGGAGATTTTTAACTGCAAACATATCTTTAGTGTGCAGATTGTATTCAGTACAGGGCAGCTATGCAAGGAACAGGCTAAAAGCAAGATTTCAGAATTATTATACTAATTGAGCCTCTTTGCAACATGCAAATGTTGTTAACTAGTTATCTCCTTTTAAAATCATACCTACATATATTTAGCTGAAGTATACATTGTAGCTTGTATGCGTTGAGCTACTTGTTGTAGGAAAGAATGGAGCAGTTAATTAGAAATTGCAGGCAGAAGCACTTCACAAAAGAAACAAGTTGTACATTCACTGAGACTTAAAGCTGTTTGTTTTGGAGGAACCACCAAGTCTTAGAGAACTCAGTTGGCTTTATTTTAAATTTGAGAGAGCTATTTCTTTCAAAACAATAAATATGATTTAATCTCTTTCTTTATTAGGATGTTATATTTAGATGTTGAGACTTTTCTATTAAAACTAAACTGCTTGTTTTGCTGGTTTTTTTTACTTACAAAATTGTACTCTGGTGCATGTCAGATCAAAACATTAAATACTGGAGGCTAAGAGTACAATTTCATAGATACTAATAGTTTCACTCATTTGTGTCAGTAAATAATTTAGTACATGTCAAAAGTGATTTTCCTTTTTATGATAACTACTGAGCTGCCTGCTGCTGTGAAATTCTGCTGAGTTTGAATAGTTGGTAATCTTTTAATATCATATGGGGAATAATTTAAGTGGTGCTGGTGTTTTGAAATGTAAAGTAAGTCCTGGTGTCTTGTTGAAGAATGTAGATACAGAGCTAGTTTCTTAGTTACAGCAAATTGACTTTGCTCTGTCACACTAAGTTGCATTCATTTGTCCCAGTTAAGGGTATGACCTGTAGTTTACTGAGAAACAGATGCTGGTGGGTACGTTCAAAAGACAAGTGAGTGAGGGCAAGGTGCTAAGAATCTTATACTTGCTGTAGCAATCCACAGAAGTCAATGGATATCAGAGTTTGTATGGAAGGAAATGGAAATCAAAGGAAGACAACTTTTGTAGCAGTTTAAGATACCAATGCAAAATTAGCAAAGGTTCTGGTTTTCAGATTGGATCAAAACGTATTAAATGGGATTCAAAATGGAAAAAACTCCTTGATGAGGACTGATGTGTTGGCTGTCTCATACAATGATTAAAAGCAGATTAAAAGCTCCATGGGGCCCATAAGAGATATACAATCTCCACAGGCAGGGTTTTATGGTGTTTAGGAAACCCACACTAGCCAGATGGAAGATTCCCAGACACGCAAAACTACTACATACTCTGAAGAATTCTGCAGAGCTGATGCAAATTTTTTTGGCATACCAGACATTAATAGAAACATGAGAAAGTTCAAAACAAAATCTAGTAGCTGTAACTCATATCACATATGAAATTATTACCATACAGTAGCAATTAGAGGCTGTGTGAATGTACCAGATTTAGGGGCAATAGGCTGGAGTAGTCTGCTTTAGTCAGTGAGGAAATAAGACTAATTGAAATGTGTGAAAAAAGCCATGCTTGATATAACTGAAAGCAATATGTAGCAGGGTCAGGATTTTTTAAAATACTTGGAATTCTGCACTAACACCAGTGATTCCTCTCAGAAAAATTCCCCTCAGACTGCACTAATATTCATGGTGAAATGATGAATTAAACAGTCTTGCAGAGATACCTGTTTGTTGTAATAAAAAAAAAAAATTGAGTAAGCCAATGGGGTTATGTGCAGCCTCATAGAAATTCAACATATAGACAGAAATCAATTTTCCAGGTCTGAAGGAAATAAAATATTGAACTTATATTCAAATCTAAGGTGAGCTGAAAAAATTCAGTCATCATTGGCATATTCTCTGGACTGCTGTTGTTACACATTTCTGTATCACTAGGCAGATCGTTTTTCCCTTGGTAAGGCTAACATATTATTCATACTGTACAAAAGGAAATATGTAACTTTTGGAAAGCTGGAATGAAATGTATTTTCCTTATTGGATTATATTATCTTTATTGAGTTACACTAGTTTTTTAATTGGGCACTTCATGTTGCTAGAACTTTGCAGGCTGTGATGGCAGGAGTGCCTAATAACTCACTACCACTAACACTGTTAACTTCTCTGCCCAAGAATCACTTTGGATAAGCACTTGGGATAGAAGGACTTGGATAAGCATTAGCAGAAAACTTCTAACTGAAAAAAATTATAAAACAATTGACTTTTTGTCTTTTCTGCCTGCTTTTCCTGGAGACCCAAATGGAGAAGCACATGCTGAGACAGAGTGAGGCATGCTGGTTTCAGAGATCCATGCAGAGCAGTGTGACCTCAGACATTTCTTTCAAAAGTGTCCTTGGCATCTGCCCCCATCCCACCCTTCATTTTCTAAGTTGTTGTTTGGGAGCAGGGATTCTTCCCCAGGGTGTGACAGAATGGATCTCAGTTTTCTCCTCCATCTGTGGAGATTCAGATATCCTGCACCTCAGAGAGGCATTTTAGCCACACAGGTCTGGTCTGGATGCTCCCTGTTCCTTGCTTTGAAGCAGTGCCATGTAGCAGAAAATAATGCAGGCTGCTTGGATCAGAGAGGAGCAAATAGTCTGCTCACCTCTGAGAAATAAGACCTGTTTCTGACACTTACCTTTAGAGCTTTTTCTCAGTTTAATTCAATGCCTCTTGAACATAAATACAAAACAAGTATCAGGACTTGCAGCTCCCATTTTCCAGGTGGGCACGCTTGATCACCTCCCACAGAATCACACCTCCAGGTCTAATAGCATTTCATATGTTTCTTCTGTAGAAATTCCCAGCTTCAGAAAGAAAAATATAAAAGTGGCTTCAACCCTGGTGTGTACTGTTCCCCTAAAAAGTGGCAGATGTGGGTTAAAATCAGGTTTTCCTTAGCTTGGCTGAATGCTCTAACTGGAAGTATTATTTTTTATGTTTGTCTTGAAAAGGAGAACTGGTAGCACTGCTGTTGTCTTTATCACCTTCAAAGAAACTCGTGGCCTTAATTTTAGAGAATGTAGCTTGAGGACTTCTGAACAGCCTGGAGCAAGACACTAAAAGTTAGGGACTGTCCTTAATAGAGCAAGTTGTAGTATCACTACTGAAAGCCTCATACAATTAAAATGTGTGCTATTGCCAGAGCAGATTATAGGATATCCTTCTCCCAGGTATTTTGGGTTTCATAAATTATAGTGAGGCCTGTAGCATCTGACAGTTTATGATCAGTGCCAGTGTTATGCTCAGTGGTGCACTTAACAGATGAAGACAAAAAGTCCCAATCAAAGGAAATGACAGGTATGCCTTTTGTGCATTCATTGCACAGCCAAGATATCCATTGGCTGCAGGGAGTTTCACATGGATGAAGAATGCAAAACTGCACATACAGGCAAAGTCAAGTATTTATTTTCTTTTTGTAGTCATGGTTTACTTTTACTTAACCTCCGTACATTGTGGATTGCAGTGCAGACATTGTTTTGTTAAAGTATGGGTAGTTACAATATAAACACAAATATTTATTGTCATTTGAATATTTATCATCTCAGCCTTTCACGAAAATAAAAGCGCTGAAACTTCATTCTCTCAAACACTAAAATGTATTCTATGAAAGTCAAATGTTTTCAGAGTCAACATAATCACAGCATCCCAGTTTTTGACCTGTGTGTTCATTTACAGTTTACTTATAGCTGCTTCAGAAAGATGGAAGTTTGTAGATTACAACATGGTTTTATTGATTTATCAGTAGCAAAATACACTAAGTATACACTCAGTAAACTGGATCAGCTAGCTCTTGGGCTTGTATTGTATAATATCAGCTTGTTGTGGAATACTTCAGAACAAAATCAGAATGTTGGCATAGTTAACTTCAGTGGTGTAAACCAGACTTGCAAAGACTAATATTTAGTAAGACCAATAACACAAACAAATTAGATTTTGAAGTTGTTTGCCCAATAGGAAGAAGCACGCTGACACAGTATTTGTAAGCTTATAGTTAACTATTCTATGACAAATTATTAAATAACTTTGAACAGCAGATTGAGTGCTCCTTGAAGAATAGCAAGAAAACTTTTTCTCAGACTTGCTTTTTTTTTTCAAGATGATAAAAAGAGTGTCACAGCAAATACTCATTTAATTTAATATTTTATATCCAAATAAAATAAGTCCATGGCATTTACATTGCCGTTACTAAATAGTATTTGGTTTGTTTGCTAGAGTCATTTATTTGTGGCTTGGCTGAAGGAATAAAAATAAATTTGCGGTTCTTTCTGTTAATACTCATACTGTTTCTTAACATATGCAAAAGATTGAATACTGTAAATGTATATGCAGAAGCTCAAAAAGAAAGCCCAGACTTTCTGAAGCTTCTGAATTACGTATAACCTTTTAGAGAATTGCTGGGACAGTTCTTTACAACAACAAAAAGAAATAACTGACTAGGCCAAAAAAGTATTTTATTTTAAGCAAACTTGAAATCATTTAAATTTTCCCACTGCTTAAAATTAAGTATACCTTTACTAAACCAGGGGCTAGTTATCTGAGGAAAAAATTACAATTTGTGTTTCTGAACTACTACTGAGCCATTAATTAATAGTCAGATTTTTCCATAAAGTTGTTCTTTTTAAACAAGGTTTTGTAGAAGGGCAGCATCAACTGCGTTTCTGAGAGCTAACAACAGCTATAACCCCATAATCCCCACTGTTGCTTTGTTGGCAAGTTGCTCAACTTTCCTGTTCTACATTTCTCCTGTGATGTGGATATAAGGATACAGATCCAAACACTGAGCTGTTGGAAGGCATAAATCTTTAGGACCAAATTTTATCATTTTAGCTTCAGATCATGGAATTCTTGCCCACAGAAAGTAACAGAATTCAGCCTTTGAATGAAAGACATTGCAGGTATTGTGTATTGTGCAGGTATTGAAATGCATACAATAAAATTATTTTATTTAGCAATTTACTTTGTGCCTCATGATATATGTATTTCTATCATTTCTCTTTCAATCCTTGATAAAATGATCATAAATTATTTAAGGGATATAACATATGCGCATCAGATAAAAGGGATATCTAAGTCATGCAGTCAACACAAAAGACATTTTGTAGATTTTACTCCATGCTTTTGAAGAATTTTGTAACTCTTTATGTATGCCAAATTTTTATGCTTTCGTCAACAGAAATTAAAAGGCTTTTCTCCTACAATCAGTCCCACTCATGTCATCACCAGGCAGAATTGCCACCAAGGGAAACATTAGGAGGAAGAGAGGATGTTTTGTCCGTGGATTTTTTGTTAGTTTTTGATGGAAGACTGCCTTTTTTTCTGGAAATACTTTACAGAAGTATGACCAAGTGTGAGTTGTCCTGAAACCACCAAAGGGATAGAGTTCACCTGCCAGTCTGAGCCCATTATGAAGGACTTCTCACTAGTAAGAGCTTAGTAAAATTTTTTCCTCTTATGTCCATACCTGTTTCCATTGCTACTCGATCTCTAAGTGCTGTAGTGGGCATCATTCCAGATTGGGCAATATCACATCGGTATAAAATACAACAAACCTATGTAAAACCTACATCTCTCTATTATCAGCTCTGTGTTCAGCACAAATCCAGAACACAGCCCCATACCAGCCAGAAGAAAGTTGTCTCTACCCCAGCCAAAACCAGCACCACAGCACATTTACAACTGTGCAAACTCATTGTAAACACGACTTGACCAGAAGGCGTCTGAAAGAAGTGAGGCTTGATTGGAATAGGCAACTGAGAGGTTCAGACTTGACTTTACAAGTCTAACATGCAGAAAGGTGTAATATGGTGGTTTCAGACTGGTACTTTCAACTTCTAGAGTCTTTTAATAAGGCCATTCTCTGCAAATCTGTAAATAAATCCTAACTGTTCATTTTGAGAAAATTTGGAATGGTTTGTTTTAGATAATAAATTTTTGACATTTCTTTTAAATTTTCCTGAAGATGGATTTAGAACAAACCAAAATCCTCAATTAAAGAGGTCCTTTTTTTATCTCCTGAAATACATTTCTGTGGAATATAGTATAAGGAAGCTGGCGAGCTGTTGCCAGACACAGTTCAAAGCCCAAATTGAGAAGCTTAGAGAAAAAGGCTCTATATTCAGCAATTTTAGTCTCTAATTCAGTAGGCTACTTTTTTATTATTATTATGTTTGTAGACATAAAGAACCCAGATCTGAGACTGTATTGTTGTCAAGAATGTGAGGAACAGTTCAGAGACACAATAAGATTGCCTGATTCGTGGCACTCTAATGATATCAAACATCATTACCAAGGGGCAGGACTAGTGTTCATCAGGAGTTTTCAGGAATTAATATTTCATTAATTATTCAATATTCATTATTTATTCTTTGAATGAATAAATACTAGGACAGAATATTTTCTGTGGGGAAGACATATTACCATAAGGTAAAACTGCTAGTTTTCCATAAGCAGGTGACACAGACTGCCAGGAGGTATTTGACAAGAAAATCTGGAAGACCCTTGCCTATTCATATCAGCACAAACTTCATGGAAACATAAGGAATACACTGTAAGGAGGAGGTTCCCATGTCAAGATTTCTCCTAAGAAAAGAGAACAGCTGTGACCCCAAATGTGGGGAAACAGTACTTGTCAGTGCTAAAACTAATTCAAGTTTATTAAGACGGTATATAAAAAGTTTTTCTGGCACAAATATAAGCTTTGCATAAAATTGCCATAATAAACTGTTGAATTCAAGCTGGAGTGATAAGGGAAATTTGAAGATTTGTTTAAATAATCTGTTGTGTATCATTTGACTTTAAATATGCCAATGTATCCTCTATGTCAGCTATTGTTCATTTTTGATCTCTAATATCAGCCACATGCTCAGATGTGAATGGTCCATCCAATAATAAGAGCCTAGTCTCTATGATATATTGTAGATTTTGTATATTTCAATGTAGTGAAATACAGCATAGTTATTTCAGGGTTTATTTTTCTTTCTCAGAAGCTCTTTTTTTTTTTTTGGCAGTCAGTGTATGCTGTCCTGAGCAAGCATTTGAAAGTAAGGGAATGATACCTTTCACAAGGTGTCATTAAATCCAGCATAGAAGCAAAGTCCTGATTTTGTATTATCCTGTAATGTGTAGCAATCTACATCAATGCAAAGTAGGGTGAAATGCTGTCAAAATAGACCAACTGTGTTTACTGCTCAGTTTTCCTGCTGCTAGTGATGGCACAAGGTGAATAGTAATGGTGAGCTAGCTCATAATCTTCCAAACAGAAGGTAGAGGGCAAACAGTTTGACAAGATTAGTTATTGTGGACCACAGATAAAAGCTTAATATTTTAGCCAAGGCCTTTGTAAGCCAGGCTTATTTTAAAATATGTCTGCTGTCAAGTGCCCAACTGGCTGTATTTGCTTCTAAGTTTAATCATATACAGAATTACTCTTCTGGGTTGAGAAGATGCTGAAAGGGATTTAATAGGAATGCTTGTTTGGTGACAGTGCTTTTCAGGGGCAGAATGATTTGCCCTGCCAAATTTAAGGCCAGTACATTTAATGGAACATACTTTTTGGAGTGACATTACAAACAGTGTTGGGCAGGCAGGAATTGGCAGCGGTGTCTGTAGTGATTTGATTCAACACTGTGGTCTACCATGGTTTAGAGCTCATTGATGCTGCTAAATCAGTCTCTGAGATGTGTGTTTTAAGACCAGGAAGGACCATTAATACCAGTCAGTCCAGACACTTGTCTGACAGAGGGCACTGAATTGTACTCAGCATCAGTTTCAAAACCATGGCTGAACTCCAGCATTTAGAAAGACACCCAGACTCTGATCCAAAAAATGCGAAGGGAACTTGGTTAAGAAGAGGAAGGCAGCCTGTGCACTGGAGCCACATGTAGTCTTTATCACTGTGATGGTTTATGAAAGAATTGTTACAGACCATTAAATTCAATGGGCAGTGATTTTTACTAAGATAAAAAATTATTGTTAAAAAGGCAAGCTTTTGAGGTAGTAAAAAATAACACCTGAATTGAGGAATAAGGGTAATTAAAAATTAGCTGAATCAGCCAGGAGTAAGAGGGTGATGGCTGTGTAGCATGGTAGATATGTCATGCACTGCAAAGTCATATCCTTGACACCAGGCTTCAAAACAGTGAATATTTAAGTATTTTATTCAAAGCAGCCTAAAATTTTGAAACTGAGAGCAAGCCACCCCAACACCCAGTGTTAGCACAGTGCTATTCCCTTGAGAGGGAAGCAGCTGGGGTCCAGTTCCCTTGTGCAGATAATAGAGCTGAACCAGATTGCTCCAGCCTCCTGAGTAAATGATCCTATCCAAGTGACTGGTTTCTGGGCAAGACCAGTATCACAGCAGCCTCTCTTCTCTTTGTCATTTGTTTCCTTGAATTGACAGAAAATGCCTGAAAACAAGTATGCCATTTAGAATTTTATGAAGTTTATCCGAGAGGAAAGCTGAAAGAAAGGAGAGGAAAAGGAAGGAAGTTACTTTATTCTAAATGAATTTAAGTGAATTTGTTTGTATGAACACTCACCAAACAACCATTCACTGAACTCTACTGCTAAACTGCTTGCAGTGCTTTTGTCCAATGCATTTTATTTATCTAATATATTTTCAAAAGCTTGGTTTCTAAAGGAAATTAGTGTCAGCAAAACACATTCCACAAGAAGCCAGAAATCATGCAAGTAAGGCCATCTTCATAGCCTGAGCCTAATCTTATCTACTGGAAAGATAACCAAGGGCTATAGCTTAGGTTTATAAGCCTTTATATAGCATTTCAAAATCCAGGATGATTTTGTTTTTATCACTTAACTCCTCCATTTGCAGGTAGAAACCATTGTTTTTGGCTAGTCTGTATATTGCTTTGCAGATTAGGACATGGGCTACTTGAAGGGTGCCCTTTTCTGTCAGTTGGGTGTCCATTTTATCTCTTCCTGGGGCATGATTCCCAGGAAGGTTACTCCATGACTGTATAGCTGTCATATTCAGAACTTGGGAGTAAAGACCACTGTTGTCTTTGGGGTGAGTTCCTTTTGCCAAAGGTGGAGCAGTGTGGAAGGATGTACCAACCCATGTGGATTTATGCAGTTGCAGTTTTTACTGATCCCAAACCACAGGTTAGAGCTAGACTTATTCAGCAGAATGTGTGAAAGAGAGAAGCAAGCCAAAAATGTGCACAGGAGTGGGCAGTAGAGAGTAGTAGGGAACATACTTGCACTGATCTGTTCAGCTTCTGGGCTCCCAGAGCAAACTTCTCTGTCAGTTAGGATTTTAAGTCTGCTTTATGGAGACCAAGTCTAAAACCAAAATTGTTTTTACTCACAGGAGTAAAGCTTTGCTAAAAGTCAGAGCAGATTGTCAAGCAATTCGGGATCTGTGTAAGAACACTCCACATAACAACATACTCTCCATCCAGGCATTGACAGCTGTGTGCACAGGTGACAAGGGAACACAGTTTGAAATAACTGGAAGAAAATTTGAGAATGGTTGAGAATTTGTCTTGGGTAAGACTCACCTAGTAATGATCCTGGTCATGATCCTGTCCAGGTGTTCCTGTTCTTTCCTCTGAAGATGAGGATCTTCTTAAAGCTTAGCAACATGTTCAAAAGGACATAATGAAACCTGTAACATCATAGCAGCAAGCCCCTTATGGAATTCTTTTTATTTCTGTATAGAACACAGATTCAACTGCTTAATTCCAAATTTGTTTGGAGAAAGCATTAAGCCACTGCAATTCAAGACTCTTAACATTGTGTCTTTTGCTAACTTAAAAATAATGATGGATTGGGTGTCCCTTTCCTAAATTGTGTGTTTTATTTATTTTTTCCATTTCCTGGGAGCATTACAGAAGTATGTAGTGTAGATAAAGAATGTTTCTAGCATTATCTTTGTGCTTTTCATCAATGCAAATTCCATCTATCTTGAAAAGCATTGGACATTTTTACTTTTTACTTTTGGATATATGTAAATCAGTAGAAATAAAACCAAAGTTGTGCCTATCCATCTGAATCCATAGATTTTTCCTGTATTTTATATGTCCTTTTGTACTCACTTTGCATGCGTGCATAAAATAATTGTATAAAGAATGCTGATGGGGCATTTGTTGAGAGAATTTATTTGTTAAGGGACAGATTTTCTAGAAGTATTTGAAGAACCAAGGAATAATGAAGGTCATCTACTGCGGTTTTCAAAAATTTCTAAGGAAGAAATTGAAATCTGTGAGAATGGGAAGTGAGCCCTTAAGAGGCTTTGTAAAGCATTCCAAAAGGTGTGTGTCTGTTCTTGCACATTTGGACCTTCAGCACTACCACAGAATGGCCTGCCCACCTTATCATTCTTCTGTCTGATCTAAAATAAGAACTCAGATGCTTTCTTCTTAAATTACTTATTTAGTTGCTTCATGAGATGCAAATTCAGTGAGTGTCCTTGCTTACATCTCAGGAGAAAGTGTAATGTTGCACATTTAACTTACCCTATGAGGACTATTCACAAGCAAAAAGGCAAATCTCATTTGTTAGAATGTTGGAATGGTTAGAATTTGTCTTAGAATACAATAAAATGTGCTGCTTTCAGTTAAATAAAATTCTATGAAATTACACAAAGTAACAGAAGTTGGTTTTTTCATGTCTTCCATATTTTGAATAAAACCCTGCAAACATTGAGACTAGTTCCCAGTACCTTCCATTCTTCTAGTTAAATTACCTTTGATCTTGAGGTATAAAACTATTACTGCAGTTTTCCACATTAAAATGCTCAGTCTCCAGAGGGAGCTGCCTGCAGCATCCCACTGGGCTGGGCACAAAGCCTTATCAACAAGGGCTGGCTCTGCCACCCTCACCCCTCACAGGTAGCACCTCCCTGGCACAAACAGCCTTTTTAGCTGCCTTTTCTTACTCACAAAGAAAATGTTTCTTAGTGTGAGTTGGGATGACAGAGTTGGGCCCTTGGTGAACAAAGAGTCCAGGATTATCATTCCAAAAAGCCCCCTGAGGCCTGTATCAAGAGTTATTAACCACTGATTCAGCGCATAGCATTATTTTGTAGGCTTAAGTGGGATTTCAGAGGTATATTGGGTCTTGTGTCTGTGTAGGGGTAAATTTTGCCCTCTGTTATTTTATCTTATAAATAGCTGCTACCATTTCTCTTTTATGTTGTTGCTTAAATCTCTTTCAAAGTACAATATCTTAATTCCCTGCTACCTTTTTTTTTCCTCCTGATAAAGAATAAATAAATTTGAAAATCCACATATGACTGAAACAAAAGGCAAATAAGCTCTGCATGGTATGTATTTGGTGAGGAATGCCTCATTTTGATGATTTCAGTCATCATTCGCTTGAAAAGCAGAAACTATGATTGTTAAGCCTCATTATTTTCAATGAAGCCTGACAGTTTCAAGGTTAAACAGAAGACAGCTACTTTCATCCCAGTGGTATTTCTCTTCAAACATGGGCAGCTCTTCACTGACTTGTTCTGCTCTGGTGTGCAGTGCCATTGCTTGGTCACAGAGTGGTGCACATCTAAACCCAGTTGTAGGATGGTGTGTAAGCTGTGACATCCAACTTGTTTTCCCCAAAAGGAGCCTCAATTACTGAAGTCATTCCCCCCCACACACACCCCCTGCCTTGTATAAGCCACACAATATTTCTTTTTAACTGAACAGTGATTTAAATAAGCCATGATCTCAGATTTTACAGGTTTTATGCTGTCTCCCAGAAAAACAATTTTCAGCCCAAGCCTTCTGTTTGTCCAAACAGTTTGAAATGTTTTCCATTGCTTTTATGTCTCAGAAGTACATTAGAGAGGGTGCTAGTGTGAAAGAGACCTCCAGAAAGAGTTAAAATGGCTGAGAAAGCTGCTGTGCTTCTGAATACACATGCTAGTGAAAGAGAACTAATTGCCATTGCTTTCTGAAATTGCCCATGGACTGACAGCAGATGTAACAGGGAAAATTTCCAATAAGAGAGGCTGACAAAACTGACTGATCAGTAACTGAGTTAAAATCCTTAGAACTCAGAAAACATTGAAGTATCCATGTGAGAAAACTTACAGGAGCAAATAACTTGTGAAATCCCTGATTTTATACCTGCATGGACGGACAGCACTGAGTTATGGCTGTTTGGGTGCTGCCTCTATAAAGACGAAGTGCAGTAGATGTTATTTTACAAAACCGGGGGAAATGCACTAGTTGGTTAAGAAGGAAAAGTGACTATTGGAAAACTGAAGGGAGAGGAGCAGTTTTTCAGCAGTTGCTACCTAAGCAGCAGCTTTTTACCTGTGCATTCATTCCCTCAGAGTCCCTGTGTAAGAGCTAGAATGAGCTGAACTTTCCACATACTTTTCCTGCTGTCTGATGATTACATTTGGGTGGTGAATTCTTAATCTCATTTCAGGAATTAAGTCACCTGGTGAGTACAATGAAAGGTGTAGCTTCATCGTGCTTGGTGGTTCCTGGAAAACAAGAGTGTTTCAATACGTACCAAGCACATTAGTCATGACTTGTGGCAATAAATCCATGTTGACTAGTTTACGTGCACTGAAGTTACTAATGCATTCATGAGATAAAATGCATTTTGCAATTTTGATAAAGCTGTGTTATTTTTATTTCCTATCTGCTTTTCTCATGTTGTATAATTTTTTTTTAATTGTCTTTCAAGATAAGAAAAAAATGGTCAGCTTTGTGACAATGAATACAGCTATTTGAACTTACAGCTCTGTTTATCCATTGTGGAAGCTGTGTGTATAATATTCTGGACGTGGCTCTGAAAGTGTTCTGCTACACACTGTCTGCTTTTATACAGGTAGTTTATTTGTGGGAGAGTTTTCATTGAAGGATACCATAAAATACAGACAGATTGAAAAAATAGCTTGAATACATGATTTCTGGAATGCTGAAGATAAATGTGTGTAGATACAAAATGATGAACAAATTTAGTCCTTTGCATTTGTCTACATACATTAACAAAAGAAAGATCAAATTAAGCCAGTGAGATTGATCAAGTTTTATAGTGCCTGTGCCTTAAATGTAAGAGGACTGGGCAGCTCTCTGTCCTACTTACTTAGACTGTTAATTTTTCTGTAGTAGTATTGACACAAGAATCACGCAGGCCACCTTCAAAATATCATCATCCACATCCTTAGAAACTTGGCTTGTTGAGTGTTTTGAAAAATTTTTTACATAAAACACATCGGCTTTTAGACATAAATTTATAAACTGGACAGTAAAAGTATCTGTTGGATAATAGGCAAGATATTATTTAAGGGGAAACAATACTTAAGTGCTACATTTAACAAGAGCCATGGACAGCTCATATTTTTTAAAGTATAAAAATTAATTGTCCTGCTTACACCAAAGTGTATATTGTATCACAGGATTGCTGCACAGGGTTTTGTGTTAATGCCATACAGGGACCTCAGACACTCCATGCACTACAAAGGAAAAGTGAGTTGATATATATCACTGGCTGCAGATGGGTTGGGTTGTAGGTTAAAAAGTTTTTCGCAAGTTGTCTGCATTTTCCCTTAATGTCTGTCTTTTACAGTAGTGCTTTGTTTCTGAGCGTGACCACCACCAGGACAGCTTGGTTCAGTGCAAACACTGTCTCTTTCAGCCAGAACATTCCTAACATTAGCTTCCTTTTTTTTCTCTCCTCTCCCTCTCCCCTGCCCCCTCTCAGGTTGGAAAGGCTGGTGGACGTCCTGAGGAAGAAGGTTGGAGCAGGGACCATTAGGACCGTGATCTGATTGAAAGCTGCAGTCTAAGGAAGCTTTCACATCTGGTGACCAGGCTGCTTCATTCAGCACTGTGTAAACACTGAAGCCTTAACTTAGCAAACAGTTGTTAGAAGTGGGACACTCCAGCGACATTCCAAGCTGAGATAAAATCAAATCATAAATGTTTAACTACTTTGCTGCTGAGTTCTGTGATTTGTTAAAATGTTTCACTGCAAACATGTGTTTGTTTTTAACCAAATGCATTGTGGCACACTGTATTGTGAAAAATTATGTAGATGCTTATTTTAACAGTCTGTCCTCTCCATGTTAGACTATAGTCTGCTGTAAGGCATAGAATTTTTAAATACTGCAGGCTTCAGGTTCAAAATGCTGCAAAGCAGTTTCAAGATTTAAATCCCTTATTTTATTTGTGAGGCTGCAAATAGTCCAGTATTTGTATGTTAAATGTATTAATTGATAAAGTAGGTTGACATTCAAGAAATATCTCTGGCTGGTATAGTGGATATTTTTTCCTCCTTACTCATAGCCCATTGAATTGCAGGTAGTAACTGTGGCTACATCAAAGGGCAGGATAAATGCATACCTTTATACAACAGTTGAATAGCTTCTGCTAGTACATGGCATTTTCAGTGTACATTAAAAAGAAATTTACATTTAGGTTTCACTGGAAGTACAGCTTAAAAAATTGCAACATGAAAGCCTTGTGACATTGTACAGTATCTCAGACAGTGGAAAAAGTTTCCTGTATTGTTTTTAGTCACTCCTCTGTCCTTTTAAATGAGGGAAAAGCTCTCAGATTTCAGAAAACACCTTATAAATTAAAGAGTCACCTTTTCAGTGTTTGCCTCTTCTCGTCCCATTCCTACAAGACTCTGATTGCCCTGCAGTGCAGGAGTACCATCCAGGTTGGGTTTGAGGCTAAACTGCCAATCCTCAGCTTTTTGTACACATGAAGTGCCCTAGGACTAAAAGGCTGAAGCACAGAATCATACAGGGAGGGGAGAAACTGAGGGCTGAGGAGGAGAATTTGGGGTACACAGACATTATAGACTCTATGATACATTACAGTTGAACTTAGAGTTATGTTTGTGATCCCACCATCTCCCGGTATGAACAGTCAGGCCAGTACTCATATAATCCTGCTCAAGAAAGCAGCTGTAATCTCTGAGAACTCCAATTCAATAAAGAATCTCAGCAGCCATCTGGGCTTTTCTGTCTCCTCAGGGGCAGCCAACTCAGGCAAGGTGTATGTAGCTCCTGAGGCTTACACTTGTCTGCTTTGCTTTGTGTTTAATGTTGTTACATGGTTTTACTTCTTAATGCTTGCTTGTTCAGATGTTGTGATGGTGCAGTCTATCTGGAGAAAATGAAATTTTAATTTTAGGTGTAGGTGTAGAGAGAAACATTTTAATGTCTGTTTTTTTCTTTCTAACACTTAAACCTTCTTCAACTGCAGACTTAAGCCCCTCCTAGTTTCAGTTGACCAAACCTAACCTCTTGCAGGGAGATAAGTAGCATCCCTCCAAGCCACGTTTACCCAAGTCACTTCTAGAAACTTCTGAAGTGCTCCTTTTTGACCTTTGGTCAATCCTAAGATAGCCAGTGAGTCTGGAGCCTCTCCCCCACACCTATTCAGTGGGAAGAAATTTTAATGCTTCCAAACCAGAGGATTGCCACCCCCCAGATTCCAGCCCCTTCACCGTCTCCCGTGTGCTGCTGTTCAGCTCTTTGGGTGACTCAACAGCTCTTTGTCCTACTGTCCTCACTGAGCTTTGTACACAAAATGGATGACAAGATCTCCTGAGCAGTCAGTGCTATTGAACCACTTCTGCTGTAAGGAGGTAGTGAGAAAGAAATAAAGACAAAAATGTAAGGACTACCATGCCATGCTAGACCAAAGCCCAAGGACTACCTTTGGCAATAACAAATAGAAGATGCCTAGGAAAGGGTAAAAAGTCAGGCCAGCTCTAGTGGCCACTCTCCCAACTGGTGTCCCAGCAGTTTGTTAGTTAAAGGCTTTCTAAGCCAGATATGGTGTCTTTGTATTTAGCGGCATTTTTTCATGACCTGTTTTTTAATCCATTAAAATTGTTTGTATCTACTTGTTCCTTTCACAAGGTCTTATGCAGTTAATGATGCATTGAGTGAAAAAATACTTCCTTTTCTCTTATGAACCAGCTCTATTCATTTGCTATCAGCTAGTTTTTGTACGTGAGAAATGGTGAGGAACCATTCCCTGTTCATATTTCCATGTCCCATGTGATTTTACATATTTGGCATCATTTCCCCCACTCTCTCTTTTCCAGAGAGAATCCCTAGTCTCATTTAAATGATCTGTCCCGTGTTTTTAATTGGCCTTGTCATACTAATCTGGTTTTTTTCCAGCTCTGCAGTGTTTTTACCAAGATGCAATGTGTTTTGTGCCTAGTGTTCAAGATATAGACAAAATGTGACTTTAATGGTTGTCACAATGATATTGTCTGTTTTATCTCTGCTGTTTGTAACCATATTTAGCATTGGACTTGCTTTGTGACAAATCATTTATTGGTATTAATATTTCTGCAGCAAAATGACTACTCTAGATCTCCTTCCTCAGTTGTAATGTTCAGAGTTCATTGTAGCCTGTATGAAGACAGAACTGTTTTCTGAATAACTCAGGATTTATGGGTACTGAATGTCACCTGTTGATTTAGCATTCCCTACTGACCATGAGCTCTTATTCCATCTCTTCTCACAGCTCCTCTTTAATACTCAAGTAGCAAAGTATCAGCAGCATCTCCAAGCTGAATATGGTGATATGAAATACTGCCATCTTCAAATTAGCCCCCTCTTCAAGGTGATTTCTTAGTTAAGTTAAACATGGCCTCTGGGACAAAGATCCGTGTAAGGCAATAAGGTATCTTTTCCTTCACTGTGAGAATGAAACATTTTTTCTTAAACATTGTTTTAATTTCACTTTGAAGTACTTATTTCTCAGTGTAAAAGTATTAGTTACTGCTTGGCAGCTTTTATGAGGAAGTTGTTTGCTACTTTGAAAATGCAAGTTTACTAAATCAGGGCTAGTGCTCCACGCATGAATGTGCTGAGTTCCTCCTTCCCCTTGGAGTGTCAAAAGCTCCTCACCTTTCCCCAAGTTTTTCTGTGTCCAAGTGAATAATCTTGTGAATGCAGGCTTCCTACAGCCAGACTGTATGACCTCCAGCCTCTTGTGTCCATTGGCTTTGTTTGGGAAAGTAGGATGGGCCGTGCAAAAGCCATCTAGCAGGCTTGATGTCAGATACATCTGATTGCAGGTAATACTTGATTCGGTGAAATTAAGTTATAGTTATGCTCCATAATTTTCCTTTCGACACATTATACCCAAGGTGAAAAAATAGTTCCTGACTCTGTCTTTTGTCTTGCACCAAGCAGCCTGGAATTCAGTGATAATTTAGGTTAGGGTGTTTTGTCATAAATTACAGATGTGGATAAATGTATTTTATTTGTAATTAAATCAGATGTATTGATTTTTAAAATTCAGCTGGAAATATTTTTTTTCTTTGGAAAGGACCATGGGAAATCTGCTATGTTGAGAGTAGAAAGATTCAAAACCAGTTGAGTTCTCCCTCTTCCTTGCTAACAACCTGGTGTGTGGTCTTTGGCAAATTCCTTAGTGACTGTCATTAAAGGTATGCAGTCCCTGAAGAGGTTCCTGGGCTCCTCCAGGGTGTTTGCAAAAGTATCTATGTGGTTAATGTCAAAACACTTTCACTTCTTCACCTGCTGAAGTGAACAGCATAAATCACATAGGTCTGGTAGGGGAGGCCCAGCCTTTAGTGCCCTCAGCAGAACTTCTGGTCCTGTTGAGCCCAGCTTAACTTTAGCCTCTCAGTGTAATGAGGGCAGGAAATCTGCTCTGGTCACTAGAAAGAGGTGATAATGACAACATGGGTTAATGGGCTTATCATATGCTTTATTCATTGAGAACTGATTGATGCCTGTGCAGAGCTCTGAAAGTGAAATGAAGCCTGCTCCCATACAGCAGATAAATGTAATTGTCACTTCTGTCCTAATATATGTGAGAAAGATGAGATTGCATCCAATTATGTACCAGGAGTAGCAATTCATTTCCCTCCTGATGGAAAAACAGTTCATGATAAAAGGTGGCTCACCATAGCTGCATCTTACAGTGACAGCTGTAATTACTGGTCAAATTAGGGTCCCCGCTGTCTTGAATAGAACAGAGATATTCAGAAATGTTCTTCCCCTGTGAGATTTTGTGTCTTTCTCTTGATGATCCTGCAGCACGTTATGCATTGGGAGCCATTTCTGGTATATGCCGGGGTAAAATATGTAAATAGCATCATGTTGGCTCGGGATAAGAGCATTATTAATGCTTTTCAGCACTGTAATTATATTCCTAGTAAGCCTTCCCTAAGCCCTCACTAATTAACAATATTGTGACAAATCAACTTTAACAGAAAAGAACTGTGGACCTTTAGTCTTTTAGTACTATTTTTCATGCAGCCCACAGCTGAAAACTGGTGACATGGCTTTCTGCACTTGTGTTGAGAAAACTGCTGATACTGAAAAGTTTAAAGCCAGCTCAGTCTTGTTAGTGGAGTCCTATAGCTGAATTCTGTTTTGTTCCTCTTTAAATGCATTAATGGCAAAGTAAAATTCATTAGTTAATCATTAATGTTAAGGAATATTAAAACTGTTTTTATAAAGAAGCTATCATATTGAAATGGTTTGTTGATGTCAGTATGTTGTCATATGCATGTTTATTTATTTGTTTATTCCAAATCAGGAACATTTTACAAAACTGATTTCATATATAGTCTTACCAGGTGTTGTAACATCTTTAATCCATGTACACAAATGAATTTACCATCCAAATGTCAGGATTTCTCTGTGCCTTCATTTCTTTCAATTAGAATAAGCCTGTTGGTTTTGTTGAGTTTTCTTCTTCTTAACTTCTGCTGCTGAAGGTTTTCTCCCATGCAAGAATCAGCTGTGAGGCACATGAAATCAGTGCTGGGCAGTTTCCCTTGCTGCGATCGCAGCCTTTCATGGGCTGACTCTTATCGCTGTAACATTTCACATCAGGTCTGCACAACTGGACTTTCTCTGTTTGTTCTTCTCATGCATTGGTAAATAAAATGTATTCACAAGTTCAAAAAGACAAAGTGGTGTTCTCATATTAGGTCGATTATAAGTCAGCTGTTGAGCTTCAGTGTTCTAAACATTTCATTCTTCAGTTTTGTTGGGAGCCCACGCGTTCTGGGAGGCTTTTAAACAAATACTTGAAATGGTTGAAAGATTTACATTGCCAGTGCCTAGCTAAATATGTAGTCTTTAGAAAAGACATGGTTTATTTTGGCACCATTTGACAAACTCAAATATTTTAAACATTTGTTAAGTTTGAGCTTGCACATTTGAACTAAAAGTTTGCATTCCAAAATTGCATCTCAGGTTACCTGTCTCTCTCTCTCTTTTGTATTTTATAATCCTTTTATTAAAATAGTCTGCAAAAGAAGTTGGGTACAGAATGTGTTTTTTATTGTTAATTATAAAATATTGTCATTAACAATAAATTTTAAGGTAACATGTACCTGGTAACTCTATTCAACTAAATGTCAGAAATATAAAGCCAGAAGTGTTTTCAGCATTTAGAATTTTATGTTGGTAGCCAAGACTTCATTGTAAAATTAATGGAGCACAGTAATAGTGGAACCAAATCCTGCAGTGCTTTTCTCTTAGTCCTATTATGTGCTGTGATGAGTAAGTACTGACTTTGCTGGTGAGTGCAAAGCCAGGCAATAAAGAAAATAGACTGAAAAGCTATGAAATAGAACAGCTTGAGGAAAAGGAAAAGCAGTCTTTGACTTGGAATTGGTTTTCTTTTCCTTCCTTTGTCAGAAAGGAGGAGCAAGGGCAATGTTTAGTCCAATTGAAAAAAGTCAAAATGAAGCGAAAAAAAGAAAAAAAAAAAAAAGAAACCAAAAAAAAAAGAAAACCAAAAAAACAAAAACCACAAAACCCCAAAAAACCAGCCTCCAAAAGAACACCACTTTTATTTTCCCAGAAGTTTTAACCTGAAACTTGTACTGAAATGTAAAATGTTGAGAATTGATTCATTGAAATCACCACATTTTGTTCAAAACCTGCCAGTCCCTGCTCAGGAGAGCTGAGCACAGTGTTACAGCTGTGTCTGCTCTGGCGTGCTGCCCAGCAGTTGCCAGCTGCAGAGGGTCACTCTCCTTTCTGAGAAGCTCTCATCAGGGGCAGTTGGGCAGTTCCCTCATGGTGACCTTGGGCCAAAAGTCCATGCAGTGCCACGTTGACAGAAGTTCACCATGGTTTGAACAGCTTCTGAACATGATAGATGCAGATCCATTTCCATATGGTAAAACAGAAATAGAACCAATAGAATTGGTCACAACTGGTTCCCAGTGGCCATGAAAAGAAAAGGTTAGGATTGCCCTTGCAGGATACATGACATAAATTTGTGATGATTGATACTCTCACATGAATATGCACGCTACATGTCACACACTCTTTAAAAATATATTGGTTTCCCAAAGAATTCAAAGGATGGAAAGAGTTTTATTTGTTCATTAATAAGTATTAACAGAACTGATTTCAGTAACAAACCTATAAGAAAAGTCAAAACATTAGGATGCAAAAATGAAAAGCTACTTTGGTAGTGCTCTAATTTATTGTCTGAAGCCACAGGACTTTGTTCATGATTATTTGACTCACTGATGTGGTGCCCCTATTTCACAGGTTTTATGATCAAGGAGATAAACATCTCAAAAATCAATCTATGAGAAATTAGGCTACTGGAGTGGATGTATGTCTAAGTGGATGTAGCTATCAATTTAGATGTACTCTTTAGAATCAAGATTTCACATATGTCTCAGTAAAATCAAAAAGTTTATTCATTTCTTCATTAGAAATAAAATAACAAGTAGTATGGTCTTCATCAATACATGCTCATAGCACTAAAATCATCCCATTTGGTACTTTAATAGGGTATATAAAATTAATAAGGCTTTGTGTCTTCTACTTTAGACAGAGAGCATTTTCCCTCACCCTAAAAATCTTCCAGTGTTTGAAGTACAAGATAATAATTAAATTTTGAGCAGAACACCAAAAAGAATTGGGTGAAATCCAAATATGCATTTGTGGAAGTTTTTCCTGCTTCAGACATAGAAGAGGAGAAAAATTTGTTAAAATGAGTGACAGAAATACTTTGCTATGCTTACATATGGAGTTTTAAAACTTCACAGAAATCAAAGCAAGACACAGCTGTTTAATATTTGAAAGTAGATATCTCAATAAGGTTAAAGTTGGTATGTCAGCAAAAGGCTAGGAACTTATTTGAAATTTGGGGTTTTTTCATTTTTTCACTAAATTTGTGTTTGATAGAACAAGCTACCTTGGTTCTAAATTTCAAATAAAACACTTCTAATTAACACTTACCTGTTTTGGTCAGTAGATAATCAGTATGAAAATCGCCAGTGTCCCCTCTACTTCTGTTGTCCTATTGCTAAGGTTTACTCAAATTAAACAGGACACTAAAAAGTTGTATTTAAATACTAAATATTGAGTTATATTTAGTAGGATCTGAACCCTTCTACAATTTTCATCAGTAAATCTCAGAACACATTTAAAAGAAAATTTAATAGTATTTTGTCCCTAAGTTGGCAGAAGTGCCCAAATGAGCCTTTGGCTACATGACTGGCCAGAAGTGGGGCAGCTCTGTGTAGGAAGGCAGTGAAAAACAGCTTGAGGGGCTGCAGCCTTTTCAGTGGACCAGGCTGATGACCCCTAGGAATGTCTGGAAGATCTAGTCCTTGCTAGTTTACAGCTCTCAGGGATTCATTCTCAGCTATCCAAGATAATCAGTTTCCACTGTATGAATAAAAGCAAGGGCCCTGTCTATAGCAAAGTTGTCATTTGGTGCCATTTATTTATTCAGTAGTTGCTTTAAGACAAGCTATAAAGTCATATTGGCAACCAATTTTGAATCTTGTAGTCCTTAACACAAATAGTATCCCTGCTGGACTGCTTTGGGAGCTAATATTTGGCTGCTGTGCCAAAAATCTGGAAAAATCTCTGGAACTGTGTACCTCTTCCATAGACTATACTGGAGAGTCAACAAAACTGAATTGTACCATCCTAATTCACTTTGAGTTTTTGCTCTTGTGAATTGCAGCAATGTTCAGCTGTGCAGAAGGGAGTGTGGCTCCCTTGGAGACAAAGAGGAACCTGCGGAGTTTCAGGGCATCTCTAGATACAAGTGAAAATGAATGGATTTCTGGGGGATCTGTCATGAAGAGTGGAGCTCAGAAAGGTTAGTGTGGTCTTAGGGCCGGACTGTTCCCACACAAGGGATATCATCCTGTGGGGACAGCTGTGTTGTGTGCAGTAATTGAGCTGCAGCAGCAGCACAATGAAGGCAGTGGTGTCTCTTCTGCTGGCTAGACAACCCACATTCCCCTTCCCCACAGGTGCAGGATTCCTTGCCTGGTGCACATACATGCACTGCCAAGACAGACATCCTCACCTGGGCCTTTAGACCATCTCACTGCTTGGGCCCAGACATCTCCTGTACTAATGTTTTTCCCTAATTCAACAGGTCCCCATGAAAGGCAGCCAGATAAGTATTGACCAGCCCAGCTGTGGCCAAGAGGGGTGGTGCTGTACTTGCCGGTCAAGTGGGCAAAGGGAAAGAGAGGTCAGGACAGAAAGGGAGGGAGGAAAGGTAAAGGTGACTGTGCTTTGCAAAACTTTGTAGGGTCTTGAGATTCTGTCTGGCTGTGTGGTCCCGGCAGACAGGGAACCACTGGCCTGCATTTCCACAGAGAACTGGAAGCCAGTCTTTAATACCATACCCAGGCTTGCCAACAACCAAGGCCTGACTGTGCCCAATGTCATCGCTGATTTACACAGGCAATCAAGTCTCAGCCCAAGTCATTCACAGAATCTGCTTGTTGGACCACTTTCAGTGTTTCTGTACGTGCTTGCTAGAGTGAGGAACCTATCACAGATGCGTGAACCAGGGCTGTGCTCAGCTGGCTGCTGCACTTCTGCTGGAAGAGCTGAGAAAGTCTGGATTACCAGGTCAGGCAGTGCAGGAGAAGCAGACCCCTAGAGCTGAAAGATGGCATGTAGCCCCCAGAGCCAACTGCTGTACCTTTGGAGCTGGCTCCACAGAAATCCCTGGGTTGGGCTGCCTGGTGGCAGGCAGTAGAATCACGTCTCTCAGTTTTGTGTCATTTCTGTGGGATCCTGAGTGCATTGAGACTGCTCTGGGACATGAATCAAAGCACAGAAAGTGAAGCCAGATGGGAGAGTGGCTTTTAAAATACACCCTGAATATAAAGAAAACCTTACTATAGATGCATCCTGAGTAAAATTTACCTCAAGAATTTGCTCTTCAGAGATGTCTGTCTGCCTGGCCTTTTGCACAGAACAGGGCTTACTCCCACCCTCTGTCCCAAAGGCACTGCATATGGGACTAACTGCACCTGTTTGTAGTATTTTGGGACTGCAGTTTACTCCCCTCCTGAGAGCCTGAAGTGCAGGAGAAGCAAGGACAAAGATGCACAAACTCACCCTGCAATGTGTTAAGCACAGGCTTGGCTAAGGGCTGTGCTGCCAGTGCCCAGGGAAATGTGTGGTCAGTGAGAGGGACTGCTCATATCTGCACAGCTGAAGCACCAAACCTTTGAGTACAGCAACAACCACCACAGCACATACTGGAATCAAGGTCAGGAAGGTTTTGCTCTTCTTTGATCACATAATGGAGAAACTCAGCTCAATTGCTTTTCAAGCAGTTAAATGCCAGGCTTTCTCCACATTTTACCTGTCTGCTGAAGATAATTTTATTTCTTCAAAGCTCTAACATCCACTAGAGTAAGACTCTTATAAATCTGAACTACTTGTGCCTAAAGAAAATGCATTTCATCAGTGGGTGTTTTTTTTAAATCCCACAAGACTTTTCTCAATAGTCTTACACAGCAAATCCACAACTGCCTGTTGTAACAATCTACCCTGTTTTCCAGTAATGGCATTATCCTTGTAATTTTCCGTCATTGAAATCTGGTCTGCAAATGACCAGCTTTGCATGTTACGAGGTGCTTTCTCCAGAACTTCACCCTCACACAGCCTCATTTCCTGTAGAGCCAACTCTTGAGTGACCTGCTACCTACTATCTCATTAAAAGTCTGGGGTTTTTCAGTGCTATTGACATTTTATCCTCTTAGAGCTCTTCCAAAACCACCTGCTGCAGGTGTCTCACTAGGTGCTATGACTATTGCTTCCACTAGTGGTAAAGCAAGCTGAGGTCTGGCAGGCTGAACCACATATTACCCTCTTGACCCAGGATGTGTAGGAGATATACCACCACCTGTCATAGGCATGTCCTGTTCCCTCCTTCTGCCCCACCCCCTGCTTGCAAAACCTGTAAGTTATGTCTTTAGTTCCTATTCAGTTACTCTTTTACCTAAATGATTGATATACAGCACAGGTATCTAGCTAGCTGCCATGTCAATTTATGGTGATTATAATATGTGCATGTAGCATATTTCAACCCCAAAGAAAAAGCTTTTAAAAGCTTGAAAAGCTATTACACCTCATAAATGTGAGAAGCACTATAGAATCAACATACAAAAAAGCAGATGGCAGGCTCCTCGTTTTTTACTTACTCTTGCTTTCCTGCTGCACTTGCCCTAGGAAAGCAGGATAACAACCACAACTACATCAATTCCAGCACTCCTTGGTTTGTAACACCTAAAGTCCCAGGCCTTCAGGTGGAACTACAAATGTGTGGGGAATTACAGATCCATGATGAAGGACTCCACAGATGATCTGTTGAACTTGTTTTCTAGTATGTCTTCTTTCAGCTTGAGACCTATGGCTCCCATTATGCTTCCTTTTCCTGAGAACTCAAAGAGCAACTTCCCCAAATCCTTCCCCATTTTGGTATCTGGAGACCATGAACAGATTACCATTAATCTTCTTTTGGATAAACTGAACAGGATGAGTTTCTGATACCATTTATTGCTCAGACAGTAAGGCATTTCTAATTCTTGGACATGCAGATGCTTCCCTTGTACACAACACCCTTTTCCTGCATTCAGATATGGTCTATATAGAGCTGATTTTTGTGTGCATTCCTGACTTCAAGGAGTGGGCTCATTCTCTAAGGCACAGCATCACCCCAGCACCTTGTGCTCCTTGCCCTAGACAGCCCTTCAGAACGTTTATTTCCATTCCTCTCTAAGAATTTCTGGATGTGGAAGAGACTAGAGAGAAAACTATCTGAGGCAGAAAACAGTAATAAAAGAGTAATACAAAAAAAAGAAAAAAAAAGGTAGTAAAATAGATTTAGGAAGCTGATTTCAGTGAACTCTGCTTCATTAATACTGATGCCTACATCCTGGATTTTTGTTGCTAGACCATAAATCTTGCCCAATAGGGAAAGAAATATATCCTTGTCACAACCATCTGAAAGTCAGAGTTGCTGAAGCCAGGTAGATGTCTTGTAAGGCTGCTGAAAAAAAAAAAAATCCCAAAGTTCTTGTGTAGTTAATCTTGTTGGTTTAGTTGTGTTCCATGGTGATTTTAATTATACTGTAATTTGAGCTATGTCAAAGGATGGTAAGAATAGTGGCTGGGTAGAGGTTAGTGGAATGTCAATGGAAAGAAGTGATTTGGGGGGCAGATGTGGTGGGCTGGAATATAGCTGTGCTCCCAGAGAGGGGGTGAGGCTGTTCTTGGCATGAGTACGACAGGGAGGGAGCAATGCCAAGAGGCAGTTAGGGCTGGCAGGAAGGGATGACAGCTGCTGAGAAGGAAAAGTTATACTACACTGTTCATGAAAAGGGGGTGAGAAACACTGCTCTGATGCTGGTTAAGAAGGAGGAGGTCAAAAATAGGACTCAAAGATGTGGGGAAGGATATCACAGGAACAAAAAATCTGCAGAGCTGAATACTAGCACTGAGTATCCACCTTCCCTAGCAGACACTTCTCATCGGTGAGGCTGAACCCTGAATTCACTTGACTTTTGTTCTACCTGACAGCAGTCTCTGCCCTCATGGCTGGAAAAGTATCCAGCTGGTAACTTAGCTTTGGAG
Source organism: Agelaius tricolor (assembly GCF_023055355.1). Lineage (NCBI taxonomy): Eukaryota > Metazoa > Chordata > Aves > Passeriformes > Icteridae > Agelaius > Agelaius tricolor. The sequence continues at coordinate 24,452,922 of NW_027269265.1, read as the reverse complement.
TCCATCAATAATTTGATCATCAGCTGCATTTGATGATCAGCTATGGCACTGATGGACTCTAAGCTACTACTGTTCAATTAAGCAATGTTTCGTGCTCTGTGACACTCAAATGTTGTTTAGGTGGACTGACAGGGAATAGCTCTGGTTTCTGACCAAAGTATTCCTAAGAATGTTAACATACTGCTTAAAATACAACCAGCACAGCTACCTTGGGCTGCACAGCCATAAGACATATGAAGCAATCATTCTCAAGTCCCTGCTGCAGCCTTTTAATGGTAATGAGGACCTACTGAGGGTTAATATTAGGCACTCATTGTACTGGTAGGCCAAAATATTTTATTTTGGTAGAGGATAAGAGACAAAGTTCATAAAACAAAGGCTTGTATTTTGTGATTTTTTGTTGTGTACAGTGTATGAGGCACATAGATCTTACAGCTGAGAGGGAAATGGTAGTTTGTGCTGGCATATAACATTTTTTGATGTCTCATTTACCTTTAAAGACGAGAGCAGCCACAGGGAGGACAAATGCCTGTGAGCATGGCAGAACTGACTGCTTCTCTCTGCTTAGGCTGTGAGAGGAGGTTCTGTGTACTCCTTTGAGAGCCAGGAACTCCCCTACAGCAAACTTGTACTATCTCACAGGATCAAGACCACAGATTTCCCCATTGATTTTCAAGAGCTCTTGTCATACCAAAGAAAAGCCAGCATTAAATGTGTGCCACCTTTGCCCCTGCACTTTGGGGAGCTCTTATCGCAGGAGAGACCACTTTCTGCTTTCAAATTTTGGGAGGACACAGAATCTGTTGTACTGTCTTACAGAGCACTGAAACACCAGCTCTAAAACAGAAAAGTAATGATGGACAGATTGCAAAATAAATTCTGTGAAGTTTGCTTTGTGAAGAAGCTGATCCAGCTTTTTTTTCCTTTTTACTTTTCTCCCCCCACTCCAAAAAAAGCAGGTCTAAGAGTAGCTACCTGGAAGCCCTGTTGCATTTTCCTTTAGTTACAGCACCAGGCTTCATAGATTTAATAGAAAAATTCATATTCTAGTTCCTTCTGTTACATACTTTCATAGATTAGATGTTTAATATACCTTTTTTACAAGGGTAAAGGTAATGATTTCTGAGCCACACAAATTAAGTATGTCGTTTCAGTAAAAATTACTTGAATTCTGTGTATTATTTCCATAATCCCTTTTCCCACTCCTGTATATCAGCATTTTTCTGTATAGACTCTGTGGCATGTAAGTGGTCTTGCTTTTACTCTAGCCATTTCTTGACAGCAGGATCAATCCTGCTCCTGCCAGGTGCTGAAACTGCTGAACTCGCTTTGGCTGAATAAAAGCTGTGGGTGCGACACCCGCAGCTCTTGGCTCCCCTCTGTGGAATGCTACATTTGTATTAACATGTATCTTTCTTTGTGATTTTTTTTTTTTTAAACTGAAAATGATGGCCTTTAAAACCTCTTCCTGGAGAGAGAGAGAGAGAGAGATTGAGAGAGGGAAAAAAAATACACTCCCCTTGGAATTTAACCTTAATTTGAACCAAGATCAGTGAAAGAAAAGCACTTTCGTGCATTGTTCACCAGCTCCACCCAGCCAGCCCCTTATCTAACCTGAGTCTCTATTGCCTATAGCTTTGTAACTTTTGCAGTAGTGCTCTCCACATGCTCTTACATGCTTTGAAACCAACCTGGAGACACTGTGACATTATAATACCAAGAAAAACTAGTGATCCCATTTTGCAAATCCTTAGACTGCACAGTGCAGCAGCAGGGACTGTCCTTCCTCAGGTTTATAAAGGGCCTAGTGTGTATTGCAAATTGCAAATAAACAGCAGTGGCTATTTCTGACCCCTGTCAAAGGTGACAGCAGCTTCTGAAGCCCCTGACTCAGCCTCTCTGCACTCCCCAAACCAGGAGAAGTTTAAACATAAGTAACTCTTCATTTCAAGCTGATTCCTTGGACTTCTTTTGCCTTTTAGAGGGAAGCAGACAGTGCTTGATTTGCATGACATCAGCTCGAGGTCAAATTCAGCCTTAAACACACACATAAAAAAGCAAGCTTCCTTGTTTGCTGTTCAGAGGCGGACTTCCACTGTATGTCTCCTGTTGTCTGCACTGGGGGCAACAGCCAGTAGATTGCTTTCCTATTATTTTTTACTTCCTAGAAAAGGCAGACAGCTGCTCCAGGTGTGGTCCACCCTCATGTTGTCCCCTAACCCCTATCAGCCATCTGCTCTCTGCAGTCATCACGCCTTTCCTGGCACCCTCCGTTCTCCTGACTTGTGACCACATGGTCCACTTTTCCCTGCTTACAGTCTGCTTTATATTCCTTCCTTCCATGTCCTCAGTCTTTCTTCCAAGCCCTCATTGCTCATCATTCTCATCCCTGCTTCTGTCATTCTCTACAGTCACAGGCCACCTCCCCAGTTGTTCAGGGTCTTTGAACCTGAATTCCCCACACTCACAACGCTTTGTGCTAAGTGCTGCCTCCCTCCACCTGCCTGCAGATGTGGCAGACATCTGGCTGAGGACAATGTCCAGTGCCACCCCTGCTAGCAGAATAGTGTCCATCACCTAGGGAGCAAACTCCTTAAAACTGAAGGCAGGAATCAGGCATTCACAATGGCTTCTTGAAATAAAGACCAAATACTGTGCAGCTCAGAAGGAGAGGACACTGTTAAATGCACCAGTGGCTTGCCATGTAACCTCCTTTATTTTAACAACTGCTGTCTGCTTTTCTTTTAAAGAGGTGTTTTGAAAAAATGCCTTTTGTTTTTGTTCTAGATAGCCCAGTAATAAAACCCTTCAAGGAAATATTTGACTATAGCACTGTTATTGCAATCCTCGAGTGTTTGAAGGACCCCTTGGAAAGAGTGTCAACCAGGAGACAGGACAGAGGAAGCAGGAAAAGTCGAAATAAGAAATATCAAGGAGACACGGTCAAGCATGAATCATTTCTTTCAGTTGAGACTGAAGCAAGATCAGATTTCACATCCACCCTCGACGGGACTGGCATTTTCACACACACGACAAACCCGTTGGCATGGAGGTGGCTTGATTTCATGATTATAACAGGGGCCATTGGCATATATTTAAGTCCGACTTAGATAAAGGGTACTGGGGGAGGGGGCAGTCTTCCATTTATTTTGAGAAAACCACAGATCAGAAGAACAGTTAAAAAATAAACAAAAAACCCTGCAGGCAGGTAGGCAGTTTTAGTGGATACCCACCCGCCAGGGAGCTGCGTCCCCGGCGCCCAGCGGTGGCTGGGAGCGCAGGCGGTCCCAGGGCAGTGACGGCTGCTGCAGCCCCGCGGGGGGAGCGCGGCCCCAGGGGAGGCGGCTCCGCGCCCCGGGGCTGCTGCGGGTGCCTGCAGCTCGCTCCGGGGCTCGGCTGGCAGCGGGAAGAGGAGGAGGAGGAAGAGGAAGAGTAAATCCCCCGGCGTGCGGACGCGCTCCAGGCGCTGCCCGCCGTGAGGGGATTCACTGACCGGGCGCTGCCTGCAGCTCTGGGCCGGAGCCGGCTCAGCAGCCGGATCTGGCGGGGCGGGGGCGCTGAACCCGTGTTTGTAGGAGCCGTGTGCGTGTGGCTCCCCCACAGCCACGGGCCGACACCTATGCCGAACCCCCGCACTCTGCAGCGGGAGGGCTGGAGGGGAGCAGCCCCGCCGTGCCGGGCATCGCTCCTCGGCCCGCCGCTGGCCCTGCCCGCAGTCCCGGCTGCAGCGCCCCCGTCCCGGGGCCGGTAATCCCCCGCCTCCGTCGGAAGCCCCACACGCCCGGGGCGGGGAGGGGGAAATCCCCCTTGGGCGGCGTGCGGGGTCCCCCGCCCAGCGCGCTCCGCCCGGGGCGCCGGGGCCGGCGGCGAGGCCGCAGCGGCCGCCCGGGAGCCGCCCCGCCCCGGGAGGGGCCGCGGCCGCCGCTCGGACACGGGCGAGGCGCAGAGGGGAGGGAGGGCGCCGGGCAGCGGGGCCCGGTGCCCGCCGCGATGGCAAACGTCTGGTCCGCCCCGGCGTTAATTCCTCCTCTGAGCGTTTCGAGGCGCCCCCGTGTTTTGTAAGCCGAGCAATAAATTTGTAATTAAAGCGGTGTTATATTGAAAAAACTTTTTTTTTTTTCTCCCTACGTAGATCTTTAATTTTCTAAGTGTCCCTCTCCCTCATTCTGGCTCAGGCTGAACTTGTGCCAAACCGCAAAGCCTATAGAGCACAGGTCCTTGCAGCTGAGGAGAGCTCTAGCCTGTGTCTTCAGGAAATTAAAGAGCTCTGTGTCCTCGTGTGTCTGTGTATTGACGATTTTCATAGGGGTTTAGCTGTGGTTTGCAGCTCAATATTGAAAGGCATTATTGATACTTCGAGGGAAAAATTGAGAATTTTTTTTCCTCTTTTTTTTAATTTTTTTTTTTTTTTTTGTGGTTTTCCCTCTTCTTAATTTTTTTTCCTTACTAATGTTACTGGCATGGGAACAGCACTGTCATACTTCACCTCATCAACGTGTGCTGTGTATTTGTTGCAGTCTGGAGGACCTGGCTGCTAAGAATTATTAAATCCAAAATACATATATTTTGATTATTTGTTCTTGGATTTCCCAGTCACAAACGATTCACCTGGTTAAGTACAGTGACCTCTCTCCTTCTTAAAAAGGTATTACTCCTCTCCACACGTAGCTTATGTAATTAATATATACCATTGCTTTTATTCTATTCCAGCATTTCTAGTATGATGGCAATATATACAATGAGAACATATTTATATTTATATTTATATAATTAATCTAATATATTTATATTTAGAAAACATATTAATATTTATTAAAGTCTTTCTTATTACCAGAAACTTTAAGGAGATGGCAAACCTTTAAGCCAGCACAGTAGACTGAAATTCCAGCTTCTCAGTTGAATATGTGTCTGCCAAAAACCTGGGAACTACTGTGCAGATAACCCTATTATCTGAGAATATGTGGAAGTTCCATCCTTAGAACAGCTATTATTTAATTCGGTCTTATTTACTTATTACATTCCAGTAACCCATAGACTGTAACCTTCTCCATAACAGAGTGAAACAGCAGTCCCTGATACAGAGCTGATGACCAAAGGCTGGAACTAGCTCTGAAGACCTCTTGCTTCTGGCACTAAGGTATTTCCAGCCTTCATTTGGCTTGAGCATGGCAGAGGCCCGGGCACTTGTCTCCTCAGGAGCCTGCATTAAGCAGGTGATCTCTCAGTGCAGCCCTCCCCTGGGGAAGCTCTGAGCCCAGTTCTCTGTGTGTGTGTGTGTGTTTGTGCTTGTTTGTGTGTGTGTGCTGGTGTGTGAGACTCTCCTAGTGGGGAAGAAACTCATCAGAAGGTTGGTCTCCCCCTGATTCCTGGAAGCAACAGAAGGAAACCTACTGAGCTATGCTGCTGATAATGGAAGAGAAGAAACCACCTACATCCCAGCGGCCTCCCAGCCATCCTTCAGCAATCTTAAACACCCCTTTTCCTCAATTATTGGTATTGAGAGGGTGATCTCAGATGGCTTTAAGGACTGTGTCGAGGAAAGAAGCATTTGGATATTTCAATCATTCAGCAGAGCATTGTTATGTACCTCTTGGTTGTCTCACCTATCCATCCTGGATCTTAAATGGGTTTGACCTAGTGGCTTTCACTTATATGGGCACACAAAAGATGTTTACTGCATCAACTTGTATGTCCCTCATTTAATTTTTGAGGAGATTGTGGTCTGAGCAAGTCATTCCCACTTTCTCTGTTGTCAAAGAGCACCAGCAGCCTGGAAAGGTGAGGGGATGAGCATGGACACCTGAGCATAGGAGGACGTTGGAAGGAGCCAGGCTAAGACTGCCCATGTCTCTCCCTGTGGTGTCCCACACCCAAGGGGATGGTGGGAGCCCATGGGACACACACACCCCCAGGCCCCCAGCCCCATTTCATCCATCACTGGTAATGCCTGGGCCAATTTTGTGACAGGCTAAAGCCATCACAAAAGTCTTGAAGCTCAGGATCCATTTGTTGTTGAGTTCATTTTCAAAGATGGAATGTTCTGAGTGGCTTTGCCTGCCATGTGTACACACGTTGTTCATTCTGCTGAAACACCCAAGGAAACTCAGGTGTGTGTGTCCCCGAGCCACCCACTGCTTGGCAGAGGTGAGGGCTGAGGGTTGAGCCACCACAATGCTCTGCCAGTGCCCAGACACTGGGAAATAAAGGGGGTCTTTTTCCTAAACCTGTCAGGTTTTTACAGTTTCTACCTGAATTTGGAATATGCTGGTAATTGCAGGAGGGGTAAAAGTCAACTGTGATTCCAAATGGAAGTGATAGTTTAAAATACAGTAACCTTTGTACCAATCTCAATGGAAAAACAGAATACTAAAAATTAGATCTGCAGAGCTGCCTTTGACCTCTCGCTGTTAAATCATGATTTTTTAAAAAATGGAATTCTGTTTAATTTGGCAAATCTCTAGTGTTTATTTTTACTTAGCACTGCATAGCATTTCATGCAACTTTTTGCTCTGGAAGGGATGAAGCGCATGAAACCCTGGAGAGATTTAACCAGAAAGAAATGCAGGCTACTAATGGTTGAGTGGTCCAGGGAGCTGGAGATGGTGCAGTGTTCTGCTTTTTACTAGAAAGAAATCTGGTGTGAAAGGAGAATCTTTGTTGCCTAGGAATTAAGTTGTTGCTGCTGCTTATTCCTTACCTGAACTCCTAATCCCCTGTTTGTGCTATGGCACAAAACAAATTATTTCACATGGACCAAAGGACAGCCTTGTAACAATTAAAGTCTATTGTGTAAAAGTATAAATGGCACATTGATCATTAAGGTAAGCAGACTTGTAAAGAGTAATTCTTGGACATGAACTATACGGTCATTTAATGTACACTTTGGAGAAGTCATTATGTGTGGGGAGGTAAATTACAAACTGTAAAATGCTTAGTTAGCCAGTTAACGTGTATGCTTGGTCTAAACAGACCCCAGCAGAAATAATGTGAAGTCTGCTCCTACTTTTGCAGAAAGCACAATTATTTTAATACCACTTTCCCTGGGAGCAAACTCTTTATTCTAAATCTCTTCAAATTTTTATACAAATAAGGAGCCCCTTCCCCTCAAATTAAAACAAATAAACAAAAAAAAAACAAAAAAAAACCCAAAAAAACCACCCCAAAACAAACAAAACCCCCAAACAAACTAAAACAAAACAAAAAAAAAAAAAACCAAACAAAAAAAAAAAAAACCCAACCACCCACCTCTATGATACTTTACAAAGTGGGAAATATTCTAAATCCTTGAACCTCGGACTTTGCTGAGGTCCATGTAATCTCAGTCACACTCATTAGGAAAAGAAAAAAGAAAAAATCTACCCCCTGCCTAGGGAGTGTTTAAAAGGATGAGTGTGGATCCACTGAAATCAGTCCTGTGAAGGTCAGCTTTGTCTTGTAAGAGGAAAGGTGACAGGGTCAGCATTATTGCACATGATGGAACCCCCACGGGGGCTGGAAGAGGTCATCTCTCTCCTCCTGTCCCCTCGTTTGGCCAGTGTGTCCCTTCTGGGGCAAACCTGCTAACGAAGGTGATGAGATTCCCTATTGCCAGAGAGAAGCACTCGGCTGGCCAGCTTAAGGTCCTAAGCTCCCCGTTTCGGGTGGGCTGGAAAAAAACTGGTGTTCCCCAGGGCGCAATTTGACTTTTGGGAAGTGTGGCGTCCCTCTGAGCCTGCGGAGAAGGCAGGAAGTTTCTGGGTGACCGATGCGATTTACTGAGCCCTTTCCGTGTGGCTGCCAACGCCTAGAGGGCATTGCCTCGGAAAAGCGTCTCTGGGGGTTCTGGCGGCTCCCACTTCTGCACCTGCATAGGCTCTTATGGGGCTCCTGCAGTTGGCGCTGGGAAGTTTGGAAACACAAGCGGCTTCGGTGGCAGGATGGATGAGTGTTTGTCGGTGCGCAGAAACGCGCCAGACACGGGGGTTTGCATCTCCAGCCCATCTCGCCGCCGCTCCTTGTGCCCGCTGACACGGGTGTAATGCACCCGCCCCGGGCCCCATCACCGCCCGTCGTACGTGCAATGACTTTAGCCTCTCATTGCTGTATTATGCTTGGCCTTGAAAATTAGCCTGTTTGGATAACACCCGATAGAAAACATTTACGCTGGAAGCCAAACAGGCAAATATTTTAATCTCTCATATTAACACAGCGGTTTTCCAATCGGTTGATTTTTGTGCTCTATTATTTATTTATTTGTGTATGCGTTATTCATTCATTCGCTTCATTCGTTCATTCATTCATTCATTCATCTGCTCCGTCATTCATTCATTCCTCCATCACTTTCCCTCCTCCGCTGGGCCAGCGGTAGCCCGGCCTGCGCCCTCCGCCCTGCGCCCTTGGTTTGTTGCATTCCCGTTGCCCCGGACGGTGTCGGGGTGTGATGGCGCTGAGACACCCCACCCCGACCCCCGGGACAGGCTCCTGGGTATCCCTGCGGTCCCTGGAGGAGGCGGGGAACGCCGGAGCAGAGCCCTGTTTGCCTGCTTGGCTGCTCTGTGCCCGCGGAGCTCCCACGGCCGCTGCGTCCCCGCAGTCAGTGCGAGCAGCGAGGGGCGGCGGGCACCGCGCTGCGCCCGGGCAAAATCCGAGCCCCGACCCCCGCCCGCGGCCCAGCTGGCACGGGGCTGGGCTGCGCCGCGGAGGGAGAGGAGCGGCGGAACCCCCTGGGACCGGGGCCATCCCTGGAGGGAAGTGTCAAGAACCTCCAAGCCCACTGCTGCCAGCTTGGTCGGCGGAGGAGGAATGCGCAGTCAGACCACCAACATGCCTGGAGCCGTACAATCCGCCACTTAATACACTTCTGCAATTTAAACTTCGGGGGACCCCCTCCTTTCAAGCCGATTTGTGATATAGGTGTTTTCTCATTACACTCCTCCCCCCCCCCCTTTCCTTTGAAATGCACCCCCTCACCACCCTCCCGCTCCCTTTCTTCTGAGCCCTGCTCTCTAATTCTAGATGAGTATTACTTTGCTCTTTTCGTTGGCCAAGCACAATTGTGTTATTGGAGATAATGAATTCAATCCCCATCAAAGAGTATTAGGAGCGCCTTGGCCCTGTAGTGCCTTTTTTCAAACCGGGAATGAAAGGCAGAGAGAAAATTCTCTGGGTAGCCTCTGCGCTGGCAGCTTTTGAAGTGAAGGGAGGCGGGCATTGTTGTTCACATTTTTGTCCATACGGCAGAAGAAAGACCGGCGGCTTTTGATGAGAAGATGAGAACCGCCTCGTAAGTTGAGCAACAAGTTAGATGGCGAAGTCTTCCCGCTGCCTACTGCCTGTGGATAACATATGTCCCGCATTAATAGGGGCTCAAGGGAACAATTGCCCGGGGGGTGGGGTGGGGAGAGCTCTGCTCGGCGCCGTCCAGCGGCTCCTTTTTTTTCCCGTCCTCTGGACACCGATGCCGCGATGGGAGTGTTTTTAAGGGAGACCCGAAGGTATTCTCCCTGGCTCTTGGCTTGCTCGTGTCCACGGGGCCGACCACGGGCTCTGCTGAGGGAGAAAAGGGGGCCCTCTGTGAGATGTGCTGGGTCACCTCTGCTCGCCGTTTTGTTCTGCCAGGGCTCCTGGTGGCCGTGATGTTGGGTCTGCTGCCATGTGTTTGGAGAGGATCCCCCCTCTCTAAACAAGAATCTGTATTATTAGTCTGCGGGGGGTTTGAGGGGGGGAGTGGTTTTGGGTTTTTCCGGACTAAATGTGGATTCGGGACTTGGTTTTGTCACTTGTTATTTCCTTTCTATTTCATATAAGTTAATGACATACCTGAAGTTGGTAAAGTATTTCCTTAGATAAAGCAACCAGGCAAGGAAAAACAAGAGGTAAAACGTCTGTTGTTCACATCCGATAACCTTAGAACTAGAAAACTTGTTGCATACATTTGAATAAGTTCAGACATGCTCTTATTCCAATCTCCTGCCCCGCAGTTCAAAGATTCCCCGCCCCCCGGGCTTTATTATGCTAAAGAGGTCATTACTGAGAGTCACTATGGAGAGATCCCGGTTTGCAGAATGAGGCCCACCTCCTAGTTACCAGCATGTTTACATTCTCTGTCGGTCATAAGCGGAGGAAATGTGTGTTAGCAACCCGCCGGGCAGGCTCGGGAAATCGAAGGAATAAAGGGGGAAATATATTTCAGCTATTGCGCAGTAGATGGCAAACGTAGATGATTAGGGAGCACTTAGAGGTATGGGGCACAAAGGCGGTGTTTGCTATAGACGTGGCTGCTGGAGAGGGCCAGATCCCAGCCCCGGGGCAGGCTGCCCTGCGCCTCGGTGCCCGGGCAGGCTCGGAGTGAAGAGAGAGTCCCCGGGAGCAGCCTGCACCTCCGTGCTCTGATAGCCTGGCGGGGAGCGGAGTGACACGGGTCCCTCTCTCAGCGGCAGCTCCCGGAGCCCTCCCTTCACCGGAGCGGGTGCCAGCCCCGGGGGCACAGGGCACCTCCCCCTGACCGCTCCTGGCCAAGGGGCGACCCGACCGCGAAGGGGATGCCCCCCTCCAGATCATGGAGGTGGCTTTTCTACCGGACAGCGGCGAGCTCGACACTCTTTCACTGCCAAGTGGCGTGTGAACGGGCCCGATTTCTGAGGCAAAAATGCGGTCCCCAAAAACATGCCTACCCGGAGACCCCCGACCCCCTCTATTCCCTCGGGCGACTCAGTGAAGGCAGGCGGGGGTCCCAAACCCTGAGCTAGGCTGAACCAAAAGAGGGCAACGCCGTCCGCTGGGGAAGGCTTTGGCTACCGAGACCGGGGCGAAGACCCGGACGGGCAGGGAGGTCAGTGGCATCCGCACCCCGCGCACACCGGGGCCCCGTCCCGCCCGCTCCCGTCGCCTCCGCGCCGCTGCAGAGCTTCCCCCGCTGCGGGGGCACAGCCTGGGCGAGCGCAGGGCAGAGGGGAACTCAGCAACGCTCCGGTTCAGCGCGTGTTCCGCCTGCTGGCTGGAATAATAATAATAATAATAATAATAATAATAATAATAATAATAATAATAATAATACCATGTCTGCTGGTAGTTCACCCTTGGAATAACGAGCAGGTGTAGGAATTTTTCATAGGAAAAATTAGGTTACCGATTGTACAATACTAATATCAAAACAACTACGAACTTCCCCTCAAGTAACTAGCCTGAGAAAAGCCCATTCGAGCAATGCTACCGCAGCAGAGGCGCCATTCCAGAAAATGATCCTTTCTATGAATTCAACTAAATGCAGGAGTTTTAGGGTGAGGGGAAAGTGAGGACATCGCATCTTTTTTCCCTTGTAGAGACAAATGGGTTTTGCCATGAGGTTACATATGCCTTAAATCCTAATGACTGGAGACAAAGGTGAGCGCTGGCAGTTTGATCTGTCCAAAGTTCAAAGATCTGAAATCTCAATGAGTTTCTGTTTGAGGTGAAGGGGAGAAACAAACACCATGGCAAGACTTGGGCCAGAAAGTTGCAAGGTTTGCAAGTGAAATGCGACGCTATTTACACTAATCTATCCTTAACTGCTACTTTGTCACAATGGTCAGAATAATTATTAGAAAATAACCAGAGGGAACAAAGGCAGGTTTTCTTCTTATAGCCTCCCGTTTTCCACTCTTCTCTTCCCCTAATTATTTTTTCCGGCTGAAACAAACCTTTCGAAACTACAAATTGTAGAAAATGTACAAACTATCTTAAAAATATTATTAGTCTGCCTGCCTTTGCCAGGAGCTCAGAAGGCTGGCTTTGCATTAAGAAGAAGAAGGAAAAAAAGAGCCATTTTGCTGCACGACCCTTGACATGTAAATAATCAAACTAATTGCATTTTGATTTTAGCTATTAACCATTCTCCTATATTTCCCAAACAATATTGCAGCGTGGGAGTTTTGCAGGGACTTGCATTCTTTACTCTGGTCACACTCTGTGCGCTATTGTGGTGTGATTTTTGCCTGGTCATTGTGTGTTATGTATATTTCCACTTGCCTCCCCTGGAAACAAATACATATTAATTATATGTATGTTAATATATACAATATATGCATCTATATTCCTCTCGAGAGAATTTTGTACCCCATGTTTATATGAGGATAATTTGCTTCTTCGTGAATTAAATTTATCACGAAAATGCACACGGAATCTATTTCTTTATTAAGTTTCTGATTTTAAAATGTTATTTTCAGAGTGATTAAACACATATGCTCACAGATATATGCCTAGAATCCGTTTCATCAAAGCAGGAAAGAAGCCATACAAAGTGCATTGTTATCGCAATCAGGTGTTTTATCTATAACATTTCTGTAAAAAACGGAGACAATTGCTCTTCTAAAGACTAGTTGGCGTTATAGCAAGGGAATTAATTTATTTCGTGTTTATGCTGACGGACCAATTTCAATACCTACTCAACCCATTTCAAAACAATTTTTGAAGCTATGCCAATGGCTGAAGTGTTTTCTCGCACCGTTCTCTCACGATTTACTTATGGTTTATTGACGCTAATAGGATTCAAATGAAAAACTGTCCGGCAATTTTTTCCTTCTTTTTGTCTTTCAGCAGTCCCGAACATTTGGAATTATTCCTTCCAAATAATGTATATCCTCCGATTGCTTGCCGATGTAGATGTCAGTGTTGTCCATTCACACCCAGGAAACAACCCAGCAGTTACTTGTTTTATTTCTCCCACTTGACTTGGGCGGCTGAAGTTGCTTTTATTCCACTGACTCTTCCCTTCTGCGAAGGGCAGGTGCTGCTCGCAGGTGCTCCGAGGAGGTGCCACGGGTGAGGGGCTCAGGAGCATCGTGCCCTCTTGCCGGGGGGCTCGGGACTGTCGGACCCCGCGGCAGAGGAGGCTCCGCTGCGCCAGGGGACCCTTCCACGTCCCCTGGCCCCGGCTGCAGGGTCCCCGCCGCGTCGCCTCGAGAGCCCCTGCCCCGCCGGCGCACCCAGCATCTCCCCCTCGTCCCGGGCCGGGGGCCTCCTCACCACCCAAATTCCGCGTAAATCTTTACAGAGATCCCCCGCCGCCCCGATTTACTCCCCGCTTGTATTTAATGACGCTAAATGAGCCGTTTTCGCTGCCCCGCACGTGGCCGGTCGGAGGTAATTTGCCGAACGGGAAAAGACGAAGTTCCCCTATAAATTGAGGTGTTCGTCGGAGCCTGGAACCTGAAGCCTGGCGGGCTCCCGCTTTGCCTCTGTCCAGGACGCGGGGCTAAGACACCATCTCTGATAGGAGCAAAAGCCCCGCACCGCACCGCCCGGTTCTTCCCTTCTAGCACAGAGCGACCGGTCCGACTGGAAGGAGACGCTCGCAAACTCCTCTCTACACATTGCGGGGCGGGGGGATGCACCCTCTTCTCGTGGATCCCATTTTTAGCTTATATTTGCCCTCTGGCTGGGGGTTCCCTGAGCACAGGATTAAAGCAGCAGCAGCAGGGCAGCTAGGAGCGGAACGTAAAAGGGACTCTTCGCCCTGCTGTTGATTTCCAAGTCTTAAAACGGATCACAGAATGTGCGTGCTTTGCGCCGGGGACCCGCGTTTTTAACGTGAGCTACATTCCTGTCTTGTCAGTGGCTCGTTCCCCACCGTAGACACCATTTGCCTACGAGAAGAAAGGGGAGGAATACAATCTTGATGGCGAGTGGCGAAAGGGCACACGCTGCATCCGTGACAGGCTCCGCTCCTTATCTCTGAGAGGTTTGGAGCCGCGTCGGTCCGCTTAAACCCTTTTATTACCCACGCCCCAAATATTTCCATTACACACGGTCTGTGCTCCTCAGCTGATATGTGAAACTTGCTGCCTTATCGCTGTCAGTCGATTGATATTTTCCGTGTATAAGCCCAAGGCATTAAATCAATGTCTCCACTCTGCAATGGCATATTCTCTATAGACTAGTCTGTGGGAGACAAGTGAAGTCCTGCTGAAAATTGGCTTCGTCCTGTCTCGATTCTCACGAAGCTCCTCTTGGCAGAGGAAGCGGGCTTTAAATAGGATCCGCCTGCCCAGACCCGGTGCCGAGCAGCCCCGAGCTGCCCCTGGCTGCGGGGGGTCTGTTGATGTTTGCCATTTCGGGACATTCAGAAGCGAAGGTGCCACACACTCGGGCCATGGGGTAACCGGCCGCACACGGCGACCGGGACAGACCCCGCTCCCCCCCGCTGCAGGACTCGCACTCGGCAGCCGGGGGAGGACCTGCGGTGAATGCCCGCCCGACCCAGAGCACTCGCACAGCACGACGCGGGAGACAGCTCCGTGTCACCCGGAGAGCCGTGCGCGCATCTCCGAGCGGGATCACCGCGGATCCGGCCACACTTGCAAAGCGGAAGGGCTCTCCCAAGATTTCTTTTTCCCTCCCGTTTTTAGCTGGGTACTAGTGCTGGAGGAATGTAGTGAGATTTCTGGGACGCTGGCTTGGCTTTTCTTTTCTAAGCCGAACCTTAATTTAGTTTGTCGCCGCTGTCCCTAACCCGTCAGGGGGCAATTATGTGATAATGACGAGAATTACACAGTTCTTTTATCTGGCGGCCGTGCACGAACAGGGCTCGGCACAGCGAAATCCGTTCAACACTTAAACTCCCTTCTCCCGACAGTGTCTATTGCTGGGGACCAGAGCTCTCCAGCGCGGCTGCTGGCGTCGTTCCGACGGATGGTTCCGAGCCGGAACTACAAAGCGGATCTGGGCCTTCCTAGCGGCCCGGAGCGGCGTGGAGCCGCCCTGGGGATGCTCCCCGTGGGCGTCGTCCCGTCCGGCGGAGAAACGCCGAGCCCTGGCCGCAAAACACCCAGGAGCTTACATCGCCTCGGGTAGCTTTTTCCTGCCCTCCCTCAACATATCCCAGAACCGTGAAATAGAGAAAAAATTAAATTAAAATAAAATATAGGACATTACCACACACTCAGCTTCACAGGCCGGTGGCATCGCAGCGCCGCACAATCATACCCTGCGGGAGCGTTCCCCGCCTTCCCTCTGCACAAGCCTGGCCGTACAAATCTTTCCTCTCCACATCCACGCTTAGGCACTACGTTTTAATTTTCTTGCACACGGCTCCGTCCTCCATAACCCGCCCCAGAAAATTTGTAAGAAAATAGCAGAAGTATTTAATTGATAACATTTGATTTATTTAAAGTCCTTAACTGCAAATGATCAAAAACATACTTCACGCATTAAATTCTCAGTTATCGTTTTAAATCAAAATATTTTTTTCAATTACAATCACATTTATAAAATTAACAAAATTTCTTAAATTCACGTGTAATTATTTTTACGGTCATTTAAAGCAATTTCCAGCTGTAAAGAAAGAAAACAATATAAACCATGCAATAAATTAAGAACATTGAAACAGCGAACAGGAATAATAATAAAACCCGTCTGGCTATGCTAACACCGTGTAAAACTGTGGAAAGTGCAATAACACTGGATGAAATAAGCTAAGGATGGCGATAATTAAACGGCCACAAAAAAAAATTTATTAGACAAGTTTGAAAAGGGGGGAGAGACAGAGCTGTCCTCTTTTTCTTGCATCAGTGTAGTAGTCAATATTTCCTAGGGGAGGGGGGAAATAACCTGGTTATAGATACACAGTTCTAACTGGTACACAATGGATACACTTAAATTAAATAAGTATGTCATCCACATGTTGATGAGAGCTCCTGATGAACTAGAATCTTCAGTAACAGATGGGAAGGAAAAAAAAAATCCAACTGGCTGTGACCTCTTGTAACTTTATATTACATCCCAAAACAGGTAACACTTGGAAAAAGATAAGGGTCGCATCCTGCACTCCAAAGCTCCAGTTGGTCCCCTCGGGAGTGCAGGATCCGGCCCGCAGCATCTGGGTTTTAGTAGCATGTGGGTTGTAGTAGCCGAAGGTTTATTTTGCAAGTATCAAAAGGATGATCCGAGAAAGTAAATAGTTCTCTTGTTGCTTAGAGATTCTCTTAGTGTTTTGCTACTTCACAGCAGTATTGTCCTTCAAAGCCTTTTTAATTAAAAAAAAGTCTTAAATGTCTACTCGCTTCTTCATCTCCGTATTGTTAAAGTATTGCCACATACCTGTAAACTTACATGAGATTATAGAACACATAAGGGAGGGAGACGAGGGGGCGGAAAGCACAAACAAGTAGTTTACACGCTCAACATTTTTTTCTTCTTTTTAATAACACCCTGCATAGGCTGGGGAGGTCTCCGGGGAGAGGGGCTGGGCGGCAAGGGCCGGAGGGAGTATGTACAAGCGGGACGCGGCCGGCTTTGCAGGAGGTCGTGGTGGATCATAACAACAGACAACGCATTGCGAGACAATTAAAAAGTAACAGTCCTTTGCACGCAGCGTGCGGAAACACCTTGGTCTGTCTCAGGGAAAGCGGGGAGAGAAGCCAGGAAGGGGAGGAGGGGTCTCGGCCCCGGCGGCGGGGGTTGCACAGCTAGGAGGTGTTTAGCACGGGTCTGGAATACACACCTTGGTAGTAGGAGGGCTCTAGGGCCGAGGGCTCGATGCTGCTCCGGCCAGCCATGGAGGCGCTGCCAAGGGGCAGCCCGCCGGGGATGCTGGCCCCGTAAGAGGAATATTGCAGAGCCTGTTCGTAGGCTTTGAAGTCCAGCTTGTGCTGCTGCTCCGAGGAGGACATGAGATTGTTGATGGAAAACGGGTGGTTGAAGGAGTAGTGGGGATCACCCTTGAGGTGGAGCTGGGGTTCGTGAGCTAATGAGTGAGGGGGGTGTGGGACGGAGGCCAAGGTGGGCACAGAGCTGATGGTGGAGGAGGCGGCCGAGGCCGAGGTCTTTAGCTCCGTGCTTGATCCACTGTGGTCCATAGACTGAGGGCTGGTGGACGGGTTGGAGCTGGAGAGAGAGGTGGCCGTATCCAGCTGCGCAGGTTTGTTGTGGCCTCTGTGCAGGGGGGAGTTGGAGCTTGAATTAGAGGCCCCGGCCTGATCTTTCCTGCCCTCCTGAGTGGCTTTACTGTTCGCCGGCTTCTCGCATTTGAAGCGCTTTTGCCGGCGGAGGTAACAGCCGTTTTCAAACATGTTGCCGGAGTCGGGGTGCAGGGTCCAATAGGAGCCCTTGCCGGGCTTGTCGGGGGACCGGGCCACCTTGACGAAACAGTCATTGAAAGAGAGCGAGTGGCGGATGCTGTTCTGCCAGCGCTGCTGGTTCTGTCGGTAGTAGGGGAAAAGGTCCATGATCCACTGGTAGATCTCACTCAGCGTCAGCATCTTGCTGGGTGCCTGCTGGATGGCCATGGTGATGAGGGAGATGTAGGAGTAGGGCGGCTTGGCGTGGGGGTAGGTCCGCTTGAAGGACTTAGCGTCCCGTGTCCTGCCGAGGTTGGACTGGGTGTAGGCCATGGGGCTCATGCAGGGGTTCATGCCGCCGTAGGGGCTCAGCCCGTTCATGGGGGCCGGCTGGGCAGACATGGCGTTGATGCCACCGGGGCTCAGCGCCGTGCCCATGGCGGCCACGCCGGCCGGCATGCCGTTCACGGGCCCCGCCGAGCCAGCCGGCATGCCGGCCACGGCGCCGGGACTCAGCCCAGCCCCCAGCCCCGTGTTGGCGTAGGACATGTTGAAGGAGCTGGAGGTCATGTTGCCGCTTGTCGTCATGGTGTTCATGGTCATGTAGGTGTTCATGGTGTTCATGGAGCCCAGCCCCGAGTTCATGTTGCTCACGGGCACCGAGGAATAGGCCTAGGGCAGCGAGACAAAGAGACGGAGTTAGAGAGGACAGAGGTGCGGCAGGACCCCGTGGGGGCCGGATCCGCCCGTCTGGCCCAGCCAGCCGTGAGAACGTCCTGCTTGCTGCGGGACGCCGGCCGCTTCCCCGACACCAGGGAAAAAGCTTCCCCGAAGCCGCACGGAAAGGCAGCTGCTTCCATGAAAAGTCTATTTCATATCTCTATACATTTATAAGTAAACACGGAGCGGGGGTGCTCTCTCCGGACGCACTGCCGGTTTACCGGCGTGTCGCGGCTTGCGCGGGCTGCGCCGGGATCAGCGGGGCGCACGGACCGACCGCCTTCCCCGAGCCGCTCCAAGCCCTCGCGGAGCAGGGCTGCGGGCTCAGACTGCCCCCGCAGGACGTGCTCTCTCCGGCGCATTCCCGTTTTTTGTTGTTTATGTGTCCTGTCTCGCTAGTTAAATACTTAAACTCATCAGAGTACTGCAATTGGTGGGCATACACTGTTTGCGCTAAGGAGAAAGACTGCTTGTATTTTCTGAGAAAAATCTCACGCATGTCTCCCTTCCCGCAATAATTTAAATTTCTTTTCTAAAAAACATACAAGATGTAATAATGTCTTGTTGCAAAATAATTTAAAAAACCGCCACCCAAACCAAACAGGTCTTGTTGGCCTGTTTTATCTGTAGAAAGCTTCCCCTCCTCTACATTTTCTATCAAAACAGTCTTTAAATTAAAGTTAAAAAAAAAATCAATCAACCAACCAATCAAACACCAAAACTTTCCCAAAGTATGAAAACCCTGAACTTCTCCTCTCTGAGATTTTCTACAATTGCACGACGTGGAAAAAATTGAAGCACCCTAACGCATAATACAACTCTTAAAAAAGGCAGAGCCGGAGAGGTTGAATTTGTGCTTTCCACTGTGGCATCTGATTTAACAGAAGAGAGAAAGACGTCCCTAGTTTACTCGAACTACTGCTAATATGGCTAAGTAAAGGAGCTTTAAGCAACGGTTAAATATTTAAAACTCATTTCTGATCCCCACAAATTTCACGAACTTATAAACGCACTTTTGATTTAGAGGATCACATTAATTATTTGACATGGTAGAGCGCGGCTGGGTTTCCCACGTTGCATTCTTGCAGTTATTCAAATTAAATGGCCAGAGGTGAGGAAAGACTGAAGTTTAAAAAAATAGTAAAAGCGAAGTTCCCTTAACTTTGTGTTTGTGGACATTGCTTATAAGCGAGGAAAAATGAGTCTGGAAACAGCACATAATTAGGATGACCCTTGTTTGCCCTTAGCCGACTTTCCTTTATTAAAGGAGATGCCAGCCGGGTGACACGTATCTGCCTCTGTCCGCGTGGCCCTATGGGCGCGTGTGCCAGCTTCGGGTGCGGGACAAGGCGTGGGGACTGCGGAGCCGTGTGTCCGGGTGCGCTGATGCAATGCCCGGGTGCGCACACCCAGGTGCCTGCCTCGCTGCCGCACTTCCTCAAAACGGCTCCTTCCAGGGCGGGAATCCGCGGCGCGGCTGGCCGTGCTGCCGGGCGCTGGCTTCTCCGGGACCCCCGTTGCAGAGCCTCAGCGGCACAGCGCGGACCCAGGCCCCACAGGGCCGAGGCGCAACGAGGTTAGGCTCCAGGCTCTGCCGCGGCCCTCTCCTCCGCCGCAGCTGCGGGCGCTTGGGCCGGTTCTCCTCCACCTTATGGACGGCGCTGTCAAACGGGCGCGGGGGGCGGAAGCGCCCGCCGTGCTCCGGACCGGTCCGGGCGGGGGGCGGCGGGCCCGGGTGCGGGCCCCGTCCCGGCCCGGCTCTCGGCAGCGCCGCCAGCCGGCCCGCGGCAGCAGCGCACGCCTTGGGCAGCCCGTCCGCAAAGTACGGACAAACGGCTGGTCTTCCCCCTGCTTTCCTTTCCCCCGGCCTTAACAGGTGAGGGCCCGCTGCTGGCGAGTAGAGAGGCCGGAGGTCCCGCCGAGAAGCTCGGAGAAGGCGCTGCCCCCGACCAGGACGCGCTGGCGTCCGTCTCCCTCGGCCCCTGCCATCTGACGGGAAGGCGGCGGGTGCCGGCGGCGCGGCGAGTGCTCTGCCCCGAGCCAAGAGTTTACGGGGTGCTTTTGTGCCCGCCGCGAGAGAAGATTACGCCTCTTAGATGAGATCAAGGGCTGCCCCCGGCCCCCCGGCCCTCCTGGAGGGCTCGCAGCCGCCCCGAGTCTTCCCCAAACGCCTCCAGGGCTCCTGGAAGCTATGTTTTCCTTGGGGAAGCCAAGCCAGTTTCGGCGCCGGAGGGGGAGGTACGTTTGCGTTGGCAGGATCTGGATTGCAAACCGATTCCTCCGATTGCTGCCCCCTCCAGACCCCTAGCCACCCCCAGGTCCTCCCCTCCCCTGCACAGGGGCAGCAGAGAAGCCAGACCCTGGGATTTACTCACCTCCTGAGTGTCGGCGTAGTAGCTGTTCCAGTCGCTGGTTTCATGCCCTTCCATTTTCACAGTCCCTAACATTATGGAGCCAACCTGCCCGGTGTAACCATCCAGCCTTCTTGCAAGCGAGCGACGGGCAGTAGGAAAAGAGCCCGAAAGCCCGACCTAGCAGGAAGCCAGCTCTCAGGAGGGGCGGGGGGTGCTGAATTCTGCTCTATAACCAGCCAAAAAGGAGGCAGGGAGCGGTGTGGGGCGAGACAGTTGAGAAAGTGAGGAAGTGCGGCTGGGATGTGAGTGGAGTTGAGCTGATGTGGATCTTACGTCGCAGAAGTACCCACCTCCTCCTCCTCCTCTCCCCATTTGTCCGCCGCACAAAGGCGTTCGCACCTACAAAGCCGGAGATGCACCTGCAAACAAGGCAGTCCCCCTCGCCTGCAACTCCCCCCGGGGCGGCACTTTATTTGCAAAGCTGCGTAATTGGTTTAAGCTTGTGGGGAAAGAAGGAGAGACAGAGGTGGGAGAGGGGGACAGAGGGGGGCGGGGGGCGGGACGGGATGGGACGGGGGACGGGCACGACCACCCTTTCAGGTGGACAGGACAAATGCTAGGAGGGATAGGGGGAAATGAAATGAGGCAGATGAAGGAAGGGCAGCCCCCTCTATTTGAAGAGAACGCAAAAGGCCATCCAGCCTTAAACCCCTGAGATTAGAGGCAATATTTACTAAAGGCCGGTAGATGCTCCTTTAACTTGATGGCCGGGACGTGCTTCAAAGTCCCGAGTCCTGAAGTCCACAGGTTCCCCCCTCTCCCGCCCGTCACTTCACAGCTGGTTAGCGCTGTGAAAGGTCCCTCCAGGCCCTGCCGCGGCGCCCCAGGTTCCCATCGCCCTCGGGGCAGGGATCGGGTTGGGCGCTCCGGGCTGCGAGCAGGAAGCTCGGCTCCGCGCTCCCCAAAGCCCTCCAGACCCTCCCCTCATCACAACCCCCCCCCTCCTCCGGGCTAAACTAGCCCTTCAAACGGGGTGCCGTCCTATGTTGATGGTGAAAATGATATTGCTTTTTCGGGTGCCTTATGTTCAGAAACCATGCGAGTCACCGTGTTGAGATATAATACTACAGGTTCCCAATAAATACGGACAGAGGCCTGAATGCGGATCCACTGATATAACCCTCCACTTGGCAAACATCAGGTGAGTCACTAGAACCATTTTATATCTTTACTGTGGAAAGCCTTCAGCCCAGAAGGCTCATTTGGAAGCTTTCTCTGATGCCAGAAGCCCAGGAGCAGCAATAATAGGTAGCGAGTATCTAATTTCCAACTTCTTGCTTATTGACCTGATTTCTCACAACGAACAGGGGAGGAGGACTCTACATAGGATGGTAAAAGGTAAAAAACACCGATAAAACAAACTGACATTGGAAAAAGCTTTTTATTATTATGGAAGGAATCTCTCAGTCTTTGCAGAGGGATCAAACATTTTCTGTCCTGTCCGGCTCTTCGAGCCTATGTCAACACCACGGACTTTTCTTAGGTTTCTCTATCCTATCCCTTGTGAGTTCGTTCCACCTAGCTACTAGAACTTTTATCACCTGATACTAGAAAACAAAAACCAAAAAGTCAAAACAAAACAAAACAAAAAGTCTACATCATCAACCAGCAGCTAATAACCCTTCCCCCCCAAACCCAAACAACTTTTCCAACAGTGGGAATTTGAAGGGGCAATAAAGCTTCTTGGGATTTTGAAAAAGGCTTGCACATCATACCACACAAACTATAATACACACCTGGGTATGAATTTCAGCTTGACGTGTTTATCCTTCAGCATGGCCACAGTTGCTTCCACCGTGATTAGTTCTCGAGTGATCTGTGGAAATGTCACCCCCACAAACAGGATTTTAAAGTTTCTTATAGAGGCACAGGATTCAAATGACGAGATACAGCATATCTCTGCCACGACAAATATGTTTTAACTTGTTCTCTAAATGCATTTTCTGTTACCCCTTTCTTTGTTCTTTCTCTCCTTTTTTAAATTTTTTTTTTAAATTTTTTTATCTGGCAACAGAATTAAGTCAAATCCTCGAAACAAACAAAACTCTGGAATCAGCAGAGGAGAACAACAAATGAAAATATGTCTTGAAGGAAATAAAATATATAAAAGCACTGGATTAAACCCCTGCTTTCTCAAATGGTCAAACTACACCCATGGAAATTGGGACAAACCTCAGTGGAATATCTAAGAAATATTAGAATTGCGGTCTTCATGTATGCACCCTTCCTCTTTTCCTAATGGAAGCGGTGTATATGTCTGAAAACAGAGACCCTTCGGTGGTGGCTTGCCCATTTCAGTGTTTGAGGTCTGTGGAGTATGGTTCCCCCCTCGCAGCCCAGCCGCATGCGGGGATGCTGGCAGGAGTGCAGCTGCCCCAGAGACCCCGCTGTCGGCACCCCCCCGCTGGGTGACCTCGGGGCGGTGCTGCCTCACTTTCCAGAGCCCAGCCCCGGGAGCAACAGCCGACGGGACGCCGGGCAGCCCATGCTGGGTCACTCCGTACCTGGAAAAAAGGGCAGGCACAAAGCCGGCCACGCTCATCGGATGCTGCTACAAACCATGGAGGCGTTTCACCGGGCGGAGCAAACGTGGAGCCGGCAAAGCCGCCCTGCGGGCTGGCCGCCTCCAGGCCGCCCCGGCTGGGATGCCCGCTGCCCGGGAGGAGAGGGGAGCCGTGGCTTGTGCAAAGCCTCAGCGCCTCCTGTTGTCCGGCTGCGGGCTTAGCTCCCTCCTGAGGTTGCTCCCAGAGGTGAGAGCACAGGCAGGATCTCCTCTTAATCTGCTTAGAGCCTCTCGACTTGATGTATAATAAGCAAGCCCTAGTCAGAGCCAGCCGCTGCTGGAAATTCTCTTCGGTCCGGTTGCTGTGGTGCAGCCCTGGTGGAAAAAATCCTCCCTTAAGTCCAGAAGAGGGTCAGGACGCCTCTGCCCACAGCCACAGGAAAAAGCGGGTATTTTGGTAGTTGCCCTTGCCCTGTACTTGAGCTTTTATGTGGTGAAGCCCTATGTAGGATGCTCTGCGAGTCCAGCGGGATTTATCAGTATCCTTTGCAGCAGGCTCAGCAGAGAAGCACTCTCCTAGGATGCGGGACGCTGTGTAGTAGCCAGGAGCTCTCCAGTCGCGCCTAGCTGATGGGGTTTTCAGGAGTCAGGTTAGTAGCACTGCCCCTAATTACACAGCACCTTTCCCCAGCTCTCGTTCGAGTAGCATCAGTTTCTGTACGCTTTTTGTTTGTTTGTTTCTTCTTTTTTTTTTCTTTGGTTTTTAAATTTTTTTTCAGGACGAGCTTTTAGTG
The DNA here is from genome assembly GCF_023055355.1 of Agelaius tricolor. Classification (NCBI taxonomy): domain Eukaryota; kingdom Metazoa; phylum Chordata; class Aves; order Passeriformes; family Icteridae; genus Agelaius; species Agelaius tricolor. The sequence continues at coordinate 24,429,479 of NW_027269265.1, read as the reverse complement.
CAACCTGGAGAAAGTGCAGGCTGAGGTGAGCTTTACCCGGCTAGATGGGATCAGGGTCTCAGCTCATTGCTCCACAAGTGCGCTCTGCCAAGGGTGCAAACATAGAACCTGACCTAAAAAATACGGAAATATGTTTGTGGAGCGGGGGCATGACTTCCAGGGGAGACCGTGTTACCAGCACTGTCAGGAAGATCTGGGCCCCGCAAAGGCCACTCAGCAAGCGTCTGGGTTTTGGGAATCGCCTTCTGGACGGGCCGAGTGGCCTCGCCCCTGGCAAGGGGCTTCCCGCAGCTGCTGGAGGACCGGAGCTAGCCCCGGCGCGGCGCTGCCCACGGGGCCGGAGCTCCTTGGCGCCCAGCGCCGCCCGGGAGCGCCGCCCGCAGGCTCTCTCCCACGCCTGGGCCGGTGCAAGCGGCGGGAGCTTTAATTTTAACGCGGAGCGCTGTTTCAGTTCATTCCGGTTTAAGCTCCCTCTGGCAGCAGCAGCATCTGCCGGACCTTCGGTTTGACTTGCAGGGGCTTTTTATCCAAATTACCATCATCTTTTGAACGAGATTGTCTCGGCAGTGCTTGCGCGGGCCAGGCGTTTAGCTCGGGAAGGAGCTGTGGGGTTATATCCGCGTCGGTATGCATTCCCTGCCCTGTGCTTACATCCCTCTTTTCATTTGCCTGGATCTGTCTCCTGCAGAGGGTCTCTCACACCTGGCTTTCCAGGCACAAGACTGTGCAGCGGGTCACCAAAAACACCGTGGGACTCCAGCCTCCCCCACGATGGGAAATCTGTCTTCCCGTCTGTTTCCAACCTGAAATCCTACCCCATTCAAGCGGGCAAACAGTAACAGTAACAGTAAAACTGATGCTACTCGATGCTACGAGTCTGGGAGCGTGGCTGTGCCCAGAGCGGGGTGCTTTGGACCGGGAGGGATCGTGGGTGCTCCGGGAGCGAGGGTAGGTGACTGCCGGCAGCGCCTCTCCTTCGGCGGGAGCCCACAGAGAAGGCGTCCGATCGGGGGGCTGTTTTCCCTCCCTGCCTCCGCCCCTCACACAGGCACGGCCTCCCCGGTTCTGTGCTCCTGTGGCTGAGGTCTCATTGAGAAGAGCCCGTGGGGGTCCCCCAGATACGGACGGAAGAGCCCCCGTCGGGGCGGTCGCTCCCGCGCCCCTGCCCCCGGAGCTCACGGGCGAGCAGGCGGCTTTTCAGCCTCCTCTCGCTGGGGAGCAGGGCCAGGGCAGAGAGGGCACTGCGTGGGGTCATCATTTGCTTCTGAGCTTTTGCTAAGTGAGAATATTCTTCCAATCTTCGACCGTGACGATCAAGTGGCCTCCTTCTTGCGGCCGGCCCAAGGTAGGGCACCCCTTTTCGTACAGCCCCTCTTGCTCCCCAGGAGCCGTGCTCTGGTTCTCCAGGGCAGGCTGGACGTGCCCTCCCCGCCGCACCATCCACAGCAGGAAGGGCCGGGCGTCTCACCCCCTCGGCCGGGCCCTGCCCGCTGCCGGGCCCTCGGCCGCGCGTTTCCAGCCCCCTGGGCCGCAGGGGCTGCGGGGCCCGGGCAGTGCCGCCCGAGGGCCCGAGGGAGCGCGGCCCCTCCGAGGCCCCTCCGAGGCCCAGTCCCGCCGCGGCCGCGCCCTCGGGGCCCGGGCGGCACTCCCGGGGGCGCCGGGCCTGCGGGCCCTCACGGGTCACACTCAGGGCCGCGCTCCTTTCATGGCCGCTCTGCCAGGCCCTGGAGACATTGTGTGGCTCGTTACAGCAGTGATGTTCCGTTGCAGGCTTTATTTTATTTTATTTTATTTTATTTTATTTTATTTTATTTTATTTTATTTTATTTTATTTTATTTTATTTTATTTTATTTTATTTTATTTTATTTTTTTATTATTTTATTCTATATTTTCAGTGCAATTCATTGCATTTCATTTTCTAGGCATCCTGCAGAGCTGATATCATAAGACTTGAATGACATAACAAATAATATCCCACCATCTGAAAATACTCATGTATCTGACCAATTAAAGGTGAAAGAGGAACAAATAATGAAATGAACAATTATGAATGTTGATATCCAATGGTTACAGTGATGACAATAAGGGAGATTCTGTTTTGTGTTCTTTTGGAGTTTTTTTCCTATAGTGTAATAAAAGAGTTCTTAACTATGTAAATCATTACCCATCATAAACAACCAGATTATTTTTGCTAATATGGTTAGAGGTATGTATGCTGTTTCCAGAACTCAGCTGACAGGATGCCCACACTTCAGCATGTGATTGATCAAGTGTGTTTTACTTTAGTTTTTACAAGAATAAATCCAGTTGATAATTATAATTTGATTCAAGAGCAGTCATGTAGGTATTTATTTCAGTTATAGTTTGTTTTACTTATGATATACTGAAACAAAATGTAAATGCTTCTGTCATGTATTTCAATCACTGTGTCTGTTCTTGTTCAATTACTTGATATATTTTTGAAAATCTTGCTTGGTTTATTTTGTTTTAAAGAGTGTTTTGTTTTATAGCAGCCACAGTACTATGGCATGGAAGAAACATTATCAGAGGAGATGGGAATATGATTGTGCACAGATAAATACAAGTACTTAGATGTCACCCACTTTGTCGAACCTCCCCCACATTCCAAAAATGGTGTTTCAGGATATATAGGGATTTTTGCTGGAAGCAAAGAAAGCAAACTAAGGCAGTGAGTGCAGTTAATCTAAACAAACTGGTATAAGAAACAATGTTTGATAGGAGATGCACCTATGCATGAATTCTAGAATTATTTCTTTGTTAAAGTTGCCTCAGTAATTGAATGGACCAAAATCTGCCTCCCCTGCCCCAACAATACCTGCCACTGGAATCAAAGGTATTTCCACTCTCCAATAGCCTTGTTTCTCCAAAACCTGCAGTGAGTTATCTTTGAGAATATCTGCTTTCCTGATAAAAACCAATATCTATGTATTGGACAATAGATTCAGAGATGATCAGCTCTTTGTAATAAACATCTTAATATACTACTCCAGTTCCTTTGCAAACTGACTTTCCTATGCAGAAGGTAGACTTGGTTTGGTACCTTTAATTTTGAGTGATGGAGAGTGAAGGAATGCTACTGTCTTTCACTGCATATCAACATATTTTCAAATTGTTTGCTATCTTCTACTTTACCTGAAAAAACGATTCACTTCACTGTCTCTGTCTCTACAGTAGTTCTGCAGAAAAGCATTGAGAGATACCAGTATCCATTCTAGATGGCTTCCTTGCCTGACAGTTCTGAAGAATTAAATGTTCAAAATAAAGGCTGGCTTATTTAAAGCCCTCCTCAGGGAGCAGTTCCACTGTGTTATCCAGCTTGCAGTTCCTAGAGCATAAATTAATTCAAGCTGCATTCACTGCTCATTTTCTTGAGCTGTATTAAAAAGGACAATGAGCAATTGTGGGGTGTGTAGCAGCATTTTCACAGATATAGAAACACTGGCAATTTACTCCATTACAGGACATAACCTGTGTATAGCAAAAATGATGCTGGAAAAGGATGACCAGAAACTCTAACACAATCTGTCATTTTACTCTGAAATGTGAGAGTGTGAGTATTAACTGGTAACACCCAAAGTCATGAGATCCATAAAGCAGTATAGTCAACCAGTGCCTATGGAAAAGTAGAGGAAGGTCTGGATTTAGTAAAATGTTAGGACTTCCCAGAGGAAGAAGCTGGTTGAGTATTTTGAAGAGAAGAGTGGTTCATCATTCCAGCAGCTGGTCTAAGCTTCTGCTGCTGCTTCAAGTACTTCAAGGGTGAATTTGAAAGCTGCTGAATAGTTTAAAGAGACTGACATCATGAAGATTATTTAGATCACCACATGGCTTCCATCACTTGGGTTCAGTTCTCTGTGCAGCTACAGGAGAAACAAGGTAAGAATCAGATTTAATTCATTCCGCCTCCATCCCTTTCTAGCCAAGAAGGCAGCTGCTGAAATGTTTCTGCTGTGCATGTAGTTTCAGGTTTACTCCTTTTTATGTGTTAAGGTGGGATGATTGAGAGGGAATCTAACATCTGAACTTTCCTTAAGTTCCTCCTAAAGAGAAAACTCTCTTCCATCCAAACAATTTCATAGGTCATCAGTTGGCTTTGCCATTATCCATTGAACAAGTAATTTTCCCCTTTTCAGGGGAATATGAATATTTGCTCCTAAATCTATCCATTCCCAGAAATCCTTTAAAACTTTTCAAACATTATCCTTAGAGGTAGCTGGAACTTCAGCCTCTGCAGACAACTCTCCCTGCCCTTTGAGGCTCATTTCTTTTTGTTGCTGTGATATGAAGATTTTTCTTGTGATTAAGTGAGATTGTTCTGTCCACCAAAACTGAGTCTTCAGCTGTGAAACTTGAGATCTACAAACACATTGTATCTACACCTATGTATTCACTACCAAGCTGTTGTCCTAAGAGAACATAAGAGTTGGACTGGAATGGCCAATTGGAAACCTGCTGTATTAACTGAAAGACAACGGAGAGTAGAGATATATCTTTCATACCATCAAATATAATCAAATTTTAAAACTAAAGCAAGCAAAGGCCCAATCCCAGAAAAGACTTTGTCAGGTGTTTAGCTGTAATTTCTCTGTTTATTGCTTACAGCCTTATTCAAAGCCAGGGGTGTCTCTGACCTTGTGCCTATAACAACAGCCATGTGTGATGGCCTTCCAGAAGTAACTCATGTAATTTCTCTTGGGCTATATAATAAATTAGCATGCACTTGGAAACTTTACTGTCATGTCATGCTAAAAATAAATCTGTGAATATTTATCACTCAAAATGACCAAGTGATTTTCTCATTGTATTGATCTTCTAATTATAAATACGTTTTATAATAAAAGAGCTTCATGTCGTTCTCAACTTTTTTATTTATATCTGTTTTGAATTACATTATATTATATTAGGAAATGCCAATGTTCTTAAATGGGGAGGGGAGAAAAAAAAGACAAGCCCAAAATCCTAGGAGGAAGAAAAAATGTTAACTATTTCTGCTGGCATGGCACTGGCAAATACAGATATCTTACAATCATAATGGAGATTAGTAGAGCTGGGTGTGCATATTTGTTATGGATCAAAGATAGGATATAGTGATTAGAAGAATGACAATGCTTTCAACACTCACAAAGGGATTGAATGTGTGATTTATAATACTAATTCCACAAAACCTTTCCATGGCTGCTTACTGCACAAGGGATTCAATATAGATTGATCACTGGGAAAAAAAAAAGTATTTCCTTCAGCTCAGCTGGATGCAACTAACAAAAAGTCTTTTCAGTATTGACACTGTCTGATTTAAGAGATAACCCCTCTGCCATTTACTCTAGTATTCTGCTACAGATTACTGTCCCCACAGTGTAACTGTCAGGGAACTTTTTGTGCTACATTCCCTATGCCCAAAATTCACAGTTCAGAATTTTAGCTTATAATTAATCCATTTACTCTGATTATTTATGGCCATTTTATATATACACCTGGCAGAAATGTTAAAGATGTTGATGTCCTGGAAAAGCAAAGAGTAGCCTGTTCCTGAGCATACATACCTCAGATTTTCTCTTTACTATCAGTCAGAAGCACAGATTCAGTTACGAATTTACCACTGGTTCTATTAGGGGACTTTAGACAGTCATTCAGTCTCTCTTTGTTCTAATTTCTAAAATAATGTTACTTGGACGTCATGGTGAAAATGTATTTGTAAATATGCTCTTATCCTTCTTGAACTATGGCATTGGGGAATAGTTTTGAGCACGTGTACAGCCGTTCTGAGGCAGACAGGATCGGTGCTTTGGCTGTAGCACAGCAGAAGGGAGAATGTAGCACCCCCTGCAGGGTTGGGGAGCTCTGGACTATGACATGGTCAAGGATTGTCACAGCCAGCTGGAAAAGGATACCAAGGTGAGGCTTAGCATTTAGAGTCAAACTAGGTGTGAGCCACAGAGTTGGCAAAGTAGTTATGCTCTTACTTTCCTTGAAATAATAACTGCTCATCTTTCCAAGGTCTCTCTGTGGTGTTTTCTCAAGAGCCCAAAGCAGGCCATAGGTATTTCATAGGCAGCATGCTGTCCTGATTTCGGGTTGACTAGATGAAGGTGGCTGTTGGAAGCATGATTAACTCCAGTTGCCTTCCAGTGTCTGTGGGGCACTATGTGCATCTCAGTCTATTATGTGCTTGGATCCTGGAAGTGATGTGCACTGGAGGTGGGACTTCCTACATGACATGGACTCAGACAATGTCAGAGATGAGGAATTGCATTTTTTAATTTCTCCAACCAACTGAACAATTTTTTAATGATTGCTTTTCTTCCTAAGAAGGAAAAAACTTTCTTATAACATTAATAGACTAATAACTTAGATAACACAATTTATATGACATTAGAAAGCTTAGTGATCTGGTGAGGTCTAATTATGAAAAATAATAATGTGTACCCAGGGATTGAACTTGCAGAAGGTTTTCCAAATCTAGATCCATTTGCTAACTATAAAGATTCATCTACTGATTAAATTTTGGAATTTGCAATCTTCAGAGATAGGGCTTAACCTGTTTAACTAAATACTTAATGTTAATAAACCCCCCCACCCTCAGGCTTCAAGCATAGCTGTGATCATTAAGGGATGATAATGGTAATACCTGGGGAAAGGGGGAAAAAACTTTCTCTGTTTTCCTGTGTATCAGGGATGAAGATCTGTGCAGTTACCATCTCTGGAGTTCAAGCTAAGGGATCTGGAGGATATACTGGCAAAAATTTCTCCAGGAATGGCTGCTAAGCATCATGTGTGGCTTAGTAGGGGAAAAAATGTAGTGTTTGGGACTTAACTTGACATGAGATCCCCTTGGGAGTTTACTTGCTTTGCTTACAAGGCCTAGAGACCATTAACACAGGACATGTTTAAGAACCAAGGCTTGAACTTCTCTCACAGGGTAACTACATTCCCCAGGAGCCAGCCTCTGCCCTTCTGCAAGCAGAAGGGACAGCCAACAGACATAGTAAGATAACACAGCATACTCATTTGCCATTTTATCACCACTATTAACCTAAAGAGGAAATTTGTGTCTAAGGTTTTTTCCTTCCTCCTAAGACTTTTTTTTTTTTTTTTTAAATGCAAATCCTTCTTGTCATTCAGCAGGTTCTTACTGGAACTTCCTGATGCAAATACCTCTTCACATGCAGGGCTTTTTCTTCCACATCCCACTGTGACTCCTGCAGAGAGGAACTGTTCTAGGTAAATGAAATCATTGAAGCTTTACTTACTGTTTAACTAGTTTGAAATGAATCTGTTCTCTAGGCTTACATCTGCATTAAACTGCTAATAGGATTCATCTTCAATGTGGCAATCGAACACTTCATTCCTGTTCTGAACTGCTTTAATGGCCTGGACTGCTAACAGGAACCCTTCAACACAGAACAGCTGTTTGATATTCTACCTACTGCTTCTCCAGCTACTCTGGGATTCTTGCTAGACAGACAGAGAAGCAAATTAGGCACCAAATAGAGAAGCCTTCTAGGGCATATTACAGGGCTTTAATCAGTTATCTTGCTATCAGAAGAGAAAACTTGCTATTAATTGGCATGTAATGACTAGCCAATAACTTTCATCTTCAACAGGTTTTCAGTTGCATTATCAAGCTAAAACTTAGCCATCTAGCCTAGTGTAAGTTTCACTCTTTGCAAGAAAGACACTGTGTACCCCTTGAACTCCAGGAATACAATTAGGCAGGAGAAAAAACCCACAAAAATGCAGCTGAAAGCTACAAAGAAAGGAGAAGATAGTAGGAGACATTTGCCTGTTAGACCATTGGAGCTTTTCAATCAGTTTAATGCCATATTTGAATCCAGTATCTGCAGTTAGTCCCTACAGTTCCTTGTGATCACGTGGGTGTTGGAGGTTCCAAAGTGGAAAAAGGAAAAAAAAGACTTTATTTTAACTCACCATAACAGACTTAAGTGGATGACAAGCATAATTCTGTGAACTGTTACAATCCAGAGATTCATGGAAATTCCAGCACTTTGCATTCATATTATGTGCAGGAAACTACTTTTTTCCCCTTACTGCTATAATCTGCTTTCCTTCGCATGTGTTCTAGACCATCAACCTTCTTGGGAACCTGATCAATGTCACCTTGTAGGTTTGTAGGCCATGGTTATGACCATCTTGATAGATTCAGTTCAACTTTCCACATTTTCTTTAATTTATAAGTTAATTTTTAAAATTTATTTCCTGAAGTTTTGAAGTTTGATGATTTTTGGCATTTCCTATCTTTCCTGGATTTGTTGGACACCGAAACACTCTTTTTTTTTTTTTGGTCAACTTATAGTACATACTTCATGTGTGAAAAGAACTACTGTTAAAATTTAACTTTCACCAGACAGCTATCAAATATGTTCGACATCTCTGTTCTCTGAAGGTTTGGCTAGTAAAACTGCAAGACATGGTGCCAGGACTCCTCTCAGAGAACTGGTTTCAGATTTTTGCTCATTTAATACTGCAAAGCTGTTTGGTTTATGGACTCTCAGATGGAGTCTCTACCGTTGCACAACTGCTAGTACTGAAAATAAAATCCCAATAACAGGAACTTTATTGATGATGATGAATGAACCACACACAGCTGACTAGGGCTTTCATCTCCAAGCTGAGACTTTGACAATAACAAAAATTAGTTTTGTAAGAAACTAATTGCGCCCAGAAAACAACTGCAATGCATGGTGCACAAGCTCCCAGAAGTGCCGTTCATATGTTTGGTTCTCAGGGCAGAGCTGACAGCAGAGCAAGGGTTGCTACACACAGGAGAGAAATGGGCTAACAAGGTGCAAATCCCTTGCCCATCCTGTGCCTTTCAGGATCCCGCGGGTAAGCTGGAAGAAACAGGTTTCTAATGCCATGCCCAGATGAGGCTGATGCGTTTCAGCTCACTTAGGAGAGGAATGTCTCACCAGTGCCCGACTCATAAAATCCTTCACGTCGAGGTCTCTGAGTGCGGCGTGCTGCCGGGCCGCTCGGTGGGGGCGGCAGCGGGCACTGCCCGCTCTCTCCCCGCTCTCTCCCCGCTCTCCCCCCCTCGGGAGCGCGCTGCTCGTCCCTGCCCTGCCCGGCTCCAGAGGCAGCGGCGGCGGGACCGCAAGGCCACCAGCCAGGAGGCCCTCGGGACAGGCAGGACTGGGACTTGGAGGGGCCCGGTGGTCACTGACTTTATTGTTTGTTTGTTTGTTTTGTAGGTGGAAAGGTATTTGTGTTTACTTCGAGAAAGTGTTGAGCTTTATTCTTTCTCATTTTCTTTTTATTCCTGTTTGAGGTTTCCTTCCAACTCCCAAAATTAGAAATTTCAGTTTCCTGATGTAAAATGCTGATAGCTATTGCTGGTGCTTCATAACACTTGCTTGGAACAATCTTGTTAACACCAATGGGACCCTTAGCAAAATGGAGGAGCCTTGCAAGGGGGTGCCTCTGTATGTGCATAAAATATGAATCCTCATTTCTGCTTGAGTTTACTGCATACAGTAAGACTGCATACAGTAAGAGAAAATGGCTAGAAAACATCAGTACTCAGGACTGAATTATGTGGAGGCACTGAATATGGTTAAGGAACATGATACTATACACGAGGAATCTCAGTGGGATAGTCTGAAGATCAAACAAGCAATAGTTACTGCTCTCAGGAACATGAGCATTTAGCCCTTATTGGAAGATTTAACACCAGATCAATTGCCTCAGTTAAGAACATTATCCTCTCCAGAGGTCGAAGAGTCTACATGAGCCTGTCATGAATATAAATAAAAATATTCTTAATTAATTCACTGGGTGTTCTGAAGTTCACAGAAAGTAAGGGTGTCTTCTGAAGCAAAAGACATGAAAAAACAAACTCCTGACTCAGGGTGATGATTAGAAGAAATAAATCTATAGAAAACAGTGCTGACAAAAAATCAGGGAAGTTGCTCTGGAAAAATCAAAAGAAAACTTGCAACTTTATTAATGAAATTAAAGTTGTAACTTTTCCAGTAATAGCATCATTTGCAGGTACCACTAAAAAAAATTGTAACAGACAAACACCCAGGACCACCTTAGAAGTCATTACTCTGGATTTAATTTTCATGTTAATAGCTCCGTTATCTCATTAGAAAAGACAAAAGTTGTGAATAAAGTTAAGGATTGAGTGTGTATGCGACAGATGGCTCTTCAGAATTTAAAAAGAGATACAACTCAAGAAACAGGTATAGTCATTAAAGATAGCATTGAATTTAGCTCTACAGATTCTGATACAAGTGAAAGTATTTCAAAATAAGCAAAAATAACTAGGGAGAGCTGAAAGAAGAGACACACAGTGATTTCAAAAGCCAAGCAACAAGATTTAGGTGTTGAATTGAGAAGGATTCTGGGAAAAGGAAGTAAGCAGCGAAGTGTGAGGTCTGCTCAAGAAGAGTTGGAAGAGACAAGGGATGTAACTAGACCAGACATTTCAAAAATATATGAGAATAACTTCCAGCAGAGCAAATCTGAAGAGTCTACTTCCACCCCAGTGCTGCCTGTGAAAGTGGTTGCAAGGTCTATTGATGAAATAATTGCTTCCCTGCAGTCTACTTCTCCATCTCGCTCAGACCAGATGATCAAAGAACTCCTGGAGAGTGTTCTTGGCCAGAAATACAACATAAAAATGGAACTAGATGAACCAGAACAAGAGCAATATTTTTCTCTCGGGTAAATATTACTTTTATAAGAGTTGTATATTTTTTTTTCTAGCTCCTACAATGTGTTACAACACAGAAGCCAGACAAAACAAATGGATAAAGACATTAATGTATCATAGAATATTCTTCCCTTTTTCTTCTGCTAGTTTTTTTATGTCCCTTAAAAATGAAATTGAGCCAACATCAAAATACATTAAAACATTACCTCTTTTGGGGTGTTATTTTTTATTATGCTTATTGTTTAAAACATATTTTTCTTTATTCTCCTTTCCCTTTCTAAGCTGACATATTCCAGTATGACAGATGAAAAAGTGCATTATATGCATTTGAAATATAATTGGAAGTATTGCTTCTTTCAGTTATTGTTTAGCCTGTGAAGTCTTTGTAAGACAATTTCTTTTATTGTCAAGGTTATGTAAATCATGTAAGCTGCTGTAATAGAGTTCCTTCAATTGATTTCAGCAGGTGATATCGGTTATACTAAGTATCAAGTAGATGCTAGAGAAAACTTTCCTTGATTTTCACCAGAAGTTTGCCAATTCATTTGTTAACTAAACTGTTGACTTAGTATCAGATGGCTTTTTGTCCTCTCTAGGCAAGGCTGCTAATTTTGTCTCAGTTCCAAGACAGCTAAAATGTACAGTACTTTACATTCCCTAAATGTGAGATTGACTCTTTTTTTATTTAATACAAAAACTGGAATACAAAAAAGCCCACCTGAAAAATTTGAAAGTCCATGAGCAGCAGTTCTGCAGAAAGAACTGCATTTCCAGTTGATTTATGTCCTCTGATTTGATTTTCTTCTGAGAGGTGTTTTGTGTGGTTGAGGCATTCTGTGTCTCCACTTTCTGTATATTTTATGGTGTATTTCAATTGGCATGGAAATCAGAGAATACTTTTCTCAGTGAGGCAGCATTGGGATGATGCCTTTTTCATTGCCTGACTTGTATTTTAGGGACGTAATAATTTGGGACTTTTTGGTTGGAATGTGTCAGTTGATTACAAAAATTCTTCAGACAAATGTGAAGAGGATTAACAAAGTATTAGACCTGGTAAACTGTATTTTAACTTACCAGAAATAATTGGTAGTGATTGGTAATGTGTGCAGAGTTGTATGGTTTTGTTACTTTTTTTTATAAATTTGTCTTATGTTTTAGGGAGGATTTTCAAAATTTGGCTTCTGCCAAGTCCTAATATGTAAACTGATTTTTTGTTTTTTGTGGTGTAAGCTGCTGGGCTCTGAGCTTTGAAAATCTGACCTGGGATAATGTGATATTTAGTTCTTTATTTCTAATATTTGATCAATCTGGTTAAAAATAAAATTAAAATTTGAACCTAGTGATAGATTTCTGTTCCATTTTTTTGTTGTTTAATAGTTTTTTAGGTATGGACATACAAACATTAGTGAGGATGAATGAGACCCTTCTTGCTGATTACCTTCTATTTGAATTCAAATGTTTTTGCAGCAGGTGTCTTTGAACTGACCTTATAATTAGGTTGAAGACTTTAGCAATACTTTATTATTATTGTTATGATCATGATGATGATGCATGGATTATTTACTTTACACTGAACTTAATAGCTTATATTCTCAAATAAAGTAAGAAATGTATCGTTTTAAATGAAGAAAGAAAAGAATGGAACTGCTAAAATGAAAACCTACTCTTAGAATTAAATATGTTTTTTCATTCCTTACACAAGGGAAAAAAAAAAGAAAATTATGTTCTCTATCTTATTCTCCATCTTGTGTTAATGATAGGTTAGCACTGATATCTTATGGTGCTGCTGAGGGGCTGTGTGCTGGATTTCCCCCTGCACTGAAATAGCATTATCTGGGAATAAAATGCCAACTCAGTGGGACATCATTACTTAGACCTGTGTCCTCTGAAGGAAATTGGTTATCAGTTATACTTCCTATAGTATTTTCTATGAAAACATAGAATTTGTGTTATAAGAATAATGTAATTTCCAATGTGAGGAGTAATTTTTTTTTGCTTTGAGGCTTACTGCTAACTTTGAAGTATATTGTAAGTATATTTTTGGCTTAGTATCCATAGGAAGGTGTTTATATTTGTCTCAGAAATGCACTTTCTTGGTGAAGAACCTGCAGCTCCTCTTTAGCTGGTCGCTCAGAGGAGCTTGTGAGGATGGTAAGTAAATGAACATTTTTGTTCTCTAAGAATAACATCAAATTTGAATGCTTCTATCAAACAAGGACTATAGAGCCTACTGTACTACCAGCAAGACATCACATAATATACTTTAGTTTTTAAAAAACATCTCTAGCTCTTTTAAGTTAATCTCAGTAATGAGGCCTTCAAACTTTCTCTGTAATGCATTAATACTGACAAAATTGGTTTGATGGAGAAAAGTTCTAGAAGATATAGACTTGTATTTGCTTTACAAACAAAAATAAAGAGGTATTTGCTTATGACATTACAGTATCTCATTATTTGGTCAGCTGACATGAAAATTATGTTACAGATATACTGATGTTTAATAAAACTATTTTTAGAAGGCTTGATGAAAATGTTTATTTTTTTTCTTTTCACTTTCAATGCTATCATGCATTGTAAACATAATAGAAATAAGTAAAGGACTTCAATTTATTTAGCTTAGTTCTATTCAAGTGGTGAAACCCCTAACTTTTCCTATTGGTTTTCATATTTTTTGCTTACAGATAACGTGTGGAATTCTTTTTTCACAGTCTTAGCATCTGTTGAAATGTACCTAATTCAAGACTATGATGCTTTTTATTATGAGTTTGCAATACATTTTAAATTCAGGAAGCACACAGTATTGAATACAGTCAACATGGTTAATCATGGCAAAGGCTGTGGGACTTTCTGCTACTTGCTGAAGGGAGCTGCTCACTCCCCAGGGGTGGGCTCCAGCACTTCTGGACACCTGGAGATTTTTTTTTTTTTAACAGTTAACTAATTTTTTTTTTTTTAAGAGATATTTTATTTTCAAAAAATTGCACAAAACTACCTAGGAACAGACCTTGGGTAGATGGTTTATGGTTGTGGACTTCTGAAATCTATCTGCTTATTTTCTCAAAGTAACCAGTTCAGTGTGCTACATCTTATCAACAATCATTTTACAGTTCCTTATCATGTAGGAACTGTAGGCCCATGTAATTTATGGTTGTCCTAAAAATGCTACAGACTTTATGGTGCAGGGACTATCTTTTTACACTTGAGTCTAACAGAATTAGAGAGTAATCCTAATTAGGTCAGTAAGCTGCTATTATAATATGAAAACAAATTTATTTTGATCAGATAGATTGTTGTTTCTCAGAGTTTCAAGCTTTATCAAAGGGTCATTAGCTATGTTTGTGTATGAACAACTTGTATAAATTCACCATGTTAAAACATATTTGCATACTCACACATCTCGAATGACTTTGTTTCACCATTTATCAGGGTCGTTTCTGCACTTTCTTATTCAAAACAGAGAGGAAAATAATTTCCTACAATAGCATGTAACTATCAAATGAGGAATCAGAGAGTTACCAGATAAAAATATATAAATCAGATATATTAAGAGGCAATTATTAAAAAACAAACAAAACCCAAACCAAACAACAATAATAAATCCTTAGTTCTATTTATGTAAGGGTTCATAAACTTCATAAAAGACTTTTCAACTACAAAGGGTACCACAAACATAGAAAAATGGCTGGAAATGTTAAAATGGTTTATAATAAGTTATCAAAGTGCTGGAGATCCTAAATAATTTTCTACACTTCTGGGAGGAATACTATGTCTAATAAAGATTTTTTTTAAAGGCACAGTAGAAGTTTTGATCACTTCTTAGGTTAAAATACTGGTGCAGGAACCATCTTCCTCAACGAGGGGCAGAACATTCAAGAACTGATTCCCACAGGAATTAAGAGTTGCCACAGTTCTTTTATCTCCCAAAGTTCAGATCACACCTCTTTAGCCTTGTTTTTGTTAATGCAAACACACAGCCCATAGTATGTGTATTGACAGTACACATAATTTTATTAAAATAACACAATAGCTTTGTGCCTGTGATTCAGCCAGGGTGAGTGGACAAAGGAGAAAACACCACACCCAACAAAGGAAAGCAATCGCATACCATGTACAGGTGTCTAAAATGAAATTAAGATAATATTTGCTCATATAATTCTGTTGGTTTTGATAGAGCAGGAAAATTAATATGTAAAATTTGCATATTATGCAATACTTTAGAAACATAAGTTGATCCAGCCAGGTTGAGTGAAGGGCTTTGTGAAAATTTCTCTTTGCTTCCATGAGTTGGATAAATTGCATAGGCAGAGAATCACAGTTGGCTTAGATGGACTGTAATAATTAATTGTCCTTGGTAATCACCATGCTTGAAAACATGCATGTATTGCAAAGAAGAGGGAGGTTGGTTGGCATAGCTTGAGAAGACAATGCTGAATCTCTTTCTTTTATTCTGAGTTGTTTCTCCACTCCTCTACTTTAGTGCGTTGTTCTTATGGGGATGAAAAAAACAAGTAATATGAATTGTTTGTTTCTTAAGCTGTCTTTCCTGTCAAAGGTAGATAAATTACTAAGGCTTTGGTTAAAAATAAGGCACCAACATGTACAACATGTACATGCAAGGCCATAGCTTTCTATGGCTTTCTAGTTTACATTTTTGTGGCTTTATATGCCACACTTCTTATACATCACTTTTTATTAGCCTACAGACTCCATTTTTCCTTTTCATTTTCTAATATACAAGAAAAATGTTACAATTCAAACCATTTTTACATGGTATTAAAGTTTTGCAAAAAAGACTAAGCCTTGGAAACCAATATTTTTAAATTGATAGGAGGACAAGCCACTAGTGGAATAAAAATTCTACCATGTAGAAGATTCTTACATTAAAAAGCAAGTGGACATTTATAGTGTCAGTAAACTATGATGTATCAGACTGTTTCTAATACAAGTTCAACTGATAGCTTTACTTCATTCTTGCATTAATTTGTGGCTTCTTTCCCCAGAAATATTTAATGTTTCAGTAGCAGTTTTAAAGATCAGTATTCTCAAATGAAATATAGCTTAGATGTGATACTTGTTTGTTGTTGCTATCTTTAGCACCAGGCTCCTCAAGGCAGTGTGTGGCTCAATGGGTAAAGTCTGTGTGTGCTAACCAGGAGCTCAGGACACACACTGCCCTTAAAACTACCACCTGTGATGAGAGCTGCTGCTGCATTTTATTTCTTCTTCTTCTTTTTTTTTTTTTTTCATCCAAAAAGGGGAATTATTGAACCACTGCTTTGACGAGCAAGAATAGTATGTTTGTGAACTAAAAACAACTTAAAATTTTGTAATTGCTTTCTTGCTAGTGCAGGAATTATAATTTTCTCCTCTGGAGAAAATGATTAACTGAGAATTGCACTCAGCCTATAAACTTCCCTACTATGAGCAGTTCCATGGAGGAGTCATTTATAGTAAAGTGTTAAACATGTATGTAAATGTTTGCAAAAGATGAGCCTAAGACGTTTGTCTCTGAATGCACTTGTTTCTTTCAAACTAATTTGTGTAATGAAGGTTCAAAATTTAATTTACACATGTATCTTCCTTTGATGCTGTTTTTTTTCTGTAAGGCAGTAATATAATTTTATTTTAGCATTCTTGTTTAACACTAGTTTTCTTCTCTTGCTTATACAATCGGCACCAATAGAACATGAGGAAATAAAAAATGGACCTCAAGTCCTGCCAAGTTTTCACCAAGCAAGCTTGGTAACATTCTGAATTATCTAGGAATGTTAAAATATAATAAGTTTATAGTGCTTCTATTTGCTAGTGAATTGTTAAGATAGGTAGTTCATATTTTAAACTGATAAAAATGGAAAGGAAATTCAACACTCCTTGAAAACATTTTGGTACTTCCTAAATCACAAGTATACTCTTATTTTTCTCTTTCTTTATTGTGCCTCTTGTTCTTTCCTTTTCATATGGGATTTGATTTTCCAACTGCTGGTTATAAAGAATTTGGCTTTTATTAAGTAGCATGCTCATTAGGGAAATGGAATCATAAGATATCCATCTATATTCATATGAATTAGTGCCCATCATTCTATTCTTGTCATTCAAACTGTTTTCAAAATTCAAATATTTGAACTTAGATATGTTTGGGGAATTGCTTAATGTTTAGAGGCATTACTGATTTATTTGCTTTAAAGGATCATACATCTGTTCATATAAATTTCTCATATATGTTTCTTCTTATATTTAGCTCTTTTTCTTACCAGTGCAGTCTGTAGGAGAAACAAACCAGACTTTTGATAAGAAATTTTATAAATGCTATTATTTAGTGTTAATCATTGTAGGTCCTTTTCCTATTACTATGTTTATTTTTTGGAAATCTAATTAGCTGAGGAAATATTGAGGAAATATTTGGCTTCAGATAAAATTGATACAATGTTCTAGGTATTTTGTAGATTTTGAAAGAATAATTGCATATAATAAATTCTGTACTGAATTACCTGTCAGGGAAGACAAAAATGTTTTAAATGTTTTTTTACATTCATCTTTTACACCAATTATTTTTCTCTTTCCCTCAGAAGTTCAGAAAGAATCTCAAGCAGCAGAAAATAAATCTTGGCCTAAAGATGAGCTGTTAACACATAATAAGCAGGTGAAGCAGGTTTAGTACTATTGTGAGATGGTAGTGTTTTTCCCATGCTTAGGGTTCTGATACTTTATAGCAGAGGTCTGCAAGCTGTTTTCTTACCACCTGCTCTTTAAAAAAAAAGATTTTCTATAAAACAGGTCTTCATACTGGTCTTGCAGCTTAAGGTTAGAGGAAAAAACCAATTAAGGTTCATTCGGTCAGATGTTGGGTTAGGCTTTTCTTTATGAGATTGGAAAGAAGATTACACATGGAACAATGTATAAATAGAATCCTAATCTACATTTAACAAGTGGATACCTTCCTAGAAAATAGTTTAATGCTCAATATCCTTTAAGTTTTGTGATATTTCACATGATGAAACCTGGCATTAGTATATCAATTCCACAAAGCTTAGAATTTTCAGTAGAGAACATGTATCAAGTGTATGCAGACAGTAGGACACATTTGTTGCCAAGATGGAATAGTATCTTTTCTCATATGTTGTCAGTTTTTAGCATTCTAGTATTCCAAAACTATAACCAAACACTAAAATAAAACCCTAACTTCTTCCACGGCTTTGATGTAAATGATTACTTTGCCTTAAAATTGTTATTTACCCTTATTGTGAAACAAATAACACTATTTATTACATTGACAATGATATAGTGAGAGAAAAACCAAGAATGGATTTGTTTCTACCAGGCAGTGTTATGTGCAGAAGTACCAGATAGCTTTGGCCTAAACTTAAATGAGATAAACAAGGTTGGAAAAGCTACGTGGAAACACAGATACAGGTGTTGAGAAGAAAGAGATCAGGATGAAAAGAGGATGAGACAGACACACATGGAATGTTTTTTGATTGCCCAATATTTGTGAATTTGTTGTTTCAAGGTCTAGTTGTCATAAAGCAGAGGTCTAGTCAGGTGAGAAAACATCTGAATGTCTAAGGGCCTTGTTTCAGCTGCTTTTTTTAGCTCCTTCCACTGATTGTATTTTGGTCCTGATTGTGTGTCTTCAAGCTGAGTGCAAAAAGAAGAGAGGTAGGCATATGTATAGAATTCCAGAGCATTAGCAGCCAATTTTCCTGGTCAGCCAAGAACCAAAGATGCACAGTTTATTCTGAAGAGTAAGGGATGAGGAATCTCTAGGAGTGAGTCACAAAGAGATGACAGAATTTCCCCATCAGTCCCAGCACTGCATTCTGCTGTGGGGCTACAGTGGACATGCAGCAGAGCCCTAAGTCACCTGAGCAGTTTCAGCTGGCAGGCATTATTCTACAGAGAAGGATTAATATTACCTAGAAGCTTTGTGGTAGCAAAATTACTCCTGTTAAATGGGTTAGAGTTCTGTTGAAGAAAATGGATGAAAATTAAATTATATTATTTTTAAAAATTCTTAATAAAAAAAAATTCCTTATAATATTTTCTGTTTACATGTCAAAAATGTTTCCAGTACATCAGTAGAAGGTACAATATTTCAGAAATCTCATTTGCCATCTGTACTTGATTGTAATGTTTCATATAATTAATATTAATCATTCAGTTTTGAAAAACCCTCTATGACCATTGAGTTCAACCATTAACCTAACACTGCCAAATCCTTCACTAAGCCATGTCCCTGAGTGCCACCTCTACATCTCTTTCAAATGCCTCCAGAAATGCCCCTTCCCTGGGCAGCCTGTTCCAAAGACTGACAAACCTATCTGTGAAGACATTTTTCCTGGTGTCCAATGTAAACCTCCCCTGGTGCAACATGGGCCATTTCCTTTTGTCTGAATGCTTGTTACGTGGGAGAAGAGACTGACTCCCACCTCACTACAACCTCCTTTCAGGTAGCTGTAGAGAGTGATAAGATCTCCTCTGCCCCATATCCCCAGACTAATCACCTCCAGTTCCCTCAGCCACTCCTCACAAGACTTGTGCTCCAGATGGTTTGTGAGTTCTGCTGTCCTCTGGACATGCTCCAGGACCTCCATGTGTTTCTTGCAGTAAGGGGCCTGGAACTGGACACAGAACTTGAGGTGTGACCTCACCAGTGTCCAGTGCAGGGGGACAATCACTGCCCTGGTCCTGATGGCCCCACTGATACAGGCCAGGTGCCACTGGCCTTTTTGGGCACCTGGGCACACACTGGATCATGTCCTGCCACTGCTGACTGGCACCTCCAGGCCCTTTTCCACTGGGCAGATTTCTAGCTACTCTGTCCCAGCCTCTAACACTGCCTGGGGTTATTGTGACACAAGGGCAGGACTGGTGACTCAAATTTAAGGCAATTTGCTTCATGGAACCTCATACAATTGATCTTGGCCCATTGATCCAGACTGTCCAGATCCCTCTCTAGAACCTCTTCCTACCCTCAGGCAGATCACTCCTGGCCAACTTGGTGTTGTCTGAGAACTTGCTGAAGGTGTAGTCTGTCCCCTCATCTAGATCATCAATAAAGATGTTTAGCAGTACTGACATAATAGTGAGCCCAGGGGGACACCACTGGTGACAGGCCACCAGGTGTGCGCAACTCCTGTCACCACCACTCTCTGGGCTTGGCCATCAAGCCAGTTTTTAACCAGTGAAAAATGCATCAGTCCAAATCATGAGCAGCCAGTTTCTCCATGAGTGTGCTGTAGCAAATGGTGAAAAAACTTTACTGCAGTCCAGGAACACAGCATCGACTGCCTTTACTTCAGACCAAACAGGACATCTCTGTTGTCACAGGAGATTAAGTGAGTCAAACAGGACCTGCCTTTCACAAACCCGTGCTGGCTGAGCTTGATCCCCTGGTCGTACATGCCACGTGATGGCATTTAAGATGATTTTCTCCATGACCTTTCTGGGCACTGAGGCTGAGAGGCCTGTAGTTCCCTGGATCCTCCTTCAGTCCCTTCTTGTAGAAGAGCATAACATTTACTACCTTTCAGTCAACTGGGATCTCCCTGGTTTATTTACCAGGACTGCTGGTAAATGATTACAAGCCACCTGGTGAGCACTTCCAACAGTTCCCTCAGTACTTTTGGGTGGATCCCATCTGTCCCCATAAACTTTTGTGTGTCTAAGTGATGTATTAGGTCACTGATGTTCTCCCCTTGGATCATGGGGGCTTCATTTTGTCTTTCAGATTAGGACTCTTGGTACCTGGAGAGGAGCTAGTCTTACTGTCAAAGAGTGAGGCAAAGAAGGCATTAATAATGGTGTTTATAGGTAGTTTGAAGACTATACTCTGCAAAATCAGTTCATCTGCTGGTTGCTAATCTAAATATGCCAAATGATGTATTAACAATACAGGTTACAGTGTCATCGATGGTAATTTTTATAATACTAAAGACTATAATAAGATTACTTATTACTTCTAAATTATATAGTACTATTTGACAACAAAACAGTTTCCTAGTCATTTAACAGTACTGGGATACTGTTATGATGTTTTTTAGACAGTATTAAATATTTTGGGCAGCTTGTCATTTTGGTAATGTAGGGATGCTATTGCAACAACACTCATCAATGTGTGTTCAGTGATCTTACAAGAGAAAGTAATTTTCAAGATTGGCACCTGACAAGATAACATACATTTGGTTGTATTTAACACAAGTACTACATAATTCAAATCTATTATTGAACTTGAAAGTGCATGCTTTCACTTTTACACACAGAAAGATGAATGGAGATAAATTTTTAGAAAAAAAAAAGAGAAATGGTTTTAAAATCACATATGAACTAGCTAAATGCTCTAATGCATCCTTAGCAGAACTATTTTTAGAAAAAATAATGACAATGTACTATATGTTCATATTTCTATAGAAGACTATTCATTGGCATGTTATGACGTATGATTTCAAAATTATTTTGTTTTGCTTGGTGACCTCCAGACCCCATGCAATTTCAAGAAAAACTGATTGATTGTGTAGATGAACTTGCAAATTTGATTATATACAAAGCAGTCAGATGAAAAATGCAGCTATTTGCTTTAGTCACTGTAATTTTGTGTTACATTTGTAACTGAATTGCATAAATGTTTTTATTTAAAAGGTTGTGTGCTAGTTCACTGGTGTTTCTACAAAAAATATTGAATAAAATATGAGATTATATAAATTTAAAGAGTTCATGTAATAGTAAGTGTGCTGGGTCATGTTCTCTGACTTTAGTTTTAAGGGAATTCCCCTCTGCTTAGTACAGCCTCCATTATTCATTAACAAGAGAGTGTTGAAGTCCCCTCTCCATGGTGTGTTTCACAAAACAGGTGAGATCACAGAACTTTGAATCATGATTTTAAAGCAACAGCTGCTGTAGTTTTAGTTTTGGCTGTTTCAATTAGCTATATTGGTGTCTAAGACATCAAATGTTTTTGAGTATCTTCTGTTTCTTTGGATGTCACTTGAGTAGTTTTTTTTAAAAAAATTAGTATCTAGACATTTCAAAAGCTGGAAATGGCAATGAATCTGAGTTACTTTTTTTCCTTTGAATTTGACTGGAGATCATGATGGAAACTTATGTGACATTCAAGTGAAAAGATCGTAGTCTTATACTTGGTGCATTTTATTGATATATTTTCAGGTAAACATATTACTTTAAAGCTTTTCTGTAGTCTAGAATTTTGTTAGCTTATTCTGTCTGTGTAAAATTTTGATCAGCTTTCTGTTTCTCTGCTAAACATTAAAAATCTGACTTTGTTCCTTTGTCTTTTTTCATGGATGTGCTGACATAAACAGTGTTGTTTGCTTCAAAAATAAACTGACAACATATGAAGCAATTTTAATTTTGAGTAAGACTTTTCACAAGGTAGTGACTCATTTAGGTATCTTCTGCAAGCCTTCCCAGACTTGCAGAAGTAATTACCATGGTGTAGTAGGAAGAGCTGGGCCCAAAAGTGGACCTACTTTTCATATTGAGATAGACTTTTTCAAAACAAAGCGCTTCAAATTTTATTTTCCCCACTGTGTTGTTCTGTTTCTTTTTGATTCTGTGATTATGCTTCTTTTTTTTTGTTCTTGAACCTGTTTTATTTTGTTACATATACAAGCTTTTAGGTGGAGTTCAGAAGAATCCTTTCTATTGATGGCACTGCTAGTCTGTCTTAAAGATATTTAAGAAGATGCAGGAAACAGAACTCTGAAATCGCTGAGGTTGGACGAGATCACTGGAGGTCATCACAACATGGCAAAAGCAGCACAAGGGTGTAGATTCTGAGGCTCAGTTTTGTGAATCAGATGCAGACACTTTGGCAGCAGTGACGCCTTCAGTAGTTCATTTTCTTTGCTGTTTGCTTTTGATCCCATTTTACTGTCAGTATACTACCGATTACTATGAGCCGTACTGGGCAAAATTCCTTTGTGGGGGTATTCTACAAAGAGGATAAGAGATCTAGATGAATTTCTGTCTTTACAACTCTTTTTTATTATTATTTTTTCAACTTGTGCCAGTTATTTATTTTGCTGTGTGAAAAACCAGTTTTGGTGAAAGTAAGCGCAACTAATAATTAGGAATGAGCAGCTGTGGATGAAAACAGTAGGAATTCCTTACATATTCCTACTGGAGTTCCTGTATTTAGTAAATGTAACCTTGAAGAAACTTTCAAAAAGTACTATCCTTTAACTGTATGTATGTTTGAATTTGCTTAAAAACACAGCAAAAATTGCAGATGTGTTCATACTCTTTTAAGTTTATTAGTTCTGCATATTAGTATTATTTTGATGCTAATTTGATTATTCATATTGTAATATTATGAAATACACCAATCTTATATACTATTCAGAAAGAAAAATTTAGGTATAGCACACTGGAAATTTTGTTTTATTTCAGTTTTCTGTTTATTTCTTGTACTGAATAGCTGTGGGCACTGCTGTGATACGTGTAGCATTCAAACCACTGTAGTTTAGTTCATTTGCATTTTTCTGATGGTCAGAGCTGTTTGTGTGCCATTGCTCCAGAGTGGGTGTGAAAAACTGCTGCGTAACTCAGCAGTTGGTAATACTGTGTTTATCTGCTGTTTATGAACATTTTAGCTCCATCCTTGGATAGGCTACATATAGGAAGAAAAACAATGTAAAAAATTAAACAAGAGGAAGTTCAGAAAGAGCTTCAAGAAGAGCATGACCTGCCAAAATATTTGGCTCCTCAGGCTTCAAATGTCAAGTAATTTTTAATACTAATTACATAATTATAAAAAAATTACTGAAAATATATGAAGTTATTGGTGCATAGCAATATTGCCAAGCGTGGGGAAGAAACAATGCCATCCTACAAGTTTGGATCTGAACACTTACCATTCCTGATCTAAATGATCAGATTTAGTTTGGTATCTCAAGTTTAATTTTCTGTTTATCTTCTTGAAATAGTTGTGATATGTTTTTTAAAACCCATAGGAGCCATCCAGCCCTGTTATATGCAGATGAAACTTCTCTTGACTGCAGCAGAAACTGAAGTTGCTTATGTGGGGGTTGCTTTTGTCCATACAATTCCAAGAATAATCTAATCAAAATAATTAAAAACAAACAATGGAAAATACCACAAATTTAATATAAGCAATGCCAGCTGTAAGTCATCATCTTTAAATAGAGAAGATGTATTAAAAATTCATTAAGTTGAATTTGTATTACAGTCAGTGCTTGTCTGAAATTCAGGAGATTTTACATGGAGAGCTGTAATTTAAGGACAACTGCTTATTACCTTGCTCTTGTCATAGGATGTATCTGTCATTCTCTAGTAGGAGTGTGGATTACAAAAGCAGTACAGACTGTGTCCTAATTTACCTGATCCTGTCCATCCCATGCCAAGTCAGACTCTTCAGTTTTATGGTCCCCACTGCTAATAAGATCTTTACAGATAGCTTTGTTTAGATGGACCATAGGTTACTTCTTCGCTTCTCTATAAGAAAAGAGGAAAAGAAAAGGAACCTTTATTTATTAGATTTTGTTGTTCTTAGGGTCCTGAAAGGTCTATTGGATACAGAAGAGAGCCTTTTTATGGCAGGCCTTAAGTTTGTAAATGGATAATACTTTCAATTAAGTAGCTGAGAATAGTCATGGGAAAAGAATGCTTACGTTTATGAAACAGTCAAATTGGCATTTAAGTGACCCTTTGCATGCCATTGCTTATCTGCATTGCTTAAAGATCATTTGGTTAGCAAGATTATATATTAAAACAAATAGTGTCAACAGACAATGAGTGTTTTACCTTCAATAAATACTTACTGTCAGATTATCAATGGTGCAGAAACTGCACAATTTTCTAAAAAACGTGTATTTAGTGCATTAAGTGAAGGTAATGTAGGCCACACACATAGTATTGTTTTTTCATGTCCCCTTTTCCAAAGAATGATAAATAGTCTGTTTTAGGAGAGTGTGTGCTGTAAAAACATTCACCTTTACCTGCAGCATGCCCCAAATATTTCAGTTTACATTGATAAAGCGTTCGTTTAGTTCATTCAATGAAACGATAACTTCTACACAAGAGCAGCAATGGTAATGCAATTAAAATAGTATTCAAATTGGTTTTGGTTGGTTTACATTTATTTAAAGTAAATGATAAAACGTAGAGAAAAAATCCCTAGAAATTTAAAAATTATTTGGCCAGCCATTGTTCACAGAAATAATTCTAAATGTTGTAAGTTCAAAGTTAAATTTTTTGACATTTTTATTTTTAAGTTTTAACTGTATGGTAATTGCATTGTAGGGAAAGTGATTTGTGTTAGAGCATCCTAAACTACTACAAACACTTATGAAGATTATATACTTGCTATTGAGTTAAAAAAGCAGTGGGAAATATTTCTTTCTAATTTTAAATTAATATGATCTACTTATTAAATAATTGATCTCTAATCTCATACATCAGAACAGTTATTCTATTATAAAAGTTATTCTCTTATTTCAAGTCATTCTGCTAACCTGTTCAATTATTTAAAAAAATTAATTCCTTTGCATCATATGGACTTGCTGTAAGAATGCCTTAAATCCTAATCAATCTAAAGAATTATATGATTGATTTGATTATATGATTGATTTTCCTGTTTAACTTTCACATTTTATTTCACAACCCTGATTCTATTTTCATTCAGGCAAAAAAGCCGTTGATTTCAGTAGAGGCTTTGGATTGTAAAATCTGTGAAACTGTTGTGTTGACGCATAAGGTAGCTAGGCACTTTTCTATATATTAAAGTTGAATGACTTGAAAAAATTATTTTGAGTAGTTCTAATTAAAATGAAGAGATTTATTCACAGTCTTTCCCATAGGATGAAGTATATGTGCCCAGAGAGTATATGTGCCTATATATACTTCATGTCATAATTTTTTGATGGTAAGTCAAAGTTCTATTATATTACACTGATTTTTTCTTAACATATGTGACTTCTTTTCTTGCTGTTTCTTTTTATTGTAAGGAAATGTAAAATATTTTTATGACATGAATATGTGTTGCATGATAAATCAATCTTGTGTTTTTCTTTACTTCATTTTGTAATTGTTGCTGATTTCCTTTGTATAATATCTGTTTATAGCATAAGGCATAGGTCTTTATAACAAAAAACCAAGTTGTTGAAAGTGTCATTGTCTCAGGAGAACCACGGAAAAGTAGCAAAACCTGAAAACTATTCAGTGTAATTTCAAAATGGAATTTAACCTTTTTAATTTGGGGTCTACTCCTAAAATATGAAGGCACTTATGAACTTGAATTAAAGTACCATATATTTCTGGAATAATTTCTGATTTTTTTTTTTTTTTTTGCATCTCAGGCATTTTTCATATATAGCTCTTCACATTGTAACTGTCTGCACATTAGACATTTATTAACTTTGTAGAGTCCATACAGTAGCCGGAGACTGTTTTTAGAATTTGATCCATGGCCTGTGGAAGTCAATAAACTTTCATCACCTTTAGTACAACTTAGATGGAAGAGTTAAATAGCAGAATTTTTCAGTTATTAACTTTTCAAAGACAGTCAAAGACCCAGTATTTTCTCTGAAATCAACAGCTGAATTGAAAATCTAGGAAGGATTCCAACTGATAGCATATAATAAAAATAATTCAAAATTTTAAGGCTATTTACAAGGTATTCTGTCCTGAGAGAGTATTTAAAGTATTTATTAATGTGTATTTAATGTTTTCACAGAACATTAATTCAAATACCCAATTTAAGCTGTAAATCTGCGTTACTTCGTTTAAATTTTCAGTGCAACAAAGGAAAGACCTTCTTAAGCTGAGAGAGGAAAATTATGACTGCTGCACTTATTTTTTTCTTTTAGATTTATTACCAATTATTTAACTTTGTATTTCTTTTCTAAATAATATGGTCTTTACTTCAAATAGAAATGACCAGTCTCTTTATACCAAGTTTTTTTGTTTGCAGTTTATATACTATGGTCTGATGTATGTCATGATGCAATATTTGATCAACTAACATACATAAGAATCTAGAGATTAAGATTCTTGATGTATTTTTTTCATTTTTAGAGGTCAACATTATCCAGGAATTCATCATCTGCTTTTCTTATTTTCATATTGCCTCCTTATTTGCTTCAGTTTTATCATGTTTTAGAGAGAAGATGTTATTTACAGCAGAGGACATGAAGGAGGAAGAACCTAATTGATGGAGCAAGTTGAAAGAAAAAGGTATGAACTTACTTATTTTCAGAGTTTCTATGATTTAATTACTTTATTAATGTACAGGATTACATGTTGAAAAATAACGTTTATGGTGTTCCAGGATTTTGTAATTTTTAAGTGGCAAAGAAAAAGATTCAAAAATTTCCCTTATTTGGTAGATGTGTTTCAAAATAAGTAGAAGAAGGGTACTAAAAGACTTGTATCTTGCTTAGAATGTAAAATGTACTGTTTGTTTTTAAAAATAAATTGCACCTTGTTGACATATAAGTTATATGCTACAATTTAGGTTATTAATATATTCTACTCACATGAGGTCCCACTGAAATGAGAAGAAATACTAAACAAATACAGTAGGCTTTCTGTGAATGTAAAATTCTGCAGTAGTAAAAAGTTTAAAGTACACATGTACCAGCTCTTTATCACAGACAGTCTTACCTCAGTCCTGACTCTACAAACACTCAGGAACAGGCACAACTTTAACTAATTGAGTGTAGTTCTGTTGAGCTCCCACATGCACAAAATGAAGCACATATAGAACTAGGACCTAGAAAAACTTGTATTCAAAATATTAATTGCATATATAATAGCTAGTCATGTGGTAAGTGCAGAATGTTTAATGAATGAGGAGCTGAAGTAGAACAAAATGTATCATAGTTAATTTTTCTAAGGCTGAGGTAGCATTAAGAAGGGATCTTTCAAAAAATTTGTTCCACAAAAAGTGATGAAACATAAATGAATTTTGGAATAACCCTACCCCGTTTTATCATGTTATTATATACCAATTTTTATCTTTGATGGTAGTGCATTCCAAAATGGTTTTAAAATTTTTTAATGTGTTTTGCATTTAATAATGTGCATATGAATCAATATGAAGCATATTCTTTTTTTCATTATTTATTTCTTTTTTCCTTTTTTCTCTCTTTTTTGTTCACATAGTAATACCAAAAAATTCAGAATTGGAACCTTAATACTCTCAAGGTTTTCCTGATGGTTTTTGAGACTGGAAGTTTGCAACTTCTAGTTTCTGTGCATGACCAGCTCCAAAAATACCAAATATTGCTTATAAAATCTGTAGTGACTAAAGAATGGTAGAGTGGTAAATAAGGATAAGACTTGGTCAGTTTTACAAGGCAATTTGTGTAGCTTGTTAACTTGGGTTCTCTTGAAAAACACACACTTTAGTGCAGCCAAATGCAAGGTCATAAGGACAAGAATAGGCAATTAGGGTCATACTTTGCAGGAGGGGAGATTGTATCCTGAAAAGCAGTAATTCTGAAAGGAGCTTTACAGTTTTGAAAGATAAGCAAGAGAAGATGTCTCTGTAACAATCTCTGAACTTTAAATTAAACATGTGTATCTTAAAATAAAGGCTGTGAGACATTACCAATAATATAGAAAAGAAGTTTTGGGATTAGAAATATTATACAGAGCTTTCCTGTTCCAGGTAAGTGCTCAAATAAGTGAGATAGTCATGTCAGCACTTGTTCTCTCTCTTGGCTGCATGGCTTTTGCATTCTTTTCTGCTCAATGACACAACTTCCTGTACCCTGAATGGTCAAATAATCTAGTGGTGAGTTTTGAATCCTCAGATAAGCAATGAATTCTCTTACCCTGACTCTATGTTTCAATAATATCACAAACAGGTGGAAATACACATCTCTGCTCTTTTTCCTCTTATAAAAGAAAGAAAAATCACCGTGCCCTTTCTTGAAAGAATGGATGCATCAACCCTTAGAAGAGGGCTTCACATTCTGGATTTGAATTGGAGGGAAATATCTGCCTGCAGCCCCTGGAGGATCTAAGTTCTAGAGAGGGGCAGCTGCTTTCCTGTTGTCTGTGATTCTCCTTCCATAGGAATGTTTTCAGGAATGTGGTGCACTTAATGCACTTAACAGAGCATTCAAATAGTGTACCAGGGGAGCAAACAGATTGTGCCAATTCTTGTGTGTTCTATTTCTTGACTACCAGTTCTGTGTTAAGATTTAAAAGAGCATTATGTAGGTTTTACACATGAGAGAGAGACAGAGTTGAGGTGAATATGGTGTCTGTATGGCATACATCCTGATGCAACAGGATTTGCTAAACAAAAACATAAGAGATCCAGTAGTTGAGGCTTCAGTCTAGGTAAATTGAGAGTAGCTATAATATTTCAATGTATAGCAATGAAAGTAGCAGGTTCTGCAGTGATCCATTATTTACAGCCTTCATATCAAGGCTAGATTTCTTTCTGAGGTACAACCTGAGCTTCATCCAGCCAGTTTTGAGCTCGGTGCATGTATACTGATGAAATTTTATTATCTGTATTATTTAGAAGGTCATGTTTGCTAATAATGATGCTTCTCTCTGCTTTTAAAATTTGAATCCACAAATTGCTTTATGGAAGTTTTTAGTAATTGAATTCTTCCGATGAAGTCAAGATTATCCTAAGCATCAAGGATGGCATCATTTCAGGCTACAGGATTAGGCCTTGATGTTTCCCTTTGGTTTTTGTGAGATCTGCTTTTGTCAGCAATTTGGGTACCATAAAAACATAATTCATGGCCTTTGTTAGAGTGTTTACTTTTGATTCAGCAGCATTTTCTGTCTGTTGGACAGATATATTCAGAGAATATAAGGACTCCATGAGAATAAGGACTCTGCTCAGCATTGTAAACAGGGATCTCAACATACCAGTTTCCCAGTCACTAATTATTTTGCAGGGCATGGTGGGATAGGAATTAGGGAAATTCTTGTGAGAATAAATCAATGGCTTTTGTGAGCATTTCTTGGGTGTAAGAGGCACTATGACGGTGGGCAAAAATGTGTTCAGAAAGGAATCCCCCAAACTTAGGAATTCACTGATGGACTTGGAAGTCACAAATGTAGAAGTTGTCATTTTACTGTTCTAGAGATGAAAAAAAAACCCCAAAAAGGCTGTGAAGATTTTGAAAGCAAAGGAGTATCTTTTTTAATTTTTTTTTTTTCCTTCTGTTATTTCAAAGAATGGGATAATTGTCCAAGGAAGCACTATCATCTTTGTGGTGGCACTTTGAATGACTGTGAACAGAGCAAGGTGATGTTTATCTAGGCTAAAGAAACTGATGCTGCAGCAAGCAGGGTATGAAATGAGATACCTTTGTGGAGATATTAGAAAAAGAGTTTGATTTGAGAATGTTGTGAGTGATACTTGTGTTCTGATTCTGTGCTAGCCATAGTGAATGAAGAAAGAAAGTAGTGAGGAGGCCATGAATGTTGAAAAGGCAAAGGCTCATTAGATTATTTTCTGTCAGCCTTGCTGAGCTAAAAGTGGCAGCTTCACACCCCTAAGAGAAAGATCATCTGACATTTCTGTTCGTACAGAGCAGTGATTAATCATACCATAATTGATTACCATGGAAAGGGAACTTGTACAGGGTCTTTGACTAGACATTACTAGACACTGAATAGAAGAAGAAGAGTGAAGGACAGAACCCCTTAAAATAATCAGGAAGTTGAAGGAGTTATATGGGAGTAGAACTAGAAGAGATTAATTGTAGAGTCTATGGGGGGATGGGATTTGAAGTTGATGGTTTGATTTTTCAAGTAGTCAACAGGTTGAGGAAATGAAGATGAGTTTAAAATTTATAAATTAGTAAAAATTCTGGAGAAGGAAGTTTTACTTTGAGAGCTACACTCCCCAGAAAGGAAGAGAAGTTTAAAAAAGAGCCCATACTAAAATCTTTGCTGAATTCGTTTAATCCTTGAAATCCAGAGAACCAAATTCTTTGGAGCACTGCCATCTCGTGGCACCTGCTGCAGTCACCGGCTCTCTTTTTAAGTACTGATTGATATATGCGAGTCTTGAAGGTCAAAGGGGTCGTTTACCTGACACTAATTTAATTCCGTTAAAGTTGTTCACATTTCATAACTGAACAATTCCCTGAAACTGGATAATCTCACAAATGCAGCAAATGATCTGTGTGGGGGCACGCATGGTTTCCATGTAGCAGATAGTAAAATTCAAATGACTTTGTTAATAGTTTAAACAGCAGCAGATCTATTCTTTTTCCCCTCATTCTGAGCTCTTCTGTGAAAGAATCTCGTTTGACTGCAACAAAGTCCAAAGACACCTACAGTTGCAGGATTTTTTATGGTAAGTCAGATCAAGAAAGCAATAATTTTCTTGCTGTAAAGTCTTGTCTTCCCTATGAAAAATATCCACAGGCTTAAAAATACATATAACTTTTCATTCATACCTGCAAAAAAACGCCTTGAAGAGCAGGATGTATCAATTTATCAAGACTTAAACTTCCCAAGGTCAGCTACAATTCTCTCCTGAGTCTGACTGTATTAAGTTTAATTAATCAGATAGCAACAGTGCTTTGTATTTGCACTCCTGTTTAATCTTGGCAGGCCTGCATGCTCTGCAGGAATCAGCAATCTGAGAGTTAAAAAGCTACTTCTTTAGCTATGAAAACCAGTATTAAACTAAATATATTTTTAATAAGGCTATATATGATTGTCAAACTTGTTTCTTGCATATATCCTACAAAAATTTTAACTGTATTGGAGCTTCATGTTATGTTTGTTAAGATTTGTTCATATGGGAATTCCTGAGACTTCTAATTTTACCCTTTTTTGCTAGCAGATGGAAACAATATAAGATCAGTATTATTATCACCTGCAATTTTTCCTCCATGTTGTTTCCCTCTTCCAGAAATGAAAAGTCTGATTGTTGTTTTAGATTAACTCCCATTTGATTATTTAGGATAAACTCCTTGAATTGAAAACTATTTATGACAAAAGTGCCCTAAAAGAAAGCCAGCTCTTTTGGATTGTTGCCTCAAAAGTCACTTTTAACAACAAATTGTAAGGAATATTTTTATTGTTTTATACCTTTTTGTATCTTGTATAGCTTTAATTGACGTTCCTCTTGTGCAGACACACACCTTGAAGAGTCAGAATGACCTGTGGTGGGCTGACCCTAGCTGAATTCCAGGTGCCCACAAAAGCTGCTTGATCCCTTTCCTTCTCCCTGGGCAAGGGAGAGAAAGGCTCATGGGCTGAGATAAAGACAGGAAGAGATCACTCCATTTACCATCATGAGGAAACCAGAACTGAGCTGGAGATATAGAAATGTAACTTATTACCAATTAAAATAGGAATAGAAAAACAAGAAATTATCCCAAATCTTAAAACCACACTCTCCCCACCCCTCCCTCATTTTGGGTTTAATTTTACTTTGGAATTGCATATTTCTTCCACCCCAGTGACACCTCTGTGTCACTGGGGTGGAAGAAGGTGTAGCATGGATTGAGGTCAGTTCATTACATGTTGTGTCAGCTGCTCCCTCCTCAGGGGGAAGACTCCTCACACTCTTCCCCTGCTCTAGCATGGGTTCACTCCCATGGGAGACAGTTCTCCATGAGCTGCTCCAAAGGGAGTCCATCCCACAGGCCACTTTGTGTACTGCTCCAGCATGGGGTCCCCATTGAGTCACAAGTCCTGCTCCAGCACAGGCTCCTCTCCACAGCCCCCCAGGAGCACACCACCACCTCTCCACACCACCACCTCTCCACACCACCACCTCTCCACACCACCACCTGCCAGGAGCCTGGTGCAGTGTGGGCTTTCCCCAGGATCACCTCCTCCTTTGGGCCTCCCCAGTGTGTGAGGCTCCTGCTCCTCTGTGATCCTCCATGGGCTCCAGGGCCACATCTTGTCTCACCATGATCTACACCAGAGGCTGCAGGGAATCTCAGCTCCGGGGCCTGGAGCACCTCCTGCCTCTCCTTCTTCACTGACCTTGGTGTGTGCAGTCTCCTCAGCTGTTTTTGTCACATATTCTCATTCCTCTCTTCTCTGCCTCCAGTTGTTTCTGCTCAGTTTTTTTCCCCTCTGTCTTCTTAAATAAGTTTTCCCAGAAGTTATCCTACTGCTGTTGATGGGGTCGGCCCTGGCCAGTGGTGGGTCCATCTTGGAGCAGGCTGGCATTGGCTCTGTCAGACCTGGAGAAAGCTTCTGGCAGCTTCTCATGGAAGTCACAGTGCAGCTGCTCTGCTGCCAAAACCTTGCCACTAAAATCCAATAAAACATCAAATGTTTAGATATAAAAAAAAAAAAACAACTTGTCAGAAAAATGCTTGTCAGAAGTTAAGGTTTCAGTTCTTGTTTCTCTTTTCCTTGAGATGTAGGTAAAAGCTTCCATTTGAAAAAAAGAACCTTCCAGAAAGAGTTAACAAACTAGACCTGCATTTTTTTTTTCTGTGTAAGAGCTACAACTTTTGGGCTAGTACTGCATTTTAATAATTCCTTTTTAATGCCCAAATGCACTTCAGAAGGCATTTTTTTGTTAAATCAAATAGCTGGTTCTCAGTTATGTTGAGACAACCTCTCCCCTCTGCCACTTAATATTCTGATCATTTAATAGGTCTTTAAATAGAAATACATTGCAATCAGCAGAAATGAGAAAATATAAATTCTCTAAAATATTCCTCTGACAGTGAAATTGCAACTAACAAAAGTACAATTCTTTAGTTCCATGAATGCACAAAAAACTTCATTACTAATTTAGTGTTTGCAGAAAAACTACCCCAAACCTGACTAACACCAGTAGATGTCAGTGTTGGCATATTCCAATGTGTTGAGGAAAGTCAAACATTCCATTTAACATGCATTTTAACTTGCATACATGTACAGATAGCTGAATAGATGAAGCTGACTGTTTTCCTGTTCTGATAAATCATTGATGTTTTAGTTTGTACTAAGTAGTGCTTACTCTAAATCAAGGATCTTTCTGTTTCCCATGCTCTGTCAGAATCTAATTAAAATTTTTTCAAAATTATTCAATGCTTCATTTATTTTTAAATTTCTATTAATTATTAGTAAGAAGTGTTTCCCCCTGTAAATTTCAGGCAGTTGACATGAAATTGCATTTTCATTTCTTTAACAAAGATGTTTTATGCCTAGTATTAAAGTGCAAGTTAGTGAACAGGAAATCACAAAAAGACTGAGAAGTGATACATTTGTTTTCACAAATAATATTTGCTTAATAATTAATGACAATTAAATACCAGAGGATAAAAGTTATTTTTTGTTTTTGATTTCATCAGACAACTCAGGGATGGGGGCACAAAGTACAACGGTACATAATTCCATTCAGATATTGACTATATTTGCATATAATACATGTGTACTTCTAAACATTACAGAGAGTTTTTCTGTCTTTTCTTCTGGTTTCTGAATATGCCTCAATTAATTTTTTTGTAAATGTCACCACCAGTGGCATATATTTTTTATTTTAAAATGTAACTTTCCTACAAAGACTAGGGTTATTTAATTCAAATTTCTTGTGACAATTTTTAAGGAAGATTGATTTTAGCCCTCTATGAGCTTCAAATAACTTTGAATTAATTTTCCAGATCCCTTTGTTTTGACACATATCCTGAGATATGCAGATCTTTCTTCCTATTAAATAATAATTTTTTTTCCAACAGCGTAGTCCCCATGTAATTCTTTTTTTTCTTTCCCTTTACAACTTTATATAAAATAAAATCCAGTCCATTAAAACTGAGGGAGTGTGATATATAAATCTTATTTCAAATGAACATCTAAATAAATTAAGTTTCCTTTTTTTAACAGAAAAGTTTGATTAAAAGATCAGTCTCGGCTCTGGAGATGAATACTTTCAAAGATGAAAGTACGTTAAATATGTCAGCTAATTTCAAAACCAGCATGAAAGAATTGAAGGTTATGAAGAAATGGGTGCCTGAGACAGAGGTTGAGAGAGAGATCAGGAAAAGCTCCCCTACCAAGCATCTCCTGAATCAAGCATCTACTGTGGTCATCCTCAGGCAACCCAGGCAGATGAAGAAAAAACACCTACTTTGACTGGACAAGAGGATGGTGAGAATGACTTTGTTCTTGTGAAATGACCTCAAAATGCAGGGATTAAATACACTGTTTTCTGAAGAAGAAAGAAAACAAAGAAATCAAAGAAAATAATAAACCCTAGAAAATTAGAAACTGTGGTTAAAAAATTGTCAAGCCTCAAAGATTCTTAAAAAGTGTTTTTTAACTAATATGTATTGCCTTTTTAAAAATAGATTTTAATTGCTAACTATATTACATAATTACAGGTAATTAAATTTTTTTTAATATTGAAACTTCTCAGAGATTAAGCAATAAAAGTTTATTTCTTTGGAAATTATGTATTTTTTAAATGAAGAGAAAAAATATATACTGCTCAGTTATCTTTAGGATATTTACAATGTACTGCAATTTAAATGGAAATAGCATTGCTTCACAACATGATGCAAAAAGTTTTATCTAATGTAAAAGCATTGTTAAAATGGTCAAACTTTTTCCTCTGAAAGATGAGGGGGAAAGTAATGCTTTTGCTAGTTTTTTGGTATTACTTAAATACTTATGTTCTAAGTGTGACCTGCAAAGAAATCCCCCAATATTATCTGGTTTTGTGTGTAGTTACATGTGTATGTATTGTACTTACTCTGATGCTCAGGCTTGGTTCTTCAGGCCACTTTTCCATTCAGCTTCTCATTTTTTCTGCTTTTGGGGAGCTTTGAGAAGATTTATTGTTAAAAAATAAAAGATACTTAAATGGTAAGTATACTGATATGGTGAGTTGTGGCTAAGAGGAGACCTTTCCCCAAGGTCTTGTTTTAGACAGGAGTACTGTATGTTCCTTTCTGTTTAAAGCTTTTATATTAGCTTTGCTAAACCAAAGGAATTTCATCTTTGTACTATTTCGTATGTAATTTCTTCATTACCCTGTTGTATTTTCTATTTAATTTCCCTTTTTTTTCCCTAGTGAGACCATTTTGTATAAAATATTATAAATTAGGTACATAGTATTCTAAATATATATCTCTGTAAAATATTTTCTCTCTATTCCCTTCTGCTATCACTTTTGTATTGGAAGACTTAGTATTTTTTATGTCAAAGATTGTTTCTGTTAAATACTTTTCTTTCTTTCACTTTGACATCTCAAAGCAGATATTGAAATGCAATATATACGAAGGTTCTCATGTTGGATTTTTTACAGATAACACTTTTGGAAATATCCTTGTAAATTCAAGAGCTTTTTTTTCCACCTCTGGGTGGTGCTGCTTCTGTTTCTGTTCTCATGGCCTCTTCCTACTAACACTGGGATTTATCTTTGATACTTTCACCTGTCTAGGATTTATTATCATTTAGCCAAGTTGGTAATTGTCCACTCTGAAATACTATCCTGTCTTAAGTTTAGCACTGAGCTTGTAAACCTAAGGTAAAACCTTTGGAGGAAATAAACAGACAACTGCGAGTAAGAGCTGAATGTTTGGGGGCCGTGAATCATGAACCAAAAAATTCAGCTTACTTGCAGCTTCCATAATGGTTTTTGATAAATGGCTGCGAATTTAAAATATTGTCATTAACAAGAAAACTAACATTTGTGGATGTTTGCTGACTGGCAGATTGCAGTTTGATATTGTTAATATGTCTGAGAACTTTTGGTTAATTTTAATGTATTTTTCATTACATCGGTATCTCTAGGAAGGCTTCCTATTAATGATAAATTCAATACCAAAGTGGTTTCAGCAACCAAACATTATCAGAGCCCCATCATCTCTTGTTTGTAAGTTTTTGAAAAGTTTGCAGAAGGGAGGGGATGGAATTCCAAAATAAACTTCTGCTTGCATGTGGATCAGCAGAATATGGAATTGTTGCCTTGGGGAAACTTTTCCTCCCACTGGGACTGCTTCTGGGGAGGAGGATACTGAATTACAGAAAGGAACTGAGATCATATATTCGCTTCCAAGAAGCAGATATAAAAGTAGAACTTGTTGATTCTATGCAGCCTGTTCTTCAAAGTGCAACAGTTTGTAGTGGAAACTTAGAAAAAGATCTGAGAAGACTGAGTTTCTTCCCCAAAGAATGAAGATGTCCTTCTTAATAAACTGTCTTTATTTACCCTAATAGTCTCCAAGCACAATAATACTTCTCCAGAGACCCTTGCTCAGGATAAAAACTTCTAAATGGACTTGGAGATAGGATAAACAGAGAGGACAGAAAGGTTTTCATTTCAAGTTTTGCTGCTGGCAAAGTGGAAAAATATATTTTCATATTCTGCAAAAACATAGCAAGCAATTAAATTAAAAAGCCATGTATTTCCTGTTTATAATGACATTATTATTTGATGCTGCAATTTTATACAAGAATGCTATTGTTTTTCTATGTATGTCTATTTGTTCAACACCTTTAAATTTTCTTTCTAGTGCTACAAACATGCCATTAATTTTGCCCAAACTTTTGATCAAAACAGAATAAAAACATTGCTGAAAAACAGATATGAAAATAATATTTTTAAAGTCTATAATTTGAATGTGGAAGCCCTAAAGGCTTTCAAAGGAATTCTTTAATCAATGGTTTAGTTGTCTGTGTTTGTGAAACCTGGCTAGGGAAGTCTTGTGTTGTACTTCCCTATGGTATTTTCTTTAACATCTACATTACACACAGCAAGAGATAACCACGTTGGGACCCCAAAGTACTTTGCCCTGTAAATAACATCACACGGTTAAAGGTTAAACAACATCTCAGCTCTTAACCCAGCATTTGGTATTTGGAGGGGCAGTCCTCAGCAGCTGCTTTAGAGTTCATGAGCCTTGTACTGGAGTGCTTGATAGTGCAAGATTGAACTAGATTTTCTATGTCAATATTGCTCTTTTCCACGTTTAAATAATGCAAATAGCATTTCTTATGCTAAAATTCAGCACTCTTTTCGTTGGAACGCTTGGAAATGTACAGAGAAATGAAACAGTGAAGTACAAAATGAGCTTGGCTTCACATTTTGGTTTCTGAATTCCTTTCACCTAGCACTTTCAAGCCACAATAAATTCTAAGGAGGTTCACAACGTGTCCTGCAGTGAGATCCAGCTTTCAGATTTTACTCTATTTTGCTGAGTATGCCTTTACCAAAATGTATATTATCCCAGGGTGAAATTTTCACACATTACATCATTTCTGTTAAGGCTTTTCTTAGGTAAAATTTTATTTTTCACGAGACGTAGTACCTATTTTTCCCACCTGCAATATCAGTACTTACCTATTGCCTTCCAGACTTCATAAATTATCTGACCAGAGAATTGACTACATACAGAAACTCAGAAGAAACTCAGTTATTATCTTGTGTCTATTTTATTCACTCCAGACTTTAGAAACAGAATGTCAAGGCACTGAAAGCCTAAAATTTCCACACCCTGGCAAAATGGATCATTGTCCAATGGGCCAATATCAACTGTCAAAATTACTTGCCACTGCTATTGCATATTTAAGTGAAAACACTGTTGATTTTTGTATTTAAGAGATATAAACAAAATTTCTATGCAATTTATGGATCCTAGAGATAGGTTATAGGCCAAAATTTGAGAATTACTGATGCAGCAGGACAGTCTCAGATTTGCATGCCTCTAATTCATTTCTATAGGGCTGTTAAGTTTGTGTTATATGCATAATGAACATATGTGAAATATAAGTATTTGTCAAGAGAATTTCGGTAGGGAATGTTAAATACTTTCCACAGGAATTATAACAGAGTAGCTTGAAATCTTACTGCTTTTTTGCAGGGACAGGTTAATTATTTCTTTCTTTCAAATACAGGAATTCTGACTTCTAGAAAAAAAAAAACTCCTTTAAAGAAATCTTAAACCACAGTAGTATCCCAGTGGATTAATATTTTGTGCTGAATATTCTGGTAGCTTGAAGTCTGATTCTGCATATGTGTAAACATTAGTAAAATTTTTCAGATTTTTAGATTAAATCAAATTTTGTTGGTCAAGGTATTTTCTTAAAAATGCAAATAATACCTTCAAAAATGTTCTCATTTCCTGTGTACTATTATTAGCACATTTGAGAAGTTCCTTCTGCAATATAAGTAAGTTATTTACTTATTTTGTTTATAGGCTGTAAGCTTATAATCACTGCTGTTCAATGCTTACTGGTATAGGGATTTGATTTACCTCTTTTGAGACAGAGCTTTGGGTAACCTGTATTTTACAAATTAATAGAGCAGAAATAAAGCTGGTAACCATCACTGATGTGTAAGTTAAGTTTTCAAAGTTTTTTTTTCTCTAGTTGCCTTTGGCCCCAATTTCACAAATGTTTTTTTATGTTTTTAAGTTTACATTAGTTCTTTTATTCCTTATAAAGCAGACCTGGATCTTCAAAGTCTTGGGAAAGAAGTTGGCTTTCTATGGCAAAAAAAAAGTGCTTCAGTGTGTTTAAAAATAACCAAATAACTATATATACATACATACATACATGCATACATATATATAACTAGATATAGATATAGATATAGATAAGATATAGATAGATATAGACATAGATATAGATATAGATATAGATATAGATATAGATATAGATATAGATATAGATATAGATATAGATTAGATATAGATGTAGATACATAAAGGAGGACTGAAGCTGATAAAAGTCTGTAGTGGTTTTGGTTTGCTAATTTGAGATTTTGCTAATTTTGAGATTTTTTGGGTAATGTATTAATGAGCATGGTGGGTTTTAGTGTTGGTTAATTATTAGTGTACTTACTTTTTGTTGTGAGGTAGGACTAGGAGAAAGGTAAAGTATGTTTAAAACTTTAAAAGGGTATAAAGGAAATTTATTAACAGTCATTAAAAGAGTAATAAAAATTAGTACAAAACTTTCAGAACACTTCTCTTTACATTTTTTTAGTGATAATGTAAAGAAATAAAACTTAAAATTTTAGTTTACTACTTCTAGAATAGTTTTTTTTAGTTTACTTAGGGAGAGAAGTCTTTTTTGTAAATTTTATGGAGACTTCTTTATAAGAAAAAAACATATATTTTCAAATAAAATACATTTGAAAAAGTCAGTGCTATTTGAATAAATAAATAAATAACTTCTATTATTCCTGCTGGCTAATTTAATACATTACAGAATGACTACAAATTAGCAGCACTAATGAGCTTGCATCACTACTTTTTAATTTCATTTCAAAGCTAATGGAAATGAAATAAAAATTAAAGGAGAAAGTAATTTTTAAAAATCTGAGAATAAAAGAATATATTGTTTTTATGCTTAAGACCTTCAATCATTAGGACTAATAAGAATGAGGAATAACATCATGTACTACTGAATTTTTTTTCATTACAGGATTTTCAGTATAACCCCCCCAAAAAAGATGCACTTATTAAACAGAATATGTTCCTTTTACTGGTAAGTTTTTACATCTATTCAGGATTTTAGTGCTGTGATCAAGGAAAACCCCAGCAATGCTCAGGTGGGACAAAAGTATTTGAATTTTAGGTGGATTATTAAAATAATATTAATATATAGAAGACTGAATATGCATTAAACAATAACAAAGCAATTGCATTTGCAAAGAGGTGTGTAATAGAAATGTATTCTTTGGGGAATCTTTGTATTACTTTAATGACTTTGGATTAGTCCCTAGACCTTAATTTAACTAAGCACAGAACCATGTGTTCAGATCCCACTGGAGTAAAGCAAATATAAATTCAGTTGGACTTAAGCATGTGCATATTGCTTTGCTCTAAAGAGATGGATTTATATAGATGCTCAAAGTGACAGATGCCCTTAAGGATTACATAGTTCTATGACTAATTTTCATTGGTTGGCTAGACACTTCTAATTTTAGCATTATGCTGAATTAATATTTTACATTAAAATTTGAATTATGAATAAGAATCATCTTTATTTTTGAATTATAAGGATTATTTAGAAGTTTGACTTACAAAGACTGAAAAAGTTTATATAAATCATAAATATATACTTTCATTTCATAAGTATATACTTAGATTTTTTCTATATTCTTTTCTGTATCAATGAAAATAGATGTAAAAGAGAAAGAAAATATTTCAATACTTGAATTTAGAAATATCTTCTTGCTTTGTCCATGGGATGCAGGTGTCTGAGGAGCCATTACCACCCAGGGACCTAACCAAGACAGTTAGTAAGCTCTAGGTAGATGGAATAAAAGAACAGCTTTTTTCTATAAAGGCTTTTTGGTATTGTCTTGGCATGGCAAG
The DNA here is from genome assembly GCF_023055355.1 of Agelaius tricolor. Taxonomy (NCBI): domain Eukaryota; kingdom Metazoa; phylum Chordata; class Aves; order Passeriformes; family Icteridae; genus Agelaius; species Agelaius tricolor. The sequence continues at coordinate 24,388,537 of NW_027269265.1, read as the reverse complement.
GTTCTGGCAGAGGAGGGGGCTACAAGGGTGGCTTCTGTGAGAAGCTGCCAGAGGCTTCCTCCACATCTGACCTAGCCAATATCAGCAGGCTCCAGGATAGACCAAGGCCAGCCAAGGTAAAACAAGGCTAAACAGACAATAAGTGTATATTTTTGCATGGAATTATTTTCTCTCCTCTCCTTGGATTATATTGATTAGATCTTCATCAACTGTAATGAAAAGGCAGGCACCTACCATTCATACACATCTACAAATTGACATCCTAATTCAAACATCTTATGCTGGAACCGATCCCTACCCAGCTTGAGTAGAAGTGGCTATGGAAGGATTCTTCTTTGTGTGTCTTCCACCTGCCAACCCATCTCCTTCATCACAGGGAAGCACAGCACCCTGCAAAACTTTCCTGTGACATTAGGTTCCCGTGCTGCTCAATTTCTCAGTGAGCTGCCTCTGTGTGTTTCTACCTTGGCTATAAAGGGAAGGCACAACAGGGCACACAAAGGCACTGTGCAGCTTCAGGCTGGGAGCACACAGCTTTGTTGAACTGTCTTTTTGACAGCATGTTTTCTGAGACAGTGCTAGCTCCTAAGTGTTAGAGCTCAGGTGTCAAGTCAAATTGAACTTGAGCAAAGAGTATTTGTGCTTAGAGGTCAGTTGGCCAAGAATGATGCCAATGGATAAAGAAAAATAGGTGATTACAGTGGCTGAATGTCAAGCTTGCGTTGTGAAGACACTAGTTCCTTTATAAATAAGGTATTATAAAAGTTGGTTTTTGCTATCACTCTCCAGAAAAGTAATCACTTGAAGTACAAGCACAGCTGCAGAAAAGGTGTGTGTATTGCACTGAAATAGATTGCACACAGAGGTTGTGGAGTCTCCACCCTTTGAACTCTGCTCATTCTCTACATCACTGTATTTTAACAGGGCAGATTTTGATAATGGTTTGAAAGAATGTCAATCAGCTGAGAAAGGCTTTTCAACCGTTAATATTTATTTCTCTGTTATGATTATGTTTGGTTCCATACCAACAATTATGATAAAAATTTACTTGGTTTTATTTTATGAATCAGAAAGTATGTGTATGTTTCTACCTAAATTGATCAGATGTTATGATATAATTAAAAAGATGACTAAATAAGCATGCTGATAATATGTGTTTTTTCCAGTCTCAAAATTGAAAGAATATGTCATCTAGAAGGTAAAATGTTTCATATAATGTGTGTCATTAGCAGCTGAACAAATCCCCATTCTAAATAAAATTGTGACAGGAAGTTATGGGAAAGTATGACACTTAAAAAGTGTGAAAATTTTTGTGAGTTTTTGTGTGTATAGGTTGAGATATATGGGTGCCTAGAAAAAGATACTCAGGTAGCTTATGTTGAATATAAACATGAAATTTAAGGAACATGGTCTTTGTGGAACAAACTTTGAAACTGTAGTTGTCTTTCATAAGTTTTCCTGTTGGGAATGGACATGATTCATAGAGCCAAGGTACTGAATCAAACTTTCATCTTCTTTTCAGTAAAAATCAACCCTTTTGTTCAGGCTCATAATTGCTAAGTTCTATTCCTCCATTGCTGCTTTTGTCATTGCAATTAACATGAGACTCAGCAGCTTTGGTTACAGAGGCAGATTTCTTCCAGAAACAAAATCTACCATTGTTTGTATTATTTTTATTGAAACAAAATTTCATTATGTGACTTTAACATCGGTTGATTGCACAGGTTATGGTTTTTCCTGAAAGGATTTTTTTGATTTTTTCTTCACAGTGGCTGGTATGGGGCTGGTATGTTCTGGATTTGTGCTGAACACAGCTCAATAATAGAGAGATGTTTTTGTTATTGCTGGGCAGGGCTTACACAGAGCCTTTTCTGCTTTCTGTACTGCCACGCTGGTCACAGAGCTGGGGGTGCTTGGGAAGTTGGGAGGAGACACAGCCAGGACAGGTGACCCCAAATGATCAAAGGGATACTCCAGACCATACAACATCATGTTCAGTGTATAAAATGGGGGGAAAGAGGAATAAGGGTGAATGACTGGAGTGATGGCATTTGTCTTCTCAGACAACTGTTCTGTGTAATGGGGCCCTGCTGTCCTGGAGATGCTGAGCACCTTCCTGCCATGGAAAGCAGTGAATCTATTCCTTGTTTTGTTCCTGCTTGCATGCATGGCTTTTGTTTTCATTATGAAACTGTGTTTATCTCAACCCATGAGTTTTCCAAGTTTTACCCTTCCAATTCTCTCACCAGTCCAGCTGGTGGGGGAGTGATTGAGGCATGACTCCTGGGCTGGGTTAAACAACAACATTACCAGAAATCTATTCAGAATGACAGTTCTTCTTGGAATTAAAATAGAATATCTTACTATGGATGATCTGTTCTCCAGTAATTTGTAATACAAATTTCTACTAATAGCTTTTAGAAATATTAATTTCACCACATTGCTATAAAACAAGATCTGTTACGCTGCAATACACAATGGGGAGAAATCCTTTGTGACTATGACATAATTCAAGTATCAGATGAGCTACGTCAGGTCTGATCAGACCATTGTAGTTTGTGTTTCTATGAACAGTTTCACTGTTGGAAGATTTTGCTTTTTTGCCTTTAATATTGACTGTTATATTACTAAAGCTAACTTTGTGAAGACCAAGGTGACTGAATATTTACTGGTTTTCTGCCATGTCTTGTTCTTTTTTCTTGTTTAGTTACCCTACTTATTTTTGTGGAATCATCCCAAGTGTGTCAAGTATAACGTTCAAAGTATAAATATATGTGTGTCTGTATTTCCATGCATGGTTATCATGTTGATGAAATTGGGGAATGATTTGTGTAATTTTCTCCATGCACACAAAGTTGAAGTTTGCTTGCAGATTGTGTTGATGGTATTTTTGCTCCCTTTCTCCTGCTCCACATGCCTTTTTCAGTGCTCTTTTTTATTATTGAAGAATTGTTTATTGATGAAGTTGCTAAATTATGCATGATTCTATGGCCTTTTCCTTTCTTTGACCTCCTTATGAATTACCTGCTGATAGGTTGTGAGATAGTGGTACCCTTATCATGTATAGTGCATCATCAAACTTAAATCAGAATGAAGAGTGGTCTAACCTTTCCCTTGGATCCTTTTCTTGTAATATTCACTGTAGATTTTCTTCAGCTTAATCTCTTTTGAATGCCATTCAGAAACAGATACTTAAAAGGCTTTTATCTTCATATTTAAAAACTGAAGTCATGTGTAATAACTTACGACTGTCAATAAAGTGACAATTTAAATAAAATGGGCTATACTAATCTCTTACCTGCTTATGCTTTTTTAACTATGGGCATGTATATCTATTTTTTTTTAAATCCTTAAAACCCAATTATTTATTATTTCTATGGTTGGCTCTGTGGACTTAATTTTTTAGATATTTAAACTTCCACATAATGCTTAGGAAATGGCTGGTATCCTGTTGTCTTTCCAATCTCAGCCTTCAGCATTGCTCTCATTCACAATTAAGGGACAATGTTAGATTTTTTAAAAGAAAGTGGGAAGTAGATGGAAGATTTATTTGCGCAGTAGAGCATGAAAATTTCAAATTTCATGATCAAAGCTAACTGCATTCTACGAAACAGATTATCACTTCCTTTTTATTGTCTTCAAATTTTTCTTCTATATTTTTTTTCTGACCTAAAAGAAATTTTATATTTTATAAACATTTGTAAAAGTGGTCTGAAATATTTTTATATTTCTTTAGTGGCTCTAAAAAATTCCACTAGTAAGTTGCAACTGCATTTTGCACTTGAATTTTGCTACTAATAGGGAGTACAGTAGGTTTGTGACACTCTGAATTTTGCCCAGTTCATGATGTGTCAGGTATTAAACTCTGAGGTTACTTCCCTTGCTAGCAATAGATTCAGTAACATTTCATACTGGGGATTATCAATGCGCTTTTACTTCTCAAATGCAGTTTGAGGGTAGGTAGCTCTTGCCCCTTGCTCTGTGGTGGTATTAATTCTTTGTGGATTTAAAATATGATAATCTGAGGTCTATTTTTTATGCATTTGTTTCCTTTCAATCTCTTTTTCTAGACAATCCTTTTGATAGGCTCTAGTTAAATATACTCAGTTCCTAAGGAATCTCAGTTGCATGCAGGTTTTTTCTTCCTCTGTAAAACACTATGTGCACAGCTGGAAAACAGACACACTGGTTGACTAACAGAGAATGCAGTAGAGCACGTGTTGTCAAAAAAAAATGGAAGCAAGGAAGATATTTTCATTTGAATTATTTCCCTGTAAGGGAATGAGAAGTTATGAATAATCTTTCACGGAATAGTAAGTCACACACGTACACACATCCACTGACTGTTAAAGCATTTTCCTTCTATAATTTCGGGATGTAATGACCCACCAAAATGACCATGAAACACATCTTTTAAGTCCATTAAAAAGCAAAGTAAAGTGGTACTTTTTGAAACGAAGTGGGAAACTATTTTATGTTTAGGAAAATTATTTCGGGTTTTTCACCTGTTTTGCAGCAGCCCTTCACCTCCTGGTATTGATCAGGCCTTAGGTTTTACAAAATTTTTATATAAATCTGATTTACTTACCTCTCAAGTCATAAAATATTTGTGTAGTATTAGTATCTCTAGTTCAATGATGGAGCCTAAGAAAGAATGTGACAAGCTGTGGTAGTGAGATGGATGGTCTGTGAGAGAAGAGTAAAGGACTTTCAAAAATTATAAATGATGAACATAATTGATTTTGCCATATCTTCAAGATGTCCTCCTTTGTAAAATAAGTAGACAAAACCTTTTTTAAATTAAAAACTTCTTGAAAAATCTTTATATTCCCTTTGGAGTTAGCATCAGCCATATAACTGACTGTAGCTTACAGAAGAATATAATAAAGAAAATTGACATTGAAGTGACAGATTGAAAATTTTAATGACAGTAAATAAAACAGAAGAAAAAGTAAATGAAAACGTTGTGCTCTCAGCTGAACTCTAGTGTCAGCCATTTTTCTGAGTTTTGGATACATTGGATATTTGGGTGTATGCTATAGTGGCAGCTGGGTTAAAAGTGAAATATTACTGAATGAAGGAAGGTTAAAAAATTAAATATTTCAGGTTGATGCTGCTTCTTTAAAAACACATATAGACCACAGTAGACTTGTTTGGTGTAACTCCTCTAGTTGCATTTTCTCAGATTTTATAACTGAATATTTCCCTGGTAAAGCTTGATGAGAAATTCGTCTGAAATCTGTGGTAGGCAACTAACATTGCCCTAACTAATTGGCTTACTCACTGTAAGAAAAATAATAATTTATTTCTTCCATAAATGAACCTCAGAACATACTCTTCCATGAGTTCACAAATGTCCTTGTTTTATGGAACTATGGCAGCAAATTTGTAGTATTAACTACAGCTGTAGGAAGTGATGTCCTGCATAACCGTCGTATCTTGCATAATCTTGTAAACCATACTCCATCAGGACAGGCTTGAAATGTGAAAATCACAGACTATTTGCCATTGCTTAAAACCCCACTTTTTAAGTGTTGTGCTTTTTAAGCTTTTTGCCTAGTTCTCGTTTATATTCTGATGACTCTGCTCAACTTAGTGTCCACACAGTTACCAACCATTTATTTTGTGATTTAATAAGAAATTCATACACAAGTTTAAAATAACCTGTTGTCTAGGAAAATTGATAATTATTTAACTTCAGGCTTTCCAAATATTACTTTAATTCTAGTTAGAGTTATTCAGAAGCTGTGAAGTAAAGAAAGAAAACCTGCATAATTAAAGACTGGCTTTTTAGTACCTTAATGGTGTAACAAGCAGAATAAATGTAGTAAGGTAGTCTCAATAGGGAGCTAAGCAGGAGCAGCTAAGTGTTGTTTTCTAGTAATAGAATGATCTAATATTCCATTCTTTTCTCCTAGTTGTTTTCATGAGCTTGCAGGGATAAAATACATTTTATTTTCCAGCAATATTAAAAACTTGCTGACTTGCCTAATCTCATTCAAGATTACAGTGTTATTATTACCTAACAGCAATAATAATACACATACAGTGTATTTGTTTCTGTATCAAGGGGCAGTGATATGGAGTGTCAGACTTTACAGTGTAAATGTGAAACTTCTTCCACATATATTTTAAAAGAGTGGTAAATGAGACATACATTTAAGAAAAGGGCAGGAAACAGAGGATTGCTATTGATAAAAAATTGGTTTATTGATATAAACCAAGCAATGTGGGTATGACTGTGCTGTTTCTATGTGGGCTACTTTTTTTCAGCTGCTGCTCTCCATTTCCGGTTGCAGTTCTTGCTCTCATGGCTTTGCAGAGGTTTGTGTAAAAGGGCAGGATCAGTGCAAAGGAGACCCAACATTCCTGTTTCTGATCAGGAGAGGACATCCTTTGCAGCAGGTGCAGGGGAGTTCAGGGAACTATCTCCTGAAGACCTACAAGGACTGCAACTTTTGGTGTAGCTGCTGTGCTAAGATAGGTCTTAGGAGGTCATGGGAGGTGATTGCAGCAAGCCGCAGATGAGTCTGTGATCTGCAGCACTGCTGAGAATCCAGGGGACACTGTGCCACTTGCTTGACAGTTGTGGCATTGGTGGCTTTAAACACCCAAATTGTTCCTTGCCATCTTTGTTTGACAAATGGCAAGTGCTGTTTTTCCTGTCTTTGCTACATTTTCTGGGATGTGGGAGTGTGTCTACAGTGGTGAGCCATACCCATGTAGTTGCATTCATAAAGGATTTGCAGTTAGGTACTATTTGGGCACTTGAAATTCAGAACCCTTTGTACTTCTCTTAGCAGCCCTTCCCTGTAACATTTCAGAGTGTGTTCTGGGAGAAGATCTATCCACTGCCATGTGCAGAAGTGCTCCTAACCCATCAGTGTGGTAAACTAAAACACTGCTGGCATGGCATCCTCCATGTGGCAGCTCACAGATTCTCCCCTAGAAGGGAGGCACAGAGCCAACCAAAGATTTGTGCCAGTTGCTGATGACCTTAAGACTCGTATTTTGAGAAAGGCAAATTAGTGAAACGGAAAGAACAGCAGTAGCTTTTTGTCTTGAGCAGGTGATGAATGCCTCTGGTGAGACAGTTCAGGCTGCAGGCAGAAATGCTGGGTCATGACAGCTGCTGCAGGTATCAGTGTGTGTACTGACTTATTCAAAATAAGATGGAAACACTGAGCGGTGGAGCTGCACAGAGCAGCAGAATGACAGTCAAATGTGAAGAACATGACTGATGGATGTGCTAAGATATACAGGTCAGTGAGAAAAATGAGGCCTGTACAGATACAGGTAGATATCTCTTTCTGAAACTTGGCAATAATAGATATACACACTCCCTCTTTCCTGTTTTTTTGCTTTACTTCAATGTTTCTGGTATTCATTATTCTATAGAAAAAATGTAGAATAACATACTTTTGCTGCATTCAAAACTATTGAGAAGGTCTGAAATACTGCAGAAATAAAAGCTGGACCTAGACTAACAGAGCTGGCTATTTTATGAACTCCAGCAATATTTTCTGTCTCTTGCCAGGATTTGACATGACATGTAAAGACATCAGCTCAGTCTAGCCAGGGGCCTCATGGCAACTGCATCTCCCTAGCTCTGATTATTAGTTCCTCCTCTAAATTTTGGAAAATAACAACAGATGGATTACTTGTTTAGAACAAACAAGGCAGTCAGAGGGAGAGCAGAGCCAACTGTGCTGATATCCCAGACTTTCTCTAATGATCCATTAGTCCAGCTACTGATATGACTGTGCTGTCAAGTAGGAATGACAAAACACAGTCCAACATGAATGGTGAAATTTTCCTACCCTATGTTCTGGGAAACATTTGCCAAGATTTCCCCCAACAGTTTTTCTTTAAGCAAAATATAATTAAGAAAATGAAATTGTTGAGTGCAAAATGAGAATTTTCGGCATATCCCCTTAGGAGGAAACAAGATAATTCAAAATGTGATAGCAAAATTAGATTTGAATTAATTTCTAAAAGGTGTCAGAAAGGATTAAATGGCTAATTTCCTTTTTCAAAAGCAGCAGGTACATTTATGTACTTTAAAACATTCCATACACTATCAGTATATTTCTTTCTCTCCATAAATATGAAAATCTGGGATGTAGCTGATTGTTAGCTTAACTTCCATTTAATGACAGTAATATTAGTGTAAATTAGAAACTTTTGGGCAGTATGTTTTTCATTAAAAGATGTTGTTTTTGTTGAACTCTGACAGTATAAGCATGCCCATTTCAGTGAATTCTTGTTTAGAAAAAAGACAAGCAAAATACATAATAATTTATTTGCCTAATGTTTTTACATTTACAGAATAGGATACTTTGACTTTAAAAGCTTTAAAACAGCTCTTTTCTGTTTTGAGAAGTTGTGTTTACTTTACTCAAAACCCTGACATGAGTTTAAATGTGGTAATGCCATGTTAATTGGTTTAAAATAAAATCATAGTCTGTTAGGAAAAAAAATTCATTTGGAATATTGCTTCTCAAGGGTGTTTAATTTTTCTGTTTATTCTCTGAACAGTAAAAAGCTTTCCAATTAGTTTTATTCTCTGCAAAACAACAAAAAAAATCCTTTTTTTCAGTCAATATGAGTCTATTTCTTTTTGAAAAATTTACTCATACTTGTGATTTTTTCTTGGGACACGTTGCCAGAAAGTGATGAATGCATTAGTTTTCCTGGCTCAGTATTTAAAATCTGGAGTCTTTTTTGTGTTCTTGCAATTATATCTAGAAAAATCAGTAATTTTTAGAAGTTTGTAATTTTACCATTTCTGTTTTCCTGTGAGTACTTTGTTTTATTGCAGAAGAACATAGGTGTGGTGAAAGATAGAAATTAAAGCAAAATTCAGCCAGAAGTTTAAGAGCGTTCCTTCCTTTTCCCCTCTCATCCTCATGCTTCAGGTCTCCCAGCATGTGATCCAGATGGTTCTCTTCAGAATCAAGCTTGAGCTCAAGGTCCAAGTTAACCAGGCAAATTAGTTATAACAAGAGGGGGAAAAATTAGTAATTGGGTTTATATGGAAAAAGGAAAGATTCAGTGTCAGGAGCAAACAAAGCAGTAAGTATTTACATTACATCATAGAGGAAATACCTACAGGAGTATGAAAACATACCAACTGAGTTGCCATAAACACAATGAAGTGTTATGTTGATGGAAATATTTTTATTTATGGAAATAAACAAATAAAAGTCCTTCAGAGTGTAGCATGGTTATTTTCCCCAGCAACTGAATTTTTAATACGTTTTTTCAGCTGCAGTTGGTATTAAAATTTTATAAAGTTCTATGACAATGAGCAAATTTAAGCATTTATATAGCTTTAATTTCCTGAAAGCAAGGTATTTTCATTAAAATTAGTGAAAGTCTAAGACCAATATATTCATAAATGATGACTGCAAAAAACACAAATGTAAGTTGCAGTGAAGGTTGGTGTTTGCATCCCATCTTTTTATGCCATAATTTAGTATGATTTTGAATGAGAATATAATGCATTCAGCTTTGGAAATGACTGAGGGAAGAATTATTGCTTTATTCTTCCACTTCCCAGGGTTGGTGAAAAATCAGGTGTATCAGCTGTAGTGAAAAGCAGGGAAAGGACAAACAAAATGGAATTAGGATGTCAGATGTGTGAAAATGGCCATACTGCTGTGAGTAGTTTAATAAACTGATGCATATAAGGGCATGAATATAGAAGTTCTCCTGAAACCATGTGTAGATTTCTTCAGGAGAGTTACCAACACAAACACAGATTATAAACTCAGTGACATAATCCTATGACAGTGATGTCCCAACAGCTTGGTTCAGATCCAGTGCAAAGCAGTAGCACTAGATGTAGGCTGGGTCCTGTATAGCCACACCTTTTTATTCACTCATCAGTGCTCTGAAAAAGAAGTGCAAAAGCAGGTGAAGCAATGAAACAAGCTGAATCGTGCTGTTTGTGACTGCATCTGCTGAAGTAAACTCATGAACACAGAGTTGCAAGGGAGCAAGTCAAAGAAACAGACTTCAGGGAGGCTTTGGGAATCACCACCTTAGAAATGGCCGGACTGATTTTAGACAGCTGACCCCAGCCATGCCACACAGAGCCCCTCCACTATGCTTCCTAGCACTTCTATAGTAAGAAAGGAGTGTAGAAGTCTGAATAAAGCCTCTGAATCCCCCTGGTTCTGTCTCATTCAAAGGCATCTGTATTTGCAAAGCAATGTGCCTAAATTAAGCTCCACTCCCCTGAGCTGCTTCACTCCCAGGGCAGTGAGCTGCTTAACAAATGATGCCATCCCTCCTCAGCCTGTCAGGAGCATTGGAAGATTTCACAGCTTTGTTCTCAAGAAGTAGATGGTGAGAACACTTCCTTCACTACTGCAGGTAAACACACTCATTTCCTCTGAGTCATTCTGCCCTGCACAGCTTAAGAGGGCACATCATTACCCCTGTTCAAACAGAGCCGAGGAGATACATTAGCAAGGGCAGGAATAGTTTAATCCAGCTTGCCTGGGTCTGGGTGAGGATGTCTGGCCATGACAGGGAATCAGAAGCAGTAAGAAAAATGAGAGCCTGAACTAATGGGTTGATGCAGTTAAGGTAGTTTGGCTGTTCTGACAGAAAGCACTCCTTGCTTATTCAGCTCATTTGATCTTCATATTTATTATTCTGGGGAATTTAATGCCCTAGATTCACAGAGATGATATTAAGTAATCTTTTCATAAAATCACAGTTTTGTGAATGATATTGAGTATAATGAGAGGTCACATTTTAACCTTTCCTTTACAATAAAACAAGACATTAGCATTTTTATGTGCAGGTCTATGCATGTTATGCGTTTTGTATAATGATTGTCAAGGGTGAGTTTTTCACGGCCATTTAGGAGGCAATTATTTTGATGAATGAGTAGCTCTTGCCCTTGATAGCTGCTAAATGTGTCAGGTTTCTTTTAGATGTGAGAAACAGAATCAATGATGTTTTGCTGATGAACGGGGATTTTTCTTCTACTATACTAGGCACAGTCACTGAATACTGGAGTTGATATCAGAATTATTTTTCTCTGACATTCTTCCTAACCTTTGCTTTTCACTTAATTATAGGTACATGACACTACTATTTCTGGGTGGTCCAAAAAATTCATGACTACTGGTGTGAAGACTCATGCCAAAAGTACCCCTGCAGCAATTTTTATAAATGTTTTCATTTCCCTAGTGTTAGTTTTTTTCAAGTATATATGAATGACTTTAAAAGTCTCAGAGGAGAAACAATGCCAGATAATAAGCTTATTTTAGATTTCTTTAAAAAAATAACTCATCAAATCACATAACAGCAGTTGTCCTTCAGATATTTAACATAATTGCATAAATCAAATCAGCATCAAGTATCTTTTTCTGAAGTTGTCAAAATATTTTCAGACAATCATTTCAGTATGTGCTGTTTGTTAGATGTTTACATGCTAGAAAAAAAAAAAGAAATATGCTTTCAGGATTTCCATATCCAGTTTTAAGTCCTGCTTACTTGCGCATACCCATTACCATTTATTCTGTGAATGATTTTAAAAGGAATTGAGAAAGATGTTTTTCCAATAATACCTAATTACTTTTTAAAATACAAAGAACTAACTCTCTTTTTTTTTTTCTGCTAGCTCCTCTAACATAGGGGGGTGATTTTCAGTGTAATGGCAGACCTCTAGACTGGAAGTTTCTTGAAAGTGTAAATGTGTCTGCATGACTAAAAAATATTACACATGCAAAACCTTAGCCCAGGTCATAACTAATGAATTTACCAAAGCATTTACTTATTTTTGCTCTTCCTTTCACAGGATGTTCAGGTATTTTGGATTCCCTATGCTCATGCCATGAGACATAGCAAAAATACCTTCTGTATCTCATTACTAGTTTTCATTAAGCCTGTTGAATTACCTGTCGACTTCTTAAATATTAATGAGGATTTGGAGAAATTGGCCAGAACAATAATTAGATGGAAATTGGAGGCCTTATCAATTAATACCTCTGCTATAAACAGTTTTGGGCTTTTAATTTAGAATATTCTGAGTCTCTCACATGCAGTCTTTCAATGAGAGGGCCATTGCCTTTGCAGAGAACAAAAAGAGGGTTAGGAAAGTGCAATTGTACACACAAGTCAATAAACATGATGTTGATGTAGTGTACAAAATGAAATTTTGTCTTTGACAGTTGAATGTAGTATTCCTCTAAATCTTCCAAGTTTTAAGATGTTACAAGTAGGCACAATGTAAGAGACTTTCTTCAAAATGTTGTTTCCTTCCTTTGAAATGCCACTAAGGTGATACAGCATATTTCGTAGCTAAGGCACTCTATAGCTGATCATTGGTTGAATGATATTACATTTTTGGTACAAAGTTTGCATATATCAAATGGAATTATTTATCAAAAAGTCAAACTTTGAGAATTTTTTGTAACGGCCCTCTTTTTCAGTCTAATAAAGCATTGATGTTAATCACATTCAAATGCTGTGTTCAGCTTGAAATATGCCAGTGACCTGGAGAATGTCTCTACCTGGGAAAAAAAAAGAGAAAACAAAGGAGATAAATCTTGTCCATGTATCATGTTCTTAACTGAATCTGGACATTTTCTCAGCTTTGGATGTCACAGTCATTCTCTTCTCCTCTGTTAACAGACCTATCAAGTCTTGTGCAGTCTGTGTGAAATACATGAGACCTTCTACTCCCTTCCACTACTTCTCACGTGGTTTCCCTGCTGCTCCAGAGTTTCTCTGTGCAGAGGTGCCAGTGCCAGGTACAGTTGGCTGGCAGCTGGCTCCTTGCACCCCGTCCCTGGAGAGCCCCCCCAGAAGGCTCCTGCCAAAGCAGCCTGTCTACCCTGTGGTAATCACAGCAATAATATCAGGATAGATATTTCAAACAGGCTGTGAAAGGTGTGCTGCCAGAGCTGTATAATTGCATATGAAAATGTGTGAAATAATTTTTCCTGAGAGTGTGAACTTTTGGGATATAGATTTCTCTTTTCTGCATCGATTTCTCTTATATAGTTATAAGGAAAGCATATAAGGAGCCCGTTTCAACTGCTGCTGGGCTTTAGATGCTGCTATGACACAAATAAAATCATATCTGTCAGCAACAAAAGTCCTGATGAAAATCTGTTAATTGTCCATGTTGTAGGAACACTCACTCTTTTCTTTCTATATGGAACTGCTCACTAGATGTCCTCACAGGATCAGAACTCATGGAGTATTTTTTATAATGTAGCTTGGAAATTGTTATATTTGCCCAATCCTGAATGCTTATGAGCTGTAAAGGGAAAGTAAAGATGCATATCTCTCTCTGAATCAACTGGAAAATTAGGACATACAGATGGAGATGGACAACTTTATACCAATTTTTACATTTCAGTTTTAAAACTGTGGCAGTTTTTTTCTGGCTTTGTACAGAATCCATACAGGATACTGAGCAAATAAAAATGCTGGCTTAATATATAAGTAAAAGTTAGTGTAATCATTTTCTGATAGGAAAATGAATAGTGGGAAATTAACAGTTCATAAAAAAGAAGTTAATCAAGAACTTGAAAGCCTTACCATTGCATGAACAGACTTCAGATAATCATGTAGAATATAAGAATGATGATACTCTCAAATTAAACTTGTTAGTTTTCTATGAAAAAGTGTTATGATCCTCAGAGTTAAGTGCAACAGATTTATATCAAATTATATTTAATTATATTGAACAATATATATAATATATATTTAATTTCTATTGAATAATATACTAAATATTGAATAAAAGTTATTAATGTCTTATGATTATTGGTTATTTGCCATCAATGTAACTAAAACTACTCCCACTATAAGACAGTCTGCCTTTTTCTTGATTTTATGGCATTAGTTATGCTTCTTATGAGACCAAAATCTGTCTTCTAAGCTACCTTGTTAACATAGATTTTTTCAATTGTAACACAAAAACTGACCATGACATTGAATAATTTATCCTTCTCTGTAACATGGGCCATAAACATTGATAAGATAAATGTAAGCAGTTGTAGATAGTTACAACTGCACTTTTGGAGCTGATGCTTTTGAGAGCAGGGAATGTACCTCAGGCAGATTTTTGTCTCTAGCACATTGCAGACAGCTAAAGAATAATTTGATCCTCTGTACAGACTTGTGCAAAGATCCTTCTTCTCTTCACAGGACCTAGGAAAGGGTTGCTAGGGAGCTGCTAGTCTGTCTCATTATTATACAAATTAACACAGTTTTTCCGTTTAATGAGCATTTCTAAAACAGGGCCCTTAATGGTGTTCTGAATGACCACTTTGTATTTGGGACCATCTATCCATTATACAGCAAGGAGTAATGCAGTAGAATTGCCTCTACCCTTTGTGCTAATTATTTAAACTGATCAAATGGTTTTTCTAGTAACTTCTAGTTATTCCCTAGAAGTGTCATTAGCAAAACCTAACACACAAACATTTTTTTAGTGGAACAGATGTTTGACATATTGGAGTAGGAAATCAATTTGTCCTTCAATAGATGTGACTGGACAAAACACAGTTTGTCTGGGCAAAAAAAAAAGGGCAGAAATTGATGAAAAACACAAATAAGCAAGTATCTTTAAAGTCAGTGAAAGAATCCAACTCAGAATACTGAAAAACTAGTACTTTACTAGGAGATAACCTGCCTGATAAACTGAGGATGTGAACTACTCTGAAGCAATTGCTTTTTAGGTATGTTCATTTTTCTTTTCCTGAAGAGTTAACTCACAGATATACCTAACATAAAAATACCTGGCAAGTTACAAGTACTTATGTAAGTCTTGTACAGAAATAGAAGTGGCAAACGGGGGCAGGTACCTCTTGGAAAATATACTCACTGAAAAACGTCAATGAAATAGCAGCATCTGGAAGGAAGCTATTCTAAAGTATAAACTAGAATTCATAATGCCTGATATTTTAATTGTGACCATGAGTAAAAGATAAAAGCAGTGCCATATCTGAGGTGTAAATACTGATGCATCCTCTCTTAGTGCAGCAGCAGCAGCAGCACCACCTGTGTTGCTTGGCAATGAGAAGGTTTAGAGATCCAGTTGAAGACTGCGGAACAGTAAGAGGAAAAGATCAAAGGTCAAGCAGAGCTGATTTATACAGAAAATTATTTTCTGAAAGGCAATTGTACATAAGATGATTATGAAGCTCCCTAGGAAATATGGATTATATTAGAAAGTATTTTAGCTTAGGAAACCTCATCTACATAGGATCTTGCTAGGGTCAGATGGAGAGGAGCTTTTGCAAAGTCCAGTCAATTTAGCCTCATGCACTCATTACTTGACTGGGGAAGCTTATCTTCATGAACCAGAGGAGACATCTATCTTCCCTAGCATTTGTGATATCCCTCTGTGTGATGACATCTAGCCTGGTGCATATAAACATAAATTATTTGTCTAAATTGATGGAAGAGAACATAAACAGTAAAATGACAAAATCAACCAATCAAACAAAAGGAAAAGTAAACGAACAGCAAAAAACCCTCAAACAACTCAACACAAACCCAGAAAAACCAAAGAGCAACCCTCAAAAGAAATTTGGGCAAGCTATTAGTGAATAGTGTTATATTTATAGTGATATTGGTAATGTCCTGTACACAGGCAAGCAGTCAGCAGAGAGAAACAGGTACAATAAATGTAATTATAGCACAT
Organism: Agelaius tricolor; assembly: GCF_023055355.1. Classification (NCBI taxonomy): domain Eukaryota; kingdom Metazoa; phylum Chordata; class Aves; order Passeriformes; family Icteridae; genus Agelaius; species Agelaius tricolor. The sequence continues at coordinate 24,372,855 of NW_027269265.1, read as the reverse complement.
AACATTGAAAGAGGAGAAAGAGGTGCATAAGAGTCTGTTAGTAGGGTAGAAGTCTTACCTTTTACATATATTTTTTGTTTCCAAAATGACCAGACATTAAAGAAATAAAAGTTATTCAACTGTAGCATGACATTATTTTGCATCTTCTGTCCAGATGCTTCTGCTGAAAAGTCCCTTTCATTTTGTGACCTTCACTGTAGCCTGCAAGGTTGTTTAAAATTCTGACAGTATTTGTGTTTTGACAACAGGTGTCAGCAGTAAGTTGAAATGACAGATGAAAATCTGAAATAGGTCTATAGTTTAGAATCGGTATGAAGAATTAATCTGATGTTTATTTACAAAACTGTTACTGTGCTTATATTTTTCTTCAATTGGCTGTGAAGGTTCCCCATCTCACCAGCTGTAAAGCTTGTACAGTCTTTGATGACTATGATTGGACACAGCTAAGGCAACAACCTAGGCAAGATCACAAAGTGATCAAAGACAGTGGTGATGTGAATAAAAGAGATTTTTGTGTCCTTTTCCATTGGGCATGCGCGAGAATTGGAGTGTGGAGGGAGGGAATCGCTATCCAGCCTTGACCTACTCATCACCTTTAAAAATTTTATTTCCAAATAAGGCTAGATGTAAGTTGGTAATCTAAAAAATATACTATCTCTTGGTGTATTTTCAGTTTGAAATATGCTTAGCAGAAGATACAATATTGCAAATAATTTAAACTACCACTCTAATGGCCACATTAATGCTGTGTAAAATGGAATGATCTTTCCTCGGGAACTCAGAGTGAAGCTTTACCATAATGCTGATGTTTTGGTACAGTATCTAATTTGAGGTTTTCATCATATTTTTCTTAAGTTATCATCATTAATCTATCAGTTTCTCAGCTGACACAACAGCTCTTTTAGTATACTTTGTTCAGGGGAAAAGCTGACAGTTTGACACTTGAAAAAAAGTTCATTTTCAAATGGAGGTTCTCAAACATTAGATTTTTAATGTGTGGCTATTAGACATGCAGAAGTATTAACTGGTGAAACCATGAGATTTAATGCACAAAGATGCGTACCCAAATTTGAAAATGCTGATCAATTTAGGTTGTCCAAAGCTATTCAAGATGTCTGTAGTCAAGATGAAAAGTGAGCTTGACTATCTCACCTCCCATTCCTTCAGCTTATTTAGTACAGCTGCCCCTTCCTGCCCTGACATTTTCTAAGCAGTTATTTCCAGCTGATTTGAAATTCTCATTGTTGCACCATCCTGTATTTTGCTAATTAGCCTCTATTTTTTGTCTGTAATGGTCTTTCACAGACAGTCTGAATGAGTCTGTCACATCCCTGCAGTCCTGATCCATGGGGTACATTCTGGGCCACTGGCTGGGAATGGGCTTCGCTGCTCTGCACATCTCATCACAGCTGAAGGAGCGCTGGGGAGCTGCAGAGGAGCAAAAGGGTAGCTGGGCTGGTGTTTTAAGACTTGGCATTTTTTTATTCTCCTGTATATGAAGTAAATTCCGATTCTGTGGATTAAATTCATGGGCAGTTTATCACATTTCTAAATTGTTAATAAAGATAGCAATTTCAGCTCAATGCTGAATCATCCAGCTTCATCTAAGTGGGTAAACCAGATCAGACTTTCAAATGGGAAATGTCTGGAATAAGGTATTATAGAACTGTGAAGGTCAGTAAGGCCTCCTAAATACTTGTAAATAAAGATTCATATGTCTGTGATTTTGTAGATGGTTTTAAAGGATGACTTTGATTCTAGTACTTCTTGTTTTATTTCATTAATAATTTTGCAAAATGTCACTAATGTTACATTTAGTAACATTAGTGACATTTTGCAAAATTATTTTGCAAATAATATTTTGCAAATAATATTATTATTTTTGCAAATAGTATTATTTTTTTGCAAATAATATTTGCAAAAATATTTTGCAAATAATATTTTGCAAATAATATTTTGCAAAAACATTATGTTTTTTGGTCTCTGAGAAGGTTATTTTTGGAAAGATGACTAGAGTTGTGGGAAGAATAACTATTTTGGCACAACAGCCACAATAAAAAAACCCCAAAAATACACTTGGCTTGGTCTGAGATGAATTTAATTTTAGAACAATCCAAGCAAATTCTTTTGTTACTGGCTTCTTCATTTGGAGGATAACATCAACACTTCAAGACATATATCTTTAGAAAAAAACATGTTTTAAGTGCACCAGCAAAACACTGCATTTTAAAATAATTTAACATCTCTTGTTTCATTATGTCAATCCAGAATATAAATCCTGTCTTCCCCCTTTGATGTGCTGCTTACACTAAGGAAAAAAAAGATAGAAACATTGAAATAACACCAAACATTTTCCCCACTGGAAGAAGGAATAAATTAAACAGTGACCTGGTGGTAGAAGCACTTCTGGCAGGTCTTTCATATGCTGAAAAATCAGGTCAGCTTCACAGGTTTCTGTCACTTTACCATGACACCCAAAAGAAACAAGTGTACAACTGGTGGTGAAAAGCTGCAGATGTCACACACCCACAACATTTATGCTGTGGCCTTCCTCTCCTCTCCTCACCCCACCTCTCCTCTCCCTCCCTTCTCTTCCCACCCTACTTTTGGTTTCATGTGTGCTGCTGACTGAAAACAAATTTCTGAATGATTTCAGGAATGAGTGTTTATATGGGGTGTGCATGGAGGAGTGGTGAGGAAAGGCAGGGCTGAACTGCTGTGAGCATGCAGGGAAGATCCAGGATGGCAATAGCTGCTTCTTGCTCTAATTATACATTTTATGAAATCAAGAGCAATCTATTTGTTGACTTAGAGATGGAACTGACTCATATTTTGATGGACTAAAGTTTTCTGTCAGTAGGGTTTCTTTGACAGGCTCAGTGTATGTTTGTTTGGAGATCAAACACTGAGGCCACAGCTTTAAAATGTAAACAAACAGGAAGCAGATGAGGAGAGGAAAACAAAAGTCTGTTATTTGGGAAGATCTGGCATGAGACAAGGACAGGACTTAATTCCTGTGACTTGTGAATAATCCATGTGCATTTTATTTATAAACAAAAGACAAATAATTTTTAATGGATAACTGTTGATTGATTCCTCAAGTTGTTCCAGACAGGCCCCAAAGACATTAGAGTCTGTAGCTGGCAAAATGATAAACAATGATTGTCTGAAATTCTATTTAGAAATTAGCCTTGTGCTGTACTTTATCTAGCTGTACTTGTTGACTGTCTGGGCAATGTACTTCACATCTTCTGTAGCCCAATGAATCACAGTATGTTATTAAAAAATCAGTGCTGCCTCTACCATCTCTCATCTCCTAATTGTATGATGCTGCTGAGAGGCTTGAGTAGACTCTCTGTTGCTGCTACACTGCATCCATCACTGGTTTTGATGTATTTTTGTATAGAAGATAAGGAAATAGAGATGTGACCCCTGTGTGTTTCACACAGAGCTCAGGCAGGGGAGATGAAGAGAGAAACATGATGCTGAAGGCACTGTTCTAGCTATTTCAGTGTAGACTTTTCTTTTGGTATTGAGATGAAAAAGAGGGAAATTTCTCAGCAGATAAGGTATGTGAAGTACACAAAGGAAAATTCCAGGCATAGGGATGAGCCAAATGTAAGAGAAACATTGGGAAATGCATCTATGTACATATATATGTAAAAAAAATGCACATATATATACATGTAAAATAAATATATAAATCAACTAGATGTGTGTGTGTTTATGCATATATATATCTATATTTATAACATACTTGCAATAAGGAATAATGATAAAGATCACATCACATTAAAAAAAAATCTTATTATCTCAAATATTTTCCTAGTTTTGAAAATTTGAAAATTTTTCAGAGGGAGGAAACTGTGTAGGTCAGGATATTAGGATTAGATGCTGACACAGAAATCTTTTAATCTGTGGGATCAGGGAACTCAGCTGTGAGCACAAAAGAGCAAAGTATTTTCACACAAGTAATTCTAACCCTCTCAGGAGAGCTTTAATCCTGTGACTAAGTCCTAGTGAAGTCTGTGAGATCTGTCTGATAATGATGATAAAGTTTCTGATTCTATTATAAGCAGAATAAATAAAATGAAATTCAGCATTGAGCTGTGGAGAGGTTTCCTTGTTTAAATATGTTTGAAGAAGTATGAGAAACATTAGTGAATATTGCTCATTAAATCCACGATTAACAAAAACAAAGTTATTCAATACTATTTCTCGAAGATTTAATACATGCTGTGAAAAAATTTCCAATGCTTGTTCTGGTTTTGTGTTAATACATGCTGTGAAAAAATTTCCAATGCTTGTTCTGCTTTTGTGTTCATAATAATAAAATTGGCCAGTGATAAATAGTAAAATAGTAAATAAAAATAGATAAATAGTAAAATGATGTAAACATCAGCATTGACATAGCCACATGAAGAGGGGAATCAGTGACGTGAAAATAGAAAGATATTATGTGTGTATATGAGTTTTCTGTTCAGTAGTACAAATGGAGAGGTTCAGGAGGTGAATAGTTTGGTCTGAAGAATTCCACCAACAAGAGCATCTGCTGGTGCTGAAAATTGATCTTTTGCCATAACTCTGTAGGTAAGATTTCAGGAGAGGGATAAAGTAGCTTACATGTGGCTTCCAAATCTAACTGAAAGTTCCCCTCTATTAAAAATTCCTGACTAGATCAGTATAAACATATATGAGTATATCTGGAAGCACCTTTTCAAGCTCTGAGAAGAGACATCTCCTGATGTCTAGGGGAAAAAAATTGCTGGAATGACAATTTTGTCTTGAGGTACTCAGCGGGAATTCTTGCTCTTTTTTTATTTACCTTTTTTGTGTACTTTTTGTGTCCTTCATTTGAAAATAGAAAAATTGAAAGTGACACACCAGTCAACGAAAAAAAAAATCTATGCAAGAATTTACTTCATACCTCTCATCCAGAATCATTTTACATGTGTTCAACCTTAAAAGGTCAACCTAAGTAAGAGTTGTGTTTTAAATGCATATTATATGCATTAAAATGTATATAATGCATATTAATATGCATAATTTATATTTATTCTATCATTATTTTTTCTGTGAAAGTTTTTAAAACTGTTCTTTGAAGTAAGACAGACACATAGAGAGAGAAACATGGTGCATCTCCATGATGAGCACATGCACATATTGTTTCCACAATGTTGTCCCTGCCCACTCCTTGGTTAATGTCATCTATGAGGCAGACAGGTTAAGAAAATCCTTTTGTACTGTAAATGGCCTCAATCTGAATATTCCACTCCCAAAAATTAGCCTTTCACTTCATTTTGGTGATGATGACAGCTCACTGATCCTTTGGGGGCTTACTCCAGACCAGACTCTGCCTGGAATATACAGGTAAAGCACACAAAATAAATTCAGAACCCCTTTTGCTGACTTTTGTTGATTTTCACTGTTTTAAGAATGAATCACAGGAAAGAGTCACCCAAATGTTATCCTGTAAACTGATGCTTTTGATGCAATCAGGTGTTACAACCTTCCTTCTCTGAATGAGGTTTAGAAGGGAAATTTACTTTAGAAAGAGAAATAGATGGCCAGCATATTTCTGACACTAAAAATTCCACTAGCATATTGCTGTATTATCTGCAATAAAACACAAAATATGCAATATTCTGCACATTACAATGATTATTATACTGATGCCAACTACCTTATTATCCTGTAATTTTCCTTAAATAATTTGATTTTACAGTTGGTTGGTTTGCCTCAGCAAATTAAGTAATCTGCTAAAAATGAAGATAGGTAATAAATTCTTCTTCACACATGAATCAAAAAATTAATTGATGTTCTGAAGTAAATTGCAACTAGAGTGCTTTTTGTAAAGCTGTCCTCTGAGTTTGGTGAATTTGGGAAAGCCACATAAAGGCAGATTAAAGCACATTAAAATGTAGGTGACAATGCAGCACAGGCTGCTTTCTGGACTCCTGTGTAGATTGTACTTATGTAGAAGGTCTTTATTTTAGTGGGAATTTCAAAGATTGGGAAAAGGCAAAGAAAAGGAGATCAAGGGGATGTGATTTCTTGGAAGCCTCCTGAAAGCTACATTCTTGCAGAGGATTTTCTCAGCTCTCCACCCATGCATTTTGCATTGTGACAAAAGATGTGTTGATGTCTTCAGGGTGGTAGATACTTATTTTCTGATTTTTAATAACCAGTTTGCTTTTAAATGAGGTTCAGAGCCCTCAGGACAGCCTGCCATAAACATGTGGTCACATCTTGCACTTGCAGTGTCATCATCAGAGGAAGTGCAGAATGTCATATTTCTCACTTTCTAAAACAATCATTTAATCATTTAATCACCTCTACATAGGCAAGGATCATCATCCAATTCAGAGCATTAATAGTGAGATAAGTAATTTTCATGTTCCCTTACTTGATTTATGGGATGAAGGTGAAATAGTGAGAAGCTGAATAGGGTTTCAATCTATTCTGTCCATCAGCAGTCAATATACCCCTCACAAGCACACCACCTTAATTAAATGGGGTTTTTGTTTTGCTGAGTTTTTTCTTTGGGTATTTTTTAGGCTTATTTTTTAGATGTTTGGTTTCTGTCTTGTTTTATTTTCTTTTATTTTGAGGAAGGGGAAGCAGAAGATACAAATGCAACAAAAGTCCTTTGACACTGCAGCCTTAAGGGGAATTTCTTGCCAACAGTTACAGGGGCTGCATGCCAGGCAGAAGTGGGGTCTTGCAGTATGGCTTCCTCTGTGGTTGGCAGGCAGGCAGGATGCTTGCATTTCTTTTCACATCTTGGTTACAGTTGTGACTGAAATTAATAATCCAATCCTAAAAAAATTGATTGGGGACTGAAACATGGAGGTTACTGCTCCTGGTACCTGCCAACTGCAAGTGATCAGGAAGCCCCAGAAGACAACAATGTGCCCAGGAAAATCTGAGCCCTGCAATGGAGGAAAAGCAAGCTGGGTTAGGGCAGAGGTCACAGTCTGAAGGAAGGGGTACATCTCTTGTGTGTTGCTAGTTTTTGTTTTGGGCAGCAAGAAAATGTTTATGATTCCTACTCTGAATTAATTTTAAATTGGAACATTCCTCAAATATAAGCTGGAATTACAGGACTAGTCCAAGAAGGGGAAAAAATGGATCCTGAGTTATAGAAATGTAGCAACTTATATATCTCCTCTGATAGATTTGATAGCCTTGCAGCTAATTTTCACTGTGAACTCTGATTTAGACAATAGGTTTCAAAGACTCCAAGGTCCTTTGTGTGTATCTACTCTTTGCCAAAGATGGCTTACTTGAATTCTTGGATGTGTATTTTAAAATATAATCTGTATACTTGAATTTTTGTTATTGTCTAGCAATACTTTTGTCATCAAGTAAGAAAGTCGTTTTAATACGTTAGCAAACAAAAGGAGGTGCTATGAACATTTTTGGGATTGTTTTTTTTCTGTGAAACTGCCTTCTGTATCATATTATTTGGCTTGTTTCTCTATCTCTTCAGGAAAAAATCCACAACCATTTAAAATTCTGTAACATAATTGTAATTGGAATTTTATTGCTCTCATTGTGGAAAAAAATAACATTTATAAATCTTATTTTTAGATATTAAAGTAAGAAAACATGGTTTGCTATTAAAGGAATAGTTAAGACTGTGTATATCATCATCAACTTAAAATTTATACCAGTTGAGAGGTTTGGGAATGCGACAGCTGAACCTCAGTTTCCTGCAGAGAAGGATTTATGAAATGCTACAGGGGGCAGGGAAGGATGCATTACAATATGGCCTTTCCCACAGAGAGGGATCTTACAGAAATCTAACCTAAAATTACCTGGCCTGTATATGCATCTAAAATGAAACACACCTCATTTACCTGCAGCAAGTGCCTGGACTCTGCTTTACCTCAGAGAAGCCACAAGAAAAACTGGAAAGAATTCTATATTCTTCATATATGACTGGCTACTTTGGAATGTACTAAATTAACCTAAGACTTTTCAGTGGAAATCCTGACCTCTGCTCTATTTTTGAGTCAGTCTGTTTCTGAAAGACCTTGTAGATAATCTATTCCTCTGTGCCTTTTTACCCAAATAGTACACATTATGTGATCACTGCTTTAGCTTTTCCTGAAGCAGCTGAGAAAACGTGGTGGTTTTTTTTGGTTTGGTTTTTTTTTTTTTTTTTTTCTTTCTCACAGGGAGAGTAGAGCTGCAAAACCATTAAAATGGCAAGATATTACTTGACTTGTAACCAATCTCTTTTACATGTAAATTATTTTAAAAGAACACCCGAAGTAAAAAAAGCTTGTAGGTAGGATGATATAACAATTCTTTCCAGGGACATGTAGAGTTTGCTCCTATGATTTCCAAGTATATGATTGCTGTGTTAAGACCTTCAAATTATTCCTGGTACTGTGTGCATTTTAGGAGACTCCTTACTGTGGTTTCAGCTTGACATTTACCCTTGGACTTAGGTCACTTATGTCTGCTCTCTCAGTGCAGTTGTTCTCATAGGGGAGACCCAGCTGCTGGTACCCAGGTGAAATCCTTCATGATTTGAGTCTTGTTGCCCTCCTTGTGTCTGGGTGCTGCTGTCAGTTGAACACAGGTGATTGGCAGAGGGAAAGGGGCCACTCAATCCCACCCTGTGCTCTAGATTGGCTCTGCCTCAACCCAGAGCAGAAGTGACCCAGCCTGCAGAACAAAGGAAAGGAGCCTTGAGGATTTCTGTCAGGGCAAGGATCTGTCATTACAAGTAACAAATTGAACAGATGATGACTACTGCCTCCAGTGCTCATCCCATCATGTGGGACTTGCATTTGACATATTGGGCTTGAATGTGCTGTTTTCAGCCACCTGTAAGCAAGACAAGGTAGTTACTCTTCAGATATGAGTTCAGTATTTCATTGTGCAACACTAAAAATAATCACAGCTTTGAAGACAGAAAGTAACCTGGCTAAGCAAGGTTACATTTTTTAGGGCAGAGGGAGGGACATGGCTGTAGGAAACTTGAGGAAGCCATATTTTACTCACTTTCATAACATTGTCACGGCAAACAAAACAAATTTTGCATTACCATCTGGTGTCAACTACTTTACAAATTTGAGATTGAGTTAGAGAGGAAAAAAGAGGACACTAGCAAATTCAAAGTGTTTCAGAGAAGGATTTCTTCTTGAAACACAGAAGCAGATGGATGCCCCAAAAGAATATTATGATTTTCTTTCAGCACTTTGCATAACGTGCCTGAAAGCACAAATAAATATCCATGAATTTATACATGCCTGCAGATGTACAGAGGAACCATGCCTGTTGGAGAGCAAGAAATAAACCCTTTATGTTATTGTAGCAGTAGTGCCTAGGAATAGCCCAGGAGACTTTTACAGGAAGGGTGTTGAGACACTCTCATCAAGGTTTATGGGTGGGTACAGTTCACAGTTGGTGGATATTCTGATTAAGGGCACTCTTGGGGACAAATAAGTCAGAGAAAGACAGAAAATTAAAAAACAGAAAAGGGAGAATTCTCCTCAATGTCTCTCTGAGAATAGCAGGGACAGCATCCCAGACAAGTATCCTCCTCTGAGGACTCTGAATTGCGGTAAACTGTGGTGATGATGATTCTGGTGAGTTTTTGACATCTTTCCCCAAATGCTATGTATATTTATTATTAGGATCCACACAGACTCCTTCTGGGCTCTTTTCAATTAGAATGTTCTTAGTGTTAACTGAAGTATGCTGGTAAGGTGTCAGTGTTGCACATTGATTAGTAGTTATGCTTCTGTACACATAAAAAATGGAATAATAAATTTTGAGGATTAAGATGGCTCTTAACTGCCTCCTTGTGCCCTGTGCTTTGTATTTTTCTTATATAGATATAGATATATAGATATACATATATTATATATATGTATAAAATAAAAAAGGGAATGAAAGGGGGAAGCTAGGAGAGGAAGGAATCACATGCCAGTGATGCCCATGGTATTGAAAATAGAACCTGTCATGGCACCACCATCAAGCTTTGAAAGTGCAAGTCTGTCAGAATTACAATAAGACTCTAATAGAATGGGAAGAATAAGGGGAAGATTTTGACACAGAGGCCTTGGAAATGCTGCCTCAATGGCTTAGGTATAAGATTACAGAGTTGTAAATAGTAATTTCTTACCATTACTATGACTAATGCACCACAGTACCAAAGACACTGGAACAAGACAGATTTTCAGCTCCTTCAGCATGTCTCACCACGGGGACAAACCTCTGTGTTTTCAGGCTCAGGAAGATGAAGAGAACATTCCTGTTCATGCTACCTAACTCTGGGGTTATTTTTGCCCCACTTCTGAGGACTGGGAATGTCTAGAAAGGTCTAGATCTAGGCAAATCTAGAAACCACAAAAACGCACAGAACAAACTGGGGTCTGGAATTGCTCTTGTATGAGTAAGTCCTCTCAGGTCCAGTGTGTTGGGCTCAGAGCTGGTTAGCCAGGTGGACTCAGAGGTACATTTTCTTGGTTCACTCAGTGCAGAGAGACCTGTAAGTTTCTCTGCTGAGTTTCCCATCTCTTTCCTAAAGCCCATGGTGCTTCTCATCTCTGATTTGGCTCACTGGAATAGGGAAGACTTCAGATTACTTGGGGATTTTTCATGGTGACTGCATTAGAGCTAGAAAGCAATCACCCAGATTGAAATATAAATTTATTGGATAAATCTCAGAATACAGGACAGCGTTATTTTAATTTGGAAGTGTGAGGTGACTCTAGTCAGTGTGCTTCAGAAAAGCACACCAAAATATTTAATTTAACAAAGAGTATTTGTGAGAAGAAAATATAAACAATCATACTGGGTTTTACATAAATAGAAATTAAATGTATTAAGGTATTTAACATTTCATATTTTATGTTAATGCATAAGAGGCTTGTTCCTAAACTCAGTGTTTCCAGCCATAAATGGAACATTAGGAAGACATTTCACAGAACAATTCTAAGCATGTAGTGAAGATAAGTTTATAACCCCAATACAAAATAATGTAAGTATTACACCTCCTGGTAAATCTTACTGAATTTAAACTGGATTTAATTTAGGTAGATTCACTGTAATAGAAGATTTCAAGACTATGTGGTGTATTAGTATCCATCTGTTTAAAGAGAATTTAATTGTCATAAACCAAAAATACAGTCCTGAAAATTACATAAAGCTACTGTAAATTAATCAGAATTTGTTTTAAAGTGAAAAGAAATTGGAAATTATTCTAAGAACTGTTCTTCCATGGACACAATAGAGCCAAGCCTAATTAAAGGCCAGAGAAAGAGAGAAATTAGCACTACACCTGAGTAGCTACAAAACTGAGGTGACAGGAAAAGGCTGTCATGCTTTATCAAAGCATGTATCTCTATTTAAATTTGTTTAAAAGAGTCACTCTATTTCCCTCTTGACCTAAAGTATCATCTTTAAATAACCAATGAGATGCACAGAACATCAAGAATGCATACCTGGTCAGGAGTTGCTGGGAGATACAATGATTAGAAACTGTCCATTAAAAAAGCCCAAACGAACAACGCTTCTAATTCCCTCAGGCATGGCAAGTTTGCTTTAAAAACTGGACTCAAAAGTCAGTAAATTAAGAAATCAGATAAAATACCAGAATATTAGTGTCATAAAGAGGCTAGTCAGGTTTTTCATAGGGAATATTTCTTTCATAAAACACAAATGTATAGGAGGTGTCAAAAAGGCTTTAAGGCATGCCAGTCTGACTTTGCTTCTGCACAGTTCTCCTTGAAGAAATTTAATTTTACATGAGATATTAAGACTCAAATCAGAGTTCTTTTTTGCTAATTTATAATGCTTTATCTGCCTGACCACCTGCGGGAAAACTTTACACTATTTTTGACATATCATTAGCACAGACCTCAGGTTCCTAGCTACTAACTGTGTCTATTTTATCTCTGCTGTCAAACTTGTTCACAGTGTGAGCAGTGTCTTTTGGATCTTCAAGGATAGCTGGGAAGTGTTTTATTGCCCCTGCAGAGCTCAGTATTGGCTCTTGTGTTGCTCAGGGTTTATATGCTGGCTGTAATATACTAACAAGTCATCTAAATTTTGTGAACACAAGTTCACTTCCCTGTGCATGTTCTCCATTTTCTATTAATACAATCTGCTCCGAGGAAATTATAAAGAGGCAGAAAAGGAAACAGTGAAGCAACTCTTTCCAACTCTTTAGATTTTCTCTTCTTTCTCTAGAACAGATTTTCTTCACATATCAGAAGCCAAGTTTCTCAGGAACAGGTGTAAACTTATTACTCTACATATATCTATGCTGAGAAGTATAAAAAGTAGAACAGATACATTAGCTACAAGTTGTGTCCAAGCAGAAGTTTTGTTCATAGAACATTTCAGCTGTGGATGCTGCTTCTTTGATAAGAACTTCAAAAAAAGTGCTTCAATATTCACTTAGCTCTTCGATTTCCTTTCAGTTTTACTGGGCAGTGAAGTGGATTTGTTTCCAACAAAACCTCTAGTAGAAGCCAAGAGCCTGAAGTTGTGCAGAGCTTATGGGTTGTAAAAGGTTTTTCAGTGTATTTGTTTCCTACCTGCGTGGAACTCTGGAGTCTGAGTGCCTGTTTTTCATTGCTCTTGGTGTACTTCCATAAATGTGGCATAGGTTCATAGCAGAATACTTTTGAGACAAGTGGATGCAAAGGGTGAGTATTTCTCAGCATTTGAGATCTTATTTCTCCAATGCTGCATGATTGAGTGCATGGCATTTAGCCAGCAACCAACCCTGTGGCAAATAAATCTCTCCTTCTCAGCTTTCATCTTTTAACTTTGTAAAATATTTATTGAAAGTACTTAAATGTATTATAGGCAAACATTCCTCTTTTTTTGGAGTGGGATTGCTCTTGTCTTGTAAGGACATGGAAGGAAGAGTAAAATGAAGGATCACACTTCTTACACATTTATAGAACTGTGATATGATGAGTTTGAGAACCCTGGAGCTTGGCTTCACTGAGGATTTTATAGAGTTGTTTGAATTTCATCAAGCATAATAACTCTAAGAAATTTGAGGGTTTTTTTCTGGCTTCCTCCTGTTAAAAAGTCTCTACACTCTACAGGCTATTTTATGAATCCTTTTCTGCAGCTGTTCTTAAGATTTATCTATATTGAACAAAATTTGCTTATGTCTAGTGAGAATGCTTCATCTGAGGTATTTCTAAATTGCAGGGTTTTTTCACAACATTGTGTTGGTGGCTTACAGATGCCAAAACCAGCTAGCTTGGTTTCCATCATTCCAAATCAATGAGCCCCAGAATTTCTTGCTGTTAAGTCCAGAACACATGCTTTAAAACAAGAATGTAATATTGAGTTCTGTATGCTCCCATTAAAAAGTGCCTCTACCCTGAGCCACAAACAGTTCACACCAGGAAACAAGAAGCAGGTTGTGCAGTATAAAAGTAGTGTCTCTTGTTCTGTGTTAATCTGGGTGTGCCTGTTTGCAACAGCAATATGTGGCTTATTAGTGCATGTCAGAATTATTTGTAACTAGGGACAACTGGAAGATAGATGGATATTATGCATAGTCAATTAAACAGCTCCATACTTCAAATTGAAGTCCTTCTAGAATACACAGCAACAGCAGTGTTCTGTGACTGCCATGACCTCTTTTGGTGTCACTTTCAGGGCTCCACAACAAGGTTTCAGAAAATGTTTGTAGCTTTAGAAAAGAAAGTGAGATTTCTGAACTGCCTAGATTACTTAATACATATTTTCCAGATTCTTTGACTCACAGCTGGCAATTGCTATGGCTTTCCTTCATGCTAAAACAAATCATCAGATACAATAAAAGATTAATATATGTGGTATTTGTACAACAATGGTGACTTGAAGTCTGTCCTTGCAATTTTAATGGTTCTTGCAATTAATTCTGTTTAGAAGGATAATAAATAATGTTTGGCATTGTAATACAGGAAGACTAAATTAGAATTGTTTGCTGAAATCTGCTTCATATTGTCATATCTAGGTCTGCAGAACAGTTGGTAAGTGACAGAAAAGGTCCTGCAAGGTTCCTTATCATCATCTCTCCAAGATGATGTGTATGTCCCAGTCACTGTATCAATGAGGAGCTCTGTCCTTCAACTCACCCCTTTCCAGGGTCCCAGGAGAATACAGGGGGGCAGGAAGGGAGCAGAGGATCTGAGTTTCCTGAAATGCTTGTGGGGTTCAGCTGCCTGATATGCACATTTCAGAACTTGTCTCTTACCCTGAGCCTCCCAAGTATTAAGCACATCTTCTTAATGAATGAAATTTGGGGCTGTATTTCTCCTGAAACTATTATTGTAAAATTCTGGCTTCATTTTTGCTCATTTGTCTTTGAAAGGAGTTGGTAATTCCAAAGAAGAGGGTTTTTTCCTATTTACACCTCCTTTCCCCACTCATATTTAGAGGACCATAAGTAAATACTTATATACAGCATAAATATGTCATTACTTCCATAGCATACATGTAGGAAGATTTTTGCAAGGGATTTAGAATTTTTTGGCTACTCCCTATCCAGGCATTCTCATGAAATTACTTTCCCTTGCCTGCTGTGCTGAGGATGAGCAGGAAACCTGGAAATGTGCTAAGGCTTTGCTGACATATGGAATTCAAGTTGCTCTGAGAGTGGAGATGGAAGGAGCCATTCCTGGTCACAGAAGGGATCTGTGAGTAAGATTACTGTAGCTGCCTAATTTCATTCTCATGGGAAGCCATGAATCTCTTGCTGTAAGATACTTACTAGTACACTATATAACATATAAAAATAGTAGATTAAAGCATCTACTTCAGCCATGTGCCAAATTTTAAAGCTCTTAACTAAGGAAACAAATTTGGCAGTTCATAGACTAGGCAGACCAGTGGAAAAATTTAATGGTCCCTGGAGCAACACTATTTCTCTGCAGTGTGGGACCCTGAATTTAACATAAGTACTTTCTGATTCTTACAGTCACAGGAATCTAGGCAAAATCCAGTCAGAGCCAGCAGCATTTCTTTCTCATCTCATATATTTGAAACAGGAATCATAAATCTGGGTAGAATTCTTTTTGGGTCTATTTTAGCAAACATTTACAAGTATACCATATATGAGCAAATATGTATATTTTAAGAAGTTTGGCTCTGCTGACTGGTACTTTCATAACTAGCTGGAAAGAAGTATCAAAAAGCTGCTGTGTGGAATCCTAACATTCACTACTGTTGCATTTTAAAATGCCTCTGTGTTTGTGCTTTTGGAAGAAAAAAGTCTTATTAAATATTTTACCAGTTGTCTCTGTAAGACCTCAGTGCAGAGGCTCTTAGGCTGAGAATGTGCATTTACAGGTAGAACACCTCCCATAGTCTCTGAAGGTACCACTGAGTTAGACAGCCTACTAATCATGTTCTAGATCTTCAGCAGTGGCTCACTTTTTCCTGACTGAAATTCCTGAGGTACTTAGGCACTATTTGGAAATATATGCCACAAATTACAGTTTTCTGTGTTCACAGATCCTAGCCTAAACTGTGACTGCATGCATGGGTATTGCTTTTAAAAAGCCATTGTGAATGCCCTCATTTCCCCCATAAATTATTTCCAAATAAATATACTAAGAAATGGGCTTCCTCAATTGCCATTTAAATTTCTGAGTTAACTCCTGTGCTTTTCTAACAATTTCTTTTCAGCTTTTAACCCAGGGTAGTGTTGACAATTATGAAGTTGTCTTGTCTTACTAATGTAAATCATTAAAACAGTGCCCTTTCCTGCCACTGGTGCAGTGGACAATCACAAAATGTTTTCTTGCAATTACATGCCCCACTGGGCCCTTCCTAGTTTAAATATCCTCTCATGTTTCTCATTTTTCCTTTGTTTTAAGTTGTCAATATTCCTACTTGGTGAAGTCAAGCTGTGTCAGGAATCATGGTAGGTATTCCCAAGAGATGCTGTGCTTTTCGAAATGTTGAAGTCTGAAAATCAATTGGTTTTACAAGGGGATAACAAGGGGTTTTGTGTGATTCTTCACCTCCTGGCAGGGAGGCAATGTATAGCTGCAGTCTGGTTTTGATGTAGCTATAAATGTAGTTACTCAGCAACACAGCTTCAGACTTACTCTTTAATTTTTGTCAGTGTTTATTGCTCACAATCACAGAGAAAGGTTTTGTTCTACTGGGAACTGTGCAAATAATACTCAGGCTCCACAAATGTCCCCATCCCTGTCTTGCAGGTGAACAAGAAGCCAAGCAAAGGCGGAAAAAATGTCATCTGTGAAACTTGATTGCTCACTATTAAATTGGCTAAATTCACCTGAATGTCAAACAATCAAAAGGTTTAGGAAATATTTGTACAGCCCACATACATCAAGGGGTGTTATTAACCTAGAATTAATAGCTGATCAGCTAATAGCTGAATAGCTATCTGCTCTTAAGCTCCTCTTTCCAGGGTGACAGAGCACAATGCATCACTTCTGACATCATTAAGGGCTGTGTCTGAAAGTGATATATTTCAGTAGAAAAGTTTAAGCAAAATAGAGGTGAACATCCTGAAAAAAAACTTCCCTCTTTCTGAAGTTTTTTATTACTGAACTGCAATTGAAATGCACTGCATGGGGAAGGATGAGCACCTGCTTCTGCACTGAGCTGCCTTCTGGAGGAGATTTTTCACAGCCTTTCCATGAAGGATGGGGCCTCATTATGTGACTGCTGTTGGTCATAAGCTGTGGCAGAGTTTTGCCAAATGCAATCCTTCAGGGCACACAGTAAATTTTTTCCAGCACATTGGCTCTTGCCCCACTGCATAGGCTGTGTCTGGGCCCTCTGAATTTTGCAGCCATAAAAGGAGAGTTGGACTTCAGACCTGCCTGCAGGGCAGTATGTAAGGGCTGATTCCAGGGTGGCAGGGTCACCTCTTGGTGTCCTAGACTGGCTTGTGTGGCATGTAGGAATTACTGCTGTAGTCTCCAGGGCTCTATTTAAATCAGTTTTGTGTTATCTCTTCGTGTGGGACATGTATCCTATGTGCTGATTTGGCATAACTTGTTAAATCACTTCAAATCCTATCCTCTTCAGGACAACAAAAGTGCTTTGACTTATTCTGAGCTCAGGAAATTCAAAATCAAATTTGCAGCATTTTTTTCTCTGGTCTGGAGAGAAAACTTGAGAAGTTTCCTTCACATAAGGTTAAACGTATAATTGAATTGTCCTACCCTGTTGGGTTGCTCTATTTTTTTTTTTTAAATAGTGGAAGAGTCAGCTGTCTATATACAGTTCAAAATGAAATGCTTACAAGTCCTTGACTAGTGAACTTTATAATGGAGATGGAAACTTGCCAGCAAGTCAGGGTTGGCCAATATTTGTCTGAAGTGTTAGAGTTACCTTTACAGCAGCTGAGATCTATGTTTTGGGCACTAAGAGGAATGTGAGTTTTTCTTAAGAGAGAAAAGTGAGGACTTTACACAGTTGCAGTCAATTATGCAGTTTTCTCGAAAATGAGCCAATCACTCAATTTAATGAGGTGAATTTCAACTTGGATATAAGTATGCCCTTGACATTTTTTAGTCGCAGTGACATTATCTGAGCAGCTTGTTCTGAGAAAAACATCAGACATACATAAGCACATCCACCTCTACAGGGAAAAAGACTCTAGGCAGGGTGGCTTGCTAAGCCAAACCACTAACAGCTTACCAGACACTGCCAGGACTGTTGCCTCAGTTCTGTGAGAGTATTCGAGGCAATGAAGCTGCAACTGATGAATGCAAAGCTACAATGTTCAGAGAACAGCTGTAAGAATTGATAAAGTCACAAGCATTCTGTGATCACACTGGCATTTTGTTCAGCACTGTTATCTCTAGGAAGTCTCTGAAATTTGTAGTGTCAGCTACATCTTTTTTCTCTCCTGTTCATGTTTTCTTAATTTCATGTATTTGGAAATACTCTTCTAATTTATAAATAGTTCTAAGTTTAATTAGGAAAGAGGTCTTTTTCTGGGAAGCCCAAATATTTATTCACTATAAAGTAGAAATCTCAGCAAAGTTAGTTTCATTGTATTAGTCACTATAAAAATCTCCACTAAGCCACAGCTGTAAGAACACAAGCCAGGGTTTCAGGTGTATTGTGACATTTAGTTCAGATTGAACATGCCAGGAAATAGATGCCTAAAATATATCTTAATCCACCTTGACAACCTGTGAAAAGGTTAGGGGAGTAGAGGGAAAGATTCACTAGCTGCATTTTACAGATAAGGATTAGAGACAGGGAGTTCAGTGTCGTGCTGCCCCTTTTGAAGCTATCTCAAAGACATAGATGTTTGGTGTACAGGTAATGGCATTCCAGAATGGCTTTTTCCAGCAGGAAATATGGCTTCCAAAAAACCACAGTTTTCTTGGGAACATGATTTTACACATCCAATTATTTTTTTCATTATAAAGAGAAAAAGAGTGAGCCAGCTTTGTCTGCAATGCACTAGATCTTGATTTGTTAAGTTCTTTGACATCATAAGGTTCTTTAGTGTCATTTCATCTTGATTTAAGGAAGAAATTTTTTTTTTTTTGGTGAGGACAGTAATTCACTATAACAATGTTCCTAGGGACTTGGTAAAGTCCAACCACTGGAGGTTTTCAAAAATGCAATTGGACAGGGTTTCAGATAATCTAATTTACACTCCCTTTTCCAAAAAATGTTGGAAACCAGATGCTCTTTTGAGATCCCTTCCGGCCTGTGCTGTTCTATTATTCTAGGATAAACAACAAACTTTTTGTCACGTATGCCATTGCATCTCTAGAGGATCTGTATTTCTTACTGCAATTATTAGAAGCAACATCTCACGCTTTCCTCTGGTTTTCAGTTTTCATTTATTGGGACACTTTATACTTATTTGCTCAAGTTTCAATTCTGGTTTGCTTTTGCTAGCTCAATAGCTGTTTTTTATCCCTGGTGTTTAAACCTCAAGATATTTACAGCATTTAATAACAATACCATTCAGTGTTTTCTAAGAGTAATGTAGTCTTTTTATATTCTATGACCATTCAGGTTTTTTAAAATTTGATACATTTTAGAAGAAACTGATTTCATATTAATCAGAATTTTTTTTAAATTAAAAATTATGTCATACTAACTCAGTTTAAAGTACCAAACTGCATTTGACTGGCATTTCATTTACCTATGGAAGAGTCATTTTTGAAGTTTGCAGTCTGTCTTCAAAGCTGTACTACCAGATAAAAATTAAGTTTTCTTGTAATTCATTGCCATATATTTTCCAGAATTACATGGCAGAAAGCCCAGAAGGCCAATCCTAACTAGAAAGATTTCCAAGGTTCCCAAATGGGAACCAAATGGTATTTCATCACTAGAGGTACAAGTGTCCATATATGTTGCGGAAAAAAACACTTTGACCAGCATGCACTGCAGATAAGAAAAGAAGAAAATTATGGAGGAGTTGGGTTGGAAGGACATTCAAAGGTTATCTAGTCCAGTCCCCCTGCAATGGTAGGGTCCTGTCAAACCTGATCTTGAATATTTCCAAGGATGGGGCATCTACAATATCTACAGACAACGTGTTCCAGTGGAATGCAACTTTTCCACTTGTTCCAAATGTTTGCCATTATTTTTCACCTTCAGATTCTAGGTTCATTGCCAAGATTTGGACCAGTTGGACAGAGTTAGGTTTTTATTCCTGCATAGAGAATTTATTGTACAGTGCAATCTGTGCAGGTTTTCCTGTGCAATGTACTATTTCCCTTGATGTTCCCCTCAATTGGTTGACACAGTTTTCATCTCTTCTCTTCCTCTGAAGACTCTGCCAGGATTCCTGTGCTCCCAGTAAACTCTCCCATACCAAAAATATAACTGTTACAGCATATTTTTCATGCTTGGCCTATGTAACTGTATTAATGACTTCTCTAGTGGTAAGCATGGAATGAATGAGCTTACAAAGAGATTACTCTTCACTTGACTCAGTATATTCTTCATGTTAGGCCTGTGTCACGTCACGGGTCTCAGAAATCACACAGACTCATGGGTCCTGTGGCAAATGGGGTCATGTCTAGGAAGGTTCTGACAGTATCACTGTCTCAGAAAGGCTAGCAACGTTTTAATCCAGATAGCTAAACATGGCCAGCCTCAGCAGGGACCTTTCTAAAGCTACAAAATTCTATTTAGCTATAGCTAAATTCTATTTACATACCCCTGTCTCAAAGTGGATGCAACTAGCTGTGAACTGAGGGGAACATATCCTCCCTACCCCCTGCCAAGCAGCCCACTGTCTTGCAAGATGAGTCAAACAGAAACCTTCCTATTTCTGATTCAAATTTCCTGTGTAATAGCAATCTTATCTTGGTTCTTCTCAAAATATTAGCAAAATTATTTTTTGAAACAAATAGGGAAAGGTTGGTGGATTATCTCTGGGCTGGAAACCCTGCTTCCAGCTTCCTTCTAGTACAAATGGGCTTCCAGAATTACATGGCAGAAAGCCCAGAAGGCCAATCCTAACTAGAAAGATTTCCAAGGTTCCCAATTCTGCAGAAAATTTTCCTGCTTTGCGTTAGAAGAGACAGTGATAAAAGGCAGAGTTAAAAAAATCTGACCTGGGCTTACTGGCTCTCCATTCTCTAGAGAAGACCATCAAAAAATGTCAGTTTCATATTGAAAAGCCATGTTTACTTCTCACTGCAGTCTGCTGTAATTAACAAGGCAGAAAATCTGTAGTGTGAATGAGACAATTTGCCCAAGCCAAATGGCTGCTTTTCTGCCAAACCTTTCCTAGCACCTGACTGATGCAAACCCACTCTTTGGACAGCCTTTATCTGAGCATCTCTCACAGCCTGAAATAGATGCACTGCACCTTTCACTCCATTGTGGTCATTTGTATATCTTTATAGAACACTTGGATTGCTCAAGTTTGACAATTAAAAAGAGGAGATAGGCAAAGCTAGGGCAAATTTGGAAGACTAAACAATTTCTCTGAAGTAAAATCAAGTAGCCTGTTCATCCTGCCTTTAAACAAAGAGAATAGCATAGTGTACAAACTGAAAATAATTTATCTGAAAGCTGCATGAGATACCATGAGATACTGGTAATAAGAAGTATCTTAGGTATGTAATTCTTTTGTTGTTCAAAACAATCCATGAATAGTTTTTAAGCATTTCACCAACATTCAAAACAATTTACAGGAAAATCATGTGTAAATTTCTCAGTAAAAGTCACATCATATATTCACTACTTCTAAATCAGTTATTGTAATTTATGCTTCATAACCTTAAGCACACTGAGGTGTTTCTCCCTTCAAATTCACTTAGCTGATCAGCCTATATAAGTGTATATAATGCAAATACCTAACTGTGTGCATTGACCTTTTTTTTTTTTTCTCAAAAAATGTTCTCATGAAGAAAACATTATTTATGTGAGGGCTCCACTTTAGGGAACAATATTATTCAGAATTGCCTTCAGAGGATGTTTGATCTTTATTTGAAGTTCCTAAACACATTTTTTGCAATATTTCCATGCCAAAGTAAGTTTCAGGGTTGATTAACATGCAGTACCTGAAATTCAATGCCTTTTCTTTGTCAATTTGAATTTATTGGCTACTGAGTTTTAGATTGGGAGTATCTTTTGCTTTTTAATTAGATCTTTAATATGGGGGACAGAAAAATCTGGCAGACTACAGTCAGAATTAGCAAAAGTAAACACAGGAAACATTGCATATCCTAGCTGCAGATGAAAAAAAAGAAAGACAAGAAATATGATTTGGTTTGCTACATGTTCATGACAAACCATGGATCAGCAAACTATGTTTGCTTCTTGTGGTCTATGCTTCCATTCACTTCAACTTCAGGATTTTTTTCAGAAGTGCAAACATCCTTTAGTCACCTGGGAAAGGCTCATAATAGCTATTCAGTGATTTAAATTTTAATTGTTTTCCTGGAATATCTTTCACAGGTGTACTTCAAAATCGTGGGTTTTTTCATCTTTTGTTGTAAGAGGTTTTCAAGGTCTTAAATGACCAAGGTGATGTCTGCCATAGCATCTGTGATTGGAGTAGAACAGCAGAGCACAGGCACCTGTGGGAAGGATGCAATGTAGGCTCTGGGTGTTTATCTGAGGCAGCCAACAGAAGAATGGAATCATCATAGACATCTTCTGGGGACAACAGAGAAAGGCAGAAGCCTTCCCAGCTCCTGAACCGACCACTCTGTGCTCATTTTGCTTCATGTTTTGCTTCCACTGCCTTCAGTCTTACACTGGCTGGAAATTCCAGTTTTATTAAAAAAGTAAATTTGCCTTGGAATCAGTTGTGCCCTACAGAAACCCAGCAAGGGGTGCAGACATCAGGCTCAGAGAGCAGAGGCGGTTGCCAAGGAGAGGAGAGCCACAGGAGGAGTGTTTCAGATGGCACCACTGGGGTTTGCCACTACTCTCTGATGGCTGAGCACTGCAGAGGCTGCTGTGAGAGTCAAGTGTTACCACAGCACAACTGCTGCTTCTCATCAGATCAGAACACAGAAATAAAGCAGAGCCGTGCACAAGGGGCAATGAAGTCCATTGCGAAGACCTATGTATTTTTCCTGCTAATAATAAAACATTGTTCTTCATGCAAATGCCTCATCAACATGTTATCCTAGGCAAGGGGTGAGTTCATGGAACTTGGAAATTATGTCATTTCAATAATAGCTGTGGGTAAATGAAAACATTTAATGCTGCAGAGGGAAATGTCATGACAACAATCACTAACACAGTCTTCACTGTATTAAGGCACAAGCTGTGCTGGAAAATGAACATGCTCCAAATATTGCTAGGCACACCCAGAGCCACAAGCAGCAACCTTTATTTAAAGCAGGTTTTAAGGGTGACATTTATTAAAATAAGTTTTTAACTTAACGTTTTGCTCAAAAATGTCTAACATATTTTGCAGGTCATTGAGGACTTTTCCTCTTTTTTTTTAAATATGAAACCGGCGGCTTTTGGACCCAGGTGACACAAGTTCTACTTCTATGGCTAGTGTTTGTATTTTACAGGTTTATAATCCTGTGTAGGTCCTGTTCATATTTCTGGAATTCTCATTACCAGAATCTGTTAACCCAATAAATGGTAATGAAGAAGAAAATTTGAAATACTTTGGCTTTGATTTTACTCTCTCATTTATACCATTTTATATTTTCCCTTTATAGTTGTGTTTATTTCTGTCAAAAATGGATTCTGGAGTTTATTTTGAGCATGCTACAATATCGGACAGGGCCTTACAGTTGCACAGCTTGAATTGATCCAAGGTTTCATTACAAACTTCCCTGTTAGTGGGGCACATCTAGGACCCAGCTTTTCTCTCCCATTTAATCCATGTTGTTCCTGACAACAGTAGAGCTCTGGAATTCTGTATATGCACCTATGCATATTACAGGCAAATCCCATTTGATTTTGCAATCTACTGTCCAGCATACACATATGTAAAGCTGATGGGTTTTTTTTAGGAATAAAAGGTATAGTTCCTGTGGTGAATATGAGTCTGTGGTTTACAATGGTGTTTTAGTTAAAAAGTGTCATACTATTTGCTATCAAGCTTGACACAATGCTAAATGATGAATGTTTATTAATGTTTAATTAAATATTAACTAAATTATTAATGTTTATGTCTCAGTCGAGACACATTTTTCTAGATTGCCCAGAGAAAGCATGATGACATGCAAGAGACAGAAACTTACACTGCAGTTATGTTTGTTGTTACAGGCAGTCATAGCCAGTTCAAAGCAAATAATGTTCTTCCCTTCATACTTCCAGCCAGGATGTGTCTGTCTTTCCTGGAAAATGACACAATCTTTTTGCTATCTGATGAGGCAAAATCTCCCAGTAAGTAAATAGAAATTTGCTACACTACATGATTATTTATTTTTATGTCCAAACACAATAATCAAGAACTAAATTTTTAAGCTGTGCAAAATTGTGTATGTGCAACAATTGTTAAATGAGAGCATTGGGAAGCTATTAGTAACAATCTAGTTTCCTCTGCTAGCAAAAGAGTCAGAGATTTCTTATTTACAGTTGTGACCCGTGTGTCTACATGTATCACTGCAGAGATTTTGATCTTTATGCATAAGCTGAGGACAGGAAGCAGTCCCAGCAGTACATCACAATCTGCAGAGCTGTGTGTCTGTGCCTCCACCATGCCATCCACCTGCACTAGCAATGGGAGGCACAGTACAGGTAGAGATCATTTGTATGTGGAAGAATAATGGATTTTTGGACAGTTTACAGAAAGCACTGCATTTGGAAAAGAAATACAACCTGTGTTTAAAGTTAAGCAAGATACTGTACTATAGGACAGCTGTCATGAGCTCTTTCAGCAGGACAGGCTGTGCTGAGCTACAATGGATAGATGTGGAGGCTGGATTGCCACAAGGCAGCTGCAAATGGGAGAGCTGGCAGGGAGTGTGCAGAAGAGCCACTGAACACAAGCACTGCTGCACATCCAGTGCTCTGTGGCACACTTGTGCTTGATGTCCTGCCTTGCAGCAGTGCTGCTGTGTAGCAGGTATGTCCTGCCTTGCTTCCCTGAGGGCAAGGCCAGGATTTTTTGCCATGAACTAGCAACTTCTCTCAAGGTCGGGACTGCCACCTGGACCTCAGTGAGGTAAACCCACTCACACTGCTAGGAACAAAGCCAGGGGGAAAAAAAAAGCCTTCTTAATTCTCCTAAGGTGGTGATACCCAGCTAATACACTTAAAAGAAGGATTTAAGAGAAGTGACAAGTGGCTGGCACTTGTCTAACCTATTGCTTTCAAACACTACAGGATAATCTGTTTGATTGGAAAGCTTTGGAATTCACTTCCTAAGGAGCTCCCACTGGCAATCAGTACAAAAGTAAAAACCATCCAAATTGTCTCTCTTGAGAGCCTGACATGAATGAGAAACATGCCCTGAAGTTTGCATGTGTGAGACCACAGCAAGAAAGACTGAACAAGGTAAATATTCATGTTCAGTCTTATAGTTTCTTTCAGCAAGTTATTAATTCCCTTCAACAAAAAGTTGAGTTCATATATAAAAAGCAAAAGCAGAATCTGTTTTTAAAATGCTATTGATATTTGAGTGAAGCTTCCATTCAACTGCAGCAAGAAAGGCAGTCTTATGATATTAGGAATAGATTCTTTCTGCATCCCAAACAAATCTGGAATACATTTCTTAGGGTGTTGTTAAAATGAGAGTTTGGAGGAGAGATAATGACTGTACACTAGATCAATCTCAGCCTCTAGAGCAGACATTTCTAATTTCCATGAAATTAAGTTATGGAAGGTTAAAATGTTGCTTGAATGATGAATAATACATGCTTCAAATATCCTGCATGCATGTTTCATCACATGAGCCAAATGCTGTAGAGATTTCAAATTAAAATTATCATCCTGGTTTTTTCTCTCTACACTTCATCTTCAATACAAATTAATTAGTTTTACCTTGCTTGCCCTTTTGTTAAGAGCTTTGAATGCTATAAATAGAGTTCCATGCTTAATGTCTGGATGTAAACTATTATGGTGATTGAGAATATATTTCCAAATTCTTTAGAGTAACTCTTATGGTATGCTAGTAAGATACTAAAATATTAATTAACTAGATTAAACATTGTCCATTATTTAGAAGCTTGTATAACAGAATTTTTTTCATCTAGGATCAAGTTTAAAATTCCCAGTATCCATGACAAACCCAAATATTTTACATCCATCCCTTGCATCCTCTCTAAGGCCACTACTGAAACCTTTATAATGATAACATTATGGTCACCAAGTCCAAACTTTGAATGGAAATACATGAAAGAAGATTTTGCAGTGCCTAAAATAGGGTATGTTTGCTAGAGACAAACTTCTTTGAGAAATATGACTTTTAGCATCTGATGAAGTGCCTTTTTCAGCCATGTAGGTGTCTGCAGATAGAAGTTGTTCTACTTTTATGTCCATAATTGTGGATCTGGAGCCACACATTTCCTTTATGTACACAAAACGAAAGGGCTTCCTCTTTCTATCTCAATCACCACTTATGTCTCTGGTCATATTGAAACTACAAATAAAATCAATCATGCTCCTGATGAGAGGAAATGTGGTGGTGATAATTACATCTCCATTGAATTTCTGTTGCTGTTCTAGAGAGGACAGAAATTGAGTGACAGCCTAAATGTATTGTAACAATGCACTGAAAAAATAAGTGCAGCTGACATGTCACCCACAACAAATGTACTGTCCTCAACAGAATGGATAGGGTTTAAACACTTCCTAGCATATTAGATAGAGCTTGTCACAATTTCTTTCCCTGATAGCTGGGTTAGGCTTATGATACAATCATATGGTACCTAATGGACATAAATATGTGTTGGAAAGATGTCAGATACTCACACACCTAAAATCTGTTAATGTAGGCAGATTTCAGAATTATCTGATCTGAAATATCTAACTCCAGGGAGAATCATCCTTTTGGGAATAAGATGTCTGCCTTTCCCTTTAAGCAGAGTGTATTGCAGAGAAAACATATCATACACCTGTCTTGGACAGCCTTGCTACTCACATATTGCCCTAAAGTAAAAGTGGATGTGAACTTAAAGCTGTTTTCCTGTGACAGTGTAAAAAGTAAGAAGAAATACAAATTGGAAAAGCAAAGAGAAACATTTCATCCCCTCAACAATCACGTGTTAATGATCAGGAAGACTTGGGTTACTATGGATTTCCTCCTAGGTTTCAGTTTTATGGCTGAATTTTCACCTTTACCTTTCTTTCATCCTTATCCTCTTCTACCCTTACCACAGTCCTGGCATTAGTCCAGGGGTCCTGTTTTCCTTCTCATTGTTTGGACATTTCTTTCTCCTCAATGACTGACATACTTTTCAAATCTTAATGTCTTTCCTTCTTTGTAGGGAAGTTAATAAATTTACATTTTTTGGATGGACAGAGATGGCAGCTCTCTATGAGAAAGACTGAGAATCTGTGATTTGATTAGCTGTGGACAGAAGCTAGAGGAGGTGAGAAAGGAGGAAATGAATGTTGCAGAATCTGAGAGAAAAAGATGTGAAAGATATGAAGAAAAGAGGACTCAGGGAAGAGAATGGTATCCTTCATCACCATGACTCAGAAGACACCTAAGATCTTTCCAAGTATGTCAGGAAGAAGATAATTTAATAACTGGGGGATTGCAATAAAACTTTTGTCTTGTATGCACTGGCCTTAAGTGTTTGTGTACTTAGAACTTTTAACTCAGCGTAGGATTGTCCCTACTGCTCTACACAAAAGCAAACAGGCTTTTGGACTCAGGCCTTAGATCTGTTTCAAAGGTTTTATTTCAAGGCTGACTGAAAGCTGACTGATACTTTCTGGCACCTTGTTTAGTCAGAGTGTCTCTGATTTCTCTGTCTGTCCATAGACTGTATACCAAAATACTACACATATTGTATAGTATAGACAGGCAGTTTAGAAGGAAATAGTTAATTTTCTAGGCCCTTATCTGGATTTGTCTTCAATGTTTCACTCTGTTCTCACCAGTCTTGTGATCACTGTACAGCTGAAAAATATGTGACTGCTTTTGCTACACAAACAGTAAACATTAACTGCAGTAGATTGAAACATATAAAACAGGCATAAAATGCATCAACACTTTCTCCCTGCTGAATTCTTAGTGCTGCCAAAAGTAGAAAACGAGAAGTGTCACCACTACTAGCTGTCATCCCCTGGCTCTAGTGAGCAATACTGACACTTTTCTGGATGCCACTTCTATTTTCCTATATTCCTACAGTATCTATTTCCTATATATTCCTAAATAGTAAGGAAAATAACAAAAGCTACAAAGTCTAGGGAAAAAATGCATGTTCAACGGAAGGTGAACTACTCCCTGTCTCTTCTGCAGCTACTTCAAGCATGATAGCTCTCATGTATAAGCATCTCATTTACTTTCTGAAAGTAACACCCAGCGATGACAGCCTTGATCAGACTCCTGCAATGGCAAGAGAGAGCACCAGCAAACTGGGTTTAACAGATTTTTCTGATTGTGATCAGGACTATACAATGTTTAAAAGGGTAAGAAAAATTAATTAAATGAATCTACATTTGTTTGTTTCTTTCTTTTAAACATGAAGGAAATGAATTTTGGAATGTAGGTATAAGCCAGTATCAATAATGATAACTTCATTAGAACTGTTGTCAGTTGCAGAGTCAAAATCAAAGGCTCCTGGAAAGAAGTTTATGCATCTGGTTCCCATTACAGCACCAAAAAAGATGTGTCAGTGCCCTTAAATCTGTTTTTTAGGCTTTAAAACTGAAGAGGCAGGGTCCTTCTGAAGTATTTTTACTTTCATGATATGGATCCTGTACAAAGCAAACATTTTGAAAATCAATATTGCAAACTGCAAATACATTAGCTTTAAGTGTTTTCCTGCAATGTTGCAATGTAGAGGTTTTTTTTAGGACAGTGATCTATTTCATTTTTGTCTTTAAAGGAAAAAATGCCAACATCTGTCAGGCTTAAAACAAATTTATTTTTATTATCAATTTCATAACAAACACATCCAGCAATCCTTTTGATTATCTTGCCTACAGCCTTTCTTTGAAGGTCACCTGGAGAGGAGAGTTACACATGCACACACACGTGCACTTTGCCTACCAAACAGGCCTCCCTACCCTGGGTACTGGCATAGAGGTCATTAATGGCCTAAATCTTTGTGCCACATTGAAAAGTACTTTGATTCTTCTGTACTTTTGATAAATTACTGCTCCTTTTTCAACCCTGCACAATAAGTGATGCCGGTTATTCAGGGTCTGATTTGCTTGCCAGCTTCTTTCCCTTTCCACCCCCACAAAACAGCCTTTGGATTTTCCAGCTTCATGCTTCATTTACATAAGAAACTGACATTTTAAAAAGTAATTGGAAAAAGTGTATTTAAAAATAATCCAACAAGGCAGACAGTCTCATTAGAGTTGCTCCAGGCTGTGCCATAATGGCCTGGAAATCACTTATACACAACTCTGACTCTGCTTGAGGAGGAACTAATCTAAAGACACACTTTATTTGGTTTTCAATGCAGCTTTCTTAGTGAAAGTCAGTTTGGGCTGCCAAAGAAATAATTGCAAATTCTTTCCAGTTCCTAGCAATCATTATTACTTACTGTTTCTCTTTCTCTTTTCTTTTCTAGCATGTTACATGACCCAAAGCACTCAGAACAGCTTTCAAAAGTCATGGATGAAGACTGATGAGTATATTATTGTCTAGAAAAGTGGAATTGAGGTTAAGGGACTTGCTGAGGAAAGCATCACAAGTAGTAGATCTGAAAGTGAAACTGAGATCCTTGGATACTTGTTCTTCTGTTTTAATCTCTCCTAAATTACTGTGATATTTTCAAGGATATGCATTATAGCTCCATTCAACAGCATGTTGATGTAATAAGACAATTTCTAAGTGCCCTCAACTAAGTGGCAGATTTTGCTGTGGGTTCATGATGATTGTGGAGAGGTCTACAAAGATGATTAAGGAACTGGAACATCTCACTCAGGCAGACAGGCTGAAAGAGTTGGGCCTGTTCTGACTCAAGAAGAGGTAACTGAGAGGGAGCCTAGCCAATGTATACATATATCTGAAGGGAAGGCACCAAGAGGATGGATCCAGGTTCTTCTCCATGACACCAAACAATAGGAGGCAACTGGCAGAAATTAACGCACAGAAAATTCCATCTGAATATGAAGAAGGACTTTATTGTGCAGGGGACTGAGCACTGTATCAGATTGCCCAGTGAGACTGTGGAGTCTCTCACTGAAGATATTCAAGAACTGTTTGGAATACACAACTCTGTGCCATGTGCTCTGGGATGAACCTGCTTGAGGGGGGAGGTTGAACCAGATGACTCCCTCTGCTCCCTTCCAACCTTACCCATTCTGATTCTGTGATTCTCACATGGGGTAGGGTTCAGTAGGATTCTAGCTTTGTCCTCTTCAAAATTGCATGCTTACTCCAAGCTGGCTGTCCAAGATCCCTGTCTGTTCAGTGAAGAGGAGCAGGCATTTCCAGGCACTGGCTCACCCTAGTCTAGAACATCCATGCTGATGTGCCATCTCACACCGTGGGGCAGTCCAGACTGTGGACTTGCAGACTGGAGTCCTGAGGGCATTTCTGTCCCAAATATGAATTTGCTATAGACAATGTCTCAGTTCTTTCTAATGCTCTTCCCTTTTCGCAGAGGCAGGCTGCTGCTCAGCACTTTGGGACAAAACTGCTAACTTACAAACTCAATTCAAATTTCTGGAGGAATGAAAACCTTGAGCTATGTGTAATTAACACTCAAAATTGATTTCATCATTTTAAGAATGAGAGATGGTACAATGTAAATGAGCGCCTCCAAGAACAAAAACTTCCCAAAGATATAGTGGGACCAATTGCTGTAGTAAGGAAAGTGTCATGTCCAGTTTTCATAAATCCGAGCAGTTAAAAATGTCTTTCAGGTTTATGCAGCATGGTTGGCTGAAATTATAATGATACATTAAGTAAACAGTATTTCCACACTGCAGAGGAACAAGACAATGTTTTTCAGAAAGTACATACACAGCAGAAAAAAACACAGAGTGAGATTTTTGTCTGGAGAGAGTTTCGGATCATAACAAATTTTTATGAAGGTTTATGAGGACATGTTTTTGCTCACAGTATGTCAGCCTTCCCATCAATGAGCCTGATATTTGTTGTTTCTTTACCATATCTTTTCATATGTCTTATTCTTCATATACTACAATGGCTTCTCAAATTTATACTTCAAAATTCGATTTTATTAATTAAACCTAAAGGTTTTGAACTTTCTTAAAAATTAACTTAAAATATTTAGGATCGAGGAAATTAATCTTAAGGAAAAAGCTCTCAAGTGGGAGATCATTATTATGATCCACTTGCACTTGGACCTGCTGGACCTGTGATCCATACAGAAATGCAGAGTAGTCTAATTTATTTTGAAGCTGACATGAGGCACTTTAATATATTTTATGGTCTGCACCTCTGATACAATGCAGTACTTGCAGGCTGTTGTTTGCTGAAGGCAAACCAACCTTCTTCCCTATAATTTTGTCTGGCTTCATTGCGCTGCGCTACAGCTGCTTCAGCAGTTTGCCATGCAGAGCTCCTAAGGCACCGACGCCTTCACTTCTTACTGAAGCTGCGCATGGAATTACTGACCAAGGAAACATGCTCCTTCCAGTGGGAGCTCCAGGCAGACAGAAGTGGTAGTACCTGATACTGGATGTTGCTGAAACAGATCTGTAAAGCAGAAGAGCATTCTCTCCAAGAAGAGGAGAATGAATAATGCTGCCACAAGCCTAGGGAATCTACATTTCTTGTTAAAACAGCAGACTGCTGGCAGCCAGCCTGCATATTATAGCCAGCTGGTTGGCAGCCACAGGCATAATCTCATTTCACTATAATTTTGAACATTTTGAAGTTTTCTGTTTAACTCAAGTCATTAAATAATCTTTTTTCTGAACAAAATAGACACCTTCCAGGTCTCCTGGATTGAAATTACATTTGCTTAGGGTTTTCTCATTTAATTGCAACTTCTGCATTAAAATATAAGGGCTGAGAGTCTTGTTTTTGTTATTTGTGCATGACTTAATTTTAGTTACTACCAAAACACACCACTTCAGACATATCTGGCAAAACCAGGTGTTTTACTGTGGAAACAGATATCAACTTCAATTTTCCAGACTGTAATGGATATTTAAGATGGGGGGACAGTGTAATTTTATTTGCTGATGAGGATATTTTGTGCTGGTCAGAGCAAGACTAAGAGACTGTAAGCTGTCACAAAAGATATCATTGCTTAAACCATATTTCAGTTGTCATGAGCTGACTGTATATCTCCAACACAGCCCTTCAAGATTATTATAAATATGATAGCCTGACCCCTGATTTGCCTTCCTCATTCCCTTCACAGGCTCTTCTCTCTCTTCTCCTCCTTTTGCTCACCATCAGCTCCTCAGTAGTTTCCCGAATGTGAGGGGCTGCCTCCAGCTATGCAGAGTTTGGTTAAATAACAAAGAAACTTCTCTGTATCTAATTCACCTGCTAAATGTCACAGTGCTCTGTTTAGAAAAAGCAGCGAGCACTGCAGATTTGAATTCTGTTTCTGGAGGCCTGTGTTTTACATAGCCACATATCCTATTTATCCCAGCCTTTGGTTTTGCTCTCCTGGGTTGTTACAAATACATGTGTGCAACTACACGTGACTCCAGTACCTGAAGACTATTGTTTTACCACTACCACTTAGACTGTAAAGTTGTGATTTGTGACTTTGCCTTCTTAAGAATGGCCAGCTCGTAAAAGAAAAGCTATTTGCTGGTACACACTGTGTACTATTAGTGTCATGCACACTTAGAGTGTCCTGTAAAGGATGCAGCATTTCTTTTCCACTTTATGATTGCCAGGTCAACAAAGATGCACAGAAGGTACTGCATGTGTTTTCACTGTCACTTCCTTTGATGCAGCCATCCCTGAGAATAGCATTTGTCCTGGAAAAAATAGAAAGAAATTAAATGTCACGGAACAAACAAATTACCAGATAATGCAGAACACTTTTGCAAACCTGAACGTTACATTTAGCAGTGTCATTTCATTGTGTTTTAAGAAGGCCTGATTGCTTCTGGAAGATGGTGTTACCATAAGGCCCCACTGCTGCCTCTCCCATCCATGCTCTCACTATCTCTGTGCAGAAACTGGGACTCCTCATGAGCTTAGCCCAGCCTCAGGTTTATAACTAAGCTCCTCTTTCTTCCTTTCTTCTCCCTGGAGGGCTGCAGTGCATGCCCAGGGCAGGTGTGTGACTGTGATGTACAGGCAGGTCTTTGGAGGAAAGGGGGGTTCAGAGGCTGTGGCTGTGTGAGTGTCAGTACAGAAGCTCTTGTTCCAGAAGGAGGTATCCTGAACAATCAGGTTTGGGAGCTGAGGAGTAAAAGCAGCAAATATTCTGAGCAATGCTGGCAACAAATAGCTCCTCCTGGGGGAAAAAACCCAAATATTTCACAAAGTCCTTCCTTGGATCTCCCTGCTCCAAAGTAAGGCAGGGAAAAAACAGTTTTCCCATTTCAAAAGGGTATGAAATTACAAGGTTTTCACCCTTTATGCTAAAATGGACTGTGAAGCCCTAATTGTCACAGTTAATTAGTACCAGAGGGTACTGACTCGAGATTTTTGAGAAGTTTGCACTACTTTTGATCTCATGTAATCTCTCCTTCCTTTTCTTGAGACAGGAAAAATACAATTCCAAAACAGATTTCATCTTAGATGAGGGACAGAAACTTTATTCTGAAAATGTCCATATGTGTTGCTTTGACCACACAAACACTTTTCCTCAAACTTCATTAAACTGGAAGTTCCATTGCTATTTCTGTCAAAAGAAGTTTTAATCTTTACCCATTGTGGTTTACATTGTCTAAATGTCTTTTTCATTGATAAACCCCTTGCTTATATATTTGTTCTGTTAGCCTAATTTCTTCCTTGAGAATTCTTCATTATTGATCTTATTTTTCTTGTCTATTTTTCTTTCTCCCAGTTTTGTCCTCTTAGTCACTGGGTCTTCAAATTCTAAAAAAGTCTACAAATATTTTGAAATTGTGATGGTGCTTCAGTGCAGCTAATTTTACATGAAAAGGTTAGACTACTGTCTTCAGGAAAGTAGATTAAGAGAAAAAAGGAAGCCAGTTATAGTTCTACAAAACTTCCATTGGAACAAATATTTTTAAGAAAAAAAATTAAAATACCTGGGTCTTTTGAGTTTGCCATTAAACACTGGAATATAAAACTTAGCCTGTGTGTACATATTAGCATAGACTAATTTCCAATATATTTGCATGTGCAGTTTAATCACATGATATATTAATGATACTCACATTATACTGAGTATTGTTTTTACATTAGTTTACTTGAAGTACAGATTTCATAGCAACATAAATACCAGTGAGATTGGAGGATACAATAACCACACTATTTTTGCTGTGGGCTGTCTAATTGCTTTTGTTTAGTATTTATTTAATTAGATTTTTGCTCTAAAATACATGGGCTTTATGATACTTTATGAGACAGTTGGCTGTCAGTGTCTTCCTTAGAAATATTTTATTAGTAAATAGATCAGGAAATTTTAATTTTTTTTCAATAAAGCTAGATCAGTCATGAAAAATGGACCAGGGGAACTGAAATTGATGTCAAGCTTCTTTTCCAAATGTATTTTTGTTCAAAAGTGACATTTGTTTTATAGCAGTAGGGTAAGAGGTTCAAAGCAATATGTAGTGGAAATCACAGCAATATCACTTAAATCCACAGAGAGGACACAAGATAATGGAGCAAGTAATACCAATGGCCCAGTTTGAAGCCTGTTAAAATCAATATGTTCTTGCCATTGCCTTCAGTGAGCTAGGAATCAGAAATGCATTTCTTTTGCCATCTCTTCGCATTTTAAAACATGGTATTTTGTTGTGAAAGATGTAATCACCAAAAAAAATCTCAACCATTACCCTCTCTCCTTTTTCCACTCCTGTGTCCCTAAGCTGACCCAGACAGAGAAGGGGATTTGTGGCTCTCACTGCCTGTGTGCCCGGTGGATGCAGGGGCTGTACTGCTGCACAAGCTTGGGGTTCAGGTGCTGGCATGGACAGCTGATCTTGGACATGAGCACCAAGTGAATGGTTGATAAATGGGGAATTTTCACAAGAGTTCAGTGGTGCAAGGCTGGAGTGATTTCATTGGGAACAAATGCTGATGTCTGAACTGGAGACTGCACAGGCAGCCCATCATATAGAGCTGGCAGTCAAGATACACATTTAAGTCAGTGCAGAGTCTGGATAATAAGTGGTGGCTCATAGTCTCAAATCCCACTGCTGCTTTCTGGACTTTGACCTCTTGACTACAGAAGGTGCAACTGGAGTCACTAAATTTGGAAAGGGGTCATGATTAATGCACAATGATTAGTGCACAATGTCCAAGAGTTGGCATGAACATGATCTATATGTGTTGACTGTGTGTGCACAGTGGTGGTTTAGAATTCCCAGAGATTTGTTACAAAAACCAGCAACATTCAGTCGTGGGGGAAGATATTTTGCATTCAATGAAAGCTTGAGATAGCTAATAACATGGCTTCTTTGCCCAACACTTTATTTCTGATCTGCTTGACATTTTCTCCTTCATGTTTTAACTTTGCCTTCATCTTTAATTTCAACAAGAGGAAGAACCCATGCTTCACTGCAAAATAGAAAATAAAATGAAATGTAGATTAGCATTAAGCTATTTCTCTTTGCCCCTTTCCTTTTCATCCCCATGGTTTTAAACTGCAAGTAGCCCCCAAATGTTTTAAATATAATTAAATAAAATTGTCTGTATCAGACTACTTACCAGCTTAGCCTGGACTTCCCTCATGCATTCATCAAACTTCCCATTTTACCAACTACTCTTTAATAACATTTACCTGCCAGATGGACAACAACACAGATGTAAGGTAGTGAATGGAGGAAAAAAGATTTCTCTGAGGGCAGAGTCCTCTTTGCAATTATTAAAACTAATATGTCACCCTCTTGGGTAAAACCTGTTAGACACACACCTCTTACAACAGGTGATGTGTGGAGTTTAAAAACCTTCAAGTTGCAAGGCTTGCTGAAAGATTCATGATGCTAGATGGAAGACAAGTGCAACAGGTTTTGTTACCATGTTCAAAATTGCAGAAGAATCGTGAGGAATTGATACCAGAGCTTCTTGTTACACCTACAACTAATTGACATTGGTAATTACAACAGAGATCAGTGAAACCTTCCCAACAAGGGTGTGTGTTCTTGTTGTGGAGCTAACTGAATATTTTGCTTGTACTTTTCTACATGCTGAGCCCACACAGCACTCGTTCTTCCCACTGTCAGGGCTTTATTGCATAACCCCAGCACCCTGTATTCTACCTGTTTTCCTCTATATCATCTCTTCTACAGCCTTTATCACCACACTATTTGAGTACCATTCACCAGTGCATTAAGCATTGTACCTGCCATCTGTCATATGTTTGTCCTCTGATCCTCTCTGTAGGGAGTGTAATGTGCTCAGTAAGGTGCCCTGTTTTGATAGGATTTTTGTTGGAATAGATTTTTTACAAGTGTGTAAAAATAGACAAAAACCTGCCTTGACCTTAGAGCAGATAAGGAAGTCAGTGATGCACTCAGTTTCCAGTTCATGGGGAACTTATGCCACAGAATGGACCAGCTCCTGAGACTGCAGTGTTTTCCTTAGAGAGGAAACCTTGTGGGAGGTGCTGTTGGGCTTTTCCAGATCTCAGTAGATATTTTATATAACTCGGGTCCAGACCAAAAGGAACTTCAAAGAAAAGATTCAAGACCTTGAATTTGATTTGGATGCTTTTGAAATCGCCCAGCAGAGCTTTGCAGTGCTCCTGGTAACTTTTGTTCCTGAAGAGACAGTTCTTATTCTTGGCCCTTTCTTCCATTCCAGATTGGTGCTACAGCTGAGTTTGCCAATCTGTCAGGACACATTTTAAGGCTGCCTCAACAGCAAAAGCAATGCTTTTGTCTGCAGGCTATCAGCCAGGCCTTCCGGGGAAAACATCGCATTCTGCTTTCATTCCTCTTTAGAAGCCTCCTCCAACAGTTTTTAAAAACTCGACTCAGGCCATGCCCATCTTCCTCTTGGCCATTTTTGTTTCCTGAAAATGTTTTCGGTACTCATTTCATTTTGGATTGAGAGTAGAAATTAAGGAAGTCTAGAAATTTAAAAGAAGCTGTGTTGAGAGGCTCTGTGGTACAATTCCATTTGTGAAATCAGTGTGTTTCCATGTGTGATTTCTTTTGTTAGATAAAATTTTTAAGCTTTCTGTAGCACAGACAGATATGCAGACAGCTGAAATTCTACATTAATCATAAAGACACTCTGTGACCCAAAAGGATGAGCTAGTGCATGAACTTACACAAGTTAGCAACTTAACAGTGTTTCTCCACGTTTTTGTTACTAAACCAAGGTTCTTGCTGTCTCCTTCAGCAACCCCACACTAAAGCACCTTCTACAGCAAATACCTTTAAAGTGGCACAATTGATTTTAGTCTGAAGTAGTGGGTGAATGAAGTAGGTAATAAAACAGAAGCATATGTCCAGAGGTGAAGTGTGGAGTTTAAAAACCTTCAAGTTGCAAGGCTTGCTGAAAGATTCATGATGCTAGATGGAAGACAAGTGCAACAGGTTTTGTTACCATGTTCAAAATTGCAGAAGAATCGTGAAGAATTGATACCAGGGCTTCTTGTTACACCTACAAGTAATTTTGACTCTCTGCTGGATTACCACCAATGGTAGCACATACTGCTAGCCTTATCTCTGCTCAGTTACATAAACTCTCAAGCTTGTGCAATACAACCATGGTGATTTTGGCCAAGGTTTTTAATTAAAGTTTTAAATCTTGGAATATAAATAAAGGCTCTATTGTAATTTGATTGGTATCTGAAAAAATAAAACCAAACCAAACAAAACACTAAATAACAGAAAACAAGAATCAATAGTATGTGATTTCTACGTCCAAGCTGATACCCACTTCACAACAGGATCATTGCTAATGTCAATTTTTCTGGTCATTGTCTTCCTTATATAAACTAGGAGAGCAAGACTGTAAAGCCATGTCAGAGCTGTAATGTACAGCAATCCAAGTTTTTTGAGTTTTATCTCATACTGATTTATTTTACACTTTAAATTTATTCTAGCTTATGTACTAATGTATTGCTATGTGAAAATTATATTTTTTAACACAAGAGGCCAATGAAATCTTTTCAGGTGAAGCAGATTTTTCCAGACTCCAATCAAGAGGTCATTATTAATTTTCTCAGGGTAAAGGGCTAATAGGAAGAGCTGTTGATCTTCAAGCCTGTTTATGAAAAGTCTCTCTGCTCAGTGGCCTGCAGGAATCATACAAGGCAGCAGAAGGTATAAGAGCTCTTTTCTGAGTGTGGTTTGCCTGGGTGGCTTCAATAGCACTACACATTAAGAGTTGTTTAGTTTCACAGTGTTCTGCAGGACAGGATAAAGATTGACAAGGTCTATTGATTCAAATGTTTTGGAAAAGTGCTTTAAAATATTCTTGTATAATGTCTGTCTGACACTGCTTTGCAGGTCTCAGTCAAGCAGGGTCTGGATCCATACTAATTTCTCATAAATGTTCATCATTAGTATTTACATTACACAGAGCCTGTGCTGGTAGGGAAAAGGTGCTGGGGAGCTGTTTGCTTAATATGATTGATAAAGAAACCCTTATTGTGATTTTGCAGTTTTATACCACTCTGTTGAAAGACTGGGGAGATTTATGATGCACCAAGTAAAAATTAATGGCAATTCTGGAGGATAAGATATGTGACCTAGAAATGCCAAGTTCAGCATAGAGCAGAATTAAAGAACTGCTTTTCTGGGGAGCAGATTTGGAGATGATTGCCCCAGTGGCAAGGGAACTGATTGGGTTGCAAACTGATGCAGTGGACTAGTGATCTGCTACTCAGAGGTGCTTAATCTGTCTAATAGTATTTTTTCAGTATCAGACACTTATTGAGTTACCAGCTGGGAAAAAAGAGGGACTCCTCTAATAAACATTGTCACTACAGGAAACAGGAACAAAGAGCTTTTTAAGATGTCTTAAAAAGAAAGACATGCAGTCTGTGATCTAAATAAAAATAAATGCATAAATATTCAAGAAGAAAGAAGGGCAACAAATGTCCTGTTTTGCAAGTGCAAAAATGTAGAAATGTGACAGTAATATTGGATGGAATGATCAGTTAGCAGGTCTTGCTCTGCTGAAAATACACAAAAATATCACATGGAACAGCATAAATATTAAAGCTGTGAGAGGTGCAGAAGACTAGAAAAGCAGAGAGAAGTTCAAGTGATGTTTTGGGTTTTGTGAAAATCAAAAAAGAGAACATCTTGGAGGTGAGGGGTTGGACAGATGACTGGTGAAAACAGAAGGTTTTGGCTTTGTGGAGCACTGTAATTTGTCACAATTTACTGAGAATTGGTGTCACTGTCCTTCACAGACTGTTATACACTTGCTTTTCTCAGCTGCAAATCAGCTTGAATAAGTAGGAAGAGAAGTAGAAACAAGAACAAGGGGTATAAAGACAGAAAAGACAGTAAATATTTAAACTCAGTGCCTGTGTCTCATAAACACTGTGGTTTGATGTGACAAGGGATTTTTCACTTAATCATTTACCCATGTTACAGGACTGACTATTGAGCTAGGGGAACTGGTAATTCTCATTAATGAGAAGAAATTTTATTTAACTGGCATTACTGGAACACAGTGGGATGATCTGTATAACCAGAATATTAGAAAACACCATACACATTGCATCAGAAATTGAGGGAAACTGGGGCCAGCCCTTCATGGATCACAGAAGAGGGACATGAATTTCAGGCTTTTTACTAGACCATGTAAAACAATTGATCTTGATTCCTTTGATTCATTACAAAGGAATAATCTACTCAGAGTGTGGCTGCCTTTCTCAGGGGAGACTGAAGTCTCCATGAGATGTAAAGTGGAGAAAATTCTTTTCCAGCAGTGCCCAGTTGCAGTGGATTCCTGCCCCAGCTGTGTTTATAGGTATCCCTGACACTTAAGAAGGAGGCATTTTGCAGAAACCAGTAAATTGTTTTCTTCTTCTTCCTATGATTTTATTGCTCAGTGCTCCACTTAGCAAGAGTAACTCAAGTTTATGAGATTAAATTTTTTTAAAAGACAATTTTATTTACTTCTCTAATCTAGAGACTACAGCATTTTCATAGGCTACATGAGCTTTATTCTGTGACATGAACAATTATCCCCAGAGGCATATAATGTATTCCTCTGAGAGTTAAATCAAAGCAGATTTCATAAAGGAAAAAAAAAGGCTGTTGTCTTTCTCCATTTTTTTTTCTCTCTTCTCTCAGAGATATATATATTACTAGTTATTTCAAACCCCTGTCATGGGAAAGATCCCACATTATTTGATGTA
Organism: Agelaius tricolor; assembly: GCF_023055355.1. Classification (NCBI taxonomy): domain Eukaryota; kingdom Metazoa; phylum Chordata; class Aves; order Passeriformes; family Icteridae; genus Agelaius; species Agelaius tricolor. Next base: position 24,332,899 of record NW_027269265.1, on the reverse strand, counting down.
GCTGCAGATGAGCATCTCCTTCACTGTACACAGCAACACACTGCTGTGAAAAGCAGATTCCATTCTAATGTTCTGTAATTAATGTGTAAAAAAATAAAACAACCAAACATGGAACCCCCTTGACACTCTATCTGGTGGATTCACCAGGTACTTGTTTCAGTGCTCAAAAGAACAATTTTGAAAGCAGTTTTGCTCTCTTCTCTTCTCTTCTCTTCTCTTCTCTTCTCTTCTCTTCTCTTCTCTTCTCTTCTCTTCTCAGCTTGTTAAAACATTTCAAGAATAAAAGAGAAAGCTCAAGACATATGTTAGCAGAGGGGAAGGTGATAACGACTTGATAGCTTTTTGAGGGCAGAACCCCTTTATTTTCAGCAAAACACAACATCCCAATTAAAAAATTTTACCATCTATCTTCTTTTTGTCTAAGGAATCATGGCCAGAATTCAAAGGGCACTTCAATGCTTGTAGGAAGAGAAACACAGTGGAACCTGTGAATCTCCTGTCTCCCATCAGAGGTCACTATCAACCCAGGGTGTTTAGCCTCCTCCAGGATCAGGCACTCTATGAATTGCATCAGTTTTTCTGAAACAGTGTTAATTTCTTCTCTCAGACCTGAACAAATAACTTTCTGCTTTTTGGTCACAGAATGATCAAAGTGACAGGAATAGATGATTTGTGTCAGCAGTAGGACTGGTTGGATTTTTGCATATTATCCCCAACACAGTCAGGCTAAGCAAATTAAAGAACCAGTTATTCTGCAGGCAAAATCCTTACTTTCAGCAAATTCTGACAAAGCTACACAGTTTTATGGCTGATGGCACCTTACTCTCAAGCTTGAAAATAAAGGATTAAAAGGTTCTTATATCAAAACTTTTGTCTATCCAGTGGAGCTCATCAAAATGTTTTCATCTGAATTGTTTTCCATCAGGAAATGGTGACTGGGTGGAATCCAAGTGCTCCACAAATCTGTTCTTGGTGGTGCTGGGGAACACAGGGACACTGCCTGTCTGTCTCTCAGGTCTAAGTCCCCAGGGAGACACACAGCCTGTTTCAGTGCCAGGGGGGCCATCCCCCAGGATGCTGAGACCAGAGAGGGATTTGAGAAAATACATAATATTTATTACAAAATATGACCCTTTTAATATGCCTACCCTGTGCTAAATGCTGCTGAGTAAAAGAACTGCTATGTGTCTGTTGTCCTGTAAGTACTGGAATCATCTGGAGTAGTCAATTTGTGTTCACATCAAAGATGGCCTTTAAAGAAAGAAGTGAGAACATGCTGTCCTTTCTTTTATAAACACATCACTTTTGTTCTTTCTGAGGTATGCTTTTCTCTGGGAGCACAATAAGTTTAATGCTGGAGAGACTGAAGTAAAAACACTTCAGTTCAGGCATTTCAGCCCCCACATCTTCAAGAGTAGGAGTTAGGCTGCTTTGGTTCATTAAACTGACATAAATAATATTTTTCTTCTATATTTCATTTATAATAATAATAATAATAATAATAATAATAATAATAATAATAATAATAATAATTTTCCCATACCACAATCTTTACTCATTGGCAGTAACAGGTCTCTTGAGGGAGATAAAACACCAATGAAAGCAGAAAGGGCATATGTGCTATATGTGATGGGAAACATACCATTAGCATGAGGTGAATTGCATGTGTGCTTAGAAAATTGTACATTGCTACCTCAGTTCAACTGCAGTACCTGCTTACTGGCTTCCTCAGAGTTACAGAGGATAAAATTCTTTTTAATGTTTCTATTTATTGCAAGTAAGCCACTTAGACTTTATCTACAGTGCTTAGAAGATAATTTATAATGCTGAGAAGCCATAAAGCACTGAGGATGTACTGACACTCCCATGACTTACAGATACCCTTCTTTCATCTGCAGTTCCCTAAAATCTGTTTAACTCAGTGAGAGCGTGTGGTTTGGGAGAGGAGAATTCTCAAGATTTTTAAATTCTCATTTAAGGCTGAAGGAGAGATAAAAATATCATGTATTTAAGAATCCATTGCTAGAAGAACCAGTTTAGTTTTGAAGCACTGGGTTTAGCTTTGCTCCAAATAACATAATATTTTCCTGTTTTTCTACAGAGCTCGAGAGTGCACTTTGCATGCTCTGTCAAATATATAATTTTCCTTAACTTTTTCATCTTCCCAAAACTGCAGACTTCAAAGCAAGCTGCTCAGGTTTCACTATTTACTGGTTTATGATGTTTCATGTGTATTTCTCTCCCTTTACTTGATCATAGAATGAGGATTCCTTCCAGTCTTAGCTTCACAGGAGCTTCACCCTTTTAGAAGTACCTGACTCCCATATTCATGGATCCAAATGAAAGAGAAGGGTGAAGAGCAACATTGGGAAGGAGGACAAGAGTATCCTGAAAGAATGAGACATGCAGGAAACACAAACGTGGTAAGGACAATTGTGCAGTGCAACTGCCACCACGTTGCTGATTCACTTCAGGAGTGAAGAATTACTCCACAAAAGGGACAGAAACCACCCCAGAGAGAATAACCCATGAGTATGATGTCTGTTAGGATTTGGAGTATGTGATGGTTACAGAGATCTGCTACATCAAATCCATACAGATCTTGAACATTTGCAACTTCCTTTGCTATTCAGATGTTTGGTCTTTTTCACAATATTGGTGAGTATTTAAAATGCATTTAATCTATAAATACTGAGATTCTCCCGGCACTTCTCACTAGTTTTCTAGGATTAAAAAAATCACTGCTTGAATCTAACTCCTCCCCTTGATGCTGTTCTAATCATAAAGGCAGTAATGTTTCCATCTTTTGAATTTTTCCTTTGTGAAACTGACTGCAAGAGCCTGCTAAAAGAATACTTTTTTCGACTGGTGATTCTGAGTTACTGTATGTGTTTTACTTTAACAGGCACAACTATAGCAAGGTGAATAAGCCACTGAACAGAAAGGACCATAAAATGGCCCTGTGAATACCATAGTGATCACATGCACAGTCACACAGCACAGTTTAATCCAAACTGACCATGGGAACAGTTCCTCAGTTACAGGACCAGTCTTTATTTTCCTGTCATATACTTCCTATCTCAGTGTTAAGACATTGCACATGTTACCAAATCACTTTCTCATAATTAATCATAATCATAAAAAAGGTTTTGTTGTCCTCATTGCTTACCAGAAACTTTACCTTTCAAGTAGCATTCCGTGTTCTTGGATTCATTGTGTCCAAACACAAATTTTACTGAGTTATTGAAGACAGTGAAGAAATAGGGAAGCTGCTAACAGCAGCAAAACATAAAGAAAAGATACTACAGAAATTGTATCTTTAAGACAGTGCTTAAACTGCTAGCACATGAGTTTAATGAATGTGAAGAATGTGAGATTTCTTTTGCATTTATTTCACCTCCATGATTGTATTGTGGTCAATCCAAAAATGGGGATAAATCTGTCTTTAATAAAGAGAATAGAAAAAAAATAAAATCACATTGATTAATAAAATCAAATCTCATGTTTATTAAAATTAATAAAGTTAGCTCAGTAAAAAGTTCTTGATGTCCCGCCTGATTTGTTTCATGTATTTTCTTTGGTACCTTTATTTTTCTGGTGTTTTTGCAGAGCAGCTAGTGAGGACTGAGAAGCATTAAAAGGCTTTGCTCTCTAAGGAGAGGAAGGCATGAGGTAAGGTTGATGCACACAGTATTTTGCTGGGCAACTCAAGTGATCCTTAGTGATCCTTAACATATGGAGAAAAGCTTTTTTTTTTTCAGTATGTATTTGATTGCTTCATAGAAGTCAATAAGACCTTTCCAAGCCTTTCTCCCAGAGATGGTTGTAAAAATGCCTCGTGATCTCCAATGTGTGCAAAATGGAAATGGATCAAGCCTGAGGAAATGATCCTTTCCCTTCAGAATGCTCCTTCACCTCTAGGGAAAACACCTAAACAAGAAGTTTTTGTTCAGACAAACTACCAAAGATGACCCCAAATATCAAAAGGGAGAAAATTTAAGTGTGTTTAAATTTCAGCTGTGTCAAATATGTTTCTGACTCATACTGTTTGTCCTGTTCTCCCCTCCTGCCTCCCAGACACAGTAGTTATTTGGAATGCAGACCAATAACACATCCAGCCACAATGCCTACAGCCATTTCTGGGTAGCTGTCTGGAAAGCAACGTTGATTTTTTTCTGTTCAAGACAAATTGGCAGTTTAAGGGCCTCTTTGAAAGCAGAAACAATGTTAGGCGAGGTCTGCATGTTTCCACCCGGCTATTTTTCAAAATTGATGCTGGGCTGCTTGTGTCATCAATAATGATCTATTTCTTATTTAGTACTCAGGCTGCAATTAGATTCTGTGCATAGTGCTTTCCAGGACAAAGACAAGAATAAAAGCTGTGATCCCCAGTCCTTCTAAATCACAGATCTCAGACACATTCTCTCTTAAGCAGGAGTTTGTGCGTCAGTCCTGTGACAGGAGGAGGCTGCATCTGGGAGTGACTCTTTTAAATGTGGAGATGTGCTAAGATCATTCCTCAACACTCTGTGATAGGTTGCAAACCAGACCAGCCAAGTGCAACTGGGACATGGGATCCTAGAAAACATGATGTTGTACTGTAAATGAGTGATGCATGGAACTAGTTTCAGGGACAGTCAAAAGATTGAAAACCATTCACAGAATCACAGAATGGGCAAAGTTGTCCAGCCTCCCTGCTCAGACAGGGTTGACCTAGAGCACACTGTACAAGATTGCATCCAGATGGCTTTTGAATATCTTCAGTGAAGGAGGCTGCAAATGCTCTTGCCAACCTGTTTCATGTGGTCACCCACAGTAAAGTTCTTTCTCACATTCTGATGGAACTTCCTGTGCATCAGTTTCTGCCCATTGCCTCTTGTCTGATTGCTTGGCACCACCAAGAAGAGTCTGGATCCTTCCTCTGACATCCTCCCTTCAGATACTTGTGTACCTTGACAAGGTCTCCTCTCAGCTGTCTCTTCTCACCACTGAACAGCCTGCCTAAGCCTTTGCTCATCAGAGACATGCTGCAGTCCCTTAATCATCTTTGTTGCCCTCTGCTGGACCTGCTCCAGGAGCTCCATGTCTTTTTTGTCCTGTGAGGCCCAGAACTGGACCCAGCACTCCAAGGCCTCACCAGGGCTGAGCAGAGGGGCAGGATCACCTCCCTCAACCTGCTGGCAATGCTCTTCCTAATGCACTCCAGGACACCACTGGCCTTCCTGGCCCCAAGGGTACTGCTGGCTCATGAACAGTTTGTTGTCCACCAAGACCCCAGGTGCTGCTTTCCAGAGCTGCTTTCCAGTAAGATGATTCCTATCCTGTGCATGGGGCTAGTCTTTCCTAGAACCCTGCAATTGCCTTTGCTGAATTTCAGAAGGTTCCCTTCTGTCCATCCCTCCAACCTGTGGAGGTTCTTCTGAAGGGCTGTACAGCTCCAGGGGGTATTGCCCACTCCTTCCAGCTTCCTGTCATCAGTGAACTTGTTGAGTAGGCCTCTCCTCTTCATCCAAGTCATTGATGAATAAGTTGAACAATAGTGGGGCCAGTATGGAAACTGAGGAGCAACCAGTAGATACAGGCCTCCAACTCGATTCAATTGCAAGAGTCTAAATCAGTGTGACCAGACCCATCAGTCCTGAGTGAGATTTGAGTGTAGACATGAACAGAAGGACACTACATGGTTCCAGGGACTCGTTCATCCATCTCTTTCATGAACTGAGTCTTCTATTTTTATATAAAGATTGTTCTGAGGGAAAATAGGAGTGAAATGGGATGTAAGGACCAAAGGTCAGGGGGAAAAATAACAGAGTTAACTTGCTTTGCAGAGATGTCTTGTGATCCGGCACTTCAAAACAGAATTTTTTTTTTTTTTCTGCAGAGCTGAGGGAAGAGCAGTAGGGAAAGGGAAAGGGAGGTACAGATGGCATTATTAGATTTGTTACCTGGAAAAGAGTAAACAGGATAAAGAATCCAATTTAGCATTAGCAAGACAGAAAAGAGCCTTCAAAGGGTTATACTGAAAGAACCATAATTATTTTGTTTACTGTCTTGTGTACTGAGGAGTACTGCTATAACTAATGCTTTGGGAACTATTTTCAGAGTGAATGGAGGAGGAGCAAAGGCATGAAGACATACATGCTTTGAACATCCTATGGTATCGTGGCTGTTTGGGATAAAGTATGCCTTGCAAGTTTGGTCATCTCTGTGCTCTGTGACCTACATTCACTACAGAATGGAATTCACAGGAAGCACCAAGCTGAGCAGGGTGCTGTCCAGCCTGCCCAGTACAATGTGCTGCAGAGAAGAGCACAGAAGTCATTAGAAATCTCTGTGCTAAATTTAAAGAGCTGCTTTACCTGGAGCTCAGGTCCTCTCCAGAAAATAGGTAAGGTTGGCAGCTTTGTACTCATCAGATAGCATTAATGTGGAAATACAAGGTAGATTCAAGGACTTGCTCTCTATGAATTATAAACAATCTCCTGACAGTCATCACTGAAAAAATGCTGCAATCCATAAGAATTGTGTAGCAGGTAATTCTCAACCAAGTTGCTGAATTGTCATCGAATATTACATAAACTATTCAGTCCCTCAGTATTCATTAAGTAGAAAGAATGGATGTGACCTTGTAAATTAGAAAGGAGACATCTGTCTGGTAAGAGAGGACTAGAGTTCCTGTTCTTCCATTTAGCATGAAACTGTTTCACAGAAGACAAAACAGCTCCAACAAGAGATGCTGATAATTGTGTTACAAATGGCTTTGATGCCAATCTTCTTTGTCAGAGGGAAGGTCTGACTCTGAGCTTCTGAGCACAGGCTGCTAGCTGGACTGCCATGCTGCCTGCTGCTGAAGGACACGGGTGTGCTCTGATTGTGCCTTCCAAAGCATGTCTGTCCAGTTGGGAACAACAGGGAGGCAGAAAAGGGACTGCCTCTGACGCCTGAAATCCTAGTAAGCAAATGTGATACTGTATTTCTACAGCTAACTTTAACTGTTCCTAATATTTTAAACTTCAAGATTAGTTATATTTCTTGATATATAACCCTTCTGGCCCTTGTGTTAATTTTATGCTCATCACCAAATATTCAGAAACTTCATCAATGTGGTGCTTTGTACCAATGTCTTTACAGGAAATGTCAGACTCAGTGTCTCCATCTACCCTTGAGGAGCATCAAAAGTAACCCCACTTTAGCCAGCGTGCTCTCTTTCCTGGTTTTGTCAGGAGAAGAGTCAGTTTTCTTCCTAGTAGCTAGGACAGGGCTGTGTTTTTGAATTGTGCTGAAAAAAGTGTTGATAAAACAGAAATATTTTTGTTACTGCTGAGCAGTGTGTGCATAGTGTCAAGGCCTTTTCAGCTCCTTGTCCCTCCCCACCAGGGAGGGGGCAGGGGTGCACATGGGGTTGAGAGGAGACACAGCTGGGACAGCTGACACTGACTGCTCAGAAAGATAACCCACACCACATGGTGTCATGCTCAGCATATAAAGCTGGGGGAAGAAGGAGGAAATGGAGATATTTGGAGGGAACATTTGTCTTCCCAAGTTATAGTTACATGTGCTGGAGCCCTTCTTTCCTGGGGATGGCTGAACACCTGCCTGCCCATGGGATGTGGGAAATGGATTCTTTGTTTTGCTCTGCTTGCATGTGCTGATTTTCCTTTGCCTAATGAATTATCTTTATCTCAGCCTGCAAGATTTCTCATTTTTATTCTTCAGATTCTCTCCCCCACCCCACCAGGAGGGAGTGAGTGGCTTTGGGGCGAAGCTGCTGGTTGGGGCTAAACCACAACAGATGCCTCTCATTAATTTCCACTTAAATCTTGCCTTGCTTTACAGTCTTGTACTAATCTTTCCAGTCCAGGTTTTGCTAAATTAATAACCAGCTTTGTTTTACTTAGGTTAGGCTACTACATATCCCAAATCTAGAAGATCATTTGTGTTAGCAAAAAAAGCTAGAGTTGGTGTGCTTTCTTAGTATCCTTATGAATTACTTTTCCATGATTGATGAGCTGAGATGATGGCATAAAGATTATTTATAGCATAGCTCTTAAGTCGTTTACTGGTCAAAGTACTCTGTAGTTGTGACATTAAGTATATACTGTGTGTTAGCTTCACTGACCTGAGACTTAATACTACACATTTATTTTCATTAAATTGTGTTTTCTTTTTCTATGCCAAATGATATAGGAGATCAAAGTCTAGCCACAATATTCCTTAATAGTAGTTGCACCTTCAAATTATTTTTGCTGAATTTGATATATGCTTTAGATAGCTACATGAAAATAGTTAAATGTTTTTCATCTAAGACAGGTTCTCAAAGTGACCTCAAAAAGCTACAGTTAATAACAATGAAAAACTCACACACCTTTCCAGCACAGTAAATTAGTCACTGTTATTATACAAGTCCTTTCTTTAGGGCATTTTAACCCACAGGCAATTTTACAGTGTTATCATTGGAGCTGAGTGGTTTTTCTTTCAGCCAAGACTAAGCTTGTGGCAAAATTTAAACTTTGATATTTAGTAACCCTAATATCATGATCTGAAGTGGCATTTGCTATGTAAGTTGGAATACATTTTCTGGGCTAGAATTACAAAAATGGTGGAGAAGTTCTCATCTTCCTTTTGTCTAGCAGAAAATGCAATTCATGATTCAGTGCAAGAACTAAACCTTACCTGTGATTTCCCTTCAGGGAACAATGAAATACATGGTTTCTCACTGTCGCTTGTTTGAGCTGTTTTATTTAGTAAATACAATTAAACATTCTCTATATTATTTGGCTGTTTTGCCTCCTTGTTGAGTGGCAGATCTTTCAGACTTTTGATATATCTTAGAGACAAAGTCAGTATTTTATACCAATCAGAAAATATAGCAGTGATAGCAGCGGAGGCTGACTGGTTGCTATCACTTTCTGCCCAGCTGCTCAGCAGTTAGGTCAATCATTTAGGCAGTAAGAATTGTGTCTGGATCTCCTCAGCCTGTGACCAGCTCAAAATTTCTCCTCTCTGGTTAACCTTGCTCAGCCTTGACACCACTGTCTTTGAGTCATGCCTGAGTTCCTGAAGTTGATCAGTGGGTTGGCACCAAGCAGTTAGAATATTTGTTTTCCATCAGTAAATTTTCATCTTGCAACTCCCTAGATTTTGCATTTATTTAACCAAGGACAAAACTGTTTAACTGTTCCACAGAATCATCAGAGGTTTGTTTGTGTTTTTGTCATGTTGTATGTGTCAAAATGTCATATTGTAGTGTAAAATGGTTGCCAGAGAGAAAGAGAAATAGTTTAAAAACACAGTGCTTCCCATTTTAACAGCCAAGTGTAACCTCAGCAGAATATGCTAGAAAACAGGAGAAAGATGATCATAGTTTCAGAAGACTAAATCACCATTCATCATCAATAAGGGAGGAACGGTGTTTTAGACAGCGAGTTTTTCTAATTTTGTGATACTTTAGAGACTGTTTTGGGGGACTTATAAATAGGAAAGTATATAACTGCAATATGCCTTTCACTGGCTGAGCTCTTACATGTATAAATTGAAACCTGAAATTTTCTTCACAAAGAGTTTGGCTAATGGTGCATTGTACAGATGTTTTCAAAAGGTAAGCAGGTGGCTGCCCACTTTTACTCTCAGCCAGGGAGTGGAAAATCCTCCTTGGCTTTTCTGCTCTTTAAAAAGATAAGCAGTTTTTTTAATGTTTCACATAAAGTTGCTCTTTGAATGCCACACAACCCAGGGAATCCACACCATGCAGGTCTCAAGAAAAGGTCTAAGACAAACTTTCTACCACCAATGAGCAAGGAAATTGCTTACAATCTAAGCCAGGCTCTCAGAGGCTTTTTTCATGTATTCATTTTCCTGCTGTAGTCTTGTAAGGCATAGGTGGTGGTTTTTCTTTGGCTCCTACAGGAATGCTTTCCTCAGGAAAGTGCAAAGCAAAAAAGGGAGAAATAGATTTTCTGCCTTCTCCTGCTTGATGTATCTTAGCCTCTCTTCTCTTTTGGGGTCCTTTTCCCTCCCTTTCTCGTATGCAGACTGGGCTGAGGGGTAGCTGCCCACATCACGGGCCTCTCCTGTCCACCTTCCCCTGCTACTTAGGTCTCTGAGAAGGGAATGGAAGGGAAAAGGGCTGTAACAGAGGTCAGAAGGAGAACCAAGAGTGGGACAGCCAGATGTGATAAAAGGATACATTAGCAAGATTAATCTGCCAAGGTTAGAGTAGGAGGAGTATTTAGGTGGCAGACACACACGTAACACTGGGACATTCTTCTCTCTTGTGTGTGACCCACATACTTCCTCCTACATTTTTGGGTCTTTTCAGTGTTGGGGTAGAATGTTCAGAAACCAAAGTGCACCCATATCTCCAGCTGCAGCTCAAAAGGTGTGGTTCTATTGCCCATCTCTTCACCTGGAATTCTGGTTCACAGAGTTCTCTCCCCTCTCCTACCTGTCTGCCAGCTGGAACATTTTTTGTTCTCTTTTCCTATACTGCTTTTCACTACTGCATTATTTGGATCAATACAGCTGTAAACTAAGCTAGGAGGATAAACCAAGATAAAAAAGATAAAACTCATGGTTTTTGCAAGCAATGGAAAAGACTTTGCTTCCTTTATGCTGTCCAAGTCCTGTGACAATGTAGCTGAAAAACTGTTACATTTCTTTTGAGATTCATTAAAGGTTTTTTCCCCCTTCCATGTAACTGCTTCATTCGCTTGCTGTGATCCTTCAAAGACATTAAAAAGTTAGTGAAAACCAGTTCACAGATAACCAGAAAAGCTATTTTAAAATTATTTTTTCTTTTGGAGTCTTGGCCTGCCATTGCATCAAGTGGCTGATGCATGTAAATGATATAGATAACATGTAAATGATATAGATAATTCTGAAATATAATGAGGGACTATATTTAACATTTTCAAGAGGTAGATGGTAAGGGATGGAGATCCTTGATTTATCAGTTTTGAATGTAATAGGGAATTCACTTGCTCCACCCATACTGCCATTTCACAGAGCTGAGCCAAAGATAAAGATTACCAGTCAAACCTGTAAAGAAGTACATCAAAACCCAGAAAGTAGTGTTTTTTGAACATCATGAATTTTTAGTCCAAAGAGCATAAGCTTCTCTAAATACAAAGTGCAGCAAACCTCAGCACATATGCCAGAGCCTTTTGAAATAATTAGCTGAAGTTGGATGTTGCTGCTCCAAGTTATGACTGCAACCTAGGCAAACATGCTTTTATTTTAATTATAGTCCATTGTATTTTAAAGATTCTTATATTTTACTACTGATTATACCCAGATGGTGTTTGCGCATTCTACAGTTTCCAATATTAACATTTATATCCTTATTCGGGTTTGGAATATAAACACCATAACTTTGGTTTCATACATTTCAGTTGCATGCTTTGAGAAAATACTTTTAGTATTATTATGAAAATAAATTATGAATCCAAACTCTTCACTGTTTACAAAGGGAAACCCTGCTTAAAGAACTTGACATTACACTATCTCCCAATTCAGGAACAACTTGGTCTTTCTCATCCTATTAACCATGTGCATATGTTTAACCTGATGAACACAAATTGGTCCATTGGGATTACTCTACCACTTGAAAATGTTTGCAGTGCAAGTACTTGTATTGAGGTTAATATATAATGTAAAGGAGAATGAAAAATATGTGACTAAGCCACTGAACTAGAGACAGGCTTTCTTCCTGCTCTTTGATTAGGGTATTGAACTAATTTATGCTAGTTTTATTTTTGGAGCATTCAGCAAGGCTGTGTTACTGCAGCAGTAATTCTCATCTGTGCAGAGTACATGCTAAATAAGATTGTTTTGTGCAGGTAGAGCCTTGTACTCTTTATATACTTTGCATCTAGTGTAAATAATGACCCAAAGAGAGCACAGAGTCACAGTTTCTGAGTAGAGGCAACCTTGGCAGTATTTTGAAGCATACAAAATCAATATTGTTGAAGTCTTCCAAGAATCTTGGAACAAAATCCCAGTACTCTGAATGATGATCATACTGATTATTTACCTCAAAGCCTATTTTCTTAGCACCTCTGTTAAAAATACTCTCTGATGTATTTGCAACCTGAATAAAATCCAATTTCTTTATCCAACAGAACATATTCAACTGAGCATAATTATGCATTTCATCCTTACCATTACCTGTCAAATAGAATTAATATTCTTTCAGAAGTTGGAAGAGATGGGCAGTCAGCATGATATAATCTTCAATGGTACTATGTTTTTTGATGCTAATGAAACTGTAGCCAAACATTCAGCATATCCTAAAAGACCATTTGAAGTCCATGTGTTCTTTATTAGCTATAGTGGGTTTGGGTTTTTTGTTTGGTTTGGGTGGGTTTTTTTCTCTGCTTTTTGTTACCACTGAACACATCTGGGCAGATTGCTGATGCACAGAAACCTGCATGGAGATGGAGGCTAGAGCAGCTGTTAAAGAAAGCTGTATTCCTCAGCACTCCAGAAGCTGTTCTTTGAGACACATGGGGACTTGAAGCCCAAAATGGACTATAGGACATGCAGTCTGAAGTGTTATCACATATTTAATGCATTCTCCTACAAACCACTTTATTGAGAACTCCTAATATCCTCCTTGATTCCTCTATCACTTTGAAGTGTCTTCTATTATGCCCACCTAACAACTTCTGCATAATTCCAGTATCAGCCACAGCAATACTTTCTTAGCATTAGTTAGCTGTCTTTCTTTCCTTTCTAGTCAAATAGAATCCATATTACCTACCTATGGATATCTGCTACAAAAGCATGGACTTCTAGCTAGTCCTCCCTTTTACAGTCACTGAAACAAGATACAGAGCTGTTCAATTGCTGCAGTTTTCTTTTAACATCTGAATCCGAGTCAAGGGGATTTTCATCCCTTTTGGACTTACACAAAATTGGAAATGTTCAACTATTCCCAGGTCAGCGAAAAACGTATTATCTGAAGTCTAGGAAATGTATGAAACACCAAGATGTTTTTACCATATGAATAGCACATTGCTCACAAAATGATTGCAGAATTGACTGCCAGACTTATAGGATAATATTTGGGGGCTGAATTGTCAAATTCTGCTTGACTTGACTGAATGCACTCCATCTCCAAGCACAGGTACTGTATACATAATTGACTCATCATAAACTTTAAGTGAAAGCCAGAAAATTCAGTGAAAACTATACTGGTGTCACTTTTCTATTTACTGCCCTGGGAGCTCATTATGGTTGAAAAAATCATCCAAATCTATGATTAAAAAACTTAAAGAAGTATAATATTTTCAGATCCAAAATCCTTACCCTATTTACAGAAACTTATCTCAGGTACTTACAGAACAAAAGACAGCTAGCAAATGGTAGCAACACCCTGGAATTAAGCTGCAGTCTTTAAAGTTCATTTTCAGGCAAGATGCAATTACAAGAAATGGTGCAATTTGAAATGTGTGTTTCAAAGCACTGGGTTGTAAAACAGAAAGCTGTCAGGCAATCACCTCTTTTGAGTCACAATAAGAATAGAAGAATAATTATCATGAAGAACTCTCACAGTTATTTGGATGCATTAAATGCTTCAGAATAACTGAGAATGTTTCCTATTGCATGCTGAAAGAGTACAGTATACTTTATCAACCCGTCTTTTCACACACAAAGGGTTAAACTTGGTGTACTAGCAGAGCTTCCTGCCGTGAATGGGTTTGCTGAGGTATAATGCAGGAGATATAGTGCTGCTCAAGTGCCAGCAGGTAGTCTAGGTAAGATGTTATGACCAAAGGTGCTTCACAAAGCTGAAGTGCCATTCAGCCTTTTAAAGACACTGTTAGCAGCTGGAGGATTACTCTGAAAAAATACTCTGAAAAAAAATTGTTGCACTGAGTACTGCCACAATTCACCTAGATTTGTTCACCTGTAGCCAAAGGCAGGAGAAAAATCAAACATGCTTTATGTGTATTTTTCACTTTAAGGCAGAAATCACGTGCACGTTCTGCATCTAGAAAAATGCACAAGAGGAAAACCCATGTAGTTTGATGGCTTCAATATGGCTTTGATATTTGTAGCAAGAATTCAAAAGAAGTTTTAAATATTGCCAGTAGGATATATATTTTAATACACAGTATTTGACATTGCTGTGTTCTCTGTACTAAATTCAGTAAGGTCTACACTGTAAATAAGATAGAAATAAAATAAATTGCTGTGCCATTATTCCTGATTGTGTGCGGGTAGTGCTCTAAATATTAGAGAATGTCAGTCTTTCTTTTTCATCTGAAAATGAGTGGGGATTTTTTGTTGTTTTGAATTTTTTTAATCTATTAAAAAAACCTGATTAAGTAATAATGGTCATGCAGTTCAGGAAGACTTCTTGGTATTTAATTGTTCTGCTCATATTGTGATTAAATAATATACAGACAGATGTAATCTGTGCCATTTGATTATTTTTCAGATTATGGCCACCACAAAAACCAGATCTTACTTGTTTCTCTTAATTTAATGTAAATGTGAAGAAGTTTGAAGATTTTAATTAAAAGATGATGATACATTTTCAGCTGTAATACTTGTTGTAATTTTACACTGTTTTTTTCTTTTACACTGTCTATTAATAGCCACTCTATGATTAACTTGCAGCAGGACCTAGAGCATGATATACAAAACCAGGGCAGTAAGGAAATTAAAGTTATGTGAACTGTAGAACAAAAATTTCTGCTCTGCGTAGTTATATCATTATTTTCCTTTGATATGAGGACTTCTGGCTATGTTGAATATTTATGCACCAGTGTTTCATGGCAAAACTATCAGAGGTGATGTGAGGTCATTTTACAGTATTGTTCTCAAGATCAACATTTGGACTAGAGTACAGGACTGCACCAGCTGTCAGTGTGGTAATATGCTGGGAGCAATCAAATTCCTCTGAAATCAGAATAACTGTCAGTGCTAATTAGCAGAGGTGTGAAATAATGATGTCTTTTTAATCAAGAGGTCTCTCTAGGAGCCAAGCTTATGCACATATTTTGTAGTATTTACATTGTGTTTAATTGGGACACCTCTAAGGCTTCTCACCGGATAACTGGGACAGTTGGAGTTGGCTCTGGTGGTTGATTAACTCCCAGTTAGAGGTAATTATGAGAATAAGGCCCAAGTATTCAAATAAGCACTGCAGCCCACTGTGCTGTGATGCACTCTGCCACACACCTCTCACTGTGCCCTCCTGACACACTGCACGCTCCTTGGCCAACAGTGTTGAACTGAAAGCTGAGGGAGCTCTCCTGTCCTGGCTGCAGCTGCCAAGACTCGTGATGTTTTAAGTGGAGTGGTAAAGTGGAAGTGTTTCACCTTCTTCACACATCTTACCCCTTCAGAAAGATATTTTGCTGTGTAATGTATTTATTTTTGCCCTCAGAGTCCTAATTGGTGCTCTGCTAAATGTTGGTCATGGCTGTCTACAGGAAGCTTTGGTGATCAAGGAAAACCGGGAGCGAGCAGCCAGGCTGGCAGTTGGCAATGGGAAATGGCAGAAGATACAAGCAGCTAACAGAAAATGTGAGTGTTTGTGAAATTATAAATCTGCAACCACATGTGGGCAAAGCAGCAGGTGGAGAGAGAGCAGTACAGCATGATGTGCTCATACTCAGCTGGGAGTATGAGCCACAAAATGTACCTAGGGATTGTGACTGGGGGAGAAAATCAGAGCTGGTAAAGTGACCCAGGGCAGGTTGTTTTAAAGACTGGGGCTATTCCATCACAAAAGACTGAAATAGGAAAGGACTTGGGGAACACATGAAAGAGGTCTTAGTGAGAAGTGTGGACTACTCTTGGGAGACCCAGAAATTGGATTTGGAAGGGCTGCAGTGCTTTAAGGAAGTCTGAGGAGCTCTGTGTGAGTTGGGAGGCACTGAAGATATTTGTGGCTGTGGAATATTTGTGGCTTGGTAAGAAGGTAAGAGAGTCCAGAGACAAATCAGTGGGAAAAGAGAAATCCAAACATCGGGAGTTAGGAGTCACACAAGTACTTGAAGAATCCCCATAGGACACCCACCCACCAATTTATCTGTGAGTGAAATCCCTCTCCTCATAAAGAGCTGCAACAAGTCCCTTTACTGCTTTAATTTAACAAGCACCTGAATTTCTATGAACATGTGGCTCATAGAAAGGGAGAAAGAAGGTTAAGGTAGACAGAAGATGGAGGGTATAACTGTGCCATGCCAACTACAAAATAGTCACTTAGGAGAGTTTTTTAACAGGAGACTTGAAAGTGTTTCTAACTGGCTAAAATAATTCAGAGAAGTG